>NC_141677.1:60260500-60844223 GCF_028749965.1 Puma concolor
GAAACATACCCCAAAAGGTGGGGTTGGGGGGGTGGCAAAGAAATGGAGAGATTGAGTAGTGTCTAAGAGTGGGGGAACCCAAAGGTAAATGGGGTACAAAAGGGAAAAGAGAAAACCGTTTATTTATTTAATGATTGATTTAACATGTTTTAGGGGCACCTGGCTGGCTCAGTAGGTAAGAGCATGCAACTCTTGATCTCAGGGTGGTGAGTTCAGGCCCCACCTTGGGCTCTTGAGCATAGAGCTTACTTTGGAAGGAAGGAAGGAAGACAGAGAGAGAGGGAGAGAAAGGAAGGAAGGAAGGGAGAGAGAGAGAGGGAGAGAAAGAAAGAAAGGAAGAAAGAAAGAAAGAAAAAATGTTTTATCTCCCAGGATCCAACAACTTAAGGAGGTTATTACTATTAATATCCCCCATTTTACAAATGATAAAATGGAGGTTCCAGAGTTTGTGTGATTAACTCAAGGTCACAGTATTGGTAGATTGGAAAGCCTAGGTAGGAGACCAGGTCTGTCATATTCCAACCTCTCCCATAGGCCTTTGGAGAGACCACTGTGGGTTTAAGAACTGAATAGTGGTGGTCGTGAGACTGTGAGAAGCACAGGGATAGGGCACCTGGCTGGCTCAGTCAGTAGAGCTGGCTCAGTCAGTAGAGCATGTTCCTCTTGATCTCGGGGCTGTAAGTTCGAGCCCCACACTGGGTGCAGAGATTACAGTGAAAATAAAAAACTAAAAAAAAAAAAAAAAAAGCATCGGGAAACCGACCTGGTGAGCAATGAACCTATCCATCCCAAAGGGAGTTTTGGGGGAGGGGTTCAGCAAACTACAGAGAGGGTTTGTCCAGTTTTTGTGTGGTGGGGGTTGGGGGGTCACTGGGGAATAACATTAGGCAATGATTTCTATAGGTGCCATCAGTGCATTAATACTGGTTTGGCGGGGCGGGGGGGAGGGGACATGCAGGATGTGGGGAGAAAAATGGGGATGAAGAATATAGACCAGTGGGGGAGGGGGAGCTTTATCTCAAATCAGAGACTAAGCATTAAGTTACCAATGGAGTGGGAGCAAGGCCCCTCATGGTGGGACAGACTTCCTTAGAGTGGCTTCATTAGTGAGAGGCATAGCTCCTCCCTAAGTGACCCTTCACCCAATGGAAAGCCAAAAGGAATGACATAACTGGGAGCACAAGTATGACAGAAGATCCTGCAAGACAGACCGACCCTTGGGTCCCGATGGACCACAAGTGCATTTGGAGAACTGAACAGAACTGAGAGTGGGAAATGAAAATGCACTTTATTTCCGTGTATGGTGGGAGGAAGATCAGGAAAGTGCGGTGATAGAGGGGATGAAGGGACAGAAGGGAGCAGGGGACATCCCTCTGAGAGGCTGAGGCATCTGCCCCAACGCCGTTGTGTTTCTCCCCATCTGCACCCATTCTGCCTCCACAGGAGCTTTCCCTTTTGCGCCTGTCCCCTACCCCCCCTCAGCCCAGGAGAGATAAAAACACAAATTTACTTAATCAACAAACGTTTTTATAGAGCTTACTCTCTGCAAGGGACTGTTGGAAGCACTTTATGCATACTAACTCATTCCTGCATTACAAGGCTATGAAATGGATAATAGCATATCTCCATTTTACGGAACAGGACACTGGAGGCACACAGAGCTTTATTAACTTGCTCAAGGTCTCGCAGTTAGCAGTGGTGACAGACTGAACCCAAGCACACTCCCACTCTCTACACTCTGAGCCCTCAGTGCCAGCACTGGGAGTCAGGGCACCGGGACCTAGCTCCAGTCCTACCAGCATCGTGTTGTATGATCTTGGCCAAGGCCCTTCCCCGTTCTGGGCCTCAGTTTCCACATCTGTGAAAAATGAGAGGCTTGAGCCGATGCTCTCCTAAATCCCTTCCAGACCCGACGCGCTACAATACGTGATTCCTCCTCCACGGAGCCCTGCTCCCTGCCCCCTCCCACACCCCACCCGCTTCCAACCCTCAGCCCCAGCCCCGCGAGGAGCCTCGCACTCGCCTGCCCCGCCCGCTCCCCGCGGGCCCGCGCGTGACTTTAGCGCGCGCGGCTCGGCCCAGAAGGTCACCTCCTTCATCACGGATTCTATTTGCATCCGGAATCGCATGTACATGAAAAATGTGTCCGCGTGCGGCCCCGACTGCAGACGCAGATGAAATTCTGTGCCGAGCCTGATGCGCGGTAACCTTTGCAGATGGCGCCGCTATTGCTGAGAAATGGATTGCTTAATAAAGCGTATCATCCGGCATATTTGCTGCTTGGCTAGCCAAATAGAAGTTGTTTTTTGCACAAATTTCCTTGTCAAATTTGTCAATGTTCATGTCATTTTTGCTTTAGGTCACAGAGCAAGGTGCAAATTCCTGGCATCTTTACTAGTTGCAGCCAATTTCGGCGATTTCGGCGGTGACGGGGATTCTCCGAGGAGTCGCGTGCCCGCGCGCGCCGGCCTGTCGGCCCCAGCAGAGCGCGGCCCCGACACCTCCTCCGGGAAGCCCGCGGGCTGACTCCGGTTTTGGGAGGACAGGCTCCGGGGCCAGAGGGCGGAGGGTATCTTCCTTTCAAAGCTTCCCAGACACTCCACCCCCCCTAACCACCAAGGAAGTTGCGGGGTAGCAGTGGGAATAAGGGTATCCCTCCCTGCACCGCCTCCTCTCCAAAGCAGCGGCTCTTTTCCCTTCTTTGGCCTCCTCTGACCTTACAGCGGAAACTGAGAAATAAGTGGGAAAGGGAACCCTGTCCTCCTCTTTTCTAAGAAATTGGGCCTCCCAGGGCCCCGAGATTCTACCCACACCCATTCCAAAGTCAGACCCATCTCTTGCCACCCTACAAGAGATGTACTGAAAGCAGGAGAGTGGGTGGAGAACAGTGCCCCATTCCCTCCCATACCCACTTTGAGAGATGTCAGGGCGCTCCACCCCCCACCCCGGGATGGGGGGGGGGGGGAACAACGGATAAACAGGTGTATGTGGAACAGGTGAGAGCACACTTTCCAGAGGAGGTATGAAAAGCTGGTCACTCTGCTTAGATTCCCACCATTTGAGCTTCAACCATTGGGGTTAGACCAGACCCTCTCCAGGCTAATTTTATTTAAAAATAGTTTATCCTCAGGGGTCACTCAGGAGCTTGGGCAGCCCAGAGCTCAGTGTGTGTGTGTGTGGGGGGGTGGTATCAGATTATTTCCGCACAGGAAGTCAACACGCAGCACCAGGAATTGCTTCCAGGTGCCCTTGGCCTGGATTATCTCATGAAATCATCATTTTAACAACTGCATCAGGCATTTACCAACACTACCCCCATTTTACGGATGTAAAAAGAGCTCTAGGAGATGTACCAATTAAGGGAGTTTGGATAGGGCTTGTGGGCTTGTGAGGGTAGACAGGTGGACTGATGAAGGGGGGAACAAAGGGGAAAGGGGAGGAGGGATAAGTGGCTGGGGAGGGTACCAGTGAGGCAGTCGTGAGTGTTGCTGAAAGCGGTTGGTGGTGTGAGAGGAGAGGAACAGACGTGGGGGATAGGGGGGTGTAGGCAGGGGTCTTTACGGGAAGTGTGTATGAGAACGGGCAGGAGATATGGGACACGTATGGGGGAACGGATGCTGGGGACAGGACTATGGAAAGGGGCACACCGTGTCTAGGAGTCTGAATAAGACAGAAAAGGGACAGGGATGGGAAAAGGACACCAGGACAGGTGTAGGGGGCAGGCAAGTGGGGAAGGTGTAAGAGGGCTGACGTGTGGTATGAAGCATGGGTGTGGGTACGTGGGGACAGCCATGAGAGTCAGGAACATGAAAAGGGTGTGAGGGAGACAGGTGAATGGTGACACTAAGCTCCAAGAGGCTGGCTATGTCTGTGTTGGCTGCTGTATTCTCAGGTCAAAGCCCAGTGCCTGGCACATGGTAGGAGCTCAGGATATATTTGCATAATGACTAAATGGGGAGAGAGCCTGGTGGGGGACAGGTGTTGTCCAAGGTATGTTGTCACGCTGGAGGAGGGGTGGGTAGATTTATCATGAGATATTCTAGGAGAGCTTGGGTTCTCCCTTCAGCCTCTGCGGCACTGGGGCAGGCTAGAGAATGGTCAGACCTGCTTCCCCCCAACAGACCAGCCCGGGATGGGAGCCCAGTGAGCCCAGTGGGGGCTGCAGAGCACTGGATGATGGCGGGTGGGGGAGGGGTGGGGGTGGGGGAGGACTGCCGTCAGATTATTAATGGCCATGCGTTGACTCAATTAAATCCAGCCTGCTTTTGTTGGCAGGCCTCCGCAATTATGCATCTCATTACGGGCGGCCGCCCAAATGCATCCTGGGAGGAGACCAGAACTCCAAATTAACTTTTCTTGGCGCTGCGGGGGCTGGTTGGCCGGTACTGCTTGCATGGCAGCCAATCAGTGCTGGCTCCAAGGGGGGCGGGGTCAAAGGAAGGGCGAAGGTGGCGGGGAGGGTAGGCTGGTCTGGGGAGGGACAAGGCAAGATAGGCTGAGTACCCGCACGTCCGTCCAGAATTTAAGTCCCAAGCCCATCCCAACCCCCTCTCACCAAGCAAACTGCCTGGGTGTTTGGGCTGTCCTGGAGGGAGTCTTAGCCTTACCCTTCCGCCGTCTGTGGGTGAGGTCACCTCAACACTGAGCACAGAGAACTAGGGGTCCCAGGTCCCGCTGGTTTCCCCACCTCCTCATCCATGCATGGCCTGCAGGACTGCACCAAACCTCCAAGAGCCCTGTAAAGTAAAGGGCAGAGGTGCCGGGAGAGCATCCTTCTGGTTGTGGGGAGGCCACACTGGCGGTTGGCCAGCCTTGCTCCTGTCCGGCTGGGTGCTGCCTGTGTGTCAGGATGTGTGTGTGCGTGTGTGTGTGTGTGCACGCGTGCGCGTGCCTGCTCACAGCCTGCCTCAGCAGTTACACCACCAGCATAAAGCGCTTCATTAACCTGTCAATCAAAGCCCTCTTCTCTCCAGCTCTTAGGCTCTGCCCTCCAACAGCCCATATGCATGTGAGCTCCTGCACATTGTGCCATCCTGGGGCCACTTGGCATTGGCTGGCCTCTCCCCCACACAAATGTAGCTCCTGTTGCCTCCACGGGAAACCCTAAACCTCCAGGCCTTACCCAGAAGAGGCTGGGGCCCAGTGATATGTGTGTATGCAGAACATTCTCTTATTGTGTGAAGGGCCTTGCTCCAAGCCATGCATTCACAAGATGGCTGTTCTAAGAGCTAGAGCACCCCGGACTAGTTTGAGGAGATGTAGTTCTGGGCTGTGTTACATTGGACTTGTCACTTTCCCTCGGTGTTAGGTAACCTGGTTTGGACTAGATGATTTCTGATGTCCTTCCTCCTTTCAGCCTTCTGAGCTCAGGTGAGTGTGGCTGATTCTCGACCTTCCAGATTGTACCTGTGTGTACCTGGATGCACGTGTCCTTTGTCAGCTGTCTTCCCTCCCTGGGAGACAAGAGGTGCAGGGGCAAGAGGCTGGCCACCAAAGCCCAGAGGCTGCTCCCAGCTGGGAAGGGTGTGCCTTTCTGAGCTGCCACACGCAACCACCTGCCAGAGTCCACTCCTGGAAACACACACACTCGCTTACTTTGACCAAACTCCTAGCGGAGGTGTGGATGAGCAGGACTACGGGGGGCATCCATGTATATACCCAAGCAGACATGGGCCCAGGCAATGTCCACCTTTGTAGACGCATTCCCTCTACATTTGGGGTCACCTGAAGATTCCAAGCTTCCCAGGCATGGGGTCTTGGCCTTGCTCCCACCTGCCAAGGCCCATCCATGGAGGAAAGAGGGGATGTTTTTCACACCAAGGGAGGGCTCTGTTCACCCTACTTGTGGTTTCTTTATTGTGTGTTAATGAAGCCCTGTTTCTTCTGGGCGTTTAATTCTTTCCATCTATTATGTTTAGACAACTCATTAACAATCATTCGTTATAATTAGACTTCAATTTTAGGCTCCTTTCTCAAGGGAGGCAATGCAGAGCTTTTATACATATTTGCCTCATAAACTGCTTCCAGATCTCATGGTGCCCCCCTTGCCCTGTCCTGCCGTAGCTCTTGTCCCTCCTTGTCTCTTCTTCCTTCCCTCCCCTCAGCCTCCCTGCCCCCGTTCCAATGTAGGAGTGAGGTGGAGAAAGGGAAGCCAAAGTGTGCATAAAGGGCCCTCAAATCCCGCTGTTGCCCAGATCTCTCTGGCTCAGGCCTGGTCCTCACTGAATGGCGCCGCTGGGCCAATAGCACCAGTGGGCTTCCCTAGAAACAGAATCTTATCCACTCTCTCTGAAGGGTGGCACCAGGCTATGTGCCCTCCAGCTCTCCCTGGGCCCCGCCCCCGCTGCCTCATCTTTGAGGGATCCCAGGCGGATTCATATATACACAGAAATGCTGCTCACAGGGCGCCTGGTTGGCTCAGTTGGTTAAGCATCGGCTTCAGCCCAGGTCATGATCTTGTGGTTCATGGGTTCGAGCCCTGCATCGGGGTCTGTGCTGAGAGCTCAGAGCCTGGAGCCTGCTTTGGATTCTGTGTCTCCCTGTCTCTCTGCCCCTCCCCAACTCACACTCTGTCTCTGTCTCTCTCTCAAAAATAAATATTATGGGGCGCCTGGGTGGCGCAGTCGGTTGAGCGTCCGACTTCAGCCAGGTCACGATCTCGCGGTCTGTGAGTTCGAGCCCCGCGTCGGGCTCTGGGCTGATGGCTCAGAGCCTGGAGCCTATTTCCGATTCTGTGTCTCCCTCTCTCTCTGCCCCGCCCCCGTTCATGCTCTGTCTCTCTCTGTCCCAAAAATAAATAAACGTTGAAAAAAAAATTTTTTTAAATAAAAAAAAAATAAATATTAAAAAATTAAAAAAGAAAAAAGAAAAAAGAAACGCCTGCCCACACAGACTTGCTTACACAGGTGTATATGCCAGGCACAAACAACCTCTCAGGGGATGGTGGAAGGAGTCTCCGGTGAGGATTTTTCTGTCTGTTTCCAAACAGAGACACTGGCCCCCATGACCACAGCTCCCCCCAGTTCCTTTCAGTTAAGGACTACTGTTACTTTTAGTCTTTACTTGCAAGATCATAGGATCTCTGGTGAATGAATGCCTGTTGAGAGAGTGAACGAATGAGTTTTCGTGGAAATCGTGTAGGTGATAAACTCAGATGGAATTGATTCAAATCCCAGCGCTGTAACTGACTAGCCGGGTGACCTTGGCACCTGGCTTAACCCCTTTGAGCCTCAGTTTACACATCTGTAAAATGAGGATAATGTCTACCTTCCAGGGGGTTTGTGAGGAGATAGCTAAAAATGTCAAGTACCTGGCATTTTATAGGCACTTGACCTATGGTAGCTATAATAATTAATACTGGTGAATAAGTGTATTAATAATTCACGAGTAACTATGATGCTCATCCCAGGAAGGGCCTCCTGGGTCATTCTGTGCAACTTCCCTTCCCGTGGGGCAGCCTTTTCTACAACACCCTCAGTGGCACTCTTGAGTGTGCTAGTGGTGGGAGGACAGCTCTGGCCCTCCCGTTATTGGGCGGACCTTATTATGAGAAAGGTTTTCCTTAGATCCAGTTACAATCAGCCTCCTTGCAACCCTGGATCCAGCTCCTGAGCCTCTGGGAATCTTCCTCCTGCTCAGCAGTGGATACTCTGGGAAGCCCCCATCAAGTAGTAGACAAGAGAGCAGGACAGAGGGCAAATGCCTTGATGGGATAGGACCTTTGGGAGGAGGCTGGTGGGAGAGCCAGGAGATGGGGTATGGCTGGACTCCTCAGAGACTGTGGGAACCAGAGGGAGCCACAGGAGGGGAGACAGAGACAGAGAGGGGACACCGGGGGAGAAGGATTTTTCTATCAACAAAACAGCAGGATAGATTCTGGCTGGTCTCTGGAAACATCTTCATCCGGTGCCTGAGGCCAGCTCTGAGCTCCTTTTAGCTCATTACTGGCAATTAGTCCTCTGGGTCCAGCCTGGGGGAGGGGGGCAGTATTCGCTCTCACTCCCGCGGACACCCCCACACACACACACACCATGAATCAAGTTGACAACTTTGCCCAAGCCTGCCCTCCTTGCCCTGCGGTGTGTGTGGGGTGGCTTGCACGTGTCTACGTGGGTGAGGTGTGTGAATGCACGTGCACCCACGTGAAGATGTCAGAGGGAGGGTGCAAGTGCACGCACGCATCCCGTGTAAATGCGAGATTGTACAAATGAGAGTGTGTGTGCACTTGTAAGGGATGTGCATATTTGCACACCCTGTGGGAGAATGTGGGAACATATAAATGAGCCAGTGAGGGTAGAAAGGATATGTGTACACATACTGGGGACAGGCACTAGAGAAGAAGGACTGGATGAGGGAAACCATGACCCCTCATGTGCCTTCCTTTTCTTAGGTATCCGGGTCCAGATGAGGGAATGGGTTTCAGGAGATGAAAAGGAAAAGGCAGATCCTATAGTTCCTGCTCTAATTCCGTGTCAGAAGGGCTGTTCCTTAGGGGGCCCCTTCTTCTGGGACAAACAGGGACCCTACTGAGGATGAGGTGATTCCGGGGAGGAACACCCAGAATTTTCTCCCCCTCCCCAAACCCTTTCTTTCCCAGGTGCTTTAGCCCAGCACTGTCCAATAGAAATATAATGTGAACCACAAATGCAATTTACATTTTCTAGTGGCTACATGTTTTAAACGTAAAAAGAAACAGGTGAAATCAATGGACTTCATTTTCATTTTAATTTCATTAAATTTTAAATTGATATTTAAACATTTAACATTTAAATAAGTATTTAATAGTATTATACAGCCATATAGCCAAAATATCGTCTTAACATGTAGCCAGTATTTTTAGAGTGTTAATGAGACATTAGACATTATTTTTTTAAAGACTTTCTCTTTGTTTTGTTTTGTTTTTTAATTTTTTTAACATTTATTTATTAAAAAAAAAATTTTTTTCCAACGTTTATTTATTTTTGGGACAGAGAAAGACAGAGCATGAACGGGGGAAGGGCAGAGAGAGAGGGAGACACAGAATCGGAAACAGGCTCCAGGCTCTGAGCCATCAGCCCAGAGCCTGACGCGGGGCTCGAACTCACAGACCGCGAGATCGTGACCTGGCTGAAGTCGGACGCTTAACCGACTGCGCCACCCAGGCGCCCCTAACATTTATTTATTTTTGAGACAGAGAGAGACAGAGCATGAACGGGGGAGGGGCAGAGAGAGAGGGAGAGACAGAATCCGAAACAGGCTCCAGGCTCTGAGCGGTCAGCACAGAGCCCAACGCGGGACTCAAACTCACAGACCGTGAGATCATGACCTGAGCCAAAGTCGGCCGCTTAACCGACCAAGCCACCCAGGCGCCCCTAGACATTATTTTTCAATACTAAATCTCCAAAAATCGGTGGACATTGTTTGTCTACAGCACATCTCCATTGGGATTGGCCACATTTCAAGTGCTTAATGGCCATATGTGGCTAGTGGCTACCATACCGGGCAGGACAGATCTAGAGTTTGGCTTAGCTGGTTCCCCCCAAGCCAGTGAAGGAGAGGCGGGAGGAGCAGGGAGAAGTCAGGGCTGGAATCAGTGGTGCTCTTCATTCTCAGACTGTCTCAGACCCTGACCTTGTAGGGTCTTTAGGCTCCTTTCTTTGCCCACTGACTACACCCAACCCTTGGTCCCAACAGCGCTGGTGGAGACCCTTGGATTCAGACTGAATCTTACTCAAGAAAGTTCTTCCCTTTGTCTCACTTGTGTGCTTCCTACTGCGGGGGACTATGGCTCATTCTTTTCAGTTTTGCTTTTTTTTTTTTTAAAGTAAGCTCTACTTCCAGCTTGGGGCTTGAATTCACAACCCTGAGATCAAGAGTCGCATGCTCTACCGAGCCAGCCAGGTGTCCCCTCCCTTGAGTTTTGAATCCCTTGTGCAACAACCCCATTCTCTTGAGCACCCCCAGCCCCTGTCCCCATCCCACTTCATCTAAGAGACTTTGGGGCAAGGAGGGAAGCATGCAGAAACTGAGGCAGGAGTGAGAGATGGGAGAACAGAAAGCCTAGAAAAGCCCCAAATCCGTAGGAGGAGTGGGGAAGGGATGGCGGGGGTGGATGGACCAGGAAGTGATCACAGAATAAATGTGGAATGTCTAGATGGCTTTTCAGCACCTTGGTCCCCTTTTCCCTTCCGATTTTCGATCTCCTGAGCCTCTCAGGTTTCTCAACCACCCCCTATCTTCACCCCATCCCTTTATTTCCCTCGCCCCTCAGCCTCTTATCACCTCCACCTCTTGGCCTCTGTGTCTCTCTCCTGGCAGCTTCTCAGCCCTTCACCTCCTCAGCTCACCTCCTGTTCCCACTCATCATCTTCCATTCACCCCAGCCCAGTGTGCTGGGACCAGGGGAAAATTCGAGGAGTGGAGACCTGGAATGGGGTGTGAGGGCCTGAGCCGGCAGCATCTCTAGGAAAGAGAAGGAAGCAAGACCCTCCCAGTCCCTCCCATCCTCTTACCCCTCCTCCCAGCCCCCTCCCCCACGGGGCGGCAGTGATTCCACAGTCTCAGGGCTTGAGGGTCTCGGGGCCCCTCGCTAATGTAAGGTTATTGTAATTGATATGAAGGTAATTGATAATGTGTTACGGTGAATAATGTCTTCAATTTTCTGCTAAATCCCATTTTTGTAGCCATCTGGGCTCCTCCAACTGCCCCCCTGGGACGCTGGGTAATAGAGAGTAATTATTCTCAAGTCATTTACTTTTTCAAAGTGTTTAGTGCTTATCTGTTTTACAATTAAAATGGAAACGACCCTGATTCACTTCCTTTCTTTTTTATTTAAATAGCACTCACCCCCCCACACCCCCCACCACACACTTTCAGTCACACACAACCACGCGGGCACACAACCCTCCAACAGACACACACACACACACACACACACACGCAGAGTCTCCTTGTATGCGGCAACATGACCACATTCAAAGACACAAAAATACAGGCACAATTTCTTTGTCACTCACACACACAAGGCCCACATACGCAACTTTATATTTGGACAAGGGACACAGCCTCAGTGACCTAGCCAGACAAAACCCTTTGCCTTTCTCTGTTGGAGTAAGAAGATTGGAGGTGGACTTTGTCAGGGGTCGAGGACAGGGGAAAGAAGTCGCCTTGGATGTGCATCTGAGTGTGCAAGGTTATGTTTGAATATGGAAGGTGAGCATCTGTGTGTCCACATGAGTGTGCCCTGAATGTATATTTCAGGGTGTGGGTTCATATGAGGCCAGAAAGGTACACATGAAAGCAGCAGTGTGAGAGCAGAGTCATAGCCTTGCTTCTGTGTCTGCACGAGTTACTGGAGCAGGCAGATGATTGCGGAGCTGGTGTTCACACCCAGTTACACGCTAACGAAGGGCCCTGGTGTGCCGCCCCAGTCTGGACATGCGTCCTCAGGAGAGTGGTGAAACCGGAATCCAGAGGTACCTGGCCATGCTGAGTCGGCCCAGAACCGAGAGCCTTCACCTCACACCATGAAATGTGACCCACTTATTTTCACTGAAAATGTCACAGGCACGCGTTCTGTGGAAGGCCGGAGATGCAAGGCTGGGGGGAATCAGGAGGTGAAGAGGGCTCACACTAGCCCATCCCCCATTCCCACCTCGCCCACCCTCCACCCCCAGTCCCACTGACTCCTCCAACAGTCCTCCTTCCTGTCCAAGGACCGCTCAACCCGCCTGGATACGGTGTGACCCCTACCGCCCTCACTAGCCCTCCTGGAGCCCCGGTTCCGGTTGGAGGTGGAGAGGCAAGAGTGGTTCTCAACGACCAGACAGCTTCCTGCCCCTCCCTTGGGCTGTTCCCCACAGGAGGTGCCCTGTGGACACGGATGTCTCCGACAGTGAGGCACTGACCTCGGGGGAGCCAAAAGACAAGATCACGCACACCCCAAATCCTTCCACATGACCAGGCACGACATCTCTCAAACGTCACACAGGCCCACAGCAGACAACTGAGCCATTACACTCATTAGCACACTTCAGCCTGGCACTCAGGTGACCTATGGAGTGGAGGTCTAGAAATCTGCTTCCCATTGTACGGGCAGGGAAACGGAGTCACCACATGGGCCCAGAAGGCCATGGATCTCTGCGGGGAGTCAAACCAGCAGCAGGCCCTGAGACTTGTCTGCTTTGCCCAGTGCCTGCTCTCCCCAGGGTCTCCAGCTGCAGGCCCTCCAAGGCTTCCAGCCGTTCCTCTGCTGGACCAGTGATGGGGGAAATGGAGGCCAGAGCCCTGCTCCCGGAGGCCAGGCCCAGGCAAGCTGCCTGAAAGTCAGAGGACACCAGGCTGCAGGGTAGGGCCCAAGAGAGTAAATGCTGTTCCCAGAGCACCTCCTGCTCACCCCTGCACCCGTCCGGGAAAGGCCCGGGGGTTCTGCTTTTTAATTTTGCTTTTAAATTTTTTTTTTTCAGCGTTTATTTATTTTTGGGACAGAGAGAGACAGAGCATGAACGGGGGAGGGGCAGAGAGAGAGGGAGACACAGAATAGGAAGCAGGCTCCAGGCTCCGAGCCATCAGCCCAGAGCCTGACGCGGGGCTCGAACTCACGGACCGCGAGATCGTGACCTGGCTGAAGTCAGACGCTTAACCGACTGCGCCACCCAGGCGCCCCATAATTTTGCTTTTAGAGATAGAAGGATGGCAGCACTGGGGGCTCGTGGTTGGGGGGGGATGCTTCTTTTCTGTTTTTTCTCATTTCTCATTTTATGGGCATCCGTCTTGGCCCTCCTTCCTTCTCTCTTGGACTCTGTATTTTTTTGATCTCCAAGTCTGTGTCGTGTCCTGCTCCGCGTCTTTCTCCCCCTCCCTGCAGCCTCCCTTTCGGCGGGTCCCCCTCTGCCTGCTCTGAGTCTGTCTGTCTGCACTTTCGGTCGGTCCGTCCCGGCGTCTCTGGGCCGGCCTCCTCCCGGTGCTCGGTGCTGGGCTGCACCGCTCGGCTCCTCCTCGGTCTCGGTCTCCGCGTTTGTGTCCCTGTCGCTGCCTCTCCCTCGGCCGCTCCCTGACTCCGGCCCCTCACACCTTCGCGGAAAAGTAAACATTTAATTTTTTTTGCTGTTAATAGATTTAATGTTCATTTGTTGGTAGCCCAGGGGCAGAAACGCGTGACATTTCAAATAATTGTTGTTTCAGGGGTATCCTCTGGAGGGAAATGCGGCAAAAGTGTGGAGAAGATTTAAGCAAATGACTGTGTCAGCTTCTATTTACTCCTGACAGGATCGCCGGGGGCGCGGCTGCGAGATAACCATTAGCGCGGCCGCTGCTAAAGCGGGGAGGCTGCATTTCTAAAGGCTCCGCGGCCATTACGGAAAGTTAGTGTGAAACATGTTAAATTATCCCCAAAGTGGAGGGAGCGGGGGAGGCGGCGGGGGAGCGGGCGCCCGGGAGAGCCGCCGAGCCTCCGCCGGGCCTGGGAGCGAGGACGCGCCGCGGCCGGGCCGGGCCCTCGGACCGCGCCGCGCCCGCCGCCCGCCGTCCAGCAGGGGGCGGCCGCCCGCCGCCCGAGCCTCAGTCTTGCGGCCGGGAGAGTGGGTGCAAGCCTCCATCCCTCTCTCCCTGCCCTCACCCGTCCGCCCCGCGGCTGGCCGGACCGGCCCAGGCTTACTAGACCCGCCTGAGGTCAGCCCCACGGGGTAATAAGAAAGAGACGAATCGCAGGGCTTGAGGCAGTCGGGTGTCCCTCCTCGGAGGGCCAAGGTGCATTCCTGAACAGCTCCCTCAGGTGTGCGCAGGCAGCACGCCTAACCGCGGGGGTGCCCTTGTACCGCTGAGGTTCGCACAGTGCCCCAGTGCACCTCTCAGATCTGCTACCAAGTAACTGGGCGGCCCTCTGCAAGTCCTCTTGGCCTCAGTTTCCCCATTTGTAAAATGGGAATAATATCTGTCCCACACATCTCATTCCCTAAAGATTAGTTGCAGCAACGAGGCCATGTAAACGTGATCTAAGAAACCATTAAATGCAGTACAAGAAAGAAGCCCTGCTACTCTTGTGCGTTAGTTATTGCATTAGTTATCCTTTACACACAGTTACATCCTGCTGTGTGTAAAGGAAATACCTACGCACAAGGCCACAAGTGGATGCCCCAGTGCACGGGAAATCAGACCCCAATCGCAGTGACTTGAGGCACCTCTCTCCCAACACTCCTAATTTCACCGCTGTTAAGCCACACTTGGGTAAATAAACATCTCTGGGCTGGGCTGGAAGTGGAAGTAGGGCTTCAGGCCAGGCCCTGCAAAAGCGTACTTGACTTAGAGAAGGCCTGGGCCGGAGCACTAGCAGTACTGAGCGCTGTCCTATGGAGGTGGGACTGTGTGGGGGCAGGAGGGAGGAGAAGAGCGAGAGGACCTCCTTTCCCCATTGTGATAATGGTATCTCCAGACGGTGTCTTCCCTCCTTTCCTAAGACAAACAAAACTGTAAACATATTGAGATCAAAGCATCCAGTACATTGTATTTTAGGCCTTGGAACCCCATCTGTGGTGCAGAGCCTTGAGTAATCAGTAAGGCCACGTATTCACTCATTTCCAACACATTTTCAGGTTTCCAGGAGCTCTCCCCCAAATTCACCCAACATTTTTGACCCCTCTCCCACGTGTCAGACCTGCTGGAGGCAAAGGAAACCAAGACTATCTTTGCCTCCCTGGAGCTCATGGTCAGGCAGGGGACTGATATTTACAAATGATGACAGTGCCCTAGGAGTCCTGAAATAGAAACATGTACAAAGTGCTGCGTGTTCAAGGGGGAGGCAGTGAATCTACTTCTTCAGGGTGTTTGGGAAAGGTTTCTTTCTTCTAAGTAAGCTTCACACCCAACATGGGGCTTGAACTCATGATGCTGAGATCAAGAGTTGAGATCGAGGGTTGCATGCTCCAATGATTGAGCCAGCCAGGCACCCTGGGGAAGGTGTCTTGAAGGAGGTGACATTTGATCTGGAGCCTTTAAGGCAGAGTTTTCCAGGTGGGAGAAATGAGCCACTACATAATAATGATAATTACCCCTGTGACCCCTACAAACAGCAAAAATAACAACGATAGTAATAGCACTCAATCTATGGCAGGCACCGTATCAGGCACTTCACACGAACTGCTACCTTTGATTTATCTTAACAACTCTGGGGGCCAATACTGATACGTATCCCCACTTCACAAATAAGGAAGCCAGAGCTCAAAGGGATTCAGTAACTTGCCCGAGGCCACACAATCATCCTAGCATTGAGACTGGATGAAGTAGAATGCCTCCCCCCTCTATCCCATCATTCATTCTCTTTGAAAAGAGCCTGAATTTGCCTTTGACAAAGGTCGTATACCACCCCCCCCCCCGCTTTTTAAACATTTCTTCATTCATTCAACTGTTTTCTACATATCTGCTAGATATCAGCATTGGGATGGTGCTTGGGGTACAAAAAATAAGATACAGGCCCCACCCTCAATAACTCACAGTTCTAGTGAAGGAGGAAGCTCTATGAGTTGATCAACACAAAGCCATGTGCAGGATGCAAGTCTGAAAAGCCTAAGATGGTCTGGGCCAACGGGAAGGAGTCAAACTCAGATACAGGTTTGCTTCAGAAAGAATTGAGTCTGGGCCACCTCACACCAGTTAGAATGGTTAAAATTAACAGCTCAGGCAACAATAGATGTTGGTGAGGATGTGGAGAAAGAGGAAGCCTTTTGCCCTGCTGGTGGGAATGCAAACTGGCTCAGCCACTCTGGAAAACAGGATGGAGGTTCCTCAAAAAGTTAAAAATAGAACTACCCTACAAACAAGCAATTGCACTACTAGGTGTTTATCCAAGGAGTACAGGTGTGCCGTTTCAAAGGAGCATATGAACCCCAATGTTTACAGCAGCGCTATCGACAATAGCCAAAGCATGGAAAGAGCCCAAATGTCCATCGATGGATGAATGGATAAAGAAGATGTGGTGTATATATACACAATGGAGTACTGCTCGGCAATCAAAAAGAATGAAATCTCGCCATTTGCAACTACGTGGATGGAACTGGACGGTATTTTGCTAAGCGAAATTAGTCAGAGAAAGACAAATATCATACGACTTCACTCATATGAGGACTTTAAGATACAAAACAGATGAACATAAGGGAAGGGAAGAAAAATCATATAAAAACAAGGAGGGGTACAAAACATAAGAGATCCTTAAATATAGAAAACAAACAGAGGGTTGCTGGAGGGGTCGTGGGTGGGAGGGATCGGCTTAATGGGTACGGGGCATTAAGGAAGACATTTGGATGAGCACTGGGTGTTGTACATAGGGGCTGAATCACTGGAACTCCTGAAATCATTATTGCACTATATGCTAACTTTGATGTAAATTTAAAAATTAAGTAATTGGTTAATTACAAAAAGAAAAAAGAAAACAAAGAGTTGAGTCTGGGCAAAAGGACGAGTTTAGGGAGGCAGGACATAGAATTCCAAGCAAAGAAGGCAGCAAGTACAGAAGAGCAGAGACGAGGGACAACATGACCTTCTGGTGTATAGCCTTTGAGGAAGATGGGGGAGGTGGAGAAGGGAGGCCCAAGAGGTTTGCCAGGACCCAGGTTATACCATGTCTACTGGACATGCCAAGGAAGGGGCTTGAACTCAGTCCATGGTTGTTATTATTTTTGTGGAGTAAAATCAGGTCAAATAAGGTATTTCTCCTTCTTTTATACAGGATTTCAAATTTAAAGGGCTCTTGCAATATCTTCGAGAAATTAGGAAGGCTTTTTGTTTGTTTTTTGTTTTGTTTTGTTTTAGTATGGGCCTCCAGCCCCATGGGTGACCAGCCCAATGGGTGACCAACTCAATGTCATCTTTCTTCATAAATTATTTCACTGGGATTTGACACCATTAACTTTTGCTGTTACACTGTCTCTCCAGTACTGCTGGGATTTGCTTAGGTTTTTTTCCCACAGTGGGAATTTCTGAGCCCACATATTGGCATGGTGACAGCTGGGGGCACAATCATAGTGGCTGGGTTGGTTTCAACTTGTTTCTTTGCACTATCCTAGCTCACATCTCGCTTGGACCCGAGGGCACTCAGTAGACACTACTTTGTCTTTCACCACAATTCGTGAAGAATATCTCCTTTGCAGGGGCAAAGGACAGATACCTTCCAGGAGGCAGATTTGAGCTCTTTCCTTAAGAGGGAACTTTCTAATCATTAAAGCTGCAGGAAATGGAAGAACCTACCTCAAGAGGGAGAGAATCTCTTGCTCTGGAGGTGTTTAAGCAGAAGCTCCCTGAAATGGGACCATTGTAGGAAGTGGTGAAATCCTTGGCCTCTAGAATTATTTGCAGCTCCAAGACTCAAGAAGTTCATCCCCAGAGTTTAATGATTTCAGACACTTTCAGGATTATTTTGACAAAGAAAGTAAAAAAAAAAAAAAAATCCAGGCTGGACATAAGGATCCCTTATTAAGGGGAGAACACCGAGGACAGAGGCTGCCCCAGGCTCTCTTTTCCAAAAGGTGTCTCCACAGTTATTCCAGCGTTGTCCAGTGATCTCCCTTCTTCTACTGTCAAGCCCACAGGCTCTCCAGGGAATCCACATCTTCTCATTGTGCTCCCCCAAAATGAACACAGATCAAGCAAGGAGCAGACATATGGAGGAAGATGACAGGGTTCATAGATGTAAGGTATGTATGGAGGTTTAATCCTAGCCAGTCCCTGAAGAGATCAGTGCCTCATTCATTGCTTTGTCCTCTGTACTAAGTACAGAGGCTGTACAGAGAAGGCATACAGAAAGCATTTTTCTTTCTTTCTTTCCTTCCTTCACTCCTTCCTTCTTTCCTTCCTTCCTTTCTGTCTTAAAAAAAGATACATGTCCACTGTAAAACATTGTGAACTATACAGAAAATACAAAAAAGCAAGCCAAAAATAAAGCCCCCACATAGGCGAAACAACCCCTGATGTTATTTTAGTGACCATCCTACCAGACAATTCTTTCTGCCTCTAAATAAACATAGACACAGGTGTGTAATTTGATATAAACAGGAATCAACCCCTGTATCCTATGCTGTAAGCTGCCGTTTTCATTTTTAAAAATCTCAGATACTATCCTGTTTCAATTAATGTAGAGCTATTGTTGTAATAGTTGCATTATATTCCACTGTGTTATGTACTAAGCCAGTCTTCTATTGATAGGCATTTATATTGTTTCCAGTTTTGCACTATTTTAGACACCCTGAGATGAACGTATTTGTGGACACATCTATTCACACTTACACACTTATCTCCTTAGGGTAAATTCTTAGAAATAGAAGTATTGGGTTAAAAAAATACACATTAGGGCGCCTGGGTGGCGCAGTCGGTTAAGCGTCCGACTTCAGCCAGGTCACGATCTCGCGGTCCGTGAGTTCGAGCCCCGCTTCGGGCTCTGGGCTGATGGCTCAGAGCCTGGAGCCTGTTTCCGATTCTGTGTCTCCCTCTCTCTCTGCCCCTCCCCCGTTCATGCTCTGTCTCTCTCTGTCCCAAAAATAAATAAACGTTGAAAAAAAAATTTAAAAAAAAAAAAATACACATTTTACATTTGGGCACACATTGTCAAACTGCCTTCTTAATAGGTCGTACCACTCTGTATTCCCACCTAAAAAAGTCCTCTACCCTTAAATAAACGAGCTCTTTTTTTCAAAGATAGAACAAGAACAAAAACCCTGATTCCTTAGACCAGTTTCTAAACTGTGTGTGCGTAGGGGGGTGAGCGTGGGATTATGAAGTCTAGGTAAGCCTTGCATACAAGTGTGACTGTATGTCTATGTGTATTCTCTATGTGCTTTCTATTTCATAAGCTGAAGCGTGAAAATTCTCGAGAAAGGATTATCCTCCTACCAAATTCTCTCCTGCCACCTCAGTACAAGGATGAAGCGTGCTTCAACCTTCCTGCCACCAAGGATATTCGCCCATTGTCAGTCTTGCCGCCATCTCTAAAATCTCCTGGCCGGGCTTGTTAGGGATAGGGTTTGCCCATAGTGGGACTTCAAGTGTTAATCCAGTCTCTCCTCAGAAGGTGCTCCTGACATCAGAGCTGAGGAGAAAAGACTGTGTGTCTGCATCTCTGTGTGGTAGAAATAGTGAACAGATCATCCCAAATCAATAAGTCTGAGTTGGCCATAGATCACTCCAGAGGGCTCTAGAAGGGTAAGAAAGTGGGGAGGGTGATGAGGCTCAGCTCCTTCCTGCATGTGGCGCCTATTTTATGGATCCCTCTGCCACTCCTCTCTGCTTATCAGCCCACGGTCAGTCTCTCTCTCTTTCACGTATATCACTTCTGCATTCACACATTCACATATAATCCACAACCCATATAATTCCCTTACAATCGCACTTACATTCTCACATAATTTGACTATAATAATTTTCATACCATTACACCCACATCCTTGCATACAATACATTCATAGAATTTGATGCTTACATGCACCCACTTACATAAACACACCCAGTCACCCAATAATCACTCCTACACAATCTCACACTGTCATACTTTGTCCGAAGGAAGTGTAGTCACAAGTCCCTCCCAGTCATTGTCATTTATGTTGTTGCAGCCCCAACTCCACACCCTACACCCCCACCGACACTTTCCTTTCACACACTCTTAGAGCCCCACAGAATTCACAGTCATACTTTCACATCTTACTCAAGTCTTGAACACATACAGTTACCGAGAGAATCTTATAATGTCATAGTGCATCCAATTTACTTTCGTTATTTTGCTAGGATAATTGAGACCCTGAGAGGAAAAATGTGACTTGACCAAGTTCACACAATTAGTTAATGGCAAATCTAAGGTGTCAACTCCAATCTCATGACTCCCACACTAGTGCTCTCTCTTCTATGCCAAAGTCCTTCCCTCTTAGTTTCCCTTCCAGTCTCCTATGCCAATCCCCTTTATTGACTCTCAGAAACCCTCAAATAAAACAGACAGCTCTTAAAGAGGCAGGCAGCCGGAGGAATGGAACAGGTATGAATTTGGAATATAAAAGAGTCTGAGTTGCAATGTCAAGTACTTTGTAGGGTAGTGACAAGCTTCAGAGAGAATGTATGTAAAGCACCTGGTGCAAACTAAGTGGGTGCTTACTACGCCAAGTGCTTTCTATATTATCTCATTTAAATTTTACAATCTCTTTATGATCATCTCCCTATCACAGAAGAAGGAAGTGAGGCCCAGAGAGGTTAAGTTTCTTACCTAAGATCACTCAGGTAGTGGATTTTTGAACCAAGATTATACCCTGCTCTGACTCCAACTCTGGGCTCCATGCACTATATTGTGCTTCTTTCCTTTTTAACAAAGGTCATTCTGTATTAAATCCTTACTCTGCCCCAGACACTGCACTATATATACATAGTTTTAATATATAGCATCTTTACAGACAAAGAGACTGGGACTTGGTAGATGCTCAATGGGTGGTTTATCATAAAGAGGAAGATTCTAATTTCAAAATCAAATTTAGATCTATTTTGTCACCAGGTAAATTCTTCACATCCTGTAAATCTTCAGCAGACCTGATCATTCCCATTGATTAGTTAATGTCAAACTGACCTCCCTTCCTCCCTGATCTGTAATTCCCTGCATCTCCCACCCCAGGAAAGGAGCCCTGCTGTGGCTATATACATACTCATCAGATGATGGCGCGTTCAGGCACAAGTCTTACACACACTAAAAAGGCCACTCTGGTTTAAGCAGTTGCCAAGAACATTGGGGAGTAGTTTCAAAATACTTGGGTTCCAGTTCTATCCCTTACTAACTGTAAGACCACAGGAAAATTATTTTCTCTGCCTTAGTTCCTGCATCTGAAATACTGGAATAACAATTACTCCCTCCCAGGATATTGTGAGTTTTAAATGCTGCAAGATATCATTACAGAAAATCTGGTATAAAGTGGGCACTCAAAATTTGCCACTCACAATCTCACACATAGAGTTACAATATCATCACTCATATCAAACCAAGTACAGATAGACACACAAACTTGCAGGCAGGCCATATCAATACACCAAAGTATAGACATGCTCAGATCTGCTAGGGATGGGCTATCAGAGTGGTTGAGAGAAGGGGCTTTCAAGTAACTTGGGTAAGTCACTTAACAGCTCTTTTTAAGAAAAACAAGTTAAAGACTTTTTGTATATTTTAAAAATTTTATTTCTGAGAGACTGAGAGAGAGAGAGAGAGAGAGAGAGAGAAAGACAGAATGTGAGCAAGGGAGGGGCAGAGAGAGAGGGAGACACAGAATCTGAGGCAGGCTCCAGGCTCTGAGCTGTCAGCCCAGAACCCCACAAGGGCTCGAACTCACAAACCGTGAGATCATGACCTGAGCTGAAGTCAGACACTCAACCGACTGAGCTACCCAGGTGCCCCTAAAGACTTTTTAGAAATGTAATCATGGGGCACCTGGGTGGCTCAGTCCATTGGGCGTCCGACTTCAGCTCAGGCCATGATCTCACAGTTCGTGGGTTCAAGCCTTGCATCGGGGTCTGTGCTGACAGCCAGAGCCTGGAGACTGCTTCAAAATCTGTGTGTCCCTCTCTCTCTGCTCTCCCCCACTCAAGCTCTGTCTCTCTCTCTCAAAAATAATAAATAAACATTAAAAATATTTTAAGAGAAATTTAATCACAGTTTTATTATCACACCTAACAAAATTGGCAATAATTCCCTAATATCATCAAATATCCAGTCAATATTAAAATTTTCCACCTTTTTTAACATTTGCCTAATTCAAATAAAGAAACAAACAAGGCCCGCCCAACAATGTATTTGTTATTTCCTTCTCTCTTTCTTTTTAAAATGTATGAATGAAAAACCTTGGTCATTTGTCCTGAAGAATGTCCCGTATCAAGAAAAAAAAATCACATTAAAAACTTAGTAATGCACAAGTAATACATGAATGTATTCTTGTATTTTTACAAGAAGTAAAAGTTTAAAAAAGAAGGAAAGTGAAGAAAACAAACATGACAGATAAAACAAAGGTCTCCCTTGACCTTAAAAGTCTCCTGGTAATGATTTTTAGTCATTGTTATTATCCTGGCAAACGCAGAAGAGCCGCCCAGCCCTGTGCGCATTCAGCACCTTGGACAGAGGTGGCGGCCGCGCGCCCTCCCAGCCAAGCCTCCGCCGGCGCTCGCGGGAGGATCTGTAAATAAAGCCGCCCGGCTTCCGGCGGGCCCAGCGCAGCCGGTGAAGGGGAAAGAAATCTGGGATTTTCCGAGCCGCCTGCTTCGGCAACGCGTCTGGCGGAGACAATTACCCGGATACGCTCGGGCTGGCCTCCCCCAGGCCCTGGGTCATTTCAGACCTGCGCCCCCGTCCTTGAGCAGGAAGCCGGGCCGGGTGGGGGCTAGAGAGGGTGCCTCAGTCTCCTGGGTTGCAGAATAACCAGGGGGGAGGACCACAGAAATCGCCACGGGAGGCCCCTAGGGAACCTCTACCCCTGACACAGCCCCCAGCAGGCACCTACCCCAGCCCCCGCCGTTTTTGGTAGTAGCCTGGGGGGGGGGGGGGGGAGGGTTGTGGGGGCGGGGAGAGCGGCCTCCTGAAGCCGGCCCAGAGCACAATTAGCGGGGAACGGAGACGCCCGCGAAGGCTGATTTAATTAGGTGACACGGTGCCAGGCAGGGATGCGGGGGGAGGGGAGAGCAGGGTCAAAACATTTTGTAAAAATCTGTTTCGCAAACGCTGCCGCTCCCCTCGGGGCAGAGAGAGATTACGGAATCTTTGGTGTCGATCAAGGCTGGCAAGAGGCGCCAGGAGCGTGGGGCATTTCCTCCTCCTCAGCCTCTTTTGTCCAGTCCCCCAAAACAGTCCCAGGAGCCATCAGCTCCGCTGGGTTGCAGGGCGAGGAACGGGGGAGTGGGGAGGAAAGGGGACGATGACTTGAGAAGGGAGCCCCTGTAAAGGGGAACAAAGTGCTCCCGGTCTAACACGCCTCCATATTTAAGGAATAATATTATCAGTAGTTGCAGGAAGCACCTGCTTTCCAAATAAAACTATCATTTGCGAGCAGAAACGGCACCTTTACCAGCTGTCTGATCTTGGTTATTCATACTCTGCTTCAGTTTACTCATCTCTGAAACACCAAGGACCCTTACAGAGTTAATGTGAAGAGTAAAGAAAGTAAATACTGAATAGTAAGCACTGAGTGGTTTATTATTATTATTATGACGATTACTTCTACTATTTTATTAGTATCATGTGCGAGGCCAGTTGCTTATCTTTTGTCCCCAATCCATAAAACAACTGTGTGCCATAGATATGATTATGCCCATTTTACAGATGTGGAAACTGAGACTCAGAGTTTAAGTAGCTCGTTCTGA
The DNA here is from genome assembly GCF_028749965.1 of Puma concolor. Lineage (NCBI taxonomy): Eukaryota > Metazoa > Chordata > Mammalia > Carnivora > Felidae > Puma > Puma concolor. The sequence continues at coordinate 60,283,832 of NC_141677.1, forward strand.
TCAGGGGAAGATCTAGGAATTGAACTGAGGACAGTTCAGTAGTAAAGCCTGTGCCTTTTTACTCTCCTGCTGCTGAGACGCTTTAGATTCCCGCCTGTGACCTCAACTCGGGTGACCTCACTTGACCCACCAACATAACTGCATACCTTGCCCCACCCTGTCTGGCACAACCACGTCCACCTCAGGCACTTACTATGTTTGCATGGCACTAAGAAAAAGGAAGCGCCATGAGCATGCATACACACACACACACACACACACACACTCACACACACACACTCACACACACGCATACATCACCAGAGACAGCCATACATGTGCATACAGCCTGCACACAGGTGCCTACCAGCCATTGGTCACATCCAGAGCACCTCGTCACGAGGGAAAGGGGATAAGCACATACAGTTACATATACATAATCAGAAACAGTTATACCTAAGTTCACAGGAGAGATATATTAATGTACAAATACACATAGTATGTGTATTTCACATACAACTTTCACATACAAAGAAACCAAGGTAATAAGACATGAACAATTACACCACTGTCACATAGATAGGAGGATAGTTTTTTTGCAAGACACCATTTACACAAATATTCATAGAGATACATAGTTACAACCCACCCTCTACCACACACGATCACACACCATCTCATAGAGAAGTACAGAAGTATAGCTACACATTCAAAGTAACATATAGAATACACCCACACTTGAGAGATATAGCCAGAAAAACAAATCTGTCTCAAAACCCAATGCATATACTCACACTCCCTAGACACACATACACAGATCAATGGAGACAAGGAGCCATAATCTCGCAGGCATACACACACATACACACACACACACACACATGTGAGCACGCACTCACAAACATATACACACTAAATCTCTTCTTAAACCCACTGGGAAGCTGGCTCCAACCCAAGAGTTTCCTGCCTCCTGAAGTGTTCAGGGCATGGGGTCAATTGACGCCCTTCCCCCCTCTTCTCCCAGCTGAGCCCGGAGCAGCAGGGACACAGTTCCCCAGCAGACATGGGGAGGGGACCCTTGACGGCCAGTCTTGAGGACACCTTATCTAACACCATGTCCAGTCCAAGCTGGGGCCAGCCCCTGGGACTTAAGGGCTGTTCTCCCATCTCCCATATTCACTCCCAGTACCAGCCCAGCCTCTTACCCCAGCATTAGCTTTTGGAAAAGGCAAATGGATTCATCAGCAACCTCCTATCCTGGGGAGCAAGGGCTCTCTCCTCCAACCTCTCCCCCACCTGTTGTCACCTACCTGTGCAGGTGCACTGTCTCAGCAGCTCAGAGCTCCAGCCTGGGCAAGGTCCCGAAGGCAAGTGGGTGGAGCCTGGTTCCACCTTCTGCACCCCCCAGTTCTAGCTCCCTCAGCAGCTGCCCCCTCCAGCTCCAGGCCCCCTGGGCAGTCCCCTCCCTCCCCGCCGCCTGCTCACCCAGTGCTGTGTCTCTTCTCTGAAAACCAGACTAGGGACTAGGGGGAGGGGGGGAGATCCCAGGAGAGGAAGTGGCATCTGACGGCCCCAGCACCAAACCTGGGGGGCTGCAGGGGGGAGGGAGGAGCAGGGAAGCTTCTCATTGTGTGAGGGAAATTTTATTTTTAACAGATGCTAAGGCAGATGGCGCAGAATTAACAGAAAATGGGAGAGGAAAGAGAGGAAGAACATTACTGACTCCGGAGAGAGTGGACATTAAAAAAATAAAGAATAAGGGAATGAAAACAAGTTTAAGTGCTCTCTCCGGGGGGGTGGGGGGAGGGGAGGGGAGCTGAGAGGCAGAGAGGGACGGAGCAGCGTGGTGATAACCAGAGGCGTGAAATTACAAAAGTAAAATTTGTGGGACTCGGGAGGGGCTGCGAAGGCCCCAGTTTCATTGCAAAACTCACTCAGAAATTACTGATGTGATGTTTGAGCTTTTATCATTAATAATAATCGAGAGGGGAGGGGAAGACAAAAGGACTCCTGGGCTTGGGGGGTTTGAGGCACCAGGAGAAAAGGTGCTTGAGCCGTGGGGGAGGGAGTGAGAGAAGAGTCCTTTCTGTGACAGAAAAAGGAAGGGAAGAGAGAAAAACTCAGGGAGATACAGCAGAAATGGACAAATGAAGAGACAGAAGCAGAATAAAAGAAAAGGCAGGAAAGGAAGCAAAGGGGGGGGCAGGGAGAAAGAAGGGAAGCTCTACAAGGGATAAAACAGGAGGGGCTGGGGGGTGGGGAATGAAAGGAAACCAAAGACAGGAGATTGGGAGACAGAGCGGGTGAGACAAAGAGACAGAAGAGAACAGAGACGGAGCTGGGGTGGGGGGGAGAGCCCCCCCCCCAAAAAAAAAACCAGCACCAGAAACACCTACACGCTAGCGGTCAAGGAGAGTAACTCCGAAGATGAGTGAGTAAGGGTCTAAGTGACTTAAAGCAGGGGACCAGAACACACAGGAGAGAGGGACGGAGACAAAAGAGCAGAGGCCCAAACAGAGTAAGAATTGCATGAAGGAAAAGAAAGAGACCGGAAGAGTGAGAGACCGAAGGAACTAGAGACAGAGAAAAAAAACTAAGACAGACTTTGAAAGAGACACAAAAAGAGTTGGAGAGACAGACATTTCGAAAGACAGACACAAACCCACACAATCCGGGTGAGAGAGGTGAAGTGGAGAGAGGGAGAAAGAAAAACTGAGCCCGAGGCAGAGAGACAGAGAGGCTGTGGGGGAGACGGGAGAGAGGGCAGGAAGGGAGGAAGGGATGGGAGACAAAGAGGAATGGCCGTTTATCTCTCCTCCCAAATTAATTGAGGCTACATCAGCCTGAGCCACTAAAACGGAGCGATTATGAATGGGTTAGTCACAGGTGGAGTTAAAGGCCTTCAGAGGGATATTAGCCAAAATTGAGTGGCTTTTAATTTCTTTCTAACGAGAGACTGTGGCTGGGGAACCAGGCACCGCCTCCGCTCAGCTCCACTGCTAAACACGGCGTGGGGGCAGCCCGGGCCACTCGCCACCTGACCTGTGTGGCACAGGCAGCCAAGTGGAAATGGCCATGCCCGAAACATGCCTGAACATGCCTGCAACATGCCTGTGACATGGGATACAATGGTGGGTAGCCCGATGGAGGGCCAGGGGTGCGGGACGGGGGAGGAGGGATCACAGTCCAGAAAGTGGTCAGGCCAGGGAGCCTGGGGCAGGAACCGAGCAATTTGGGATGTGGGGGAGGGCGGAAGGGGCAAGAAGATGCTGGCATTGAGAAGTCCTGCCATTGGGGCGCCTGGGTGGCTCAGCTGGTGGAGCATCCAACTCTTGAGTTCAGCTCAGGTCACAATCTCACGGTTTGTGGGTTCAAGCCCCGCATCGGGCTCTGTGCTGACAGCGTGGAGCCTGCTTGGGATTCTCCCTCTCTCTCTCTCTCCCTGCCCCTCACCGACTTGCTTTCTCTCTCTAAAAAAAAAAATCAATAAACATCAAAAAAAAAAAAAAAAGCCTTACCATTGCCACAGGGTTCTCCAATCATCTCTGATCCCACCCTGAGGAAGGCACCATGGTCTAGGCCTGCCTTTCTACACTATAGAGAAACCAAGGCCCTGAGAATAAAGAACTGTTGCCAATTTATAACTGAGTAACAGTGATGATCTGAACCCTAGAGGCAGAATGGTGAGGTAGAAAGAGCACTGACACATGAGCCCAGAGACTCATGTGAGTCCGGATGTGTGTCTCAACTCTCTTCTGAACTCATGGCAGAACATTGGGCATCATCACCCCTCTGGCTGTGCCTCAGTTTCCCCATCAATAAAATGAGAGCATTGAAGTCTCTGGTGTCTTCCAGCTCCAATATGCCATAATTTCTGCAGGTAAACTTCCCGTCTGAGGTTTTATCCAGGGGTCTTGGCTGCTCTCCTCAGGACATATGGGATAGGATGTGTGAACCAGGACAGCATTTATGGACTAAGGTAGGTGAAGTGAATTTTGGGTCCCTGGCCCGGCAGGGCACATGTCAAAGCAAGTGCAGTGAGTTTCAAGCAGGGCGTGAGCAGGTGGTAAATGCCCAGTGGACCATCCTGGATGGTGAGGCTAAAGGAGGCCAGAGAAGAGGGGAGATCAGTGTGGCCTGGGGGAGCCCGGCAAGGGAGCGGCTTGAGGCGGGTCATGAACAGTGCATAGAGCTGGGAGAGTAGAGGATTTCCCCAGTGGGGACACCAAGAACAAAGGGTGCAGAGGTGTCATCCTGGCTGGAGCCACCCCTATGTGGGCACCCTATGTGGGTGGGCAAGGGGGAGGGAGGACAGAAGGAAGGAAAATAGTAGTCCATGGTCATGCAGGGCTAGGAGGCTTGCAGGAGAAGGTGGGACTCAATCCTGTAGGCACAGGGTGGAGGACACAGTGGGTTTCTGAGCAAGGGCAGGAGCAGGTTTGGAGACTGGGGGTCTTGGGGGAAGGTCACTATGGGACACAAAAACAAATAGACCTGGTGAACCCAAGTGAAGAGGAGGGGAGGGGACAGGTATAAGGGAAGAGATAGAAGACTTGGTAAGTGACCCGGGTGTGGGGCTGAGGAGAGGACAGGAGTAAATGACCTTGGGGTTCAAGGCCCGCGCTTTGGGGAACACTGGTGCCAATAACAAAGTGGACAATGCCAGGTGGGCGCTCGAGACACAGAGATGTCGGTTTCCATCCAACAAAGCAGAAAGAGGCTGCGGTGACGCGGCGCGGTTCAGCAGGAAGTGTGTTCATCGGGCGTCTGTGATCTCCAAGGTTTTGTTCTGTCTCGGCCGTAATGAGCTTGGACAAGACACTCCCCGTGTCGGGCCTCAGTTTGTCCATCTCTAAAATGTGTGAGTTGATCCAAGCTCCTTGTAAGTTTCCCTCTCTCTGGGCGCATGGTTCTGAGACAAAGTCAGGGCGGAGACCGGCCTGGGAACAGAGACAGGGCTGGCCGCAGTTCTCACTGCCCTCGGTCCCCGGAGCCAACAGCTGCGCCCCTCCCCGTCGCAACTCCATTAACACTCAATTAGAAGGCCTGATGGGCGCCGGCCCCGGAGAGCCCCCCTCCCTGCCTCGCGCGCGCACAGTCCCCATTCGAGGGTCCCTCTGATGGGCCCACGGGGAGAAGGCTTCGCTCAAATTTACAACTGCCCCGCCGCCGGCCTCGCCTGCCTCCTCTCTCCTCTTCCTCCCAGGGTGCAGCCCAGAGGGTCGGCTGAGGACGGGTGGGGGGCGCAGAGCCCTCGCGGGAGCCGGAGATGAAAAGGGAGCAGGCCCTGGGGCAGAGGAAGTGGGAGGGGAGCCGAGAGGAAGAGCGCGTGAGAGTGTGTGAGAGAGAAAAATGACAGGCCCTGAATATTGGGCGCCCTCACTTTAAATCAAGATAAAAGACTGAAGTGGAAAATGAGAGTCCAGAGAAGCCCCGGACGGCTCGGGGCGCTAATGGAAACACATGGCTGCCGGCTGCGGGCCTGTCAGCTTCCCCCGGCGCTGCCATTCCCGCCTGATAATCCGGCCTGCCATAAAATTAGACTAGCAAATACCTCCTGACAAAGATGCATGTTTCTCTCTATTGTGCCATCATAAAAAAAACTCCGCTGGTGACTCGGGGAGCCGCAAACTTCAATTTAAATTTACAGTGCTGCGGAAGGAAAGTGATATGCACTCAAAAATTTTAATAACCTATTAAGTTACGACTTCAATTTCATTTTATGAATATTTTCCTTGGGGAGCACGGCTATCACAGAGAAAGATAGAAATTTAAAAAAGATAAATAGTGCCATTAATCTCCAACATTTCTCTTCCATTATCCTTGAAAATTAGGAGTTATTTTTGTTCAGATCTTCATGTAATTAGCTCCCTCCACTTGATTCACTAGCCAGAAAATGACCATGTTCAGAAAATTAAAAATTTGTCATTAAGTGGAATTTAACATAATATCATTTATCTTTATCTATTCCCCAGCTGACAGCAGGAAGCCTTGGCTGCCTTACCGGCTGGTGTGTCAGAGCGGGGAGGGACTGCTCAGGGAGAGACACTGGGAGAGACAGAGACAGAGACCGAGGGAGGGAGAGAAGGCCAGCGGGGAGGTGGCCAGAGTGACAGTGAGGAGGGAAGGGGAGGCCTGGGAGCTGAGGTGTCAGCCAGGGTGGGGAGGCGGAGGAGGCTGCGGGTGTCAGCAGGGACTTGGGCGTGGCCCTGAGAGCCAGGCCTACGAGGAGTCCGAGATACAAGGGGAAAAGCCAGAGGGGGACATCAGAAGACGGTGGCTGGAAAGTGGGGCTGGGCTGAAGACGTGACTCAAGAGAACAGAAACCCAGCAGATTTAAAGGAATTTCCAGAAAAGGGGGGACTGCAGGGGGATGGAACACTTGGGGATCGTTGCCCTCCTCACCCAGGGGGAACTAGATGCCAGCACCCTGACCACAGTCTGGCTTCCAGGGGAAACAGAGACAAAACAAGACCGTCAGAGAGCCTGGGAGCTGAGAGGACGTGAGAAAGTGATGAGAGCCAAGAGGCAGAGGTGGAGTGAGGCAGCCGGCCACTGAGAGTCAGAGAGACAGAGATCGAGGAGATGAGCAGTGGACAGACTGACAGCCGGGGTTCCTTAGTGAACTCAGGCCCAAGGAGGCCCCGTGTTAGAAGCCTCCAGACAAGCCTCTGGACTCCTCTCAAGGGCTGCACGGCTCCCTTTCCTCCCCCCCTCCTCTAAACAGCCCCCGCCCGAGTCCCCCCAAGTCAGAAATCATCCAATAAGCCATTCAGACCTAGTCCTGGGTGGAGAGAGCTCTGGCCGAGCCTGAGAGACCGAGAGTGGATGAAGGGATTAAAAAGCGGCACATTAGTGAGAGATTTAGAGTGTAATAAACCCATTTCATAATAATATGTGCGTTGGGGCCAGTGATCCATCATCACAGGAGCCTGTCCACAGCGGGGGGAGAACTGACCTACAGGGAGGGGACCCAGACAGATGGCTAAGGTTTTTTTCTCAGGGTCTTAGGATACGGGCAAGGGGTACAGACTAGCCCTTGGGGCCAGGACGGAGGCACCAGGATTCTGAGGGCAGCTTTGGCTCAAATAGTCATCAACCAAGGCAGAGGGTGGTTGCAGACTCCGTAAGGGAGTCTGGGAAGAGGCCTGGGAGCCTGAGAGACTCCCCTGTCCTCCTGGCCTAGGACCTTGGCAGTGAGGGTAGAAGGTTTCTCTGGGGGGATGTCTCCAAGCCGCAGAGCTTACAGCTCACAGACAGAAGTCAGCCAGCTCAAGACCCCCCCCCCCAAATAAGCCCTCTGTTTTCCCCATCCTGGTTTTATCACTTACTGGCAATCTGATCTTGGCCAGTGTGACTCCACCTCTCTGAGCCTCAGTTTCCCACATGTCAAATGTAGATAACATTTGGCCTACGTCACAGGATTGTTATGAGGGTCACCTGAGATAATGAGTTTGCAACTATTCTATAAAGAGAAAATCCTGGGGAAACATTGTTATTGCTGTGATTTCCTCCTTCATGTGACCCCTCCCCCCCACCAGGCCACCTTGTGATGTCGTTCAGCTTTGCTTATTATCAGGGAGAATTTCATCTCCCAGATGGGACTCTGAGCTTACTCAAGGGCCAATAAAAGGAATGACATGTTGGTTATATGATTGAATATTTAATCTGTCCTGTTAATAGGGCAAAGGAAAACATTCTCCTGCTGTTTATCTCCATTGAGGAGACCAGCCTCGGGGATTAAAAAGCAAACTATTCCCTGAAAAAGGGATTGAGACCTAGGAATGGGCCAGTTAGATCTCAGCTGTCAGTCTTCAAATGTGGGGGGTGGGGGTGGGCAGTGGGAAGACCTAGAGAGTGAACCGGGATGCCTTCCCAGTAGGAGAGAGACCTAGGGGGTTGGGGCTGCAGTGGGTGACAATCTGGGTGGCCCAGGAGAATGTGGCAGGAGAGAGAGGAGGAGTGGGGAAATCAGATGCCATTTCTCCAAGATCCAACCACACCGCCATCTTTCTCTTGGTCCATTGTCTCCATGTATATCACCCCTATCCATGTCCCAGAGAGGACGAGTGGGCACAGCCTTCAGCTCTAGCTAAGAGGCAAAAGGTACTCCTATGGGGAGGTAAGGCAACTCCATCTCCAGTACCATCCTGTCTCCACTCTTGCGGTATTGTGGTTTATAAGAAATATATAGTTGATCGTTTGAGTGGTCTTTGTCCAACGTTTCTGGCTCACAGTTTCCCAAGCCCTTGGAGTTTCCTAAATGTTAAGAGAGATGACAGTGTCTTTGGTTAGGTTGATGAAGGTGAATTTTGGACCCCCACCCAAGGACTAGGGTGGGAGTCAGTTGCCAGGAGAGCCAACCATGAGATCAGAGGGTTGGAACTTTCACTACCAAACCACCCAACCTCAGGGGAGGGGAGAGGGGCTGGAGATTGAGTCAGCCAATGGCCAATGATTTGATCAACCATAGCTATGTAAAGAAGTCTCCAACCGCCCCACCCCCCCCCCCCCCCCCCGACCCACCTCCGAAAAGGCCAGGGTTCTGAGAGCTTCCAGGTTGATGAACACATGGAGATCTAAGGGAGAGTAGCATACCCAGAGAGGGCATGGAAGCCCTGTGCCCTTTCCCCATACCTTGTACTGTGTATCTCTTCATCTGGCTATTGATTCATATCTTTTGTCATATTTTTTAATAAACTGGTAAATATAAGCAAGTGTTTTTCTGAGTTCTGTAGCAAATCAAAGCAACTTAGGGAGGAGGTCATTGGGGCCTCAGATCTGTAGCCGGTGGGTCAGAAGCACAGATTGCCTTGGGCTTGTGATTGGTATCTGAAGTGGGGGCTGGAGGACAGTCTTGTAGGACTGAGCCCTTATCAGTGGGATTTGATGCCATCTCCCAATTGATAGTGTCAGAATTAGTTAAATTCTCAGGACACCCTGCTGGTGTCTGAGAATTGCTTGGTCTTGTGTGTGTATTGGGAATACCACCCTCCCAACACACACACACACACACACACACACACACACACACACACACACACACCGGAATTGGGTCCAGGAACTCTAATAGAGTTAGTATCTGTGAAAATCTGCTCTCAGCTTTGACTTAATTCAGTATCAAACTCTGTCTCTTAATTTCTAGGGACAAAGACTCCTCAATGGCATCCCAACCCCAATTAATTGAGGGTCTTCCTGAACCCTCAATCCAACCAAAGTCATCGCTGATCTCTCCTGACTAAAGCCTCATTTATACCAATCTCCCCCTCCCCCAAAGAACCAATCAAAATCATCTTTGGTAGGCTTGCCCTCACCAAAAGTCAACTAAATGTCATGGCTAATTTCCCCAGCTTCTGCCGGAGGACTTCCAGATGCCCCAAAAGAACAAGGGACATAAAACTGGTTCTGTGCTTTCTCCCAAAGCTCAAGTTCACACTTTGCTTTGTTCATCCTTTGCTTCTTTCTGTACATACTTATAACATGCCTACTGAAGCCAAACACAAATATCTGTACTACAAAACAGTGAGTGAACTTATAAGTTCCCTGTGAGTAATACAGATACTATGGTGTACCAGCAAGGGACAGATCTCCACAAGCTGGCTGGGTCAGGGAGAGAAGTGTCACTGCAGTTGGGCAGGTGTTGATGGAGCTTCAACAGGCCGAGCCTGGGGGAACAGCTTGGCCAGAGGAGAAAGGTGCGGGAACAGAGATGCAGAAAAGGAAAAAAACCAGTATTTAAGGAGCACCTGGTCTGTGCCAAGCATATGCTGAAAGCTTCCTCCCTAGTATCTCATTAACTTCTCCCATTATTTTTAGAGAGAGTGGGGTGTTTTTTGTTTTTAATTTTAGAGAGAGAGAGAGAGTGCACAAGTTCACAAGCAGGGGAGAGACACAGAGGGAGAATCTCCATGCTGAGCATAGAGCTCAATGCGGGGCTTAATCCCTCCGACTCTGGGATCATGACCTAAGCTGAAATCAAGACTTGGATGTTCAACCTACTGAGCTGAAGTCAGATGCTTAACCAACTGAGCCACCCAGGCACCCCTAGATCCCGTACTTTTTAAAACATATTGAGCATTGGGGCGCTGGGGTGGCTCAGTTGGTCAAGCATCCAACTTTGGCTCCGGTCATGATCTCACGGTTCATGAGATCAAGCCCTGCACCAGGCTTCACGCTGGCAGTGCAGAGCCTGCTTGGGATTCTCAGTCTCTCCCCTCTCTCTGCCTCTCCCCTGCTCATGCTTTCTCTCTCTCTCTCTCTCAAAATAAACTTTTTAAAAACTTGTTAAGGTGGTAGATCTCATATTAAGTCTTCTTACCTCAATAAAATAATTAAAAAAAAAAAACATACTGAAGACTTACTAGGTACCAGGCACTGTCATAAGTCTGTCTACATGTTTTAATTCATGGAATCCGTGCATAAGATTTGTGGGATGTGATTTTTGCAAAAGAGATGGACTCTACTCCCACGTCTTTGAATCTGGGCTGGCTATGTGATTGTTTGACCGACAAAGTTTGACAGAAGTGACACTTCATGACTTCCGGGCTTAGACCTAAGAAGGCTTGCAACTGTCACAATCATCTCTTTGGAAGTCAGCTACTGTGTAAAGAAGTCTGAACTATCCTGCTGGTGAGGCCAATGGAGGGAGAGAGACCCTGCAAAATGAAAGGCCGCTTGGAGGAGAAGCAAGTAAGGCTTTCCTGACAGAAGCCAACATCAACTGTCAGCCATGTTGGTGAGGCCAGCGTGGGTGTTCTGATCCCAGCTGTTTGCAGAAGAAAGAGCTGCAGGGAAATAAAAATCATGAAAAAAAAACCTTTTTAAGTTTATTTATTTATTTTGAGGGGGAGAGAGAGAGCGCACGCGAGCATATGGGCACATGTGTGCACATGCATAAGGGGGGAGGGAGGGAAAGAGGGAAAGAGAAAGAATCCCAAGCAGGCTCTGTGCTGTCAGTACAGAGAACCACTCAGGGCTTGATCTCATGAATCATGAGATCATGCCCTGAGCTGAAATCAATCCGTTAAGGACTGAGTTGGATGTTTAATGCCCTGGGAAAAAAAAAAACTTTTTGAATTGTTTTTTGCCACTAAGATCTGGGGTAGTTTGTCATATAGCAATAGATAACTGAAACAAATAAGGTGTGCGTTACTATTTCCTTAATTCTCCCAATGAGAAAATTGAGGCACAGAGGGGTTAAATAAATCATCCAGGATTAAGGCACTAATGAGTGACAAAGGCAGGCTTAAACTGAGACATTCTGGCTCCTGAGACCACATGAATAACCACTAGGGTGTGGTAAACTGAAAAAGGGCCCCTCAAAGCAGTCCCCATCCTAATCCCCCGGAACTTGTGAATTTGTTACCTTAAGTGGTAAAAGGGACTTTGCAGATGTGATTATGTTAATGATCTTGAGATCTGGAGATTATCCTGGATTATCTGAGTAGGCCCAATGTAATCACAATGGCCCTCCCAAGAGGGAAGCAACAGGGTCAAAATCGGAGAAAAAGGCCATGTGACCAGAGCCATGAACCAAGGAATGAGGCCAGATTCTAGAAGCTGGAAATGGCAAGGGACCAGGCTCTTCCCCAGCCCCCCCCCCCCCCCCTGCTGGAAGGAACCAGCTCTGCCAACACCTTGACGTTAGCGCAGTGAGACTGATTTTGGACTTCTGACCTCCAAAGTGTAAGATAATAAATTTTGTTGTTTTAAGCCACCAAGTTGTGGTGATTTGTCACAGCAACAATAGGAAACTAATACAGAGGGCCTCTCCTAGTTAAAGCGAGCTGAATCCGTGCCATGGGCTCAAGCCAGGCCAGTCTCCTTGTGGTCCCCTGCCATGTTTCATGCTCCTCTGGTCCTGAAAAAGCTTTCTCCCCACCTATTGAATTCATTTCTACCCACCTCTTCCAGGAAGTCTGCTCTACTCATCCTAGATCACACTGCTCTGTCCTGTCTCTACAGCCCTTGATGCTTTATACCTTCTTACTCAGCACTAACATGAGTGCTAATGTGTTGGCAGGCAGCCCAGTGACATTTTTATGAGCGTGACTCATCGGATCTGAGGACATCGGGCTGGAGAGGCCCTTAGAGAGTCTACCCCTTCATTTTATGGATGATGAAACTGAGTCCCAGGGAAAGAAAGTCATCTACCCAAGGTCACATAGCCAAGGCTTTAAAGACAGGCCTGACTTCAAATTCGTGAACTCACTCAGTCCGCAAATATGAACCAAGTCCTCACTGTAGGCCCAGCGCTGAGCTAGGTGCTGGGGAATCACTGATAATCATAAACAGATAAGGTCTCTGCTCTCACAGGGGTCTCTGATTGGTGAGAGAGAGAAACGTTTATACAATGATCACACATATATAATTACTCACCATGATAAGTGTTAGGAAAGAAAGTTCCACAAAGCAAGCTGTGGGAGTGTGAAGCACAGATGGGAACTGTTTTAATCTGGAAAATCAGGGCTTCTCTGAAGACTCAGCCATGGGGCGGAGCCATAAATAATGGTAAGTACACTTAACTAGGTCTTTCTAGGGAGAGAGGGAAGGAGGGAAGAAATGATATGTGCAAAGGCCCTGGGGCAGGAGGGAGGAGAGCAAGGGAAAAAAGAAAGCTAGGATGCTTGAAAAGCAGAAGTCCACAGAGGTCAGACCACCAGGGCCAGGGAGGCTGTGGCAGGGTTTTGATCTTAATCCCAATGACAATGGGAAGCCAGAGGAAGGTTTTAAGCAGGGCAATGACATGATCATATTTGAGTTTTATGGTGTTTTTCCCCGCCAGGGCCTTCTCTTATCTCTATAGACATGTTAGAGATCATTATTACAGGGAGTTTTATGCCACTCTGTATTTCACTCCGTGCCTAGCCTTGTACGAAGCAGGTGCTCCATAAATATGTGTTAATTAACCTCTCAGCAGCATGTGATGCTGTTGATCATTCCCTCCTCCAGCAGCCCTGGTTCTCGGGCTCCTGCGCTACAGCAAGCCCCGGCTTCTCTCCACCTTCTGACCCCTCCAGCCTCCCACCACCCCCACTCTGAGCTCTTCTCGTCCGTTCAGCTTCATTCTTTCTTCTTTGTCCACGCTCCTCACCCCCCCGCCCCCGCTCCCGCCCCACCACATTGGTCATCCCGCTGCCTCCAACAGTCCCGAGCCGTTCCTTCTGGGCAGCGCTTAAGTTCCACGAGAGCTGGGACTTTGTCTTGTCGTTATGGTGTCCCTGGAGCCTGGCACAGGGCCTGGCATACAGCAGGCACCCAATAAATTACTCCACGGGAGTATACTCTGTATGATTCTGTCCACGTGGAGCTCCAGAATAGGCAAAATGGTGATTGATGTAAGAAGAGTGGTTATCTTGGGGAGATGGTGACTGGGAAGGAGCACCAGGGAACTCGGGGAGAGGGGCAGCTGGAAATCTCCATCCGAGTGGTAGCAGCCAGCTGACTGCAGACATAAAAGTTCACTGAGCTGTAAGTGTGGGGTTAATGTTCTTTATGTACGGCATAGCTCAATAAAAAAGTTAAAAATCTGCAATGTCCCTACTCTCCGGAGAGAGAATTCCCAATTTCTAACTGCTCTGTGTGCCCATCTCAATGTCCACCTCGTGATCTTGCCCAGCCTCTCAAATCAGCTCTCTTGCTGCATTCCCGTTCCTAAGATGTCACCATCATGCTCCCGATAATTTAGTTTCCAAACCTCAGAACCATCTGGTCCCCCCACCACCACCACCTCTTCTTCTAGCCCACCTCACCCAGCTTTCCAAGACACATACACCCAAGGGGTCCTGCGGTTATGCAGAAATTCAAGATGGCCCCATGACTTTCACCCCCTGCTCTTACTCCCATGCTTCTGTTACTTGGCAAAAGGGAGATTATCAGGGTGGGGGGTAATCTAATCACAGCGCTGGTTCAAAATGGTTTTCTTGGCTGCTGGCAGAGGAACAGGAACCTAAGTCCTACAGCTGCAAGGAACTGAGTTCTGCCAACAAGAACGAGCGGGGAAGCGGATTCTTCCCCAGAGCCTCCAGATAAGAAGTCAGGCCAGCTGATACCTTGATTTCAGCCTTGTGAGACTGACCCAGCCCACTCAGACTTCTGACTGATAGAACTATGGGATTTTTAAAAATGGGTGTTGTTTTAAACCACTAAATTCGCAGTAAATTGTTATAGCAGCAAGAGAGGACTAATACCTATCTTCAATCCTGCCTATTCACAGAGGCGTTTGTTTCCATCCCTTGCCTCCCATGATTTTGGTTCCACCACGGCTCAGACCCTCTGATCTCACTTCCGCCCAACTGAAATACTAGTTTCTGGGACTTTCTCCCCAAACCCATCCATCCAGCTCACTGCCACTGGACTAATTTTCCAAAATCACCCACACTGATCCCATCTCTCTTTCTGCTCAAAAAGCTTCCACGACAGTATAGCTTGGTGGTTAGAGCCTGGATCCAGAATGCTGGGTATAAAGCCCAGCTCTGCCTCCTAAGTAGTGGGTGACCCACATCAAGTTGCCTAACCTCATTCATAAATTGGAAGTGAGAGAAACAGCCTCACAGGGTAGTTGCAAGGGTTAGATGAGATACGTATGCAAACATTAGGTATGCATGACCCAGCATAGGTAGGCACTCCAGGCTGTGAATGGTGGTTGCCGGTGTATCACTATCGATGGCTCCAGGTTGCTGGCTGATCAAACTCTTCAGCCTGGTCTTACGTTCACAGGCCGCAGGCTGCACATGCATGCGGGCACAGGCATGCACGCACACACACCTACACCTCTCCGGCCTCTGCTCCCACTCCTCTTCTGTTAGTCCCAACCTTCCCTCCATCTTCCTCACCATTATCCGTCCTATTCCCAGTGGTCTCCTCACTGATCCACACACCTCCTTTCTCTGCACCCAGTGGGGACTGCTGAGAACACAAGTGATAATGAAAGTCACTTGTGGGTTGAATTCCTTCCATAGCTCCCCACGGCTCTCAACATGAAGTTCAAAACCCTTCCCACAACTGGCGAGGCCCTGGACAGCCTGGCTTGCCAACACCTCCAGCCCCCTTCCCTTGCTTTCTGCACTTGTCCCTCATACTCATCAGCCTCCCCACCACCCACCACTAGGCCACCCCTCTTGCTGTTCCCTCTTCCCCACTCTTCTCTTCCCTCTTTGCCTACTTAACACCTGTTTGTCTTTCTGATCCTTAATTTAGTGGGGACTTCCTCTGGGAGGTCTTCCCTGGCCTCTCTGATGAGGCCAAATTTCCCTACTTAGAAGCTATTAGACTGCTCCTTTGTCGACTGTCTCACAGGAGTAGCTTATACCTCTTCATGTGCTTATTCAATTGCCATTAGGTCCGCAAGGTCTGGGGCTGTCTCTGTTTCAGATCACCATCATGTCTGCAGGGCAGAGCACAGTGCCTGGCCCAGAATCTGTGCTCAGCAAATTATGTTAAAGGAATGAATGAGGAAATAAAAAATAAAATACAGGAACGAACGAATGAAACCAGTACAAGGACTCTGCCTCAGCTAAACTGGACTGCTTTTCCCATGGGCGCTTTCTTGTCTCCACGCCTTCCTCACCCACGTCCCTCTAGCTGATACGCTTTCTTGCCAACTCTGTTCTTCTGTAAATCCAACCCACCCCTGGCAGCCTCCGCCAAGTAATCGTGCTCAATATTTGAGCCTCCAGTGGCTTTTACCTCCATTCCCTCCCTCCCTGCCCCACCAAAAGCGTCTACAGTTTGCATTATTTCTTTCCGATTGTGAAAGCAATACACGTACATCGCAGGAATTTTAGATAACACGGATGGTGCAAAAAAATATAAAAGAAAACAATGAGGTTCATATCGGTCTCATTAAAAAAAAAAAAGAGAGAGAGAGAGGTGCCTGGGTGGCTCAGTCAGTTGGGCGTCCGACTTCGGGTCGGGTCATGTTCTCACGGTTCGTGGGTTCGTGCCCCGCGTAGGGCTCTGTGCTGACAGCTCGGAGCCTGGAGCCTGCTTCGGATTCTGTGTCTCCCTCTCTCTCTGCCCCTCCCCCGCTCATGCTCTGTCTCAGTCTCTCTCAAAAATAAACATTAAAATAAATAAATAAATAAATAATTTTTAAAAAGAGGGTAGAAGGTTCAGATATGTTTACTAACTTGTTCAAGATCACACAGAACTATTGCACAACAAGGCTGGGATTGGGAGATGGGCCTCCAGCCTCGCCGACTCCGAGCCCCCTGCTCTTACCATCTCTCGGGCCCTTCTCCCTGTCCCTCTCCTCCATCTTGTCTCACATCGCCTGCTTTCTCCCTTCAGACTCAAAGCCAAACTCTGACACATCCCCTTTAACCCAGTAATTCTACTTCCAGGAGAGCCACTTTGGCATTTTCTGCAGCAGTAGAAGACCCGTAACAACCAAAATGTACGTCCACACTGGTTTAACTAGTAACGATACATCCTCACAATGGAATACTAGGCGGTTGTTCGCAGGCACAAGGAAGATCTTTACGTATTACTCCGGAATGACCCCTCGAATAATTTGTAAATCAAAAAAACCCCAAGATGTGGAATGATGCGGATGGTTTGCCCTCATTTATGAACGTAGGGAGTATTTCTCCAATGTATGTGTACAATATTTCTACACACAAAAATGACACCAGTTGTGGCTTCTGGGAAGGAGAATGGTGACCGAAAGTTGAGGGTGAAAATGCACCTATATATAATGTTCGAAGTTTCACCATGCCCATGCCCTTAATACGTAAAAGAGCAAAAGCAAAAACAAAGACAAAAATTGCCAAGCTTTATCTGATCACCCCACTGAGCCCGTCTTGGCTCCATGTATGTGAAAATGCGTGTCCTGGTCCCCCCTTTTGATGGGGACCTCCCAAATTAGTGTTGAATATGGACTATTTTCAGAGACTGAAGAAGTAGTCTCTTCCATCAGACTACAGGATTCTGCAGTCACCAAGGCCAAGGACTTCTGTTCCAGCCCTAGCTCTGTCATTTGCTGGCTGTGTAACACTGGACCAATCATTTGACCTCTCTGAGGGTAAATTCATCCTGTCTTCTCCATCAGTCAGGTGAGGAGTTCTCCACTGGCCCCCTAACTTCCAGATCTTCAAACAATGTGTCCCCTCTAGCCAAAAGTAGCCCTCTTCTCCCTTCCCTGTCTCAGTAGCTCCTACCCATCCTTCAAGATTCAGCTCTCAAGTCACCCCTGCAGGAAGACATCTCTGATCTCTTGGTCAAGGTCCTGTTCTCTTGATGTGGGCTTCCCTGTCACAAGCCCCATCACGCTTGGTCAGCACGACTTGTCCAGTGTTGCCGTCCCAATTAGATTACAAGCTCCATGAGGACAGGAGCCATGCTGCGTTGATCACACCTAGCACAGTGCCTGGCACATGCTTGGGCCCAGCAAATATTTGTTCTGAGAGTAAAGGGCCACATTGCCTTTGCCCAGCCCCTTCCTCGGATACCATGTCCTTATAGACTTTGGCAGCCTCCTCTTGGCTACTCATGAAAGAAGGGATGAGGCCTCTCCATTCCTGTTCTTTCTCCAAAGTCTCTCAGCCCCCTGGGGCATCAGAGCCTGAGATCTTCCCCACCATCACACCCACGGTCTCCAAAGCAGGCTTCTGGAGGCTTCTGTCCAGTCTAAGTCTCTCCTTTCAGGGAAAGGCCCACCCAGGCCAAAGTCAGGCCTCAAACCCATTCCCCACCTCCAACCCAGCCTGAGAACACGGTGACCCAGCCCAGCCTGGCGGGCCTGGCCCATCAATCGTGCTCCCAGGGGTACAAACCAATTTCTCTTGCTTTCCCGAGCCCGTCTCCCTGGCGGAGCCTGGAGGAGCCTTCAATCGCATTAATCCCAGCCTGGCGGCGGTGACGAAGACGGATTTCTCCACCAAACGATCCATTTGTATCTCTCGTGCACTCACTTGGTTTTTTTCTGCGCGGATGTTCAAAATATCATGAAAAAGGCGTTAGCCGGGTAGCTGTGGCGCAGCGAAATAATAGAGTGATCCGGCAATGCGCTCCTGACCTTGCAGGACAGCTAATCCATCCGCACATCTATCTTAATTATTCCCGGTTACAAAAGAGAAACTCCACCATCCATTCATTCCAGGCTGGCAATTCCATTTTCCACCCCCACTCACGCCCCATCCTTTCTCCACCATTCCCCTAGCCAGAGAGGCCCATTCACCAGGGCGAGAACAGACTTTCCCCATGGCAGCTCAGTCTAGCCAGGCCTGGGCCCATCCCATGACAACCCAACCCCCAGCTCGCTGCTCCTCGAGATCAGAAGAGGCACTTCCCTTCCCCAGTTGACCGACCAATGTCCACTGGAGGAAGACTGGCTACCAACAGGATTAAGGTACAGCAGGGACACACACGGACACACACATGGAGACACACACACACACACGCGCACGCGCACACACACGAGACCCTCACAGAGGCAGCCGTGGACTCAGTCTCATCCAGACTTTGACATTCAGGCCACCTCTCACACAGACACCAACAGACAGGCCCACCCCCCTGCCCACCCCAAAGCAGATCATTGGAACTCTCCTGCTGCCCTAGCTCAGATACTGGGACAGATACCGAGGAGGAGCATTTTGACTAAGGGGGGGCTCTCTGGGTGATGTCTTGGTCTGTCTCCCTCCCCCAAAGCCAACCCCCCACCCCCCAAAACACACACACTGTGTCCTCTCAGGCCCACCCATTAATACAACCTGGGCAGCTGGAGGGGCAAGGTGGGGCAGGACAGACGAAGAAAGCCAAAGAGGTGGAGAGAGGAGAAAGAGTTTGAGCAGAGGTCAGGCAAATGGGAGAAAAAGGAAGAAGGAAAGAGAGGTGGGTGTGGTATGGCGAGTAGGTCATTGGGATGGTTTGTGGAAGTGTCTGTTTGTGTAACACAATTTGAGCTAATTGTACCAGATTCACTTCCGGGATGCCTGGGCCAGTCTCTAAAGCCCTTTCTAATTCTACTCCTTCACGTACAATTTTCAGATCCCTCATTCTAATGATTTTAATGCAATCAGCAAAACTAAGCATGTAATTGTCTTGGCTCTGTGCTTGGCCATGGGGGCTCCTGGGACCCCCGGCTCCCAGCTCCCGCGCCCTCCTCCCCCAATCCTCCCCTCCCTCCTCTTTCACCCCTCTCTGCAGCCTCAGTCAACAAGTACCCACTGAGGCTTCTTTGGCTCTGGGGGCCGTGAGAGAAGTAGAAGGAGGAGCTTCAGTCCCTTGTCCCATGAAGCCCAGGTCTGACTAAGGAAAGGACAGTGAGGTCTAGGCTAGAACTGGGCAGCAGGGACTGTTTGCTGACCCAGCCTGCCTACATTATTGGGGATGGAGAGGGAGGAGGGCTTCCCGGAAGAGCGCGGTGGGCTCTCCCTCCCCTTCCCAGAAGCAGCAGGCAGCCGGGGCTGGGCCTGTGGGGCGGCGTGCAGGGGAAGGGCCATTTGTCCCGAGACAATGGCAGAGAAGGGGTCTCGGAGCGGCTGTTGAGAGCCAATTTGTAGTGGTGACGGCCGAGGTTGCTCCAAAGGCTGGGAACAGCTGGAGCTCCGGGTGACTGATGGGTGGGCCCAGGAGAGGGGCCATTGGTCTGGCAGACACAAAGGCCCCGATGGTGCGCGGATGGAGCCCGTCAAAATCATTAAGTGCCGAAGATGGGAGCCGCGGATCTCAGATGGGACCAGTGGTTGGGGGGGAAGAGGTCAGGGGCCTGTCCCTCCCTCCCTGAAGCCCCTCCCCGCCCCCCATTCCGGCTTCGGAAAGTCGGCCACCCACACCTTCATTATCATCTTCCTGGCATAGACACCCCACCCCCAGTCTTCCAGGTCCCTGGCCTCACTCCATTGAGAGTCCGGCCTCCGGTCCTATTTCAGCAGCTCTGGCTCTGGGGCCAGCCCCGCGCCTCTCAGGGGGCCCTGTCCACCCTCAGACATCGCAGTCTCTAGCCAGCGGCCTCATCCACTTCTCAGGGAACAGAACATGTCAACTCGGGACCTGGAAAGAGCTCCCCTCCGTTGCAAAGGAAAGAAACTGAGGCCCAGGGTGGTGATTTCTCTCGCTCTCCCCCTCCGAGGGAGATGCTGGTCCCACCCGACCTTCTCCGAGGCAGGGGGGGTGGCGGCGAGCCCGGGAGCCCCCCGCCCCTCCCCCTCTCGGCGGCGCTCCCGGCAGGAGGGAAGCAGTGACCCGGCCAGGTGGTGATGATGCGGCCGGCCGCGCTGGTCACTCTTGGCCGCTCCCCGCGCGCAGCCCGACCCCCCTCGCATGGGTCACGGCGCCGGCAAAACTCCCTGACACAGAAACGCCGCGGGGCCTGCGCGTGTCGGGAACAATCCTCCGCCTGATGGGAAGCGACAGCGCCGCTCCGCCTCCCTCCGCTCCCATCCGTCCCGCGGCTCCTCCCCCGAGCCTCGCTCGCCGCCCGCCACGGGCCCAGCCCGGCTGGGGGACCCCAGCAGGTGCCCCGGGCCCCCCAGTCCGGCCCGACAAGTCGCCACCAAGCCCTCCTGGGGGTCCTAGGGTGGGGACGGGGAGGAGAAGGAGCCTCTCTCTCTGCCGCGAGCCCTCGAGCCCTCGGGGCTGGGGTGAGGGGGAGTGGGGACAACAGGGACACCCGGACAGGTACGCGGCAGCCCTCCACGGTGGCAGGGGAAAGCAGGCAGCGGAACCGCTTGTGTTGTGCGCCCCTGCTTCTGGTTTCACCGTGTTCGCGTAGAAAAAAAGACTGGAAAGAAACACATCAACTTTAGAGGGGGCTTTCCCGGGGTGTAAAATGACAGGTGGGGTTTCCTTTCTTCTTTTTTGCTTATCTGTAACTCCTGGGTTCTCCACCCCGCCTCCCCCCTCCCCGTGTGTGTGTGTGTGTGTGTGTGTGTGTGTGTGTGCGCGTGTGTGTGCAATAAACGTAAATAAACATATATAAAAGCCATGCCAGGGCAGAGGTGCTGTTGGAGAGACGCTCCCACCCAGACCCCAGGCCCTGGCACTAATTTAGTCACAGGGAGGGAGGCTAGTGCACTCTGGAAGGGCCCTGGGTGTCAGACCAGGCTGGGGAATGACCTCTCACTGGGGGACCCTGCCCCTGCTCCCACTGCACCTGCGAGGAAGGACACTGGCTATAGAAGGGCCCAGATGTACAAAAGTAGCCTCTCGGCATTTCCTCACACATGGACACGCAGGAGCACACTGCTGTACCGGCACACAGCCACGCACACTCACGTGTGTACTCACACACCTGTCACACACCCTTGCACTCATGGCCACACGCCCAAGAACACATTCGCAGGCATGTGCTCCTGTACGCACACACTCAGGCTGTCCCTCACAGCCCCAGACAAACACTACCCATCCTTGTCCAGCTGTTTTCCTGCTTACCTCAACCCAACCTCCCTCCGTCCTCTCCCTCTCCCCTAAGCTCCTACTCCACTTGGCCTTGAGATATGAGGGAAGATTTGCCTGCCCTAGCACCTGGCCTCACCCCAGATTTGGTATGGAAGGATTGCCTGAGGGAGAAAGTGAAGGAATTCCGCCCCCCCCCCCAAACAGGCCTCCTGAACCCAGGGCCCTCCTGCCTTCTACCTGTGAACCCCTGACCTGCCCAGCTCCACCACAGAGCCTCTCTCTTCCTCCCCCTCCTACCTTACTCCTACCCATCCTATATGGCCTCACCTGGGGCCTAGGCTCTCTGGAAAGCCATCCCTCCTGGAGCCAGCGGCCAAAGGCCTGGCTGCTACCTGGGACTCCTATCCCCTGACATTACCCCTCACTCAGGTGACATTCCTTCTGTGCCTTCACCTGGGATTCTCTCTTCATGGTTATGAGTCCTGTGAGCTCCTACAAAACAGGGGCTTCATCACGCATTCCCCCCAGCCCCCACAATCAGTCCCTAGCTGTCCCTCGGCTGACTTCCAGATGAATGAATGAATGAATGAATGAGCTGAAGGCTGTTTGTGAATATGGCTTGTCTGTGCCTTTGAGTGTGACCGACCAACAGTGTGCTCGGTCTAAGTGGGAGGTGTTGATTTTATAAGGAAACAGAGGCTCAGAGAGGTTACGTTATTTCTGCAAGGCCACAGGGCTGGGCATGGCAGAGCTAGTCAGATTGCCAGAGTCACAGGCCCAGGATACTAGCTGCATCTGCCTCCCTCCTCAAGGCTCAGGTTGGTGCAGGGGTGGGGAGGAACCGCTCTCCCATAACCCTCCTGGCCCACCCAACCTCTCCAGGAGCGAGGGGCCTCTTATCCCCTCTCCATCTTGGGTCCTAAGTCTCTCTCCCTCCTCCCAAACCTTTTCTTCAGTCTAATCTCCCCTTCCACCCTCTCTATAACATCATCTCTGCTCAAGACCACCATCTCCACGGTGTAACCTTGGCCTTGAACACATTTCCAGGAGCAACAAGATAGAGACTACGGTCTTTGCTCCATCATTGCTTAGCTGGCGGCCTTGAGCAAATCATTCATCACAAATCTTCTCTGGCTTGGGTTCCCCCAAGTGTGTGGAGTGGGATGGGGCTGGAGTAGGTGCTGTCTGAGGTTCCCTCCAGTGTCAACAATCTGCGTTCCAATCTCTGCTGAGAGCAGGGCAAAAAACGATCCAGCACCTCACCCAACCCCATCCACCCCCAGGCCTCCCAGAGGGGTTTGGGCTCAAAGAGGGCTGGGAAATGCTGTGAATTAATTACCATCAGACCTCCGGCCGCTGTTCATCTCTGTAAACAAACATTTTAATATGCAGTAATTAATTACATCTGCCACACCGACCCTCCTCTCGTTCATCCTTCTTCAGCTTTTCTTCTGCTCACCCTGAACCAACCTCCTCCTCCCATTTGGGGCCTGAGAACCCCGTCAGGGCCTCCCCTCCTCCATCCCCAGCTTTCTCCACCCCCCCCCCCCACCAGAAGCAGGTGCTCACATCTGCCATGCTACTCTGCAGCTTTTTGTTCCTTTTTCTGTTTCTCTAATACCTGTCTGTCTTTTTGACAGTCCTTTGTCTCTAGTTCTCTCCGCCCGGATTTCCTTCTCCAGCAAAGTTTGATGCCGGGGACACATTCTGGTGGAGACTGGAAAATGAGGACCCCGGTGGATCTGCCTCAGGCGCCTGAGCACATGAGCACACGTTTGGACTCCTCCGCGGTACAGGACCAGGCTGATTTACAGGGATTCTCCAAAAGCCAGAACAGACCCTGTTCCAGGAGTAACCCTCCCGGCCCTGAGAGCTCCTAAGAGTCCTCTTGGCCTCCATCCTTTCTCCAATCCCACTCCCTGCCCCCGCAGCAGGTCAGTGGGAATCACGGAGCGACACATCCGCCCGGCCACGTCACAGTTACTTTTCACCCTCTCCAAGGGCCAGGAGTACCACCATTGGATTCACCTTCTACGCCCCAGGCCGCCCCAGCCCTCGCGGCCCACCGTACTAGCCAGGGTTAGGCAGCTTAGCATGGTGGACTTGTGGGCTGCGCCCCCAGCCGGTGGAATGGAGTGAACCCCTTTTCTGGGGAGGTTTATCGTGTCCTGTCTGGAGTCTGGATGGGAGCAGGGGTGACCAACACTGGATCAGAGGCGAGAACCCCAGATGAGAACGAGACGAGGGGGGCCGGGTGCCTAAGGCTCCGAGCGACAGGACGGGTGGGAAGAGGACGGGTGGCCCGAGAGGTCCAGCCCAGCCTGACCGCGCAGGGGGAGCCGGGAGCGGGGTGGGCGGGGTAGGGCGGGCGCCACCAGGCGTGGCGCAGGGAACCGAGCAGAATGAAATGCAGATGCAAAACGTGCTCGTAAGAGTTTCCTCTCTCTCCCCATCTGCCAAAGCCGAGATTTTAATCTTTAATCCATGAGCAATCAGCGAGCAGCGGCGAATGGCACATTACAGATGTTTTACTGTCGCGGGCGCTCGCAGCTTCCGCGCTCCGCACAGGCGCGCCCGGCGCCCCCGCCCCGCCTCGCCCCGCCCGCCCCCACCCTCCCCCTGTGGTCCGTCTTCTTCTCCCCATCCCTGGTGGTCGTTTAACAACTCCCCCCCTCACCTGCACGCTCCTGGCCTGCCGCGGAGATGGGAGTGGGGCGCAGGGCCATTAACCTTTCCTAACGGACCTGGGGCTCCGCTGGTGCGGGCACACGCAGGGACACTGGCGGGGCAGGGGCGGCACTCTATTGTGTCGAGGCGGATTCCCGGCCAGTCCAGATTGGGGAACGCTGGAACAGGGCCACCGAGTGCCACACTAGCTGAGCTGCCCCACCCCCACCCCTTTCCCCGACCCTACCGACGGGGCCGCTCGCGGCTCTTGTGATTAGCGTTCCAGATGTTCAGTTGCTCTGGGGTTCCAACTTCCAGATGTTGGGCACCTCTGTTCTCACGCGTGGGACCACGATTCCCCTCTGCATGATAAGGGAGATTACTTTCGTGGTCAGATCTGGAAGGCCCTAGGGAATTCTGGCAGGATGGGGGTCTCACTTCACTTGTGGAGTTGTGCCCTCTGTAAAGTTGGGGCAGAAGTTCCTCCTGCTACTTGGAGCTTGAGCACGAGGAGGAAAATGGAGCCCTTACTAGGCTCTGAGTCCAACTTGCTCTCCGTAATCCTCATAGGATCCCTGAAAGCCACAGGGATGTACTCTTTTCCCAGCTCAGAAATCCTTAACAGTGACCCCAGTTTTCTAAGAGATTATTCTTGTGATGGTTTGATTACTATGTGTCACTTCCACAGTCCATAAGTTCCATGAGGTCAAAGACTGTTTTCACTCATTGTTGTGTTCCCTGGGTCTTAATACCGGGCCTGGCACAAAGTAGACACTCAATAAATATGAGTTGACAGAATAGCGAACTTGTACAGTCTGCTATAGTCTTGGATCATATTTTCTTGTGCCATTATCAGTGAAGATAGACCCTGCACCCCCATACACCTAAAGCATGCACACACATCCCCCTCCAAAGACTTCCCAAACTGTAGCTCTCATCACTCTGGTTAATAGCCCATTTCCCCCCCTACCTCCACGATGGGTCTCTTTCATTCAATACAAGGGGACGCCAGGGCAAGAGTGTGTCTGGCACTAAGCCAGGGCTCCTTTGGCAAGCTACCTTCTCTCCCCAGACCCCAGGAGCTAGGTCCCTCTGACTCAGGGTTCACCCACAACTCTTGGACATCCTCTCCATTTCCCCCAGCTAACTCCTTCTGTTTGCATGGCCAGGCACCATGACTTCTCTGACACTTCCCTTCCTAGTGGGGGATGTGCCCCCAGTCCAAGCCCAGTCCCGACCTAATCCAAAGCCCTATTTCACTAAGCAGGGTCCATTCCATCACTGGGACCACTAGTCTCCCCTCAGCTTCTGGTCTTCTTCTTCTTAAAAGTTTTTAAAATGTTTATTTTTTTGAGGGAGAGAGAGACAGACAGAGTGTGAGCAGGGAAGGGGCAGAGAGAGAGGGAGACACAGAATCCAAAGCAGGCTCCAGGCTCTGAGCTGTCAGAGCAGAGCCCCATGCGGGGCTTGAACCCACAAACGGAGAGATCATGACCTGAGCCCAAGTCTGACGCTTAACCGACTGAGCCACCCAGGCACCCCCAGCTCTGGGCTTCTGAGAAGAAAAAGTAAGGGAAGGAGGTGGAGACTCTGAAATGTAGTGTTTAAAGAGGTGGACAAGAAAAGCCGGAGAAGAAACCTAGACAGGTGGAAGAGACCCACAGCACAGGCAGGGGCAGAGAGGCGTACACAGAGGGGAAAGAAGGGCGCCTGAGAGACGGAGGACAGAGGCGGATGCAAAGACAAGAGGGAGGAACAGAGATTGGCAGCGGCCAAGGGAGAGGCCCAGGCGGACGCTGGTGGAAAGAGGGATAGAAAGGAGGGAGGGTGCTGGCGGGGGAGGGGGGAGGCCCGGGAAGGCTGAAGAGTCGGGGCAAGAGCAAAGACTCGGGTTCTGGAAGCCGAGCGTCGGGGCGGGAGATGCTAAAGGACGAGGGTCCGAGAAGCGTGGAAGCCGCGCGGAGTCTGGGCCTGGCCGAGCCGCGGTGCCGGCTGTCGGAAACCGCCCGGAGCCTAGGCCGCAGGGCCCACAGGCGGCCCTGAGAGGCGGCGGCGAGGGAAGCCGGAGTGAGAGGCGGCGGAGCCGCGTGTGTGTTTTTATTATTATTATTTCTGATTAAAGAGGAATTCATCTCGTATCTGCCTCCTGCCAGGGGCCGAGGCGCCGCCATTGGGGTTAACGGTGCGGAAGAATACAAAAAAATTTCATTGAGGAGGATTATAAAAGTTACTAGCTGGAACATTAACAGAAGAGTAACTTGTAAAAAATGCAATATTACAATATTCACAAGGACGGCAGAGCGTGGTAAAGCTATAAAATTCAACATTAAAATCTTCCACAGCCTAGATAACCTAGTTAACAAACATGGTATTGGAACTACTTTTCTGTTGGAGCTGAGGGATACGAGCCGGGGGCTGATCACACCTCGGCGGCGGCGGGAGGGGCGGGGCGGCCCTGGGCTAGCCCCGCCCCTCCCCAGCCTCAGCATCCTCCCCAAGGAAATGGGGATGACCCCGTCCAGCGCTGGGATTGAAGCACTTCACAACCTCGGGCAGGGCTGGGCGCTTGCGAGGCTATTTTTTGTGTGAAGTGCTAATTAAGGCAGACAATTCACCCATGGATTTGGTCCTGCTGAATAGGATATCCATTTCTGTAACTGCGGAATGTGCATATAAAATGTATGAAGAAAGGATTGTGTGTGTGTATGAGTATATGTATTCAGGGTGAGATATGTGTGCATATGCAGGGTGGGTGTCCCCAGGGTCTCTGTATGTATGTGCACAGTTCTTGAGAACATAACGCGGGGCACGTAAACGTGTATGCAGGACACAGAGCTTTGGGGTGCAGAGTGTGCACGTTCATAAAATGTATGTATGTCAAGTGAGTATGTAGGGTTTATGTGTAGGTAAGATATGTGTCTGCATAGCATAGGTATTTGCTATGGTACATGGATGTGCGTGGTGTATTCACCTATAGGTCATGGTGTCATTGCAGGCATAGTATGTATCTTTGCAAGGTGTATGTATTAAAAGAACATAGGTTTGCTTGGTTCTGTGCGCATGCATGTGCAAGGTATATCACGACAGGGTATTATGTGCTTGTGAACACAAAATGTCTGTGTGTGCATAACAGCATAGAAAGTGTAATGTGTTTGCTACATGTGCAGAATATGAACTTTTGCATAAGCTCTGAATGGGATAGCGTGAACAAATGTGTCTATGTGTGTTCAGGGCAGCATGAGTGTATGTGAACAGAGGGGCTGTTTGTGAATGTGTGTGTCCAGGTATTTTGTGTATATTCAAGTATTTGTAGTGCATATGTATGTGAGCAGAATACATATATGTGAAAGGCATGTGTATGTATATGTTACATGTTTATGAAAAGTACATAAACACCATGTGAGATGTCTGAGTGCGTGGAGTGTCTATGGATGTCACAGAGCGTCTGTTTCTGTCAGGCTCCCAAGGACTTGTAGTGTGGTCATTAAAAGCATAGATTTGGAGACAGGCAGATTGGGACTGAATTATAGCTTTGTCATGCACTAAGTATATGACCTTAGTCAAACTTAACCTTTGGTTGTTTTAGCTCCCCCAGCTGCAAAAATGGATATAGTAATAGCACCACTTCACAGAGTTATTGTTGGAATTGAGTTAATACTTGCTGTGGTAGGAAGAATAATGGCTGGCCGCCCAAAGATGTTCAATTCCTAATCTCCCAAATCCATGATTATGTTACCTTACATGACAAAAGGGATTTTGAAGATGTGATTATGTTAAGGATTTTGAGATGAGAAGATGGTCCTGCATTATCTGAGAAGGCTCAGTGTCATCACAAGGGCCTTTATAAGAGAGAAGCAGGAATATGAGAGTCAAAGAAGATGTGAGGACAGAGGCAGAGATCACAGTGATGTAGCCGTGAGCCAAGGAATGTGGTCGCTTCTAGAAACCGAAAAAGACCAGGGAACTTTCTCCTCTAGAGCCTTCAGAGGGAACACAGCCCTGCTAACCTATTTTAGACTTCTCACGCAAGAACCGTAAAACAATAACCGTGTTTTGTTTTAAGCCACTAAGTTTATGGTACTTTGTTACAGAAGCAATAGGAAACTAGCACCCTTGTAAGGTGCTTGCAATCGTGTCAAGTACACAGCAAGTACTTTATAAGTTTGTTAAATAAATGTCTTGGCCGTGACACTTGAGGCTCCAGGGGAAGCCTAGTTTGTTAGTCAGTTGCCAGATTTGCTTTCCCCATCTAAGACTGTCTTTGGCTACCCTGAACCCTTCAAGATTCTGGATCCTGCCAGAGGCTGTGTTTTGCCAACACAAGCATGGACACATGGTGGCGGCGGCGGGGGGGGGGGGGGGAGTTCCCTCAATATCTGCCTGTTTATTCTTCTTTAATCATGCGCTGGAGTTCAGGCTAGTACTGGGAATCTAGGCCTGTGGCTGAGGGAGTTGGGGGGCAGGTTGAGAATCTTTGGACTTTTCAGCGTTCTTGCTCTTTGGCTCAGTCGTGGGGGAAGAGAAACTTGTGTGGGAAGTTGGGCCTCGAGTTCCAGTGGAGTATACACTTGTCCTTGCACACAGAGAGCTACACCAGGTCACACTCAGCCACAATTTTAGCCACAGAACTTGAGCCATCAATAGGCCATCAATAGGCCTTGGCTCTCCCCCTTACCTCTCTGCTTCTTCTGCTGTCTCCCTCCATCTCCAGCTTGGCGCCCCTGGGTAATGCCTCCCCCCCCCCCATAGTTTCCAGATGGGGACAGGGATTTTGGACACATTGCCATAAGATAATGAAACAAGTGGGTTAATTTGCACCACAATATATTTTTAATTCATACAAGTAGGTGTCATGTATGAGCATCCGTTTCCTCATCCACAAAAAGGGAATAGTAATAGTAATCCTTTCCTGCCTTCCTCACTGGGCATTGAGAGATTCAAAAGAGGGGCACCTGGGTGGCACAGTTGGTTAAGCGTCTGACTCTGACCTTGGCTCAGGTCATGATCTCACAGTTCGTGAGTTCGAGCCCCACATCGGGCTCTGTGCTGACAGTGTGGAGCTTGCTTTGGATTCTGTCTCTCCTTCTCTCTGCCCCGTCCCCTCTTGTGCATTCTCTCTCTCTCTCTCTCTCTCTCTCTCTCTCTCTCTCTCTCTCTCAAATAAATAAATAAATTTTAAAAAAGAGAGACTCAAAAGAGAACATGCTCTACAATCTCTTGGTACCGTCGACGCCCGGGGCCCTGGAGCCAGACTCACATCTACTTGAAGAAAAGAAACAACTCTAGTTGGTTCCTCTTGGGCAAGGACATAAGTAGGGAAGGTGAATCACAAGGATCTGAAGGACCATTGCTGGCAGTTAGATGTCCATTCCTTTTCACCACGGAAGAGGACACAGGAGGTCTTTGCAGATGTGTCTGGACTATAGGGGCCACTTGAGCAGGCCCCAGAGAGGTGTGATAGAGCATTCTTGGCATGAGTCCACCACGGGTGCAAACATAGGATTCAGAGTTCTCTGTGTGCATTGAGATGTTTAAGTCCTGCACTCTGGAGTTAGAATACCCAGGTAAAGATCCCAGCTCTATCACTTCCTGGCCAATGTAACTCTGGGCAGCTTAATTAACCTCTCTGTCTCAGCTTCCTCATCTATATAATGGGGTAGTAACGACCTCCAAGGGACACACCATGAGGAACAGAATTAATAAACATGTGGCCCAAAAGCCATAGCTGGCCTTCAGCTCGGTTTGCTCTGCCTATCCTGTAAATAGGTAATTGATGCAGTTACTGCAAAAGCCAAAATATACTGAACAGCATCTAGGGAAAAAGTCTTTGTATCATCCCTGCCCGGTTCCTTGAGGCAACTACTATTTCCAATTTTTTGTATATCTTTTTAGGACTTGTCCGTACAGGTACAAATGTGTGCGTACGTGTATGTGTGTGTCTCTTCTTCTCTCAATAAATGGTCCCTTATGCATTGTTCCATGCCTAACTTTTTCACTCACTTCCCCTTGGAGATCTTTCCATATCTTTATACATAAAGATTCACTTCATTCTTGGTCAAGGCTGTCTAATATTCCATTGAATAGATGTGTCGTAAGTCATTTAACTAGGCTTCTAATAGTGAACATTTAGGTAACTTCTAATCTGCAAACAAACCTGCAATGACTGACTATCTTTACACATTGGTCATTTGCCTTATACACCATCTGCCTGCTTAGGTTTTGTGAGTTTGCTTTGTTTTTTCAATTTTTGATAGTTTTCATAGGCGCCTGGGTGGCTCAGTCAGTTAAGCATCCAACTTCAGCTCAGGTCCTGATCTTGCGGTCTGTGAGTTCAACCCCTGCGTCGGGCTCTGTGCGGACAGCTCGGAGCCTGGAGCCTGCTTCGGATTCTGTGTCTCCCTCTCCCTGCTCCTCCCCTGCTCACGCTCTGTCTCTCTCTCTCTCTCAAAAATAAATAAACATTAAATTTTAAATTTTTGATAGTTTTCAATGAATTTCAAATAAAAACTAAGACTCACGGGTATTCTTAAAAAAATCAGACCATTGGCATCACCGGCCCCCACTTCTGCATGACAGTCACATCCATTAGAGGGGCCTTGCCCTCTCCAGCTGCCCCAGAACCCCCACCCCTATTGGTCTTTCCAACCATTTCTGCCCTCACCGGCATTTGTACTTAAGAACCCCAAGTAAGACTTAGGAGACATTGGATGTAAATAATGTTTTGTCTAGTAGCCAAGGAGTGCTAGTGTTACTCTTTCATAAGGAGTGGGATCACTCATCTACAGTCTTTGGAATGGGCCTGTTTTAGGGGCACAGGTTCTTATAAAATGTAGTGGTCCTGGCCGTCCACACAGGAAGAGGAGCTATGCTCAGAGACCCCCCCTGCTGACACCTACAGGCTTCCCACACTCTGGAAGGAGGAAAGGATTCCCTCCCACATATCCTGCCCCATTTAATGAGATGAAGACTAACCCACCAAGAGACCCGTGCTGGTCAATACAGTAGCCATCCGCTACAAGTAAGCAGAATAATTAAATCAAATTTGATTAAATTTAACTTTAAATAAATAAAAGAAAAAATCAGTTCCTCTGTCACATCTGCCACTCTCTGAGTGCTCAATTGCCACATGTGGCTAGTGGTCGCCAGATTGAACAGCGCAGATATAAAACCTTTGCACGATCACAGATAGTTCTATGGGATAGCACTGCTCTAGACTGAACCTACATGGAGGCAGGACTGGGTATCTCTCGTCCGCCACTGGAATCCCCATGCCACGCGCAGAGCTGACACAGAGGAGGCACGCAGCTGTGGTTGTTGAATTAGTGACTGAGGAATGAATGAATCAACCAACCAACTGCCCACGGGACACACAACCACAGGCTCCCCCACAGTGACCAACTGAGGCAGGCTTTTGATGGGAGACCGAGGATGGGCTAGGTCAGAGGGAACTCAATATAACGCTGGAGGCTGGCTGCCTCCAGGAAGCCCAGCAGGGTCCCCCCAGGGCGGAGGCCTAGAAAGAAAACCACCCACAGATGGTTGTTGGAGTCAGAAACCTGTGTTCTGAACATTGCTGCTGTTACTTGTTGTGAGGTCTCCCTCCTTAGAATCTGAATAAAGGCCTCTTTTCAAATATCCCAGTGTCTGTGAATCAGAACTAGGGAAACCTCACTGACCCCTGGGGGTCAGGGCAGAGCAAGTGGGGCTCTTCCAGTAGCTAGATGGAGCGCCTGAGATCTTGCTGGTGACAGGGGAACTCCTCTACCAAGGCAGAAGTTGTCCCAGGGGCTGTGACGACCTGTTCCTGCCTCAAGTGTGTGTACATGCTGAGAGAGAGAGGAGAGAGATGAGGGGGCTGAGAATCTGGGTAAGAGAGCATGAGAGGGCACTGCATATCTGCACACCTGTGTGTTTGAAAGATGTGTGCCCCTGAAACTTCTGTGCATCTGTATGCATTGGGGTGTATGTGTATGTATTGGGGTATGTGTATGTATTGGGGTATGTGTATGTATTGGGGATACGTATTGGGGGGTGTGTGTATGCATTGGGGGACTGTGTGCAGTTTGAGGGGAAATATGTGTATGGAGAGATTGGCTACATGAGTGTGGTTGGGGTCAGTGTTGGGGAGTGTATTGAGGGTTGTGTGTGTTGGGGGCTGTGTGGGGTACATGTGGTGTAGGGATGTGAGTGTGTGTGTGTGTGTGTGTGTGTGTGTGTAGCAGACTAGTGTGTGGCCCTGCTTCATTTCCTTAGACTTCCTGGATATGGGTCAGAGTTGGCCCCTGAATCGATCTGGGGAAGCCCTCCTCGGCCAGGGAGGGGAGGCTCAAGCTGTTCTGTTAGGAACTGCCCGTCTTGCTTCTGGGATGGGGATGCTGGCCGGGGAGAAAGCAAAGGCCCAAAGAGACAGACAGAGAGAAAGAGACGAAAAAGAGGAGACCTGATGGGGCACTGGAGACCAGGTGAGGGGTTGGGGGTGAAGAGGGAAAGTGAGAGCCAGTGGGAGCAAGCTAGTGGGGAGGGAAAGAGACCCAGTGGATCAGAGGCCAGAGGGAGAGCTGAGAAGAGGGAAGAGAGTGGGAGAGACAGGAGAGAAAGAGAGATTAATGGGGAGGGGGGAGAAAAGAGAGAGCGGTGGGAGCAAGTGGAGGCAGCGGATCAAAGGCCAGAGTCGGGGACCACGTCCGGGGCCGGGGGTGGGGGAGGGGGGGTGGGGGGGAGGGCGGTTGGGGAAGGAGAGGCGAGGGGAGGGGGCCGGCGGGGGGGGGGGGGGGGAATTGCCAGGCGGGCGCTCGGGCGCTCCGAGCCGCGCGGCTCCCCGGGGAGACGGCAGACACTTTGCGGAGATGTTACTCCGGAGTTGGAGACGATGATAAATATGATAATTTGTATAAAATCTGAATGGGTCTTGTTTTCAGGGAGAATGCCTCGGATGATGAATGGGCCCGGCTCTCAGATAGATGGCTGATAAAAAGTGTATTGGATTGTTGAGAGCGATTTTAATTCTCATTCTGTACCTGCAGATGCCGCGGCCGCCGCGCCCGGCCTCCTCCTCCCTCCTGCCCACGGCGCAGGGCGGCCGGCGGCCCGGCCGGCCTCGGCGGCTCAGGAGGCTTCTGAAATGACTCTAATTACAGAGTTATTAATTTTAAGAGGAGGGTGAGCGGGGGGTTTATGATTATTAATCGAGCGCCGGCGCGCGGCGGGCGGGGCCGGGCGGGCGAGCGCTCGGAGCGCGGAGGACGCACCAGGCCCCGGGGCAGCTCGAAGCCCCGCAGGCTCCTCGGCCACCGCCGCCCGGCGGGCTTCGGACACGAGCCGGGAGAGGCCGAGTCCTCCCGTGCGCGCTCCGCACCCCTCACCCCTAGCCTTGATCCGACCGGGCGGTCCAACCTCTCCGCCTGGCCGGCTCCCCTCTGCGCACCCGAGGGTCTGGCTCTGCGCCACGGAGACCGGTGGGGTCCGCAGCCCCGGGCCCGAGAGGCGCGGCTCTGCCCGAAGAGGCTCACCTCCCAGCTCTCAGCGTCCACAGGTGCTGAGCAGCCGCCATGAACCCCGAACCTGTGACCCAGGCAGTTCGGGTTCCTTCAAAGACATATGATAATGACATTGAAGGGTGGTCCCTGTGTGCGCCAGAAGCCGCGCCAGCGCTCCAATGTGTGCAGAAGGGATGAGCCTTCCCACTTCTCAGATGAGGAAACTAAAACTTGGAGAGTAACTTGTCCTTGGGAAAGGATGTATTTGCTTCAGGGATGCTGAGGGCAGAGCCTCCCCCCCCCTCCTTTCAGCCCCCACCCCCAGCCCCCATGCCACCAAGTACACAACAACTTTACCTGAAGAAGACCTGGGGTAGGGGACAGGAAGGGAGCAGCGGGAGAGAATCCTCTCTCGTTTACATCCATCCAGTCACCCTCGCTAAGTGCTGGTTCTGAGCGATTGGACTCTTGCCTGACACCCTGTCGGTCTTGGAGGAAGGTTCTCAAGAGACAAGGCTGCAAACTGGGAAGCAGACACCTGTAAGTCCATAAAGGGTTTTGTTCTGTGGGCCTGGCACTTTGGGACTAATATCTTCCTGGCTACAGTGATCATTTTTAAAGAACTCACAGGTAAAGAATTGGTTAAATTCCCGTAAAAAAAAAAAAAAAAAAAAAAAGAACCTCTCCAATGTAGGCCCAGACCTCTCCTCTCATTCTCGCACACACACTCATTTCCGCCTCACTCTTCCTGGATGGGTTAAGAGTGTAAATAGTTTCCACTGGCTTCAAAAATTCCAGAACTTCAACTTCTATCTTTTGGCGGACATAACTCCTGCTCAGAGCAGGGAAAAGAACGACCTCTGTGGGCCTAGAGGCGGGAGGAACTGTAGGTAGTTGCAGCACATAGCGGGAAAGGCAGCCCTCTGGCCACAGGGAAGTCAGTTCTGAGGACAGCCACAGTGCCTGGTATGTGAACCCAGAGGAGCCAGTGGACAGGATGGGCCCCCGAGTGGGGTCCTCTGTGCTTCCCTGCAGTTCCCAGGGGCACCGTGGTCCAACTCCTGGGGATCTGTGTGGGACAACCCAGGTTAGGCCTGGGAGGGGCAGGCATTGAGATCAATCCAGGCAACTCTTGGCTGTGGCTGCTGTTGAGGCTCAGGATCCACCCAGGTCTGATCAAAGCCTGAGTCCAGCCAGAGAGGAGCTGCAGGTCCGGAAGCTGGAAAAGCCTGAGGGCTCTTAGAGAGGGACAAGGCCAGGCTAGAGAAGTCAGAGTCTCCCAATACACAGGACAGCTCTTAGGGTAGGGCTCCCAGCTCCCTGAAGGGCTGAGCTGAGCGAGCGCTTGGTGGCCCTGCAGTTTCACAGACTTGTTTGGCCTGGTCCCAGGAGCCAGCTCTGAGTTTTGGATTCAGAGGCGCTAGGCAGAGATGAGAAAAGAGCATGGAGGCGGTGAAAGGGGACTGGCGTGAGAATCTGCAAGAAAGAGGGAAGAAGGACTCTTGAGTCCCACCAAATGGATGCCCTGAAGAAATCCTCTCAGACCCATTCAACCCCTGAGCCACAGCCAGTGTCCCTCCTCCCCCTGACTTCTCTCTGAGCATTAAGAATATCTACTACAGCACATGCTTAAGAACGCAGGTCATGGAAGCAACATCTGGGTACGGATCCTACTTTTGCTACCTCCTCGCTCTGTGATTGTAGAGACATTACTAAAATGCCCTGTGCCTCCGTTTCCACATCGTTAAAGTGGGGTTCATAATAATGGATGTGGATGAATGGAATTAATATGTGTAAAGCATTTAAAATGATGCCTGACATACCGTAAGCCTTCAGGCATGTTAGTTGTTTTTACTGTCATTATTAACTTTGCTCTAGTGGGGCACCTGGCCTTCCCTCTGGATTGACATCTTCTCCAGGGTGTCTCTATCTCACTGCTCTTTGTATCCCCCTGACACTTCGTGCCTGCGCAGGAGAAAATGCGCAGTCAGTGCCTACAGAGGTCCAGGTCTGGGATGGGCATGGGGAATGACCTAATGTGGTCAGACATTATTGTTAGGGCTTAATATACACCCCTTATTTAATACCACCCAACAATTCCACAAGGCAAATACCCTCACTCCCCTTTTACAGATGTGGACACATAGGCACAATGAGTTCAAGGTCACATAACTGGCCTGTTTTAGAACTGAGAAAGAGGAGATCTACCTCAGGACTGCCTGGCCCCATTTTTCACTCTTGGATGCCACCCTCTCTGTCTTGGGTTAGTGAGAAGTTACCTTCTTCTTTAGGGCACCTTGTTCTATGAGGCTGCCTGGTAAGGTCATGAGATGAGGAGACAAGTGTTGCCTCCAGACAAGATGCCTGGATTTTGGCTTCTGTAACAATTACGGGGCGGGGTGGGGGGGGGGAGGCTTTATGAGAGGAAGGGGATGGTGAGTGAGGGGAGGGGTCAGAGTTGAGACTGAAGTTATCCAGAGACTTAGACAGATCTTAATTTATCATCTCACCCCACAACACACACACACACACACACACACACACACACACACACACACACACACAATCTGTGCCCAAGTACTCACCACTCTGCTTCCATTTCTCACCTCTCTTCTCTGTCTCCCTCAGACTATTTTGTTTTGAGGCCTTCCATCTTCTTTTGCTGAGAAGACTGTTTGTCCAGTCTCTGCCGCTCCCTGTCTACCTCCCGCCCACACCTGCACAGTGGTCTTTCCTCCCAAATCAGATCTTTTCCCTTCCCTGCTTAAAATCCTTCAATGGCATCCCATGGCCTAAAGGAGAGAAAGAAAAAAAAAAAACTCCTTAGCAAAAGTGTTCCTTGATCTAGACCCCCTCTACCTCCCAGTCTTATTTCCCTAGGCTTACCTTTGACCCCAGTATTGGCCTCCCAGAACCCTTCGCCAGGCCCCAGCTAGGTGGGTTTTTGCCCTCTCTCCGTGCCTTTGCCCCGATCCCTTTCTGCTTGAGAATATTCCAACCAGCTATGACCTACATCTAGTAGACACCTAATCATCCTGCAAGACCCCATCCCCTTTATGAGGCATTCTCTGACATCCTCTGTGTCTTAGTCACCCTTCTGCCCCTCATCTCGACACTTTCTGGAGTTTCTTGGCAAAGCTCTCTCTTTGCCACCAGATAATGTCCTCCTTGAAAATGGGGGCTGTGTCCAATTTACCTCTGTAGTCCTGGCTTCCATCACTGAGCAGACCAAAGTGGACTGACCAACTGACTGATGCCCTCTGAGCTGGTTTTGCTTGGTCACTGCCTCCCGACTTCCCTAGCCCAAAGGATTCTGATCTAGGTTTTGTCCTGTCTCCATACAAAAGTAGGAATGGACTGAACTGTCAATCTTCTTCCTGAAGGTCTTTTCATCCAACTCCTCTCTAGTCCAGCTCTATAGCTGCACCGGACCTGCCAGAGAAGGCAGGAGAAAGGGGCAGGAGCGGGGAGGAGGAGTGGACTGGACTGGACCACATCTACCCGGAAATCCCAGGGGTTGGAAAATTTCCGGGCGCTAGTCACTCCAGGGGCGAAGTCTTCCTCGCCTCACCCTGTGTCCCACAGGCACAGAGGCCACCAGCGGCCCTGTCGGGGTCTCAGTCTCTAGCCCGACGTCCCGGGGGAGCCATAGCACAGGTCTCACTCGCAATGAGTGAGACCGGGGAGGGAGCGCCTTTTGTCCGTGCAGTGACCTCGTCAGACCGGAGGGGAGACGCCCCCTAACCTCCTTGCTCCTTCCTTTCCCTCCGGTCCACATTTCCACTTTTCATCCCTCGCTGCTTCTCTTCTGCATCTCTCCCCACCCTTCCCCACTTCTTCCTCCTCTTCTTTCCTCTCCCCCTCCCCACTCTCTGCCCCGGGAGGATCAGTGCGGGGCCTGGCCCCTAGAGCGAGAGGAATCTGCGCGGCGCCTCTCGGTCGCCGCGGGGAGGCGGTTCGGGAAATGCGCCCTCCACTGGCGCCGGGGCGCGGTTCTCGCCACGTTACTTTTTTTCTCCAAGCAGAGCAGGGTGCGCGGGCCTGGGAGCGAGGGCTCTGCGAGAGGGGGCGGGGGTGGCGAGTTCTCCGAGGCTCTGCCCAAGAACGGGCCCCGGGGGTCCTAGCTGCGGGGACGCCCAGGGGTCTGAGCTAAGCGACCGAAGCCAGCCCGCCCCGCGTCCCCGTCTCCTTTCGCACCAGGGCAGGAAGTCCTAGGCGCCCCACGCGCGCCCAAGAGAGCCTTGTGCCTTTTCATCTCCCCATCCCCTCCTCCGCCACGGATCTGGGGTGACGTCCCCACACACAAACACCATGCCTTCCGGGAGCAGATGCTCCTGCGTGCCCAGAGCCCTGGAACTTCAACTTGGAGTCCGATTCTGCACGCGACCCAGTCTAGAGCCCCGAGTGCGAAGGCTGCGCTGCCCACCGGGGCCTCTGGGGTCTGCGGCCCTGGCGCGAAATTCCTGGCCGCCGCGGGGCGCGTTCTCACTGCCGAGCCTCTCGCAGGGGAGTTTTTGTAGATAAAAGCGTTTGCTCTTTTGGGTTTCTTTTATTTTATTCTTTTGTCCCCATCTTCTTAATCTCCCCCCCCCCGCCCTCCTTTCTTCTTTAACTTCTCTTTCCCCTCGTTTCCCCATTCTTTTCGTTCGCCTTTATTTCTGCCTCTCTCTGTCCGTCTTTCTCTGTATCTCCCTTGTTTATTTTTGGCCCCTTCTCTGCCTCTGGGTCCCTGACTTTCTTTGGGTCTCCCTTCCCGGACCCTTCTGTGTCCCTAC
This sequence comes from Puma concolor, assembly GCF_028749965.1. Lineage (NCBI taxonomy): Eukaryota > Metazoa > Chordata > Mammalia > Carnivora > Felidae > Puma > Puma concolor. The sequence goes on from NC_141677.1 coordinate 60,322,068, forward strand.
GCTAGGGTTGCGCCATCTCTCTGCCTCTTTTTTTCTTTTTCTTTTCTTTTTTTTCCCCCTGACTCCGCTCCTCTTTCTCACTTTTTCGTTCTCCCGGCGGCCCCAGTCTGGTGAGCTCGGGTCCGGCTCCCCCGCCGCCGCCGCCGCCGCCACCGCCGCCTCCGCAGTGATTTATTCGCCTCACCCGGCGGAATCAGGTGCTGAACCGAGCCCCGGAAAGAGGGAACAGATTTCTCCCAGGAAGGGTTTTGTGAACTAAACGATGCTAATTACGGGGTGGGGGACGCGCTGCCAGAGGTGGGGAGGCGCGCCAGGCCGAGCGCGCAGGGCGGAGGGGAGAGGCCAGGGCCGGGACCAGGCCCTCCCAGGCCGCCTCCCCGGCCTCCTCCCCTGCGGCTCTCGCCCTGGCTTTCGCCTTTCCCTGGGAACTTTCCTGTCTGAGTTAACTATTAACTGTTGGCGAGAGGCAATTTTCTTCGGAATTCAGCGATTTCCTTTCCGCGGTGGAGGCAGATTAACATGCAAATGGGAGATGCTCGGCTTGAGTCTGCGCGCGGGCGAGGATGCCTCTGTCCCTCCAAACGGTGTCCTTCGCGACCGCGGAAAACTACAGCCCGCCCCCCGCCCCGTGCCGACGCACGAAGCCGTGACCAAGCCGGCGCCCGGCCGGTGCCCGGAGCGAAGGTGGAAAAAGCCGAACGCTCGTGCTTGGGGGCGGGGTTGAGAGGGCAGCTTTACCTGGGCAAGCCCGGGGCACCTCCGAGGAGCCCGCGACCGACACAGCCTGCTCCCTACTCGGAGCCCTGGAATGCGGGGACGCTCCTGGAGGCGTTGGCAAACTTTCCCTCCTCCAGAACCCTAGCACTGTGCCTCACTTCCTCCCCCTTCGCCACTGCCGAGCACCCCAACACACACGCACACACACCCTGCTCGGGCTCGTGATCGCCGCAAACTTTGTCAAACTTGAGCCACCGGGCACAAACTCCTCGCCTTTTCCTCCTTTCCTCTTTTGCCCCGGGCCGCTCTTCCTGGTGCAGGCCGGGAGGGGTTCCCGGCTTCCAGACAGGGGGGGATGGCCGTGCTGTGAGGGTGGTGGCCTGGCCTCGCCGGCTTGTTAGCCCCTGCCACCCTCCAGGCAGCCGGACCCCCAACGCGTTCCACCGCGGAAGGCGCTGTTGGGTGCCGCGGGGAGGCTCGGCAGGGCCCTGGCCGCCAGCCCCGCCGCCTTCGGGCCGGGCCTTCCCGGGGCGCCCGGCCGGCCCCCCACTACCGCATCCGGCGGCGCTGGGGCGCGGAGCCCCGGTTCAGGGCGGCCAGGCTCTCGCCGGCCGTCCCCCCTGCGTTCCCAGTCTCCGCAGGTCGTTTCCCCACAGCCCACGCCCGGGGTTAGCTCTCTTCCGCCCGACTCGCCAGCTCCGTCTCAGGCGGGGCTGCCTCTGTCTCTCTGTCTCTCCCTGTCTCTCTGTCTCTGTCTCTCTTGTTTGTTTCAACGCGCGGACACTGATTGCGCCTTATGAAGTTCTAACTGGTTTTGTGTCAGGAAGATCTTTCTCGCTGCTACCCAGCCTGGCGTGACGGATTAAACATCAACTAGTTAAATAAAAATTAATATCAACTGCCTCCTAACTTCTAATGTCATGTTGTTTATAACTAATGAACTGATTAGGGGATAAACACATCACGAAGACATTCGGCTCTCCTGCCTGGGCTCCGCCGCTGCCCGGTGCCCACTCCCCGGTGCAGCCTGCAGGTTACCAGGCCAGAAGGAGGGCGGGGGCCGGAGGGGCTGCGAGTTCCCCGGGGGCTCGCTCCTCTGACTGCCTTGGTCTTCTTTCCCGCTCTTTCTCTGTGTCTTTCTCTTTCCCTTCCTCTGTACGGTTCCTTTTCTCAGTCTCTCCTCTTTTCCTTTTCTTGCCTTCTTTCTTCTGTCTTCCTCCCTTTCATTCTTCTCTGTCTTCCGCTTCTGAACTGCAAAGACCAGTGCATCAGACTGCCCCAGTTGTGTCTGTCTGTCTGTTTCTGACTGTCTGGGCCCCCAACCCCCCTTTCTCTGTGGGAATCTCTACCTCTCTCTTCCTCCCGGCTCCCCCTTCATTTGGATTCATTTCTCTCCCAGCACAGAGTGTAATGATTAAAAGCGTCCTTGTGACCGCCCTGCTACAAAGCTGGAGGCTTCAAGCTCTCCTTTAGCGCCTGGTGAGACACTGACACCCCCTCCTCAGCTATTTAGGGGAAAGAGGAGGGAGCCAGAATAGGTGGGGTCTGGTTGTTGTTTTTTTTTATTTCTCCTCTATTTAGTCTGGAATGGGAGGGAGAAAAAGAAATGTGATTTTTAAAACTTTTACCTTTCTTCTTGTCCCAGAAGCAATTACTACAGGTTCGAGTGCTAAATTTAATTTTCGAGGAAAGAAAAACTGCTCTGGTCTTCTTCCAAGGCCTTCAGAGCCCTCTCCACGCACACCCATCTCACCAGCCAGACCCAGCCTGATCTGAACAGCCTCCTGCAGGGCCCTTTCCCTAAAGCTACTTAAACCAGATCACAATTGTCATCACGACAACAATAAGTCAGGAGAGCAAGTAATCACAGACCTGGCCTCAGTGGTTTTTTTTTTTTTTTTTTTCCTAAGAAGCCACAACGTTTAAACTTGGTTTGCCCTGGACCGCGGGGTCTGACAAGACAATAACAACAGAAAAAGCTTTTAAAACCAATTTAGCACACGTGAAAATGTAATTCTAATGAAGAATCAATAGACTGGTGGTTCATTTTTCCTGGGACTCCTTGGAGGACCTGAGAGAGACTTTCAATCAATGGGGCGGGCAATAGCAAAAGGGCCCAAGAGACGGTGTGGGACAGGGGTGAGGGCTGGAAGACAAAGGGAAGCAGAGCCTGAGGGAGGAGGCTGGAAGGAGGCTGAGGTACAAAAGCTGGGCCCTTTGACTGGCATCGCTTTGCAGGCTTCCGGAGTCCCCAAGGCTCCCAGAGTATCAGAGCCAAGAGCTAAGAAAGCTCTTTCCTCCTCTTGGCCCTCTGGTCTGCGACAGGCTACTTAGCACAATGGCCTCTGCTGCCTTCCCCTGGGCTTAGGCCCCAGCCCTGGCACTGTCCCAACCCTGGGCCCTGTGTTCAGGTAACTGTGACTGAGCTGGCTCCGGAGCAGGCAGGGACACCGATCCAAGTGTGTGTTCTCCCCAGTTCAAAACACCTGGTTCCCCAGTGGGTGCCTCCCTGTTATGTGTGTATCTGGAACGCTGGGCTCTGTATTCCTGTCTCTGATAATGCAGAGGCAAGAGAAACAAATGTGTGTGTTGTCGCGCCTAGATTTTATAAATCACTTCCACCCAAGTTATCTCTTGAGAGCCCTGGGAGAAGTGCAAGGGTTATTAGCACTGTTTTAAAGAGGCAACAAAGGCACAAAGAACTATGCAGGGAAGGTGTGACTCAGCAGGCCGTGGCCCTTGTGTATGAATGGGTGTGGCTCTGAGTAGGTGACTGGGTAAGAGGCTGTGTGTGTGAATATCTCATGTGTGTGTAAAAGAGTGACCACATGAGTGTGATTTGTGTATGTGTGACACTAGGGTTTCATTTATGCATATTGCTCTCCCATCCTTGCTCTTGGTAATGTTGTTCTGTGTATAACAACAAAAACAAAAAGCAAAACAAAAAAAAAGTGGGTATTTTTGCATCCAGTTTTTGTGCTCTCAGCTAATCACTGTTTTAATCTGTTAAGAAGAAGACAGAGAAAGACACACCGGCAAAGTCTGATGTTTAAAATCACAAACGTTGGCCAGGATAATTTGGCCATGACTTTCCTAAAAAGGGTAGACATTCTTGTTCCTGTAGGAAGATTTTTAAAAGTGGAGGAGCCATGATACAGGTTTGCCTCTGCCCCACCCCCCAGCTTCCTGTCCCTGGTTGCACAATCTGTCTGGAGAAACTTTTGTTGAAGTGGAAGGGACTCGCAGAGAAGAATTCCAGTTCCTAACCTAAGCGGGCTAGTGGGCCCTATGGACCTGAGCCCTGCCCTTTGCCTTGGTGCCCTGCTGCCCCGGGGCCTGGAGGTGTGTGTACAGGAGATGAGGCCAGCCGGAGACCCCTGCCTGCACACAGGGGCTTACCCAGCACTTTCCCTGTCAGCCTCTCTGCGTTACTCAGCACAAAGGAGCAAGGCTGAGTGAGAGTGGGAGGCCCAAGGTGGGCAAGTTTCTGGGCACATAAAACAGGGTAAATAAGAAAGGGGTACAAGGGGGTAGAAAGAGGAACAGACTGCTTGAGAGGTGTGCAATCGTGTAAGAAGTATAAGAGAGTGCATATGTGAAAAGTGGTGGAGGAGGGGTCTGAATGAGAATTTGTGACAAGGTGTGAGGTGTAAACTCCAGATGTGGGAGGGTATGATGTGGACAAAGCTAAAGTGAGCCTTTGATCATGGCTGAAAGCATGGGTGCTTAGAGATGGTGTCAACCTGAGGGTCCAAGAGACTTGGGGTAAGAGGACCAGAATATTTTGGAATGGTGTGGCTCAAGTCGGTGGCTATTTGAGTGTGGCAGGAGCTTGGGAGGGCTCTGGTCATTCTCCTTTCCTCCCTTTCCTGAGACCCTGATCACCTCCTTAAGGGCACGGAAGCCAAGACGTTTTCCTTTTATTCTAAGTTAAAGGGAGGAGGAGGAAGAAGGGGAAAAGAGGAAGGAAGAGGAGGGGGAGGAGAGGGAAGAAGAGGAGGAGGGGGGAGGAAGGGAAAGGGATGGAGAGAGAGAGGAAGGGGAGGACTAAGAGGAGGAGAGGGAGGAAGAAGAGGAGAGGGAAGAAGAGGAGAACTAGGAGGAGGAAGAAGAGGAGGAAGAGGAGGGGTAGGAAAAGGACAAGGAGGAGGAGGAGGGGGGAGGAGGAGGAGGGGGATTAGGAGGAGGAGGAAAATGAAGAGGAAGAGGAAGGAGAAGGAGGAGGAGGAGGAGGGAGGAGGAGGAAAATGAAGAGGAAGAGGAAGGAGGAGGAGGAGGAGGAACAGGAGAGCTTGTGAGGAATTTAGTGAGCAGTTCCATAATATACGGATGACAGGGACCTTCAGGGAGCAACTATGTGTTCCGACAAAGTTGGGATGCCTTCGTAGGGATCTTGGAAACCGAGGCTGAGAGGGGTTGGGGGTGGGCGGCAGGCTGTGGAGCCCAGTGGTCGGGGAAGCAGAATGGGGCGAGGCTGAGAGTTGAGGGGAGGGAGCCGCACGAAGTTGGGGAGTGCACGAGTGAGGACGCCCCCCGCGTGCGAGGCCGCGCGGCTGCCGGGGAGAGTGTGACAGTGAAGAAGAGGGGGTGGGGTGAGAGGGTGTGCCGGCGGCTAGGCTGGTGGGGATTCTGTCTCCGGGCGCCCGCGGCGGCGCGGGCGGCGGCTTGCGGACGGCTGGCTCCGGGCCTGGGCGCGTGTGCGCGCGTGTGCGCGGGGCGGAGAGCCGGGGGCTCCTCCGCGCGGGGCTGTGCCTCGGCGCGGCCGGCTGTGTGAACGCGGGCGCCGGCGGACTCACCGCCCAGGCGGCGGGCAGCCTGGGTTACCTGAGCCGCTCGGTCTTGGGTGGCTGCGCCCAGATCTCGGGGAGGCGGCGGCACGGGCGAGACGCGCTGTCGGGGCCGCGGCGCCGCGGAGGAGCGAGACCCGGGCCCGGACGGCAGCGGCGGCGCGCAGAGCATGGACCAGCGCACGGGCCGGGCAGGTAAGAGCGAGGAGGAGCGGCCCGTCTGCGCCACAGGCGAGGGGCGGGTGTGGGGGCGGCGGCGTGAGAAAGATGGGGCGGCCCAGCTCAGCCGTGGAGGAACCCCGCTCTTATTTTCTGTGCTTGCGGGGGGGGGGCACCGTAATCGCTGGGGACTGGGGCTCTGCGACCTCTCCCCACCCGTGGGACCTCCTGGGTACCTCCCTCCGGGTGTCCTCTAAATCTGCTAAAAACTTTCCATCCAGAAAACGTGAGTTTTACAACTTCTCTTGGTCTCTTTACAGAACCGGGCTTTTCCATTCTGTTGTGCCCTTATGACTTTATCTTTCCACTTTCCAGTGTATAAATATTTTGCATAACTTCCTCCAAGTTGGGTGCACAAGGAAGGTCTTAGTTTCTAGTGGGAATGGAGCCTGGGTGTGTGTACATATGTGTTAGTGGATGGGGACATGCTGTGTGCACATGTCTCTGTGCACGTGTGTGAGGGTCCTGTGTCTGTGTCTTTGAATATAAACCAAAGTGTAAGCTCTGGTGTAGACGTGCCTAACATTTGGAAAGAAGACTCTGCACCCCCCCCCCCCCCACAAATAAACAACTCAAGGGAGGCCTGGGGCAAGGGGAGGAATGGCAGCCCCCCCCCCCCCCCACAGGTGGGGATTAAAATCTGACCCAAAGGGCTAAGGGAGTGGAGAGCTGTTCCTTTTTTTTTTTTTTTCTTTCACCACACCCCCCCCCAGGTCTGCCAGCTCAGTTCTGTCTGCCCACCAGGGGCCCTAGAATAGTGTGGGTGTGGAAGCCAGGGACCCAGATTTAGTCTTGGATTGGTGGGGAGGGAGAAGGTTGGATTAGTTTCCAAGAGTTTTCCAAATAATTCCACAGAGGTCAAGGACCAACCAACTCCAGCCCCTCTTCCCTCCCCTCACTCCTTATCTTTCCCAAATCTCTCCCCCTTGAACCAGCCCCCACCAGCTCAGGTTCTAGCTTTTTCAGCTGATAATCCAGTTTCCTCCCTCAGCACTGGTCCTCATCTAAGCTTCTAGGCCCAGTCCCTGGACTGCCTCCATTCCCCCTTAGGAGCCTGGTACCCACTGGGGGACCTGGGTCCCCAGGAGGGTCAACTGTGGTCTCCTGGGCTTTGAGGGCCCTGGGCCACCCCTCCGCACCAGAGGTTTAAGTAGGGAGATCAATAGCAAACAGTTGTAATGATCTAATTAATTATGGCAAAATTAAAAGCGAGTACAAAATCAATCTCTGATGGTGTTGAAGATGGAATTCAATTGAGAGCCCATCTGTGCACCCCCTCGACCGTATAAATATGCAGCCCAAGGACAGACCTAATGGCTGGGCCTTCCTGGAAACCTCTCTCCCCCTTTCTTCCTCCCCGGTACGGGGCTTCTCCCTCACCCACTGCCTCTATTTTGCCTCCTACCACCTCCTGCCCCGACCCCTCCTTCTTTCCCGGTCTTTGCTCAGGCTACCGACACCCCCACTTTTCCATTTTCCTGCTCCAAAGGAGGCTCTCCCTGCCTTGCAGGCCGGAGGTGCGTGGATCTGGTTCCTGGCCCCAGCAAGTCTTCCCGCGGGTGCAGACAGGCCCTCTCCACGGCGCCTCGGAAAAGAAAAGGCAGAGGGGTGGTGTGGAGGGGGCATCCTTGAGCGCCTGGCCAGGCCATCACCCCAAGTTTCTGGGCACGTGGGACACTCCAGAACGGACCAGGGCGCTTACCCTGGGGCGCCTGCGCCTACCTGCGCCAGGCCTGGAGCCGCTCTCCTGGCACGGGTGGCAGAGGGGCCGGGCAGACCAGCTGTGCACCGCACTCCCTTTCCCTTCCCTCCTTTGCCCCGCTTTGGCCGGTGCGGGGGTCGCACTGCCGCTGGCCAAGGCTTGGGGAAGGGTGGGGAGGAGCTGCGGAGCCGGGCAGGAGGTAGGGCTGTATTTGAGAGAAGGAAACCCCCTTTCCCCTTGAGGTGGCCCCACGGAGCCTCGGAGTCTTCCGCCCACGGAGCCGCTTTCTCTCTCTCTTTCTTTCTCTTTTCACCGCCCCCTCCCGTTCCTCTGCCTTAATTTCTTCCTTAGGCACGCCTGGCCGACACGGCTCCCCGGGGGCTCCGCGTCCCCCAGACGGCCCTGGCGCCCTCTTTGGCCTCATCCGGCTAGTTCAAAATGACAATGACACAGGCGCGCACGAGCGAGCGTGCCTGGTTGCCGCCCTGGCGCAACCGCCGCAGCCGGGTGTGCGAAGGATGCGGGTTTTATTTAGTCTCGCTGAGCCAGATCCCCAACAGCGAAAACCACCAGGAAAAGGTGAGGTATGGGGGAAGGAGAGAGAATCAGTAACAAGGTTAATTGTGGTCTTTGGCCATCGTCGCCTATACCCCTAGAATCATAAAAATAAGACGTTTATTTGATGTCCGCTGGCCTGTCCTAGCTGGTCCTCTGCCTCTCCCTCCTGGGGCTCTGAGCCCGCTCCCTGGCCCACACTGAGTTCCCAGGTTTCTTTCTGCCCTCCGGGACCCCTCCCGCTCCCTGGCCCTGCCGCAGGGGCCTCAGAGCCTGGGGAGACACAGCCCGATGCCTCCCCGCCCTCTTTTGCCAGGCCTCCTCACCCCGTTATTAATTGCTGTGTTGACCTGCAGGATTGATTGGCGGCCCCGCAGGAAGAGGCTGAGAAGGCCTTGGCCTCCGAGCAGCCTCGGCTGAGGGCAGAGAGAGGAGGGGGAGGTGTTGGATATGGGTCCTGAGCTCCTATCTCGGCCCGCCTGGGACACAGCTGTTTGCCCAGACACCCTTCTCCACCCCCTCACACACACACACCTTCCACGCACCCTCACAACACACACGCTCACACGATCCCCTCGCCAAGAGATGCTCAGCCCCCAAGGAGACCCATCAGAAATTCTCCTTAATTGATTTAGAAATGGAAAGAGGCTCCCTCCCTCCATTAGTCAGTTTCTTCAATAGGTTCGTTAGCCGCGGGTCTAGACCTCACGGCCGGTCCAGACATGGCGGAGCGAACTACTGGGACCCGGGCTTTTTTCTGTCCAAGATTTACTTTGCATCTTTTTTTTTTTTTTCTTCCCTAGGAACAGTTACAGAAAGTTAAATAATCCTGGATGCCGTGACCCTTAGTGTCTCAAACCAAAGCACTTTTTCCAGAAAGAGCCCTTGTCCTGGCTCCTGAGGGATTCTGTGCAGCCCTTTTGTTTCAAGTTCGGGGAGTGGACGGCTCTGGACCTCGGAGGGTGGAGGGCGCAGGCTTGCAGCCGCCTGGGGTGGGGGGGTCTAACCCTGCAGCAGCGGAGACCCTCCCTCCCCACCCCCACCCCACCCCTGCCTGCCTAAACCTCTGTGCGCGCGCGCACACACACACACACACGCGCGCGCACGCGCGCGCGCACACACATACACACACACACACACACACTCTTCCACGCCCCCCCCCCAGCCACAGCAACACCCCTCGCCCCGAACCCAGGCCACAGGCCCGCGGGCCAGGCACCCAAGCGGGAGTGAGCCCCCGGACGTCCCGGCTCTGGGCTGGGGTGGGCGGAGGCGGCAGGAGTAGACAAACCTCAGCCCGTCCCCAGAGATAGCCCTGTGTCTGGGTTCTCTCCCTGTCTCAGCCAGCCCCTCTCTCCCCGGTTTTCCCCTCTCCCCTCCGCTCCGATCCTTTGTCTCCAGCCACTCCGCGGCGCCAAGCAGCTTGTCCCCCGCCTTGGCGGCCCTGCCCTTCGCTTCCCTGTTTCGTTGGCGGGTCTCCCCCTGCCTTACCCGCTCCCGGCTCTGGCGCGTTCTCCGCCTGCTCCTCACATCCACACCGCTTGCTGGGAGAGGAGAAAGGGAGGGCGGGCGCGCCGCGGATGGATCCGGCAGAGTAGATTTGGTGCTTGCTCGCAACTCCGGGAAAACTCAGCCCGCCGGGGTGCTCCCGCCCCTCTCCAACTATTCCTCAACGCTGCGGAGCCGTGCGCCCTCGCCTGCGTTTGGCCCCTTCCTTTCCTCGTGCATTGGCTGTGGCTCTTTCGCTCCCCCTGGCCTGCCCAGCATCTGCAGTTGCGCTCCCCCACCCTGCCCTGCACTGCGCTCCCTTTCGGCTGCCCCCGGCTACCGCCTGCCCCTCTCTCCGCAGCCCTCTACGTCGCGGTGGCTGTGGCGGTGGCGGGTAGCGCCGGAGCGGTCCGCGGGCCCGCAGGCACTGTCTCCCTCCACCCCAGCGAGGTCAAGCTGCAGGCTCAGGGCCTGGCTCAGAAGAGGGTTAATCATTACTTCGCTACCGACACAGCCTTCACTAGCACTCTCTCACCCGGGCTTGGGGAGGAAGGGAAGAGATAGTTGGCCGGATGGGGACCTCGGCTTCGCCCAAACCAGCCTCTTCGGGCCTTCCAGAGACAGGTGTCTTCTCTGTGCCCTCAGCACCCCTTTCATGTCCATTTCCTTCCCCTCCTCTCTCCCCGCCTTCCACGCCTCCCCTTCATCAGGCCTCTCCCCCACCGTCTCATCTCCGCTCTGGCTTTGGCAGGTTGACTGAAGGTCCAGAGAGGACCAACTTTCTTTGTTTGGAACCGGACTGGACGGGATTTCCTTTCCCAGGTCTCTGAGAACGGGCCAGCCTCCTCCCAACCATTTTGGCAGACTGGCCCGAAGGGGACTGCGCCTGAGGCCACAATTAACCTGGCTGTTGGGGGAGGGCGTAAGAATTTAATGGACCCTCTAGCATCTGCGCTGACGCAGGGGGGGCGGCGAGGGTGCGGGAAGAAGTAGGAATGGAGTAGCAGGAAAGAGAGCAGAGTGATAAACATGGACAGGGTGTGGTATAGTCAATGGAAGGGGAAAAAAATCCTGAATGGAAGGAACACAGGAAGCGAGGCAGCAAGGAATCCTCTTGTTACCTTTATAGGATAGAAGTTGCCCTGCCTAAGCAGCCCAGCTCCCTCCCCCCCTTCCCTCTTTGTGGAGGGGTAAGTGTTCCGGGAAGCTGGGCACTTATTCCTTAATCTACCACAGAAATGTTGGGTTTTCAAAGTGCTTTTCTATTGGCTAGCTCCAGGTAGTAGGCAAGACAGGTAATCGTCCCTATTTTACAGGTGAGAAAACTGAGGAGGCTCAAGAGGCAAAGGGACTGTGAATGTGGTGGCTGCTGCTCCTTCTCATGGGCTGTGGGGTCAGCAGCCCCTTTAGCTGTGCAGAGGTCTGTGTCTGGGGACAGGCTCTGTGCAGGTCTGAGCCGCGAGTACCCCGGCCTCTGTGGGGCCTCTTGCCCCCCACCCCCCAGCTTGTTTTCTGTTACACAGGGCCCTCTGCTCCTACCCTGCAGGCCTACTGGCCCAGTTTCTCCTGTTTGACTATTTTTTTCAGCTCCCCGGTCGGGTGGGCCACCGGTGGCAGCCACCTGGCAGGCCCGTGCCGCTAAGAGGCCGCTTTGGTGGCCGAGTGGCTTGCATTGTCGTTTTCCCTCAAAGGGCCGGGCGGGTCGCTGGGACCTCTGGCGAGGAGCAGCCGGGTTAAAGGGGGAGGGGCCGGCGAGGATAAAGGCGCAGCACGTGCGCCCGGCCTCCACAGGACCAACAGACCGAGCGGGCGGGGCCGGCCGGGAGGCTGCCCCCCCTCCCCCCCCCCCCCCCGGGCTTCAAGCGGGGAGCCCAAATATTGGGAACAAAAGCGGGAAAAGAAGAGTGAGAGCAGGAGGGAGGGAGGGAGCGAGGAAGCAGAAATTAGGGGGTCTTAGATGAAAAAAAAAAAGAAAGAAAGTAGCTTTAGGGGGAATGTGCTGTGGAGTGTGAAATTGCAGCCCATGGTGCTCCATATTGTACCAGAAGCTCTTCCAAAAAAAAAAAAAAAAAAAAGCCATCCTCCAACGTGACCAGAGGGCTAGGAAGGGGGAGGGGCGGGGAGAGAATGGGGAGGAGGCAGGGAGAGGGCCGAGCCGGAGCCGGGCCGGCCGAGCTGGAGAGGGGGCCGGGTGCGTGCGCCGGCGGCCCGGGATCTGGTCGTGGAGAGCTGGCGCCCCAGGGTGCGCCGGGACCCAGAGGGCGAGTGGGCCGCGGCCGTCCCGCACTTGGATTGTCAGCGAACTTTTTTCCTCTTTGCTTTTTTCTTTTTTGGTGGTGGTAGTGGTGGGACTTCCCAAACTGGGACTAATTCAGGAAAGGAGCTCGGCTGCGAAGCTACCTTCCTTTCTTCCCTCCTACGTTTCTGCTCTTCCCTTCGGACTAGTTTCCCCCCTTGGTTCTAAACAGCTTTCTCCCCCCCTGAACTTTAATGCGTTTAATTTGGTCCGCGCTGTGGGGAGCATTTCCTAGGGAGATACATTTAATTTCGGAATTTCTAATCCCCTCCCTCAGAGGCCCGGCCCTGGCTCCCTTTGCCGCTCCCCAGGAGGTGAAAGGAGTCGTTGGAGGAAGAGGAGCCCAGGCCAAGGGGGAGGGGCGCGGCTGGGAAGCTCCTTCGAAGCCCCCAGGCCCCCACGGCCCAGCCGCCTTTCCAAACTGCCTGAGGTCGGGGGCCTGGGCTCTGGGTCAGGGCCCTGCCTGCAGAGGAGAGGCAGCCACGCCTCTGCCTACCCACACCCGGACAGAAAGCGCAGAGCCAGGGACCGGGAAACCGGAAAAGGAGGCGAAGGGTGGAGAAGAGAGGGGATGCAAGTGGGAGCAGCAGACAGGGTGTATATGAGCACTTCACTCCGTGCACAATCTACCCAGAAACGCGTTTCGTAGCTCGGAGTGCTAGTCGTGCTTAGCTTGGCTTGGGATGCCTGCGCGTGTGTACACTTGGGGTGCGGGGTGGGGGTGGGGGAAGAACTCAACGTATCCCACACGTATCGGAGTATCCCACACCTACCCCGCCCCGCCCCCCCCCCCCCCCCCCCGGGGGCCTGCTCTGCCCCGGACAGTGGGAGAGTCAGGCCAGCTGCAGCTCAGCAGTCGGGAAGGAGGCAAGGGCTGGGGCACCCCGAGAGCCAGGCCGGGAAGGGAGCGGAGAAGAAGGAACGGAGATCCACAAGGAAGATTTATTGGGCAGATCAGATGCACAGAGGCGGCTAATGAAGCAAATCCCGAGATGGGTATCAGAGCAACTCCCCAAAAGTTTATTTGCCTTTAAATTTCCGCAGGGAGGCGGGCGCCTTGTTTGAAGTGTAAATGCCCCTAGGTTGGGGGGTGGAAAGGCCGCTTTGAAAACACCAGAGAGAAAAGGTTCATTTAGAGGCAGACGGGAAAAGCAACCAACCCTGACAGGTCGGAGCCCGGGTTGTGTTTGGGGTTGGGTTGTTTTCTTTTTTTCTCTTTCTTTTCCTCTTTCCTCTACTTTCTTCTTCCCTTTTTCCCTTTCTTGCTTTTTTCTCCTCTACTAGACTCTATAGAAGAAAGGGAAGAACAGGAAAGGGAGCATCAGAGGGAGAGGCGAGTGCCTGGAGAGAAATCTGTAGTCCAGCCCCGGAGCAATAGAAGAAGGCAGAGTCTTGGCTAAAAGGGTTTCTAACCATCAGGGATCATTGCTCTTTAACTTTCTAGACCCAGGAATGGGCTGGAGCTGAGGAAGAAGCTGCCAGGGGCTGGCTTGGTGGGAGGGTGAGTGTCGAGCTGGTGTAGTGCTGTGGAAAGGGTCCCAGGAATTGGGGGTGGGGTGGGGTGGGAGTGATTCTGGAGCCTCAGAGGCTACCTGGGAATTGGACTATCATGGAAGGGTCTTTACTCCTCAGGGGGCATTTGGGAAAGATAGATGTGTGACTATAGCTTCCTGCACACTTTGTGCATTAAGTCCTTGTAAGTCTCCTTTCACAAAAACGTAAAATCTTGCCCAATACGTGAAAATGCCTGTTGTCTGCATCCACACTTCTTCATAGTGTGTGTAACATAGGGATATGTCTAGCTGGTTCTAGAAAAATCTGTGTGTCTTTGTGCCTAGTGTGTGTGGGGGGGGGCGGGAAGGCGGGGTTCTGCCCACAGTTTTATTCCTGCAATAGTTCAGACTCCCCGGGACTTAACTTCCTGAACCAACGTAAGGAGACCTGGGGCAAAAGGTTCCCTTAGTTGTCAACTCCCCTCAGCAAGGATCCTTCCTCTGTGCTTCTCCTTACACCCCAATTCTTGGTTAATTACCTTCCTGCAGGAAGCCCAAGGCTGTACCAGGTAATACCACCTGAGTGCCCCTTTCTTCCAGGCCTGGGAGCCCTTTCCTTTAGGCTGCCCGAACTCTGTTTTCCTTTTTTCGCTCCCCTCACGAAGTTAGCGCGTGTACGTGGGGTTGTGAGGCCAAAGCAAACCCGGGAGCGCCATCTGCAGGTCTCGAGAGGAAGAGACTGACCTTCGGGGCTGGACTCTGCGCCTTCAACCTCCAGCGGAAGGGAACCAGCCCCGCCGACCAAGGGGAGAGGGAGTGAGGGCTGGGAGGGAGAGGGTTGGTGGGGAGGATTTTTTTTTTTTCCTCCCAGGAGTTACTCCGCAGGTGGATTAAGCGGATCAGGCTCAGGAGGATCCAGGAAGGGGGGCAAATGTCAGAATTCCAAAGACTCAGCCTCTTAAGGAGTGGGAGGTTCCGAATCCTGTGGGACTGAGCCTGGCTGGATCCCGGCCCGAGGATTAGGGGCCCTGGAAAACCCGGGTGTAAGAGGCCCAGGAGGAGTCTCCTCCTGGCTGAGTGGGGCAGGTGCGGCACCCAGCCTAGCTGCCGCCTGGGCTCCAGCCAGCGGGACAGCGGCGCGAGTCTGCGGCTCTTTCGCCGGCGCCAGGGTCTGCAGTCAGGGGCCAGAGGCACCTCAAGACCGGGCAGCGGGAGCGGAGCGCGGGCTTCCCCGAGCCGCCCTTTCGCAGACCCAGGGAAGCGGGGGGAGGGAGCGAAGGAGGGAGAGAGAGTTAAAACATCAGCTGAAGTGCCAAGATGATTTATGAGACGAGGGAAAATATTTCATAAAGATCTCCCGGATATTCTGTACTTAACCAGTTAGGAGACAAAGGGCTTCTCCTGCCTGGTGCGTACGAGCGGACCGAGCGGGTGCGGACGAAGGCTGCGGAGGCCGGGCCAGAGGCTCTAGCAGGAGCGGGCCCGGGCCGGGCGCTAGCTCGGGAGCCGCCAAGCTGGCGGCGGGCGGCGCTCAGCCTCGTTCGCAGCCTCTTCTCCCCAGCCGGGGACAGCAAGCCTCGTCTCCCGCGTCCTCTGCCGCCAGCGACCAGTCGCTCTGCACTGTCTCCCTCCCCAAGCCCTTCTCCCAGGCCACCCGAGGGTCCAGAAGCCAAGTCCCGGGGCTGTCCCACCGTCCGCTGGGTCCCACTGAGGCAGGTGGGTCCTCGCCGGAGGTCTCCAGCTCCATCGGAAACCGAGCGTTCTGGGCTGCCCAGACCCCGATGGGCAGGGGGACGAGGGGAGCCCTCCGCGCAGCCGCGCGTGGGATGCAAGAGGACAAACTGCCGGGCACTTTGCCCCGGAATGAGATTGGGGGGGTGCGTGGGTGGGGAGGTACCTCAGGAGGGAAAGGCGAGAGGGAAGGACCAGAGAGAGGAAGGAAGAATCAGGAAGGAACGGAAGGGAACTCAGAGCTGAGAGGAGGGGGGTTAAGACTAGGGATGCGGACCGGGCTCGGGGCCGCGTGGCCCACGCGGGCACTGGCCGGTGGATGGCAGGGCTGGGTGAGTTGGGACTGTGAGCCCGGCTGCCGAGAGCGGCGCGCTCCGCGGCACTCTGTCGTTGCCTGAATATTCATTAGACCGGCCGCTCTTTCTCCTTATCTAACGTTTATCTTATCGGCGAGTTTCGTTGCTCAGTGTAGTTTTAATCCCGGGCTCCCCTTTCCCCTCCCCCTGGCCCTCTCCCCTCCCTCTCCCTTCCTTCGCCTGCTGCTCCCTCCCTCCCTCCCTGCCGTTTCCCCCTCCCCTCCCCTCCCCTCGCCGGCACCGGAGTGACAGGCGCGGGGCCCTCCTCGCCGAAGCTCGGGGCTCCGGCGCTGGCGAATCACAGAGTGGTGGAATCTATTGCCTTTGTCTGACAAGTCATCCATCTCCCAGCGCGGGGAGGGGGAGGGGGTCTGGAGGGGGCTTTGCAGCTTTTAGAGAGACACACACCGGGAGCCGAGGCTCCAGTCTCCGGCCGAGCCTTCTCGCAGCCGCAGCCCACCTGGGGCCAGCCCGGTGCGGCCGGCGCTGCTCAGCTCCCTCCCTCCTTCCCGGCCCTTCGGCCGCGGCGGCGCGCGCCTGCCTTTTCTGGGGGCGGGGGCCCGGCTCGCGCTCTCCCCTCTCCGAGGCGCCCGCTCGGACATCCCGAGGATTGCTACTTCTCTGCCAACTTCGCCAACTCACCCGCACTTGGAGCGGCCCGGCTCCCCGCCCGGCGCCCTCGGGCCGCCCCCCCCTCGGCTCCTCGCCCTCTCCGACCGCCGCCTCTCGGATGACCGGGTTCCAGGGGAGCTGAGCGAGCCGCCTCCCCCGCCCAGCCTCAGCCCTGGCCTCAGCGGCCGCGCGCGCCATGCGCCCCCAGATCCCCCCGGCCCGGCCCGCCGCCCCGGGGCCGCTCTGCTGACCGCCCGGCCCCGCGCCCCGACGGTGGGAAGTTGCGGTCGCTGCGGTTGCCAGCTCCGACCCGCCCGGGAAGCGTCCCCGCGGGGAGCGCAGCGCGGCGCCCCCCGCCCGCCCCGCCGCTGCCGGGCGCCCGCTCACCTCCCCCACCCCTGCCTCCCCAACGTCCCTCCCTTTTCTCCTCAAGTCCTGAAGTTGAGTTTGAGAGGCGACACGGCGGCGGCGGCCGCGCTGCTCCCGCTCCTCTGCCTCCCCATGGATATGCACTGCAAAGCAGACCCCTTCTCCGCGATGCACCGTGAGTACCCGCGCCCGGCTCCTGTCCCGGCTCGGGGCTTCCCGTCCTAACCCTATCCTGTCCCGCCCCGCGTGGCCCTGGCCCCCTGCGCTCAGGTCCCACCTTGGGGACCACGCTGGCTTCTCTAGCCCTCCCCCCTTCGTTCTTCCTCTTCCCCCCATTTTCCAGTGTTTTCAAAGCCTCCAGTTTCTCTCTTCTGCCTTATGTTCCTGGTACTTCTCCCTCTACCAGCCTTCCTACCTTCCCTGGTGCCCATCACCTGTCTTCCTTCCTTCCACCTGCTTCTTCTTAGGTCATCGATCCACAGCCCCTGGTCCTGGCTCCAGCCATCCCACTCCCTGGTCACCCTCTTGCCCTGGGCTGGGAGACTAATTGGCAGGCAGTTTTGAGGGGTTTGTGTTGTGGTGTTCTCTCTCTCTCTGTCTCTCTCTCTCTCTCTACCTCCCCCTCCCTCCATTCATCTCTACCTTTCTCAAACTTAGAGTGTGATTGTCCAGGAGGAGACTCCTAACATGGGCAGCTTCAGTGTCAGGACAATCAGGCAGAAGAGTGTGGGGGTGGGGTGCCCCCATCTGACCCTCAGCTCCCAGCACCTCCAGGCCGTGCCAGCCCCGGCAGGGCTTCTTGTGAGCTGGTTTGTAATACTTCCTTCCTCTCCTTTTCTTTCCCACCTCCTTCCCTTCTCCTTCCCCTTCCCTTCTCCTTGAGTTGGGAGTCTGAGATTGGCAGGATGTGATGGTCATCTTTCTCCGCCTCTCCCTGGGAGATGCTCTAAAAACAAAGAGGGGTTCCAAGGAGAAATCCAAGTCAGCAAGAGATGGGAGTAGAGGAGCCTGCCAGGCGGCCCCTGGGCACAGCCAAGCTCCGCTTGCAGTTCTGGAGGCTCCTTGCCGGCCTCCCACTCCCTGGTGAAAATGGTCCAGCCAGTGACCTGGCCAGTGGGTAGTCAAAGAGAGAGAAAACGAGGGGGGAAAAAAACAAAAGGAAGGCAAGCAAATGCCAAAGCTGGGGAGAAAGGAAAGAGGAAAAAAAAAAAAAACGGGGAAGGAAATAAAAGAAAGAAAACAGAAAGGATGTTCCAGAAGAAAGAGAAGGGGAGAAAAATGAAAAAAAAAAATAGAAAAAGAGGGAATTATTTTAATGAAATCTGAATTTATCTAATTCATGTCCTATATCTTTAGCTTGGAGAAGAATTCGGAGATTGTTTTTTGCAGGCTTTTTTTTTTTCTCTCCCAGATAAATGAATTCTAAATAGAAAACTTCTCCTCCTCTGTAGATTAATAATTAAGGATGGTTTGTAACTTTTCACAGGGAAACTTTTTTAGACCTGGCTTGGATCGGTGCTCTGGACAAGAGAGCCGAGGAGGAAGAGTTGTGTTTTTCTATAAGCATATAATTAGCGTTACAGGGGGAGCTTCAAAAAATACTCCTGGGATAAAATATATTTTCCTAAAGAATTTCTAAGCACAGCTAATCCAAGTCAGGGCCCTCTGGCCGCGGCGGATCTCCGTGAGCTGAGCCAGAAATCCTGTCTCCTTTTCGGAGTGAGTGGAACCAGGTCGACCCCACCGTCTTCGCCCAGCCCGCCGGCCTCCCTGCTCCGCCGCCTCTGCTCTCGCCCTTCTCTCTGGCTGATTCCGCAGGGGAGTCTGCCGAGTCCCGGCTGCCCACTGGGTGTCACTTGGAAACCCAAAGGGGAGCAAGGCGAGCTGAAGGCGGTCGGAGGAAGGAAGAGACCGCGGAGCGAGCGAGCAAGCGGGCGGGCGGGCGGGCCAGCAAGCAGCCGGAGCCCGTGTCCGCGCCGGCGGCAGTGGCGCATTCCAGGCCCGACTCATCGGCGGCTCCCGGCCCCCTGGCCTGGACTCCTGCCGTGCCCCCTTCCCATCCCCTTCCCTTAGATTGGGGACGAGGGGCCGGGCCCGGAGCCCGGGGAGGCTGAATTATTCATCTTTAATCTGCCCGCAGCTGCCGCCTTTTCATACCGGTAACGCGAGTTCTCCCGGGGCCTAAATTATTGATGGTCGAGGTTTGGAGGGAGGGGAGGGGTGAGGAGTGGGGCTAGAGGTAGGGAGAGTAGCAGGGATGAGGGGCAAAAATAAGAGGTTGTGGCCTCCCCCAGCCTCCAGATCAGAAGCCTCTCCCCAGGGGTTTCGCCGGCCCTTGCTCTCAGCACCCCCAGAAGGGGACGCGAAAGAAATGAGCGGAACACAGATGTCCCCGCTTTCTCCGAAAGTCGCCTGAGGCTAGCAGGGCAGGGGCTGTAGGTTGCCGGTCAGGTCAGGCTGGCCGCTAGAACTCTGCGCTTGGATTGCTCAGGAACTGCGGCTGCGGGTTGATGGCTCTGGGTGCAGGATTTCTAGACTGCTGTAGGCCAGGGAGAACGGGGCGCCGCGCAGCGTCCTCAGGTCTGGCATCCGGTGACCACTTGGGCTCTGAGGTTGAGGGCCCGCGCTGGAGTCGGGTTGGAGACCCAGCGCCCTTGTCCTGGGCGGGAGAGCAAACGCCCTTGCTTCGCGGTGTCCTGGGAGGCTGCCGAGGTCTAAGAGGTCAGAGGGACAGGAGCTGGCTCCGGCTGGCAGCACGGGGTGCCCCGGTGAGCCCTCAGCCTGTCTGGGCCACCTGAGCCATGTTACCTAGGCAAGGCAATGGGTCCCAAGCCTGGCGCAAGGCGGCAGGCAGACAAGCCCCTGCAGCCTGCGTTCTCTGGCTGTTACCGAGCAGAGCGCCCGGCCGCTCTCCGCTGCCTCCCAGTCTCTGAGCGCAGCGGGCTCCGGGCCCCTGCCTCTTCAGCCTTCCCTCCTCCACCTGGCGTTCTTTGAACTTTAGACACTAGGGAGACCAGTGGGAAATACGGCCCCCAAATATATAAATACAGAAAACATAAAGGAAAGGGAAAATCCCGGTCAAAACCCAAAATAAAATAAAAACAAAAACACAGGGAAAGAGGTAAGAAAACTCCAACTCTGATTAAAAATAGATGCGAGAGGTAGGGAGCAAAAGGAGAGGGGCAGGGACTTAGCCCCTTTCTGTGCTTAGAACCCTTTTGTACTGAGTCCACCGGTCCCAGACAGCCCCCCCTCCCAATCATCTGCCTCCAAGCCCTAGCACGCACCAACGACTCCCCCTTGCTTGCGGCTCAGGCGGGATCCCGCTTCGCGCTGCTTCTGTTCTCTGCTCGGCCCTTCCTCTCCTCTCCTACATTCTTTCCTGCCTGCATTAATTCCCCCTCTTCCCTCTTTCCTCTCACCCTGCTTCTCCATTCCTTCCCTCACTTTCTCCCTTGCGAGGTACTGGCCTTCGAGACGCGACGCGTTCTTCCCAGCCCTCTGCCCAGCGTCGCGCTCCCGCATCTCTAACGCCCCGTGGGTTTCAATCCCCAATCCGCCGCGTGGTGTTGACCGGACCACTGTTCTTCCGGGAGTCCGGGATCATGCCCCTGCGCCCTGCCTGCTCCCTTTGCACGTCCTGGGCCGCGGACCCTGACTAATGGCCGGTCCCTGCTGTCTGTGGGGTGTTGTGTTTTTTTCTTGTCTCTCCCCAGCAGGGCACGGGGGTGTGAACCAGCTTGGGGGGGTGTTTGTGAACGGCCGGCCCCTGCCCGACGTGGTGAGGCAGCGCATCGTGGAGCTGGCCCACCAGGGTGTGCGGCCCTGCGACATATCCCGGCAGCTGCGGGTCAGCCACGGCTGTGTCAGCAAAATCCTGGGCAGGTGAGGGCCTCAGAGTTGCCCCTGGGAGACACCTTGCCTCCTTATCCCTCCGCTCTGGGTCTCCAGACCAAGGACTTGGCTAAAAGTCAAGGACGCCAGTGGGAGAGGGGCTATGCAGATACTCAGAGGTATCTAGAGAGCTGCTCCTTTCGGTGAGGGCGCTCAGGTGGTGGCCGCAGCCCAGGAGCCAGGGCGGAGCAGGGTCACTCAAATTCCGCCCAGCTTCGGGGTTCTCGAGGCTGCCAATTTCCAGCCTTCAGTAAGGGAAGGACTCCTCTTCTGGGAGAGTTAACGCAGACTGGGGAGGGGGGTTGGAGGAACAGGGTGGGGAACGGAAATGGGTCCCCAAGAGAAGAAAAAAATCAGCACTGGGTAGGGGAAAGGAGGGTCCTGGTTCTCAGGGGGCTCTGTGCTCAGTAGGAAAGGGCTGGAGGTGGTGCCTCCGCCAGGGTGGGCCTGGAGGCCTGGAATCGTGCTGTTCCTCCAGTTCCTTCCAAATGAAAGTCTGGGCTTTCAGACTCCCAGGGGCGCCTATTCCCGCTGGTGTGCTCACAGCCCCCCTCCCCCGTGACTGCCTTCCCGGAGGGAGTGTCCCTCTCGTCCTCCCCTTCATCCTCCAGGCTATCCCTCGCCCTAGCCACGCGCCCTCTGGAAGCTGGCTCAGCCATGCTGAGTCTTTTCCCTCCACGCTGTTGCCTCGGGTGGGAGAGTGGCTCGGCCGCTCTGGAGCCTGCAGCCTCCCTGCCCCCGCCGTACGTACGTAGCCTGCTTCTCGCTGACCCCGCCGGCCTTCCGGGCGCAGGTACTATGAAACCGGCAGCATCAAGCCCGGAGTGATCGGAGGCTCCAAGCCCAAAGTGGCGACCCCCAAAGTGGTGGACAAGATTGCTGAATACAAGCGACAGAACCCAACTATGTTCGCCTGGGAGATCCGAGACCGGCTCCTGGCCGAGGGCATCTGCGACAATGACACGGTGCCCAGCGTCTCGTCCATCAACAGGTGAGCAAGCCGCCCGGGGCTACGGGCTACGGGCTACGGGGCGGGACTCCAGCTCCCAGCTCTCGCCTACCAGCGCGTCTCCCAGCTTGCGGTCTCTGTTCTTTCTCCAGCCTCTGCCCTTGCTCCAGGATCTCAGCCCCAACGTCCTTTGGGCAGGGAGAGGGGACCTGGGAGGCAGAGAGCTAGACAGACAGACAGAGCTGTCTCCAGCTCAGGGCTGGGTATTCCCTGCCAGGCTTCTCCCGCCGGCGTCCTGGAAATGAATCCAAGTGTTTGTGGTAATTAAGACTCCAAGATTACGTGCCTCGGTATCTAGAGACAATCACAGCCCACAGCCGAAGCCTTTAAAATGACCAGTGTCTATTCATTGCTTCCAAACAGACTTCCCTTTCTAAAGGCATGCTCCCTTCTCCAGGGGCAGCCTCCTGTTCTGGCTTCCCCACCCTCCCTGCCAACTCCCACAAAGCTTGCCTCCCAGGAGCCCAGGCCATGCTAGCCAGCTCCGCACAAATTTCCGGCCTAGGAGCACCGAGTATCCAGGCCTGCAGAGCAAACGCTAACCACCAGCCAGCAGTTGGCAGGGAGTAGAGAAGCCGGACAAGGAGTGGGGCACCAGGCGAGAAGGGAGAGCTCTGGACCCCGAGGCTCAACTTTAGGGTGCTTAGGGCCAGGACTCAGTCTGCACCAGATGACAGGCTCAGGCACATGGGGACGACATAGGCTGGAGTCAGCCGCACCTATAGCTGCACAAGGTAGTCTCCCAATCCCCAAGCTACTCTAGCACGCTCTCTGGCAGAACGCACGTGCACACCCCATGTACGCACACCCCCGCCAGCGTGCAAACGGGCCTGTGCTGGGTACAGCACATGCAAACAGCAGTTGGATGCAAGAGCCCAGGATGGCTCCGACATCACAGAGCTGTGCAATCTGACATCAACAGAGACCCTGTACAAGTTCCAGACTGCTTGGCCGGCCTTTCAACCCCTGCCCCCCCCCCCCATTTTAAGGCAGATTCCCAAATTGGAAGAGGATTTCCTACCCTTGTTATTCTTTGCACTTTTCACGGGCTCATTATCAGGACAACTAATAATTCAGATGGTGCCTTTTCCTGAAACTGGCATCACGTATTAAGGTTTTTTTTTTTTTAATATTTTGCAAATGATATGGAATTATCCCAAATCATCCTGAAAACAGCAGGTAAAATTAGCTGGTAGAATGTACCTTGGCTAAAGAAGATTCCCTCTGCCACACTCGTGCTGTAACGTACTGCGAGGCGACCCCAGAAATTATCCCAGTGTGTGCCATCTGTATTAAAATGGTTATTCAGTTATGAACAGGGTAACATAATACTGATCAGCTAATTATACACCCTCCGAAAACCCTCCAGCTCCCTGGGCCTGGCTCACTAGGTGTTGAAAGCATAGCGGTTTGACATTCAGACACCTTCGGAAGAAGCCCGAGAAAGACTGTGGGTGGTTTGGGAGGGGAATGTGTCTTTTGCATTTAAAAGCCAGAGGAGGCTGGGGAAGCTTTGGGGCCGGGGCAGGATTGGCGGTTAGGGAAGGGCAGGGGACAAAGCATTGTTTTCTGAGCCATCTGGAGACAGCCTCTTGGCTGTCTGCTGGTCCTGGGAGTGAGTTGGAACTGAGATCTTGCGAGGAGAGCAGCCTGCTGAAGAGCAGTGTTGTTGGGACTGGGCGCTGGTGTTCTGGGGGACGTTCCAGAGAAATGCTTGTTGTCAGTGATAGGATTTGCAAGCCTTTGGAGGAACCCAAGACACACACAGTTAAGGCAATTTGCTTTTCTTGATGGGCAGAGGGTCAGAGCGATCAAGGCAGTTATGGTGGCAGCCTCCCTTGTCTACCACCCCGTCCAGCACCCACCCCCGCCTCTCCCCCAACATATACCCTTTCAGGCTGAGATGTTTTGGGAAGCTGGCTCATGCACGAGTTTGGGAATGCCCTCATCTTGAAAAGCCACAGAAGACGGGGAACGGGTGACCCCAGGATCAAGCTCAGGAGCCTTGGGGTACTCCACCGGAATTGGGGGGAGGTAAAGGAGTGAGGAGTAGAGAGCGGGTTGAGAGTGGGAAGAGAACAGCCTCAGCTTGACAGCTCTGACCGTGGCCCCGTCTGCTCAGCGTGGCGCCCCACCACCTAAGGGGCACAGAGGCTTCCTCGGGTGTGTAGAAATAGCCATCTGTGGGCAGGTGTTGCTGGAGATGGAGAGAGAGTGGGAGGAGAGGAACGGGGAAGCCACGGGCAGCATGGGCAACCAGCCCTGGGCCTGTGGTTAGGCCTCCTGGCTTGCTTTGTCAACCAGGAGCAGTCAGGGTATTCTGGATTTCACTGTGGGACAGAGTCCTACCATGGTTCAAATTTCGGAGGAAGATTCTGAGGGCTTCCCAGTGTGCTGCTGAGTTGGGGCTGGAGGGATGCGTCTGGGCCCCCGTGCTCTTAGCTTCATCCTTGTAGGCACTTTGCTTGAAAGAAGGAAAGGTTTATCCTGAGATTTGTTGGTCCACCCTGAAACCGGATAGAGCGGGATGTTTCTGCCAGCGTTGGTGATGTCAGGAACTTTGTGAATTCTCATCCTCTATAGGAAGAGCCTGAAGACTTTCCTCCGTGCAGAAAGTGCACCGGGGAAAGGGTGGCTCTTGAGTTTAGAGTCTTACTGTTGGTGAGGTGCCCACTCGTCTTAGGTACGTGTAACCATTGTCAGAGTGTGCATGTGCCGGTGGTTGGCAAGAAAGGAAGTCCACACATGCTCACCCACCTGAGCCAAATTGTGAGATTTTTTTCATTTTCTCCTCCCCAAAACAGATGCTGTCGCCGCACTTGAAATATGCTGTTATGGTTACAAACTCAATTGCTTTTCGTGCCTCTAAAATTGGTTTTGGCTTTCTCTGATCCTGTCGCGATAAAGGCTTGGACATTCAATCCGTACACTCCACTGGCAAATCCTCAGAGAAATACCTCTCTGAGTCAATGGAGTAGGTCAGGGAGGCCTCCCAAAGCCACTCCTGCCCCCGGAGACCACTGTCAAACACCCAGAGGGTTGACTGGATTGCTTAGCATGTGGAACTTTTGTGACTCATTCTTGATGTTGGGTTACTGATTGCTGACCAGGGAGTTGCCAGTTCTTCAGCTTGCACGCTGCCACTGTAGAGGGTGGGTGTTTACGAACAGGTGACTTGAGGTTGAAGCCTGGTGTGGGAAATGGCCTCTGGATGGGGGAAGTGATGCTACCGAAGGAGGAAGTCACCCAATTATATCGCTGAGCAATTGACGAGGCAGGAAGGATTCTCCTGATTATGTGCCAGAGTCTCCTGGTTTGGCTGTTGCTCTGGGCAGAGAGTACTGCTCCTTTGAAAGAATAGGCGCAAACTCCAGGTAGAGTCTAGGGTTACGGAGGATCCCCTGAGGGTGCCCCCTTGGAACAAGTCGATAAAAAGGCCGTTGCCCTCTTAACTTTTTCAGCCTGCCCTACACTCTTGGGATCAGGGCCTTCCCTGCTCCTAGATCTTTGGACTGGATTCTTCCAGAGTCAGTTTCTCGCTGATCACCTGCTACCCACACTCTCTCTCAGCCTGTTTGGCTCTAAGTGAGCACGTTCATTTTCCCAGCAGTGGCAACAGTGGCTTCAAGGCTGCAGTCCCAGTGCTGTTCAAGAATTCCATCCTGTGTCGTTCACAGGCCTCATCAGAGGTCTGGCAGTGGGGTGACAGTCGTGGGCCAGCTGTTCATTCAAAGACTATCCAAACAAGCCAGGAGCCACTCATCCTAGCTGAGGGAATGCTGAAGACACGTAGACATGTTCAGGGCCAGAGCCTGTGTCTGTCTCTCTGAAACTTGGGTTCTACAACATTGCACTTTTGACTCTTAGACCTGACTTGGCCAGAAGGGCAGCTTCACCTGCCCCATCTCCATAGTCGTGGAGCTGTTTCGTGGTCAGGGCTGGTGGTCTTACGCCAAAGAGCTAAGGCAAGTTGGTGAGCTAAGAGGAAGACTTCTCTCCTCAGAAGAATGGGAGAAATAAGGACAGAGAACTTGCCTTCTGTGGCCTGGGACCTACCAGCCACAAAGAGCCCCAAATAGCGAACAGATATGACAGTTTCTGTCTGAGAAGGCTTGCTCATCTGTCGTTCCCCGGGGAGGGCTCTCCCGCTGCTGAGGTCCCCCCCACCCCGTCATTAGACAAACATGTGTAATAGGCGGGACTGCTGATCTTATTTCTTAAAACGACCTGGAGTTGTCCCCCCGAAGGGTCATTTTTGTTCCCTGAGTTATGTTAGACTTCTTGGCCAGTGGTTGTATTGGTCTGACTGTTTCTCTCGTTGGCTGGCTCAGAGTGGGCCCTCAGGCCATCAGATGGCTTCAGGTGAGAGCAGTGGCTGGTGGCCCTGAGCTCTTACCTCAGCTGGCAGCTCTGGAGAAGAGGAAGACAGGAGGGCTTGTTCCTAGTGAGAACTCCAGGTAGGTTTTGGAAGGCGATGCAAGGAAGAAAAGAGAGGGAAACTCCTAACTAACTAGCTAAATAGTGTCCCAACTATTTTGAGAACTCAATAAAACAATCACATCAAATATGAAGAGGCATAAATCTTGTGTCTGCACAGGTAACCTACTCAATTGCTTTTATTATCGCTCAGGCTGCCTCCATTTATTACCGTCCACAGCCTGGGCAAAGGAGGTTGCATAGAGGGTGGTCTCCAGTGCAATCCTACACCCTGAGAGGCAACAATCAGCCCATAGAGCCAGGGATTTCGATGGGAGCTCGGGAAGGGCCCATCTGTCTGCATGAAAACCAATCAATAACTCTGTAACCAGAGCCCTTGTCACAGGGAAATGGACAACACAACAGTTCAATACAGGGGCCACAGGGGGAATTAGCCAGTGGAGATGGGGGCCAGGCAGGAGCAGACCCTGGAGAAGGGAAGGTTGGGGAGGGAGTGGGCTGTGGCAGGGGAGAGCAGCGGCTTTGTGTGCATATTGGCAGAATGGGTGAATTATTGTGTAGAGTAGATCCAGGGACGGAGAGGCACTGTTGGAAGTCGGTTGGGGAGGGAACAGTTGGGCTTATTCTGGCGCACGGGAGATAGTGTGGTTGTATGTGTGATGGTATGTGCTTATAGACTAGAACATTACAGATTCCAGAGAAGGACTGGCAATGGTAGTAACTGGTGCAGAAGAGGAATCGCCACCCCCGACCCCTGCCGCCAAGAGCCTGCACCACGAAGAGGGGCTTGGTATGAGCCGAAATGGGATAGGGGTCCTGCTTCCCCATCTTGTGAGCAGGACTGATAAAGGAATACTGTGTGCCAAGGGCTCCACCATATGCTCCTAGCTTTGGAGATCTCTGGCTGTAGCTACTTTGCAACTTCCCCTCTTAGTTTCAGGTTTGTCCTTAGTCCCCCTTTGTTGCTACCTGGAGCTGGAGGTCCTCACAGCAAGAGGAAACGACGTATATGTATTTCCTTTTCACTTCTGGTCCTTTAAAAGAGTGCACTACAGTGTTCTAACCTGGGCCACCACTTCTCTGAATTCCCTGCTGTTTCCCCCCACTCCCCAAGCCAGTTGTCCAGAGTTCAGACCCTTGCAAAGGAAGCAGTTACAGGTACAGCTTTGGTCAGTGCAGCTCACCAGCCATGTGGGTGAGTCTAGAAAAGAGAGAAGGGCCCGTGACAGATCTGAGGCGTGGGAAACAGTATCTCACGGCAATGCCCAAGTAACAAGTGAAACAGATGGGAAATTAAATCACATTGGGTTTATCTATCTACCAGGAAGCCACGGGGTTGAATGGTTTCCTCCTGTTGAGCCTGTTGTTTTGGTGCTATCAAGGTGCAGCTTGCACATATTCACGATGGTTTCTAGGCATAGAGGTTGACATCTTCAGTGATGTGGATTTGTATATGTATGTGTGTGCCATCCCGTGTCTGCTCTTTGGTAAAAGGGCGAGGAGGCCAAGAACAAAGGGAGGAAGGCCCACAGGACGTGACCTACAATCACTGACAGAGGCTGGACACCTTGTCTCTGGCCCAACAGTTTAACCAGTGATGCAGTCATGGGGCCATTGGCTGACAATAGGACTCAGCTGAAGATTCTTTGCTTTGTAATTTGGGCAAACCCAGGTCAAATTTTCCTTCAATCTTTATTTGCACTGTAACACTCCATGGTCCAGTTAGCCCCCCAAAAGAGGGCCCTGGCTACAGTGATGTCACCTTTGTAGTGGAGAACTGAATGGTCAGCGGTCCATCTTCTCTTAGATACCTGACTCCCAGCCCAGCTGGCAGGACTAGTTAGGGGCCAACTGCACAAGCAGCCGAAAAGATGCTCTTCCCAGTGGGTCTCCTTCCTATAGACTTGTGTCACAGAGACCCCCCCAAGGAGTGCGGGTCCCTCCAGCAGGAGGCATGGCAGCAGCACTGGGGCATGGTCATTGGCAGAGCTCTCCCAAGGACCAGGCCCTGGGCCCAGCTTCCAAATCCTTCCCCAGTAACCCAGATGCCAGGAAAAGAAGGGAGAGGCTATGTGTGAGAACCACGTAAATGGGAACTGGAGTGGGCTTGGAGACCAGGAAGGGCATGAAGGCACAGGCAGATGCCTGGGGGTTCCAGAGAGGGCTGGGCCTCGGGGAGCTGTTGGGAGTGGGAAATAAGAGGAGAGTGACCGAGCCCTGGAGGAGAAGGGGCAAGGCCTTGTGCAGGTCCCTGTGGGAACTCCTGGGTGGGAGAAGAAGGTATGTCGAGGGGAGGTACGGAGAGGGGAGAGGCTGTAGAGCCACGTTCCTCTTGTAGCCCATCCTCAACAACCACACACACACACACACACACACACACACACACACTGGACTCTGTCTTTTGGTTTCTGAGGGATAATATATATGATAAGGAAGTATTTTGTGTTTTTCACATAACAGTGAGAGAAAATGAGACTTGCTGACCTTCTAGAGAGGTCAGGTTTACCGTAGGGATGTGGATGGAGGAGGGTAGGGCTGCAAGAGATGGAATGGAGCTGGTGAGAGCTGGACGATAAAGGGCCTGGAATATGCAGGCCCAGCCCAGAGGCAGGAAGATTTGGGGTTTAAAAACTCTGTGCTGGGCAAAGAAAGCACCATTTCTGGCCTGATTCAGTCCACGGGCCCTGGTCTGCAGCCCCCAGGGCTGTGTAACAAGACATAGCTTCTCTTCTCTGCTTCAGACCAGAGGAGTAGCAGGGCAGGTGCAGGGGTGCAGGTGGTATTTCCTGAGCCCCTTGGTCCAGGAGCCCCTGAGGGAGGGAGGTGGAGGGGACATCCACTCTCTACCGTGAGGGCAGGAGAGGGTGAGGCGGGAGTGGGAGAGGAGGACAGAAGTCAGAAGGAAGGCTGAAGAGTGAGGAAGGAGGCGGGGAGGCTCAGGGGCAAAAGGGAGAGGCCTCTGAGCTGGCTTGGCCTGAGGAGAATGGAGTGAATGGCGGGAGTACAAAGCAAGGAGTTCCAGAAGCTTGAAAATTGGGCTGGATCCCGTGCATCTCAGCCAAGGGCCTCTAGTAGAGCTTGGAGGCAGTTGGAGGGACCCTCAGCTCTGGACAGCTGGTAGACCAGGCTAAGGGTGGGGGGGGGGCGTGCTCAGGAAGCTTAGAAGGTGGGAAAGGAGAGAAGGGAGGCCAGCCAGGAGAGGGAGAGGTGTCAGAGTGAAGGAGGTGGCATGGGAGGTCAAGTGGCGGGAGCCGGGGCTCACGGCCGCCCGCATCAGGCAGCACACAGCACCAGGCGGGCTGGCGGCCGCTGCGAAGCTGTGCAGGTGTAGCTGCTGCAGCCTGGTCCCCGCAGAAGGGAGAGTGGGAGGGAAGCCAAGAGGAAGGGAGGGAGGTCCTCACTTCCTAGGTGTTCCAGAGTGGAGCCCTTTCCACCTGGGAGCCTCTGGCCGCTTTGCTCAGGGCTTCCTCTTCTGCCTGCCTTCAGCCCTGCCCGAACTTCTCTGCAGTGAGCTCCCTCTGCAGCCATTCAGGAACAGAGGAAGCCAGAGGACGCCGGGGGCAGCTCCTGGCAGGAGTGGCGGAGAGGCTGTAGGACAGGGCAGCAGGCTGGAAGGGGGACTGTCCCCACCTTGTAGGCACAGTAAGGTCACAAAGTCAGAGAGGAAGGGCTCAGAGGACTGCGGGAGGAGAAAGGAGGGCAGGAAGGGAGAGCAGTGGCGGCCCCAGAGCTTGAGCAAATGGGAACAAGCATTCCCTGCCCCGATGCTCCCTCTTGGCGCCAGGGTCTTTGCTGGGCTGGTGGAGGAAGCTTCAGGAAACCGGGAGCCTCGTGGGCAGTGTCTGGCTCGACAGACCCCAGGGATGGTCAGGGAGGAGACCTTCATCCTGCCCCTTATCTTGTGACTTTCCATCCTGATTGTCGAGGGCGAGGTGGCGCCTGCCGTGTGCATCATACCAAGAGAAGTTGGTGACGGTGTGTTGAGGGCCTCTGTGTGGCTCTGTCGTGGGGAGAGTCTGGGAACTTTGGGAAGAGTGTGTGGGTCCAGCTGAGCGTAGCATTCGCGCCCTGGGAAGCTGTCTACCTGGTGCTGGTATTCCAAGGAGCTCTTAGAAGGAGTCGGGCTTATCGAACGGGGAGCTGGTGGCTCGCTACTCAGAGGGTTTGCGGCTGAAGGGATCGTTTGGTCTCAGAATGAAAGTCTCTGCCGTCGCTTGGACGACCTGCCCGTTTGGGACGTTAGCAAGCGTTACCTGGCAAGCGTGAGTTGAATGGACGGTAGAGCTCCCGCTAGGCTGAGGAGTAGGGTTTCCTGTCAGGTCCGCAGGGTCCCGACACACTCAGTCTGAACGCGGGCATATTGTGCGTGTTCTCTGCTAGACGTGAGGGTGTAGAGTGGTGTGCGAGGGCCGGGTTGCTACCGGGAGCATAGTCGCGGTGCGTGGTTTGCGTCTGTTGAGATCCTCGAGGCGGGTGTGCATCTAGGTAAGGACACAGGTCAAGCGATTTATCTCCTTTTTTCATCTGCAGAGAGGAGACCTCCCCTCCCTCCCCCTATCCCTTACCTTTTTCCTTCCTCTCTCTCCTTCTCCTCGGGTTAGCTGGTTTGGGTTAGGAGGCCAATCTCAGTAGACTCTAATCGAAGAGGGAAGAGAATGTGATAAGATAAGGAAGGCCATCCATGCTCTGGGGACCAATAGAGGTTTCATGTTCCCCCACTCCGCTCGGCTTCTCTAGGGAGCTGACACCAGGGCAGGCGGCCTTCCCACAGACTGTGACTGTCTGGCCTCTGGCAGAGCCAGAGCAAATGAAGTATCCCTTGGGGTCAAGACTCAGGTTCCTTTCCCCGTCACCATGGGTCTGGGCGGGGGAGGCCCTGACCAAAGAGGAAAAAGGGGTAGAAGAGAGACGGCCTAAGACAGGAGCAGTGAGAAGCGGAGGTGACTGACACCGGTCAGCTCCAACTAAAGCCTGGTTTGGGGGCCACAGAAATGGACTGAGTATGTGTGTTGGGAAGGGAGGTCATTTTTTTTTTTTATTGGAGAAGAGGCTCTGAAGCCTTTCGGCCGGTCTGCTGGGCTGAGCACTCAGCTCTTTTCAGAGGTACAGGCCTGGTTTGGTCCAGGTCCTCCTAGAAATAGTGTCCAGCCCTCACTCTTATGCCCCCTGCCCTCCAGCCCCAGCACATATGCATTCGCCTCTTCCCCCTCCCAACCCTTCCCTTAACTTAGCTCTGAGGATTAGGTAGTTCCTGGACCCAGGGAGGCAGCCTGGAGATTCCTTAGGAGATGACCTCCCAGGGTGGGTACAAAAAAAGTTGAGAGAAATTCATTTCATGGCCAGTGGCTGCTTAGAAAAGGCGATTCCAGCATACGAATGTGATAAATGTTAACTGAGCATTAATCGCATTAAAGAGGGCCCTATAAACTTTTCATTTCTAATTAAATTCGTCCAGTGATGCTGCCCAAGCGAGTACTCTGGGCCTTTGTTTATGTGGAAAATTAAAATGCAAATACAATGGGATTTATTTCCAGGAGTGGAGTGATGGGCTGGCCCCTCTGGCTACTGGTCTCCAGGCCTGTCCGGCCAGGTAACTGCTTCTTTGGAAATGCTGTCCCCCTTGGGACACATTCTGGTGTGAAGGGAGAGGACAGAGTTCAAGGTCAAATAGAATTAGCAATGAGGAAGTGTGGAAAGATTTGAAGAGAGGGAGAAAAAGGCAACAGATGACCCAGAAATATAGGAAGGCATTGCCCTGGTCCCCCCCACCCCCACCCCCACCACTTCGAACTCACACCTCTACGAGAAGAGATCCCGAAAATCTTGCTTGGGAATAATGTCATCACAAGCCTCTTCTGCAGCTCTGGGATGAAGGGTGTACGCGGGAGGGAGAATTTGGAGGAATCAGCCCTGCCAGGCATAGGTGGGCCTCCTCCTAAAAGAACTGAGTGGTCATCAGCAGGGAAGGCCCTGGGCCTGGATTTATCTGCAGCACCTTGAGGGTGGGCTGCTGTCCACATCGCGGTTTCACTGATCTCTTCCTGCCGGTGCCAAACGGCATTGACACAGGGCAGTGGAGCATAGAACCGAGGACGCTGTGCAGGCACGCCCGCCCGCACGCAGCCTTGTCGTGTGTAGGGAGAGCCGGTCGCTCATAAGCATAAACAAATGTCCCTTGCAGGGAGTCCTTTAGTGCCACGATGCCTTTGATAAAAAGCAGTAACCCTAAATACTGTTGAATGGAGCGATCTAAAGTTCCTATTTACTAAAACATAAATTAAGTCAAGTGGAGAGAAAACACGGGTAAGGAAAATCGTGTGGGTAGATCAGTAGCGACACTGAAAGATCGCTGTGCTGCTCCACGGATAAGGAAGTTGTAAACGGCATTAAAAAGTAGAGAGGGAAAGAAAATGGAAGTAGAGAGATGATAAAAGGCAGAGCACTAAATCACAAGTAGGGGTACGTGCACAAAGTCACAAACCAGATTTACACCAAGCGTTGCAAAATCTACAGCTTGGACTGACAACACACAGAGATACTCTGCACCCGGGCATGCAGGCATCCAGAGAGTGGATGGGGCCATGTCAGCACCAAGAGGCTGGATGTGGCCGCAACGTGGTCTCTCCCTGCCGGACAAGGGGACTGATTCATTAGCTCCGCCGTGCAGGGATCTGACTGGTCCGGTTCTGCAGACGGTCCAGGATACAGCCTTGGGACGTTTTTAAAGGTCTCTGAGTACATGAGGCTCTTGTGAACTGGATCCACGTTCTAACGGATCTCCAAGATGGAGTCTGATTGACTAGTTTTGTTAAATAGCTTGCTACCCCTGTTCTCTTTAGTCTGTTTTATTCTGGGTTGTTCTTGTCCTTTTTGGTGTTCACTTATGTCTCTTAGAAACGTATGAGCACTTGCTGACAAACAGGTAAATGTGACAACTCCCAAACATCTGAACGAAAATCAAAGCCTTAGTCAATCGTCTATAAGGGTTGTCAATAGGATGCCAAATATCTGGTGATTTAGAGACATCATTGATCAAATTTCTTAGTTTTTATCCAGGCGCAGCATCAACACTCGTTTTCATTCCACTGGTGTTGCATTTCACTGGAAAACACCTGTTTCCAGAGGGAAGTATTGTAGGCGACAAAGCGTTGTGGTTAGAAAGCATCTTTGTTGCATTTGGGTCTGGCTTCTGGTTTAAAAAGAGGCTGGTCTTGACCCGAAAGTCAGGTGGAGAGCTGGTACTTAGAGCGCTTAGTATCTGGACAAGTACAGCTGATGGACCCGGAAGGTTGGTTGGGAGGGCAAATCGCTTTGTCCAAATAAGGGTAAACTGTCTGGTAGGTCTGGCTTCCATAAGGGGATCCTTTTTGCCACCTTAAAGGGGAGTATCGGGTGCTTAGTAGACATGGCCTTTCATTCATTTATACTTTCATTTGTCCATCCGGAAAACCTTTGCTAAGCACCTGCCATATACCAAGCAATGCACACAAACCTTTGTAACCCAGAAAAAGTAAGAGAATGGGCTCTAGGAGAGATTTCTGGAGTTTGAAGCAAGCTTCCCTGCTCACTGGCTGCGTGGTTACAGGTCAATCTCATCTCCTCCCTGGACCTCAGCCTCTCCACCCCTCTAGCA
The DNA here is from genome assembly GCF_028749965.1 of Puma concolor. Taxonomy (NCBI): domain Eukaryota; kingdom Metazoa; phylum Chordata; class Mammalia; order Carnivora; family Felidae; genus Puma; species Puma concolor. Next base: position 60,355,366 of record NC_141677.1, read on the forward strand.
CGGAGATAACCACACAGTTCTGTCATAGGTGCTTGTGAGGGTTATGTGAGTTCATCCACATAAACCTGCTTAGCATTGCACCTGGCACGAAGCAAGTGCTCAATAAATGTTAGTTATTATTGTGGCAGTCATAGCCATCGAGTGTACATTTCTTGCGATGTGTCTGTGTCAATGTGTGTGAGTTCTGGCCTGTGTGTGCACAAACAGTGAACTCTTTTAAATAAAAAGCTCGAGTTGAAAGGATATTCTGTGAACAGAAATGTGTATCATGAATGCCGGTGAGAATTATGGTGCTCTCTGGGCCCAGCCGGATTGAGGAAAGGGCCTGTTCTATGTGTGTGCAGGGAAAAAGCGCTCTGAGTCACTTATCTAAGCACTGAACAGAATTAGTCAGATAATTGCCCCCTTTGTCCACGTTGTTGGAGAGCCCAGCCTGTGTGTGTGTGTGTGTGTGTGTGTGTGTGTGTGTGTGTGTGTGTGTAAACTTCGTATGCCTGCACACTCCTTCTCTGGAATGAGCTTACTATTGCTTGAGGAGTTGAAGGTTGGCATTTTCTGGGCTTCATGGCATTTTCATGGGTTGTGGTGCTTTGCATTTTATAGGGCTTTTTTAAGATAAAATGAAACGGTAGTGGAAAAAAAATCCTTATATGATGGGTTTGAAGGGTTCCTCTGATTCTTAAATGTCATAGAGGGGGGGCACCTGGGTGGCGCAGTCGGTTAAGCGTCCGACTTCAGCCAGGTCACGATCTCGCGGTCCGTGAGTTCGAGCCCTGCGTCGGGCTCTGGGCTGATGGCTCGGAGCCTGGAGCCTGTTTCCGATTCTGTGTCTCCCTCTCTCTCTGCCCCTCCCCCGTTCATGCTCTGTCTCTCTCTGTCCCAAAAAAATAAATAAACGTTAAAAAAAAAAATTTAAAAAAAATGTCATAGAGGGAAGAGAAGGGAGGTAAACAGGAAGAGGAAGGAAAGAGAGGAGAGAAAGTAGAGACAAGATAAAGGATAAAGAGAGAGGTGAGGGGGAAGTAAGCAAATATTTGACAAGTTCAAACTGATCTGTCTACTATTGTCCCACATATCTGGATGTTCCAGGGAACCATAGGAGGTTGATAATCACTGCAGTTATTTTCACTGCTAAGGGCTAAAAGATATTAAGAAGTAAATTTAGGAGAAAATTTTACTTTGGGCTTGATGTATGAACACATTGAGCAATGGCTCCAAGTAACGACAACTACAGATTCTTTTTACCCTACACTCAATAAGAACAAAGGTGAAAACCAAAGTTCTCCAAACCCCCGATGATGTGTTCTGTCTCCCCACCTCTATGGAAAGGCCCGTGGAATGAGGCCAAGGCCCAATCCCATTCTTGCCTGTAGTTTTCCCGGCCCCTTTGGTCTGGGTGGGTAACCAAGTTCAGCTCAACGGACTTTCATAAGATCCACACGCAACTGCCTTACTATTCACTGATCTGATTTCCTTCTTACCCCTTCCTTATTTCCCAATTTGACACCTGGATTTCACTATCCCTTATTTATACCTATTGGCTGGCAAAGGTTCTGACTTTTAAAATTAGAAAGCAAATATTTTAAATGAGCTAAATTTGAACCCTGAGGACTCAATTATCCTTGAATTTTTTTCATAAGTGTAAAATGCCTAAGGGCCACCACCTTCTTTTCTGCCTATTCATCCTTGCGGGGCTGGATGCAGCCCTCTGTATGGAGACAGGCAGTGGCGAAATCTGTCATCGCCCAACCCCTGCCGCTGTCCAAAGGGACCGGAAGGCCGAGGAGGGAGCTACCCCCTGCCTCCACACTACCTGACTGAAGTTTTTACACTTCTCCGCTTAGATCACACACAGCTTTACTCATCTTGGGGTTTTAGGTATGTTAGCACACGTGTGTACACGCTTGTACACATGCAGAGGCCAATCTATGGCCGCTTTACTTGGTAAGCCCTTGTGTTCATAATAATAGTAGCTAACAAGTGCTTACTGTAGTAGAAATCATTATAAGCATGTTGCATGTATTAATTGATTTAAGCCTCGTAAACAACCCCATAGGGCTTTATAGGATTGTTTATAGATGAGGTAACTGGAGTTTAGTGACGTTAAGTAAGTTACTCAGGTCACAAGGCTAAGCAGCAGAACTAGGATTTGAACCCAAGCGGTACTGGCTCTAAAACCTATGTGTTCATCCAGCACTCCACCCTTCAGATCGCCTTCGCCGTCAGAGGAAGGGCAGGTGTCTGCAGTCTCTTGCAGGGCTCTGTATATCTCGCAGCCTCACACCCAGCGATGTAGTTACACATTTCCTGACAAGCTCAGAACAAAGACCCTGAACCCTAGTAGAAAGTTATGCCTAGTAGGTATTGCTGTACTCTTCCATGGTGTGTGTGTGTGTGTGTGTGTGTGTGTGTGTGTGTGTGCACACGCGTCCGCGGCCTGGTGAGTGCAGGCTGCTGCTGAGCCACATCATCTGGGGATGCTGGGAAGGAAGAAGGTGCTGATGGCCAGAATCCCAGAGAGGAAGGGACTGGGGAACTAGAATTCCTGTTGGACTTGGGTTCATGTTCCTTGGAATCGGGGAGTTTACTCCCATCTATCCTCCTCTACACAGGCTTGGAGGCTTAACTTTCCACATGAGGCAGATGTAGGGAGGGTGGCCCCAGGACCTGTGTCAGTGTGGTCAGGTCAGAAGTGTCCCACGGATCAGGGGCAGTGTGCTTCCAACAGAACAGAGCCGTGCTTCTGGTCATCAAGAAGAGATCTGTCCCTCATCTCTAGAATCTTCCTTTTGGAAAACAGCAGTGCAAATGACCAGGTCGAAGTAAGCTAAAAAAGCTAAAGGATGGGCCCTCTCGCCCACCTCCCGCCACCACACCGAGAAAGCAATTACCGAATCGTACAGCACCACCCAGATCCAACATCATTACTCAACCCACATCACCAAGGAGACACCCATTAACCTAATCTCTGAGACGTACATTACAAAAAAAAAAAAAAAAAGATGCTGATATGATCAACGAACACAATAATTCAAAGCTGAGACGCAGACATTGCTGCTAAACAATACTCAAATTCCTCCAGCTCAGTGTTACACAAAGTGCAGTCACCTCAATGTCATATCACAAAACACCAAGTAACAAACCTCATGCCGGCTGCAGGAATGCGTCCGGCCACAATGCGTTACAACGTACACCCAACACAATTCAAACTCTGCATCCCACAGGCGCACCCACATGCAAAGGCTGAAACCATGCGGCCACCAGAGCAATAGTAAACGCGACTCAGACAGACACAGCAGTGGACCGGGAAGCACAGCACCCGGCCCTTCTGCACACCCAGCAGAAACCGGTCCCCGCCGCAGCCTCCCCAAGCTCAGCGTGCTCTTGACCCCCAAGCTCAGCGCAGCCTGCCAGAAAGCAGCAGCACCATCCGGTTTCTCCAGCAGGTGGATGTGTCCAGACCATCACCTTCAATAAGGCCTCCGGGCCCTGGTTGCTAGTAAGAGAATAAACTGTCCCCTGAGCCTGCTTCCTGAGACAGGACGAACCCCGCTCTGTCCTGGTTGGGGTTTAATAAGACTTTGCTGTTACTGAGAACGACAGAGCTCCAGGGAGGGAGGGAAAGGTGGGGGAGGCCTGGGAGGGGGCTCACCAGGCTGGGTGCGGGATTCCCCTTCCTCCACCAAGCCCTGCCTTCCGTGGCCATTCCAGAGCCGAAGCCCTCTTGCTGGGTGTTCACTCAGTATCGATTCAGTCTGCAAGCAATTTTAATATTTCTTCAGGGACTTTCCAGCAACAGCACAAGTCATTAATTCACCCTCCCAAATTGCTTATTCAATAGCAGGAACATGGCTCCTGAATAAAGTCCCAGAATTTATGTGACTCGCACGAGTCAGGAGGTCAAACAACTGTTATGGAGCGAAGTTAAAAATCCAAATAAAATATTGACACTTTTTTGGGGAGGGGGAGGGGGGGACGTAAAGGTATTTAAAATAGGTTTTTGTTGCAATGCCCCCAGGATAAAGAATGGAAGGAGACTGAAGACAAGTTGGAGTTTATAAAATCAATGGAATTTATTGCACATCTACTTGGCATTTAATAATTCTCTCATTTCCACATCCCCTGCACCCCATCCTAGCCATAGACAGAAAGATACACAGGTGTACAAGTGCACATTTATGCACATCAATACTGGTTCACGGACCAATATAAAAACACAGTTGTGATGTGAGAATCTAGACACCCTGGGAAGGGACCAGTGATAAGTGTGACTGCGGCTTACATGTTTGACAGAAATAGGCATAACTGGGGCAGAAATTCATGAAGTAGGTTTTGATAAATATATCCAGTATTATAAATCTTGGATCAATGCATCAGAGCAGACATGAATATAAAGATACACTAATCATGGAAGTAGTTTCTAGAAACATAGAAACCGAGAAACACTTCTGGATGCGGTATCGCCACGCGATCATGTACATGATTTGAAAACTCGAGAGATAGATAAAGAAATGGATGCAGAGAATTTGGAAACTCTACACCCAAACCTACCAGTGCATATAAAATACCGAAACCATAGCCACTTAACCTAAAATTGTGGTTCGTTTGTTACACGGACGTGCTGCTCATCAAATACAGGGGAGAGGTTAAGCATGTTTGGAATCACTGCTGTATGCAATTTCTGTTTATTGTCTCCACATACATTTGCTCAGTTGTCCAGATCGCAGAGGCGAGAAGACTGTAGGGGAAATTTGTTCATGCCCAAATAGTTAATAAACACAGATAGCTATTAATGTAGAAATTTCCAGGAGTGGTAAGATGGTTCAGCCTATACACACTGGAGTCCCAGGCCTGTACCCAAAGTCTGGCTCCAGTGCTGTTCAGCACGTGACCTTAGGCGAATTGCTCAGCCTCCTTGTTGTCGCGTTGGTGTAAGAGACAACATGCGTATTTGACAGAGTTGTGGTTCAGATTTGCATGAGAAAATGCGCTTGTCACAATGCCTGTCAGTTAGTGAATATGAAATAAATTTTAGTTATTTCTTTTGCCATTATTATATGCAGCTCTTCTATTCAGGGCCAGCCTCTCATAGATTCTACCATCTGTTCTTGATATGAGTTATTCTACCCAGTGATTGGCAGCGTGGGTTCTGGAGTCAAGCTCCCAGGTCTAAATCCTGGCTCTGCTACTTACCAGCTGTGTGCGCTTGGGCAAGTGACATAACTTCTCTGAGCCTCAGCTTCCACGTCTGTAGAACAGGGATAATAATCTTTGTAAGAAGCTGTAATAAATAAATTAAATAGTCCACCTAAGGTGCTTAGCACAGTGCCTGGTACATAGTGAGCATATATTAGCTCACTATATCCCTTAAGGTGTCATCCTTATTATTAATAATAACATTCAGTTGTTTTTCAGCAAATAGTTTTTTTCTTCAAAAAATTTTTAAAATTCTTCAAATAGTTTTGAAATACTGACATCATGGGGGCGCCCTGGGTGGCTCAGTCAGTTAAGCTTCAGACTTCGGCTCAGGTCATGATTTCATGGTTCATGAGTTCGAGCCCCAAGTCGGGCTCTGTGCTAACCGCTCCGAGCCTGGAGCCTGCTTCAGATTCTTTGTCTCCCCCTCTCTCTGCCCCGCCCCAACTTGCTCTCTCTCTCTCTCTCTCAAAAATAAATAAACATTGAAAAAAGCTTAAAAAAATATATGTAAATACTGACATCACGCCAGGCCCTGTTACTAGGTGCTGAAAATACAATGGTGATAAAAATGGGCATGACATCTGTCCTTGTAGAGTTCAGAGTCCAGGAGAGGACTCAGTGTGAACTGAGGAAGCAAGAAAACAAGCTTTCAGCTCTGTGCTAGACCCTGAGGGGAAGAGGGGTTCAGGGCAGAATAGATCGGAAAGCCAGGATGGAGCCAAACTGGGGAAGATTTTGAAGGCCAGGCTAAGGAATTTTGAATGAATTCCGTTGGTAACAGAACGCAGTTGTGGGGCTTAGCCACATCCCATTCTTTCAGCAGGCAGACTAATGGGTGGTTTTTGAATACTGAAGTAACTAGGTAAGAGGTAGAGGGGCTAGGGGCACAGAGGTCAGGTCCCACCTCTGCTGCCACTCAGGGCACTTCCTCCAGGCTTCCTTCCTTCCGCTCACCCAGGGAGGTGGGCATGCCAGGGAGGGACACGAAGGTTGGACGGGCAGGACTTGGTCCCAGCAGTGAGTCTACACAGCACCCCTTCCACCATCCTATCAGGATACAAGGCAGTCTTCTAGCCTCTGGACCTTCCCGAGCAGGACCGCGGGCTGGACAGCTGGTGGACCCCAGTTCCAGCCCAGAAGCCCTGACAGATGAGGGCAGGCCGGTGGCGAGAGGAGCTAGTCTGGTCACGCTCTGGGCTTGGCATGCACTGCAGACTGGTTTCCAAATGGTTAGTTAAACACATTGCCCCTTAATTTTTAAACCTATGCATATCTTGAAGTTAAATCAATCCATATGCTTACCATCCATCATATAAACCATCACTATTGCCCCCTTGGGCCAGCCCCATGGCCCATCTAGCCTGGTAAATTGTATCTGGCCTGGGCTCCCAGGGACACGTGGTGGAAGGATTATCGCCCTTAGTGCCAGTCTTAGAAGGCTAAGGTGATGCAGAATACCTAAAGAAATAATAGCTAAGGTGATATCTAAGGAACCCAGTGGGAATCTATCGTCCTGGAATGCACAAAAAACTATCTGCAAATTATTTTTATTTTTAACCTGTAGTTCAGTTTCCACAGAGGAACCGGTAGCTTCTTGAATTTTGGTTACTGGGCCAGTTAGAAGTCAGGATCAGCAGATGGAGAGAAATGTCAATTGATAGAAATGAGTAAGGAACCTTCTGAGCCACTAAGACTTTCTCTCAACCCTCTCAAGGCTCCCCTCTATAACCACAAGGATGGTTTCTTCCCCCTCTGGCTTAAACTAGTCCTCTCAAATACTATAGAGTTTAAGAGTAGTCTAGAGAATTTGCTTAAATCCAGATTTCTGGGCCCTACCACCATCAGAAACTCTAATCAGGAGGCGTGGGGTGGTCCTCAGGGATTGCATTTTAGCACGAGTCCAGGGGATTCTAAATGCAGGTCGTTCAAGGACACTGGTTTGAGGAAACTCTTCTGCAAACTTTTCATTTATTGGAGCTCAGTCGTGACTTCTGAGAAGCAACCAAAGAGGCAGAAGCTCTTGACACATGTAGGGGGACCCCTGTTAACCTCGGAAGCTGTGCATTCCAGCTCCGCCATGCTATGGCCAGAATGGAAGGTCCTGCCCATACCTTCTCCTCACCAGCGGCCGTTCTCCTGCACAGACCCTGCCTGACCTATGGTTAGTTGTCCAAACCCAAACCTGTAGGGCATGTGAGTGGGCGCGGGCAGGCAACTCTAAGCTGCACAAATTGCAGAGCTGGAACCTGGGACGACAGAGTTCACACAAAGAAAGCGCTTCCGGGCTGCCAGTGGGGAGGGAAGATTGGATGGGTGCTGTGTCCTCTGCGAGGAGGAAGTGGTAAATTTAGGGTTTTAGTTCCTGGGATGTACAGAGGGGAAATTCTAGTTCTTTACTCCCCCGGAGTGGGGGGAGGTAGGAACCATTTTTAGGAGAGGTGAAATCTTCCTGGAGAATCTGTGATCCCTAACTCGAGGTTCTGCTGTGAAAAGTCTCCAGCTGTTTGCACTGGTCCAGTTTGACTCAGGGCTGAGCCAGGGACACGTACCTGATAGAGGCTTTCTCAAGGGCCTGTGTTGAAGCGATTACGTGCAATCACTGGGCAAAATATCCTTTGCTGAAGCAAAAATCATTGTGTCCTTTGGAGTGACCCGGCCTGCCATAGCCAGGCAGCCCAAAGCTCTGGCCGGGGCCCCTCCCACCGCTCGCCTGGCTCAGTGGGCCGTGGGGTCAGCTAGTCTGAGACATTCCCTGGAGTTCCCTTGGTTTACCAAATCAGGAAAGACTTTCCCTCTGTGAAGAGTGAAGTATTTTCTGCAAAAACTGTGAAGTGAGCAGTCTACCACCCTAGGGCAATTTCAACTGATTTTTACATGTATATGGCACGTGTGTGGGGGCACCTAGGACTTCTTGCGCTAAAAAACCATTTCAGCAAACCAGTAATATGACCAGGCCTGGGGCCAGGCTGAAGGCCAGAAGGCCATTCTCCTAGGAAGTAATTCCAGTGTAGGGAAAGCAGTCTGTTCTAGGCAGCTGGACGGGACGTGGTGGGGACAGGCTTGCAGATCATGTGTATATATCACATTGTCAGCCGCTGCTTCTAGTAGGTGTTACTACTCCCGTTTTAGAGCAGGGAATACTGAAGCTCAGGGAGCCCCTTACCCTTGGTTTCTCAGAACACAACAGCAGAGACTGGAAATAGAATCCAGGAGTTTGGACTCTGGGCTTTAGGGTCTCTCTTTTCTGGAGGCAGGAGAGTTTGGTGGTTATGGGTATGGGCCCTGCATTTAGTCCACTTGAGTTCAGTCCCCAGACTTGCCACTAAGTAAACGGGTGACCTTGGGTAAATGATAATATGCCACATCTACAAAATGGGCTATTGTGAGGATTAGGTAAACTATTTGTTTGGGGCACACAGAACACTGCCTAACACATAGTAAACCCTCAATAGACAATGGCTTGCATTACTGGAGCTCCTGCTAAGGGAGCACTGCTCCTAGAAATCCTGACCGGCCCGGTCCCGGAAATGCCGCCACCTGTCTCTCCAAGGTGAGCTGTCTGAGGTCACCCCAATGCTAATAGGACCTCTTCTTGTCTCCACCTCAGGGGGAGTTTTTGCACCCCATTTATTATCATATAATACAATGCAATATAATATCATACATAACATAACATAATATGATGGGTAGGTTAACTTGGAAACCCTGAGGCGGACCGTGGATGGATGGATAGATGAATAGATACATTTGTACTAAGTATACATACATTATATCATTCTATTGATTTGTAAAAAGTTCCCGGTCTGCCTGGCTGTAATGAGATTTTTGAACTTTGCGTGGCGATCAATGAGTGGAATATTATTGGCCTGGAGAATTGATATACCTGCTCTCAGTGGCCTGTTCTGCTCCCAGGCTGCCCCGGCCCCCCAGGTGTACGATTTCAGCAGACACTTAACCTTTTTTACAGTGTCATCAGGCTAAAAGGAATCTAATAGTGACACAGGACTTGTGCTCAGCACTCTGCCACTATTGCTTTCCTGTCACAAATAATTTATAGCCTTCTATTTCCATCCCTGAGCCTGCACCCCAGCCCTGCCTCCCGCTTTCCCCCAGCTCCCGGGAATCAATAAACTCACACAGCCACAGTGGGACTACAGGGTGCCCAGAGACAGACAGACGGACAAAGAGAAGGGAGAGCGACAGAGGGGCAGAGAAAGACAGAGAACGAAACGCAGAGGCAGGAATGCGAGGTGGAGGAAGAAGTGAGAGAGGGAAGATAGCCAGCGGAGGGGTAAGAGTGTCCCCGGCGCTTTCTTGGAATGTTGAGAGCTCCTCGGTTTCTTCATGAGTTTAACAAACTGTTAACGGGAGTCTCATTACATGCTCTCCTTCTAACTCACAGAGCTGATGAAACTGTCTTGATCTCCAGCTCGGTGGGAGGTGGAGGCTTCCTGGGAATTTAACCAAAGAAAGAGTGGCTTCACCCCCCCCCCTTGTCGTCTATACCCCGAAGCGCCACCACAGCTCCCTGGCATCTACCGGGTCCCGAAGAAGCTACTGCTCATACTGTCTGTGGACCCTTCCTGGGGCTCCCAGGCAGAGGACCCTAATGTATCTTCCTGAGAGTGTCTCTGATTCACCTCTTTTTGGGTCAGGCTGTGACACCTGCCACTGGTGTTTCCTGTCTTCTCAGTGCCCTTTCCAGGGCCGCCATAGCAGCTACACTGGCCAGGCTGGACCGTGCTGGGCTGAGAGGCCTCCTGCCCGTACCTGGCTCAGTCCCTAAAGAGAAAGCAGCCAGTCCTGGCGGTCACTCATAGGAGTAATGCTACTACTAGTCGTGATTATTGTTATTAGCAACATTAGCATGTATTGAGCCCAGCATCACACAAATCATCTTACATGCGTTATCCTGTTTAATCCTCACCACAATCCTAGGAGGTGGGTAGTATTATTATCTTATTTTACAGATGAGGGAGTAAGAGACTGCCAAGGGTTTCACAGGCAGTTAAGTAACAGAGCCGAGCCTGACCCAGAGCCCAGAGCCCATCCCCTTCTTCCCTTTGCCCTAGTCGCACCCTTGCTAAGTGCCTAAAGTCCCCGTGCTGGGCTCAGGCAAAGCCAGAAAGGTGGAGGAGGAAGGGCATCCCTGTGAAGGAGAACATGCTAGAAAGGGAAGTGATGAGCAGGCGTCCTGACGTGTTCCCATGGCAACAGGAAACAGCGCTTCTCGGCTCCCCTGAGTAGAGCTATGGCCTCCAGCACCCCCACTGCACCCTCCGAAGACCCATACCTGCAGACTTGACTTGAAGGCCAAGCCTGCCCGGGGCCACGGAGGCCAGGATGTGTCTGGCTGTCTCGCCGTGCCAAGAATGAAAAAGATCGGAAGAGAAGGAAGATCAACAGGGGGAAACAGTGCCAGACAATCACCCAAAGCAGTGCTTTACTTTATCCTTTTAAGCTGTGGTGATATTCCCACGAGTTGTTGGGTTGTATACAGGATGCAGGGGGGCAATGGATGACTACCAGGGACCCGCGATCTCAGTTCTTAAATTTCCCGAGAGCAGCTCTGGGGACTAGCAAGTGCCCACTGCCTGGGGGGCACGGATGGACGCCAGGAGCATTAGTAACTCACGGCAGGCATCCCGCCCAGCTCCTGTCCCATGCACCACCAAGCCCCCGTGAGGGAGTAGTGATTTTCTATCACTTGCTGCCTCAGCTGAATCTGCACTGGTGCCTCAGGGGTCAGAGGCTCTGGGTAACAAAGACAGAGACCCCACAAGGCCATCTCGTTACCTGTCTCAACCAGCCCCAGCCCTGGGGCTCCCTTAGTCCAGGGCTCATCAGCCTGCAAGCCAGAACCACCCACAGCAGGACCAGTGAGATCCCAGAAGCTTTTGCTGCAGTGAATTAGGAGCGGCTGCTCTGAGCTGTATACACAGCCTCCTTCTAGACTTTTCCGGTCCACCCGCCTACATCGCCCTTAGCCACTGTCCCATCTTTCCCATTGTGATCACGCTCCAAACATTCCCCCAACTCTTGGGAGATGACCTTCCCTTCTGCTTCGCTGAGAGATAAAAACTGTAAAAGCTCCTTCTCGAAGCTTTTGGCCACCTCAAAATGCACCATCTCTCACCAACTCCCCCTGGCACCTCTCCTTGTTCTGTCTCGCTTTCTCCATCATCCACATTCTGTCAGGCAACTTCAGGCCCTCCCTCTTCTCTGGTTCTCCCTCCTCAGCCTGCAAGTGTACCCAAGTCTTTCCTCCCCCACCCAGCCTTCCCTCCACTCAGCTGTCAGTCCCATCCACCGGCTTCCACATTTTTCTCTCTTCCTTTCTACGAACTCCCGAAGGCAGGAATCTACTTTCACTGACTCCCTCTCCTCCTATTCAATCCCTAACCTTTCTGTCTGGCTCCTGCTCCAGTTGTTTGTTGAGACCTCTGTCCCCCAAATCCCCAAACCTGTGCCTCTTCTTATTCCCAGTTCCCTCCAACCTTTGCATTGTCACCGATGCCGCGAATTATCTTCTCCTTCCGGAAACGTTTTTCTCCGTCGACTTAGGTGAAACTGCCCAATCCTTGCTCTGCCATTTCCAGTGTAACCAATTCTGACCCCTCTGCAAGGTCAGGTTCTTTCCCCCAGCCTGTGAAAGTCAGTGCCCTCCAACATCCACTCCTTCGGCCTCTTGTCCCTATCAACGCTCTTTTTCCTTGATGGTTTCTTAAATCCACATGTGCTGTGCCAGCTGGACACCCCCCTCCCACCTCAAACACTGCGTGTCTGAGACAAAACCCGCCACCTCCCTGCGTCCCTCCTCCTGACAGTGGTACGAACCACCAGCCTTCCAGGTACACAGAATTAGGTTCTTAGAGCCATGCTGGACTCCTGTTAGGTGCCCAGTCGGCCATTCTGCCTTCATGACGTCTTACAGACTCTTTCTTTTCTTTCCTGTGACCTTGCGCCTGTATATTGCTTTACCAGGATCTGTCTGCAAGAGTCCCCTCTGGTTTAGAAATCACTCATGGCTTGAGATTCTCTAAACCTGCTTGCTGTATGTTGGGAGAAGTATGACAAAGTACCAGAAAAAGCCCACGTCCTAGAGACTGAGTTCTGACTCTGCCCTGGCAGTGTGATTTTGACTAAGCTACTTAACCTCTGTGAGCTTTGGTTTTCCATCTGAAAAACGAGGATAATAGTATCTACTTTGGAGGCTGTTGGGAGAATGAACAGTAGCATATGTAAGTAATGTAAATTGCATATAGTGTTGGCGCATGATAGATGACCAGCAAATGGAAAAATCACGATCATCGTCGTCACTTCCAAGGTTTCAGCCTTATTTCCTCTTGCTTCCTCCTGTACCTCCACTGCTCCTGGCTGGCTGGTCTGGGCTTTACCCCTAAAGCTCATTCGGCTCCCATGCTTCGCTTCTGTCTTCCTCCAGTACCTACTTTTAATGGTCCCTACCCATCCCCTCTGCCACGGCTTCTCTGTTCACCTTAGAACCATGTTATTTTTGGGGCGCCTGGGTGGCGCAGTCGGTTAAGCGTCCGACTTCAGCCAGGTCACGATCTCGCGGTCCGTGAGTTCGAGCCCCGCGTCGGGCTCTGGGCTGATGGCTCGGAGCCTGGAGCCTGTTTCCGATTCTGTGTCTCCCTCTCTCTCTGCCCCTCCCCCGTTCATGCTCTGTCTCTCTCTGTCCCAAAAATAAATAAACGTTGAAAAAAAAAATTTAAAAAAAAAAAAAAAAAAAAAAAAAAAAGAACCATGTTATTTTTTTCACTGCAGAGGAGACCTTAGAGATCCTGTAGTCGTCCAACCTTTTTTTACTTTACAACTGAAAAGTAAAGGTCCAGAAACGTAGAGTGATGTACCTCTGAGGCCCAGAGAAGTAGAATGATGAGCCCAAAGCTATGGTGGCCGATTAATGGCAGGGTCAGAAGCAGGACTCAGGGTCCCGGCCATGCATCCCGGTGCCCTTATCACTCTCCTCCGTGCCTTGGGCCCCTTCATCTGTTCAGCCCTGTGCTGCTTTGAAGGTCTACATGAAGCTCTGCCTCCTCAGTGACTTCTTTCCCAGTCCCCACCTGCAAGGTGGCTGGATTCCTCCCTTGCCTCCCTCTAGTGCTTACGGCCTGGCCCCTCGGGGCTCCTTTGCGTTCTTTGGGTGTGTGTCCTCCCTCCCCAACTTCATCTCCAGCACTGTGAGGCAGGTGCCTTACCTCTATTGCCTGTGGGTGCTCGGTTAAACCTGGTTACAGTGGAGTCTGCTCATGGTTTGTGACTCACCTGGTCAGTGTGGGTGAACTTGACTCACACGCCACTCTGCAGGGAGGAGCAATGCCATTGGAGAAATTGCCTCAAGGGTTCCTATTTTGACTAGCGGATGGAGGAGAGCATTCCTTGGTCTTGGCCCCAGCATTGGTCTCTTGCACGTCTGAGCCCCGGGCTTCTCAGACCACTGACAAGCAGGCCTATCCCCAGTCCTGGGACATTTGATCCAGCCCTCTACCCCTAAAGTGCACAGGGTGGGTGCGAGGCTTTTCAACTAGGCTGGAAAAGAAGCTGTGGTCCAAGTAAGACCCCAGAAAAGCAGGCCATTGGGGCAGCAAGCTGGGCAGAGATAGGACAGTAAGTGGGCTCAGGAAGGAGTTGTTCAGGGCTTGACATCTGGCAAAGGGACCATGTGCTATGCTGGATTCCCTGGGACAAAAAGGGTCATCTGTGACCCAGCCCTTTCCGGGCTATTTCTTTTTAGCCCAAGAAATAGGAAAATCTCACTTTCCACCCCCCCCCCCCAACTCTAGAAGACTGATACAGTCCCAATAGGAAAAGCAGCTCCAAAACGATCTCTAGACAAGGGAGTCTTGTTCCCAGGAGGAGGTTTGCGTGTGGTTGAGGAGGGAAGGGGGGACAGCAAGCCATCAGGGCAGCCCCCACCCCCAGAAAGGGGAAGGATGCTGTGCTCCACTCACTCTGCTGCCCCAATCCTTGCTACCAAAAATCAAGCTGCAATTCAGATGATGCACACCGCAGGAGAGAATACAGACTCCCTCTGTCCAGCTGCACTAGGTTGGGTCTGCAGAGCCAGTGGGAGGGAAAGTGCGTGCCTCGCAGCAGTCAGTGAGGGCAGGGGTGCAGGGAACAGATACATGAGGAAGGAGCTGGGGAGCTTGGGCGAGCCCCTCTGGGCTGGGCTGGAGCTGGTGCAGGCAGGAGAAGGCACGTGATGTGTGATGCTGTCGTGATGCTGTTGCAGGATCATCAGGACCAAAGTTCAGCAGCCTTTCCACCCAACGCCGGATGGGGCTGGGACGGGAGTGACTGCCCCTGGCCACACCATTGGTAAGAGGGCTCAGGGAAGGGAGGAAGCGGGGGCCCACCCAGGAGAGCCAGGACGCCACCCCCATTCCCTTCAAAATGGCATGCCTGCTGAGGCCCCAGGACCCCTTCCCCAGCCCACGCTCTCCCTGAGCTCCTAGAGGTGGGGATCTCCCCAGGAGACTAGCTCACCAGGACTGTTTTTGCTTCTTGCGCACAACACCTTGTACCTGCCTTGTCTGTCTTTCTGTCTCTGTCTCCTTCTAAATCAAGCTTTTCCTTTGGCTTTTCTTCTCTCCCTGCCTTCCCCTTCCTCATCTTTTGTTTTTATCTGATTCTGTCTCCACTTGCCCCTTTTTCTTTCCTATCTACCCTCTTACTGCCTTTTTGAAATTTTTTAAATTCTTTCTCTCTTCTCCCCTCCTCTCCCTTCTCTCTCTCCTTTCCTCTCTCTGCCTCTCCCTTTCTCTTTTCTCCTCTCTGTATGTGTGGCTCTGGATCTGTTCGCATCTCTCTGCTTCGCTCTTCACAGCTTCTCTCCTCTTAGCCTGTCTCTTCTTGATCTGGCTCTCCTTCCTCCCCTCTGTAACTCTCTGCTGCTCCAGCCTCCTTGTTTACTGATCCTTGGCCATGGCCTCTCAGAGACACAACCCAGGCCTACCAGAGCACCAGATAAAACCCCCTCCCATATTGTCTTCCCTTTGACCCAAGGGTGCTTGGTGGTGCTGCAGCCATAGATGAAGCCTGGAGTTTAAGGGGCTGAAATGTGATTATACTTTTGTTGCTGCCCCTCTTGGAAGCTGTCCCCTTATCTCTTGACCAGCAGGAAGTAGAATGGCTGGTCCCAGGCCTCCTGAAGTTGGCAGGAGCCGCTGTTCATGAGGCCGTGTCACGACGTGCGCCGGGAGGGAGGATCGGGCCGGGCTGTACCTGAGCAGAGTGAATGGTTTCACTAGTCTGTGCCCTGAGGGAGAAATTGGGAACTTCCCAAGTGATTTCAAGACCAGAAGCAACTGGGAGAGAGGAGCTGTGCCCTCCTGGGGAATATCGTGGCCATTCTTGTGTCTCCTAGAGAGAGACAGATCTCAGAAAGCCACGGCGGCGTCTGAAAGGAGATACGTAAAGGCCAGCCCAGGAGACCAGAGGCAGCGAGCTGGGGTTTGTTTAGAGGGCGGAGGAGAACATGGGCTCGCCATCCCTCTTAATCCTCTGCTTCTCTCTGCCCCCAGCCTCGGGGCTTTGGTCTGTGATCACAACTGTTATCCTGATGGCATTTCCTCCTTACTCTCGTCCAGTTCCCAGTACGGCCTCCCCTCCTGTTTCCAGCGCTTCCAATGATCCAGTGGGATCCTACTCTATCAATGGGATCCTGGGGATCCCTCGCTCCAATGGTGAGAAGAGGAAACGTGATGAAGGTAGGGAGGAGGGAAGAGGCTTGGCTTCCCTGTGCATGCTTTGTCCTTGGACTCAGGGCTCCGGTTTCGGCCCGGCCTCGCAGCTGCTCTGCTGGGAGATCAGTTTTAGTAGCAAAGCCCAGGTCCCCCCACTGCCCTGCTGGCTCCTGGAGAGGGAGGCAGGCTGCTGGTGGGGCCATCAGCTTCACCATCTGCTCAGCAGTCTTGGTGGCCTCACCTTCCACCGGGACTGCCCCTAATATCCCAGTGGGGTGCCAGGGGAGAAGCACAAACCAGGTACCTTGGGAGGGTTCAGGAAGTTGGGGGGCAGCTGGTCTTTGACCCAAGGATGAGGGGCCGATCTGCCTTATTCTTACCTGATCCAACCCCTCAAAAGATGGGGGCGTGATGTCACGTGCAGCTGACCCCAGTGTCCTTTCTCTGTGACACGTGGATTCTGCCCCCCATTGAGCTGGACACGGGCCCTCTGTACTCTTCTTCCCTATGGGAGGAGACACCACTCAGGCTCCTCTCTGTCCCTTCCCTTCCGTTCCCTATAATGTCTCAAGTGCAGCCAGCTGGTAGGCAGGGAGTTCAGGCGAGGGAGGAATGAAGAGGAGGAAGAGAGGGGAAAGGATACAGGAAGAGGGAGTGGTGGCCATGGGCCTGGGAGAAGGTGTTTTACAAATGTTGGGATGTGAGGGGTCCCTTGGTGACCATCTGGTGCTCTTCTCATGCATGAGCCCAGGGCGCAGGGCTGACCAGCCCAGACAAACGGAGACACCAGTGTCTCAAGCCTGCTTCCTGCCCCAGTCTCATGGTCCCTGCTGGGGAAGCAGTAACCTTCTGGTCTAGGGAGGTCTAGAGAATCTCCCGTGAAATAGAATCCTCTAGAGATGAGCATACAGGGGGACTGCATACCCCTTTAGCCTGGACAGTCCCAATTTATGCCCTTTGTCTCTGCATCTTGGCCAGTCAGCATCTCCTTTTTCTCTCAAAAATGTCCTGTTTGGGCAATAAATCATGTGGCCATCCCAAGCATAGACAAGCCCTTGATTGGGGCGGCTTTAGAGGGTAAGGAACAGAGAAAAGGAACAAAACTGAGCTTCCCTGGGCCCAGGCTGAGGGGAAAGAGAGTGTGAAAGCCCTGGCCTCCAGCGGAAGGGACAGGACAGGCCTAGGTCTGGCAAGACAGTGATGACCTGGTGCTGGCCTCCTTCCAGAAGCCCTAATGGCCTCGTTTCACAGGGAAACAGCTTGTCTGGCTCTATTTCTCCTTCTTCCAAAATATCCAAACCCATTTGGCTGCCACGGCCTTTGCCACTCACTAAATTTCATTGTGGTTGTTTTGGCGGCCACCCTCGATGGGCAGGGGGAGGCCTCGCGAAAGGCCCTAAGTCCTAATTCTCCCTGGGGGCTGACCATACTCCAGCCTTAGCCAGGTGCCCTGGCACCCCGAGTGGTTGGGAAGATTCTGCCTCAGGCCCCAAGGGTTTCTCCTTTAACCACTGGCCCCTGCATTTTTTAGAGTGTGAGATGTCCAGCAGGCAGGGCGGGGGGAGGCCACAGGACCCCCTGTGTGCTCTCCCCTGTTGGTTCCCAGTTGGGGCCAAGCATGCCCTCTGCTTCCCGGGCTCCCGTGGGCCATGAGAGGAGGCCAAGAGTAGGGAGGCACTGGCATGAGGCTGTGGCCACCCAGGGTCAGGCCCCACTGGCCCAGAACAGACTGCTCTCCTCCCTGCAATTGATTACATTCATTGTTTCAAGTCAATTCAATTCAGTGAACCTTTTCCTGTGCATCAGCTGCAAGAAAGGCTTGGTGCTACAGGATCCCAAAGCAGAACAAGATATGATTCTTGTCCTTAAGGAGCTTCCAGTCTAGTGGGGCGTGTAAAACACGTGACCCCAGAAAGCAGAAAGCTCCATCAGATATCTGTGTCGTGATGGGAGGCCTGGGCCGCAGGCCATGGGAACTCAGAGTCAGGAGGGAGTAACCTGGCAGAAAGGGCCGCATTTTGAGGAGGAACCTGAACGATGGGTGAGGGGCATGTGCAGGGACGATGCAGGGTGAAGTTCGGTCTGGTGGGGGAGCCTTAGGACCAGAGGGTGCTGTGGCGGGAAGGTGCAGATGTGCTCTGGCAGAGTTGCAAGGGCGCTAGGGAAGGGCTGGGAGGGAAGCTCGGTAGATGGGTTAGGGCCACAGGGGACTAGGCCAAGACCGGACCAATTCTAAGGAGTCTAGACTTTTTTCTGCAAGCATGAGTAGCCACTGAAAGTGTCTGAGCAGGAAGAGAGGAGAGCAGGGCCGGGTTTGGGAAGACCATCCTCCAGCAGAGTGACCGTGATGGCAGTGGGGAGACATCTCAGGAAGCAGTCAGTATCTCCTAGGTGAAGGACAATGAGGACTCTTAGGTGTCTCTTCCTGCTTAAACACTTCTCTCCTGGGCCTAGCCAGGGTACAAGAGTATCAGAGGCCCTATTTCTTTTTTTTTTTGGGGGGGGGGGGGCGACGGTTCTCTGGCCTTGACTCCCGCTTCTCTTGACTAACCCCAAACCAGATGGAGCTGCCCTTTCCCTGGTGGAGGCCAGCACCTTTGAGGGAGGCTGGGTCTCCCTGACCTTCCCCCACCCACCCCCCCAGGCCACGGTGCCCACTTGACCTGTCAGATCCAGGTGGAAGGGAGAAGAAGGAAAGGAGAGAGCGAAGGCAGACCTTTCGCAGCCCTGCCCCCTCCCCCACCCTGGGTGCCTCCAAGCAGCCAGGCCCAGTTTGCATTAGGGAGCAGCTCAGATGATTAAGAATAGGAGAGATAATTATGTGTCAAGATGATGTAGCCCAAGTCTGCAGTCAGGCCAAGGTAGCACAGCAGCTGGCAGGCCAGTAGCAGGAGGCAGCCTCAGGCGTGGGCTGCAGACACCCAGGTATGTCCTTCAGCTACTGGGCCAGCACCGAGGGCTAAGAGAAAACCGACTTGGGGCACTGAGGGGTGTTGGGATGAGAACGGGGATCCATGTCAAGGGACTAGACCTTGGGGGAGTGGAGGGGCATATCTTCCTCCCGGAGGACCCCACTCTCCCTGCCAGGCTGGCTCTCCTTGGGCCCCACACACTGTGGCATCTTTCTAGAAGTGCCATATCCCGAGGGCAAGCCGTGAGCCTGTCTGTCCTCAAGGAAACCACTCCCGCTCCCGCCTCTGGGTACGGTCCGGCCTATTCTTCAGCTCTAACAATGTCACGGTGGTGGGCATTAGCGAGGACAATCACTGCGGCGTGTGCTGGCATTATTGGAGACAATCTCAGCAGTAGTTATTGGTGTTCACAGTGATAATACCCAGAGCGTTATTGGCATTGGCACTCGGAATATGGACAGCGTTATTAGTATCTGCAGCAATCATATCTGTGGGGATATTAGTAAAGGGCCGATCAGCTGTGACTCTGGGGAGAAAGGAAACCCACAGTGGCTGTCAGCCTGCTTGAGACGCCTTCTCACACCCTGGCCATTGGAAGTACGGAAAAATTCCGGGGCTTTCCTTTGAGAAATGTGCTAGTCAGGAAGCTTTGACACTCCCCACCTACCTGAGTCCAGGAGCCCCCAGAGTGGGACAGGTAGATGGGCCCGGGTAGATGAGGAAGCTGTGTCATGAAGTATCCAGAAGACAGGCTGTCCATCAGTCTGAGAAGGTAGATCCCCATTTAGTACCCTGCTAAAATCTCTGCCTCTTTTTGGCTACAATTCGGGGGGAGTATATTAGGGTCCTTGGGAGGGACCCTGTTTCCATGACTGTTGCATTCCCCGGTTTATGTGGCTGGAAGATACAGCCTCTCGATGTTTTCAGGCTGGGAAACCAAAGACCTTTGCCTTTACCCAGTTGCTCTCGGCCGTAGCCCAAAACATGGCTGTCCATCCGTGTTGTTGAAGCACGGAACAGTTACATAACTTGTCCAAAAGTCCAAATGAAGTCATATGGTATGAGTCTGTTGATCTGTGTGCGGGGAGGTGTGTTGGTATCATCCTTTGATGTGTGGGATTGCAGGGGGCCGTGATTTTGCATTCCATTAATTAGGTGCACAATGAATTGTGCAGTTGAGTGGAGCCAAACCGGTGCAGTTGTGCGTTTGCAGACAGGACGGGTTTGCACGGCCACTAACGGCTCAGTCCTGTCACTGCCTTTAATAGCTCCCTTCTGCTTTGGATGAAGCTATAACTGGAAAAAAGAGGCTTATTTCCTTAGTTAGTTTCCCTTCTCGAAGTCCCTGAGTGCGTTGCTCAGGTTAGACTTGGGGCAAATGAGGGGATTAGGCTGCGAACATGAGCAGCACCTGCCCTATCCAGGAGCCCCGGCCTCGGGCAAGAGGAGGCTGTAAGACCCCCAGCGAGAAGGAGGATGCCAGGGGGAGCCCAGCAGGAAGTCCCCGGAGTGGCGTGGATGGGCAGCATGGCTCGGTGGGGAGGGGTGTGGGCTCTGGAATGAGGCACACCCAGGGTTGAATCCTAGGGCCTTGCGCAAGTCACTTACCCTTCATCAGCTCGGTCTCCTCCGTAGAATGGAGATGGTAACAGCACTTATGTCACGGGACTGTAGAGCGGGCTACACAAAATCACGGAGGTAGTGCTGAGTCAACTCCATCTTGGAAGATGGGTCGTTGGGGGTCTCTGGGGGAAGACCTAAATGGCAGGTTTATGTTTTGAGGGGAAATAAAGTCATGACAGAAGGAAACATTCGGGCACAGGCTCCCTCATCTTGGTGCGGGAAAAGCTAATGCTGGGATGAGCCAACCTGGATGGGACCAGGGCAGCGGGGGAGAGATGTCAGCCTCGCCTGTGTGACTTGGGAGGACCTTTGTGTAGCTCTGCTCAGTCATTTGCTCTGTGGTTATCCAGGGGGGGCCGCATGGCATCTCGTAGCGTCCGCAGGCATTTTAGATGTGTCTCAATAAATCTAGGACCCCCTTCTTTTCTAACGTGGAGGCACCCCTCCCTCCATCCATTGCTGTGCATTTCTGCTTCCACACGTAACTTTCTTTATCTAGGGAAACATGTGTTTGTTGTTTTATGGGCCCCATGTAATTCTTACGTGGTTTATGCAAATGTGGGTGTGTTTTCTACCATGCTGAGATCTTTGGGTGAAAAGGGGTGTGGAACGCCATGCACTGGGCAGGCGTGCCATCTTCCAGGTGATGACGGAGAGATGGAGAGATGATTGGAGAGATGACCAGATGCGAGCAGGTGCGTTTCCACCAGTACTAGTGAGCGGGGAGAGCTCGAAGCTAGGCCTGAGTGTGTTAAGGGTCCACAGTACTAAGACACAGGTGTGCATACAGAGTTTTGCCCAAAGGGCCCCGTAGGCATCACCTTGCGTTCTGTTGGCAAATGGATGGGCTGTCCTGAGCCTGCCTCCAGGTTTGCTCGGGGCCGAAGGCTGGGGAGACTGAGGCTGGGAACCCTGACACCCTCAGGCTGTGTGGGAGTCGTCTCTCAGAAACCTCACAGCCCCTCCCTTGAAGAGGAGCCTGGTCTCCCAGTCTCAGGGTCTCGGTCTTCTACCTGCCTGTCTTTCGGGATCTCTCAGTGTCTGTCTGTCTCTTATTTGCTCTAGTCGAGGTATACACTGATCCTGCCCACATTAGAGGAGGTGGAGGTTTGCATCTGGTCTGGACTTTAAGAGGTATGGGGGCCAGAGGGAACCTGGTGTGGGGGTCAGGGGAAAGAGCCGGGGGGGTGGCGGTTAGAGACTATTCAGAGAGTGGGCTCCTGAGAGCCAAGGAGCAGAGAAGGAGGAGGTGGGTCAGGCTTCCACTGGGAAACCAAGAGGCTAACAGAGTCTCGGGGCCTGGATCACTTCCGCCATGGGCCACCGCTGGGTTCGGGGGCGGAGGCCCCGGTGGCCTGGAGGGTCAGGCGCTCAGTGGATGGGGGGTACTTTTCCCAGCCCTTGGAAAAACAAAGAGCGGATCGGGTAGTAAAACAAAAGCAAAGGAGACCTGGAAGCACCTGACAGCCCTAATTCATCACGGCCCAAGTTTTTTCCTGTGTTCCCATTATATTTGTTTGTAAAAGTGGAAATCAATTTTGAAGGTAATTTTCTGGAAAGAATGGAAGGGAGGTGGGAGGGCCGGATAAGGCAGAGATGGTAAAAGGAAAAATTTAGGCCAGGCACAGCCCAGGGGCAGCTCTTGGCAAGGTGAAAGAAAATTGCATATTCAATCTCCATCCATGAATCTCCCTCACTGCTGCCCGCCTCCTGCTTGAAAACAATGAAGGCTTTTTCCCAACGCTGGGCAGGGCCTCGGTATCAGCCCCACTTTAACTTCAGGGTCATTAATTCCCTGATTATTGAAGGAGAAGAGAGGGTTGCAGCACCTTCAATTCCAAAGGCACACCCCCCCCCCTCCATGTATCAAGCCCGGGCTGGGGTGGGGCGGGGGGCAGCCCGGGTGAGGTGAGGTGGTGTTGCAGAAGACCAGAGGGGTGGGGAGGGAGGAAGTGGGGAGCCAACTGGACTGGGGGGAAGGAAGCCAGGAGGAGGGTGGAAGAAGGCAGTCATTACTGCATACCTCTGTTGTGTTGTTATTGCAAATTAAAAGTAGCATGTTCCACTCCACAGCTATCTTTGGGGAGGGAGGGGCACCGAGGGAGGTGGGGGATCTTATCATTGCTTCTTCAGCAGACCAGCCGTGGTGTCACCGTGTGAGGTGACATTTGAATTTACAATTCCGCTGAGAAAAGCCATTAATTCACAAATTAACATTTCTCCCTCTCCCTCTCTCTTTAACACTCTCTCCCTCTCTCACATGGATGTGCAAGCAATTGAAAAGACAAAGGAAATAGCCTTAAGGAAGAGACTTTACTGCTAGTCTGTCTGTGCCGAGATTGCTCCCCCTGCTTCCAGATAGATAAACCAATTACCTGAGCAGCCCTGCTCCTGGCCGCCCGCGATCGCCTCCTTTTGTGGGCTGCCTCCACGGCTGGATCACACTCGGTGTATCTCATTAATGTAAACCAGGCATGCCCTGGCCACCGGTCTCTCTTCCCCACTCTTTCTGGAGGGGCAGCGGGAGGAGCCGGTGTCAGAAAAGGCAGACGAGGAGGACCCCGGGGAAGAGGAGAGGCTGCACTGCCCGGCTGCCAGGCCCTGGGACTTGGGGTGCGCCCACAGTCCCGGAGGAGGTGATGGGGGAAGCCTGCAGGTGAGCATTCCTTGGTAGGCTGGCGTGGGCGGACGCTTAGAGGCAGAGGCAGGGGCCAGAGCCTGACTCGCCCAGGCCCGCAGGGCCATTTTCTGTGGCCCTTTGGTCCAGATGCAGAGGACTGGCAGAAGCAGAGAGGGACCCACGCACTCCTTGCACGGGAAGAGCTTAGGGAAGTTTTGTTGAGTATACACCATGTCAGCGGGCCAGGAGTCGGCCCGAAGGAGCTGATAGGGGTGCCGAGGAGGGTCTAGAAGACTCCTCGAGGCTGTACCTTGTTGCAGATTCCTTAACCTAAACCCAGGACTGGGGCACAGTTATGTCTGTTTGCCACCTAACCCTTACACCTGTACCGAGCCGTCTGCTTCCCTTCTCAGAGAACACTCACCCAGCAGGGTGGCCTGGGTGGCAGCGTGCTCTCAGAACTCTGGCGTGAGTTTACATCGCGGGCAACGGAATCACAGAACCTCTTTTGGCTTTTACTCTCCTCCAGGCCCTGGCCAGGGACTGTAAGAAAACATTATATTGGCAGAGGGAAGCTGAGCAGAGTTTGAGGTTCTCAGAGGAGACGAGGACGTACTCTGTGGATTATTGCTGGGATTATATGATTCCACACGCACGATAGTACTTAGCCCGGGTCACGGATTCTGCGCCTCATGAGGCAGGTCCTATGAGAGTCCAGAAACCAAATGCACATGAAGGTAGTCATTTGTCTAGACAAGCGCCCGAGTTTAACTGCATCAACACAACTCAACCTATGTTCATTTTCCAACAAAGATTCAAAACCTGGCTACTGTCCACGCCAGTCCAAGAAAGAGCTAAGCTTCAAAGGTCAGCATTCACTAAGCCACCAAAAAAACAACAACAAAAAAAATCCACTCATGAACACACGTTCATTGTTATGATTATATCTTCCTAGTAACCTGGGAAATTAGACCGTTCATACCTGAGGGGGGAGTTTTCCTATCTTAGTTGGATCACATATTTTAGCCAAACTTTCTGGGTAATGTTGGCCATGAGCCTGTTGAACACCGACCATGTCGTTATACAGAGGTAGGGGTAGGTCATGCTGGTATTTTCTTAAGACCTTTTTCCTTGTCATCTGTGCTTACGTGGACTTACGTGTGTCTGTGGGGAAGCCCTAGGACTTAGCCATGGCAGTGGACATAGGCATGTGCAGTGGACATAGGTGTCTGAATTGCTACATAAGTCTCTGCGTTTACACCAGAGACTGGCAGCCAAATCATTAACCAGCGCAGTCTCCCGGCCAGTTCATGCTGCTGTGGATAAAGAGTTCCGTTTGGTTGTTTGAGGAAGTATGTTGAGGTTTAGCACGAAAGAGAATTTTTTTCATAAGATGCCAAAAGGTCGGAATAGGTAGGTGGACTCTTCCCCTACCCCCACCCCCCAGGAGAGAAGGTACAGATTTGCAGTCGGGGGCCCTGTATGTGTCCCTCCGCCACTGGAACTTGTGCTGGGGGAATCACAGCATCGCAACTTTTCCGACAAGGGCCGCCTCCTGCCCCCACCCCTGCGTCTGTGCACTCCTGCGCACCGCGCACGCGCGCCCGTTTTGTCAGACTAGGTCTTCGCCTCCGAGTCTTCCACTCGGTGACTACCTTCCAGCCCTGCCGGTAGGCATCGTTCTCCTTCCTCCACCGGCAAGGGCACCAAGCGAGAAATCCGCTGCCTCAGCTCTGCCCTTCTCCCCCAAGTGCAGGCTAGGGATGCAGGAGGGAGGAGCCGGGCCCTGCTGCTCTCGGGCTCACCTTCCCAGGCGCCTCCTCCTCTGCAGGCCGGGGAGGGGGCAGCTGGGAAGCGCAGGGGCATGGGGGACACTTCAGAGAAAGGGTCCGGAAGGCAGGTAGGCTGGGGAGACCCCGAGTGCTGCTGCCGGAGGGGTGGATCCGAGCAGCCTCCGGACCTTGGCTGGCTGCCCGCGGAGGAGCCCTGAGCTCAGGGCGGGACCCCTTCCCTGCCTGCCATCGCCAGGGCCATGGTGGCCACAGGACTCTCCCGGACCCTCCCCATTCTGCCCTGTGTGTGTGTGTGTGGGGGGGGGGTGAAAAGGCAAGGAGGCTTGGGGGAGGGCCGGACCTGGCTCTGGGGCTGGGAGACAGATCACGAGCCTCAGAGCCGAGTTGCAGCAGCGCCAGTAATTCAAACCATCCTGACCCTTCGGTGAACCCGAACCTGCTGACCTTGACAACACCAGACAAGGGAGGCCTCACAAACCTCAACCTGCACGAAGGCCTCGCCTTCTCTCCCTCCCGTACTTGGAGCCCTGTGGCCCAGCCTCCAGGTGGCTCCTAATTTGGCTGTCCCCACCAAATGTCAGCATCTCTGCCTCCCTGAAGTACCCGCCCGCCTGCCTGCCTCAAAGCACCCTCTGTGCTTGGCTCCACTGGAGACAGTACATGGGCATCTCACGGGGTGGGGTGGGGGGGCTGCAGGGCCAGGTCCAGGAATTCTCCTTTAAATAGGGCTTTTTAAAAAAGGTTTATTTATTTTTGAGAGAGAGTGAGAGAGAGACACAGAGAACACAAGCAGGGGAGCGGCAGAGAGAGAGGGAGAGAGAGAATCCCAAGCAGGCTCCCAGCTGTTAGCGCAGAGCCCAACTCGGGGCTCGATCCCAGGAACGCAAGATCATGACCTGAGCGGAAATCGAGAGCCGAATGCTTAACTGACTGAGCCACCCAGGCGCCCGTAAATTGGGCTTTTACGCCTTGCCCGTCCTCCTCCTGCCTGAGGCTTCATCTTTTCTAGAAACATGGCGTGTGTGTGTGCGCGCGCGCGCGGTCTGAGTGCACACAGAGGCAGGGATAAAATGTGATGGAGACAGAGCGGACAGAGGAGGGAAGAAAAGCCGGAGGAAAGCAGCCACAGGAACCTGCATTAAAGTAAATGCAGTTTATGAAGTTTATGCTTTCCTCCTAGGGAGAGCTGGATTCCATCCAACAGCCTCTCAGAGCCTGGCAAACAGCTCCTGAAGCAGAAAGTGCGGGCAGGAGCTCAAGCAAGCCAGTGACAGAGGGAGAGATGCGTGGACACATACACTCTTTCTCTCTCTCCTCCCCGTCCCCCCCACCTCTTCCGCCAGGTCTCCCTAGGCCACTGCAAAGTCTGGGACGGCAGGGTGGAGGTGGGGGTTGGTGGTTTGGTGGGAGTGACTCCAGGACCTTCACTTTCTTTCCCTCTCACTTCCCCAGCCCCCCACCTCATCTCCTTTGGTGGCGTGGCCAACCCAGACACATGGGCAACGTGGACACCTGGGTGGACTGGTGGTGTGGCAAGCTGGGCCGAGGGTAATGTGAGCAGTGTGGACCCTGGGGCAGCCGGCTGGTGGAAGCTGCCCCGGGTGAGGGACAGCGCAGTGAGGATGGTCTTGGGGTGGTAGGCGTGAGGCCTAAGTAGTAGAAAGGACCAGAACGTGGTCTCCCAGGGAGCTGCCTTTTTTTTCTGAGGCTGGGATTCATTTTTTCCGGTACCTTGGTCTAGGCCAACTGGTTACCTTGCCGCTACTGAAGACAGCTGCTGGAGTCTCTTAAGCAGAAACGATTAGCAACCGTATTTTTTCTGGGAATTCAGAGGAAACAAATGGTTGACAAGGTTAGGATACCCGCGTTCTCAGAGGGACTTACAAGCAAGGTGGGATAGCTGCCCTTCTAGACCTTTCTTTGTGTGCACAGGCACGCAGGTTCGTGTGTGCGTACGCTAATAATATGTAAGTGGGCCTTGACTTTAGAGGAAAGGGGAGTGTCCGGTAAGGCTGTCACTCGGCCCGGGTGGGGGCATGGCGCTCCCTTGCCCCTGTGCCTCATCTGGGGATGGGAAGTGGGGAGAAGAAGTCTGGCTCCCGCCTCTTCCTGGGAGCTCTGTGTCCCTGTTCAAGTTCTGCCAGGAGCTGGGACAGAGGAGGACAGCAGAGGTAGAGTCATCCGAAGGCAGGGCGTCCAGAGAAGAGTCAGAGGGAAAGTGTAGGGTGGGCAGAAATTGCTGATTGCGGAGGACGCTCTGGAAGCCAGGAGATGCCAGGCATGGAGGGAGGCAGAAACTGGCCAAGGATGGCTCTCGCCCTTTCTCTCCCCTTCTCTCCCCTTTCCCCTCCCTCCTTCCCTTATCCCTCCCCTCTTCCCGCCACACATCTTTATTGGTTCCGGTAATAGCGTTGATTTGCATGTCAGGCAAAGCCTTGCTATGAACACAAAAAGAAAACCCCAGCCGTGGCGGTGTGGCAGTGTCAGCTCTCGCTGTTGTTCGACAGTGTAAAATTAAATTAATAAAGCCCCCAACACAGGAAAACATAACAGGAAATTAATGGCCTTTACTGTCGCTCTGATGCAGTCATTTGCAACCCTGCTTTCCGCACCAAAGACTTCATAAATGCAAGCAGTTTCTCTAAACAAGCATACTTAGGGCGGCCTGGTATGTAATTTTTCGCCTTGCTTGTGTCCTTTGAGCTAACAAAGCCCCCTTCCCTCCCGGCTCCAGAGAGGTTTCTAACTGGTTCTGGCCCCAGCTGGAACCCAGCACCAGGCAGGAGGCCCCAGCCCCTCCCTGAGAGCCCACGTAGGGCTGAAGGAGGACACAGGTCCCACATAGACAGACCCTCTGCCAGCGCCCCCTCCCCACTGGCGGCCCGGGAGACTGGAGTCCCAGCCTCGGCCAGCCGGCCAGCAAAAAGACACAGTACATGCTCTCGGGCAGCAATGCTGATCACTCTGGGGAAGTCACCCAATCCCACCCAGTACTCACCCCTCCCCTTTCTCCGTGCATTTCAGTTGTCTGTCCACTACCTGTTTGCTCCCCTCCCATCACTGGCTCTGGCCTTCCCTTCCCTCCAGCTTCATCTCTAACTGCTTACCCTCCTCTACTTCATATACGAGTCGCACACACTCACGCTGGCTGTGCGTTGGCCGTGGGTGCCCACGCCCTTCTTTGCTACAGGTAACCCCGGGCTTCTGGGAGGAGCGAAGGGACCTCTTACTCAGAAGGGGGAAAGTAACCGAACTGGCAGAAATTCTCCGTGGAGTTCTAGGTCTCCCCCTTATCTCCCTCTTATCTACTGTTTGGTTACAAAATATAAGGGCCCTAAGTGATCATTCAGGCCATCCCTCTGTCCTTGGGCAAATTTCCTATAAACCATTTCAGAGGGCTGAGAGCCTATGGTTTTGCTTTGGTGTGTAAATAGTGGAATATTGACAAAACTTACACTTACTTCTTTGGGGAGCTGTGTATCAATGCGGGCCCAGGTGCCCGCTGTGTTGGGATGTATGAGAGGAACACGTAACGAGGACTTGGGTCTCCAGGAACGTACAATCTGCTGGGGGAGGCAAGGCTATCACACATCAGACAATAAGCTCTTAATTAAATGCTAAACCATGTGGCTGAGCATCCAATAGGAATCCGAGGAAGTGGCTAGAAGGGCAAGCAGGAGATGGGACTTGAGCCTGGGAGTGGCCAAGATGCAGACAGACTGTCTCCAGAGACCCCCTCCCGTGTGGAGGGGGGCCCAGTGGCTGTGCTGAGGGTGGTGACAAGGCAAAGCCTCAGATTCTTGAAGGTCATCTGGTCTTATCTGCCACTCACATAGGACTCTCCCTTCCAGCAGTTCTGCATGACAGGCCACTGCCCCTGCCTGGACATAGGACATAGATGGACGGTTGTCATTGTTAGCACCACTGCCTTTATACTGAGTCCCGGTAGTGTTGAGGGAAACACCTTGGAATCCGAATGTCTGGATGTGGGGTCTATCTCTACTCCTTGCTTGCTGTGGGACCTTTGGCTATTTACATAATCTCTCTGAATCTCAGTTTCCTCATCTTAAAATAGCGATGACAGTATTAACCCCTTATTAGAGTGGTGGTAAAGATCTCCCTCTGACACTCTCTCTTCTCTCCCTCCCTCCCACCCTTCCTTCCATTCGTTCCACCTGATTTGCTGAGTGCCTGGAAAAACACTGGGTTGAGCCCTGGGTGGATTTTAGTTTCCTGCAATTGAGGAAGGTTTTTCACCATCTTGGTTACCCACCTCTGAATTCATTCTTGACAGTCAAAGTCCCTCCTACGTGAACACTGAACTCTACAGACAGTCTAGCCAATGCCAAGATCAGTAGAACCATTGCCGCTCTCCATCTGGAGAGTCTGCGTCCATACGGTAGCCTGAGATTACATTCGATTTTTTAGCAGCTCTGTCACACTCAAGATCATATTGAGTTCGTGGTCAACTAAAACCTCGAGATCTTTTTCACATCAATTGCTATCAAGCCAGGTCTACCCCATTCTGCACTTGTATAATTGATTTTTTTAACCTAAACATAGGGCATTCCATTTATCCCTGTTGAATTTCATCTCGTTGGTTTGGGCTCTTAATTCCACCTGATTAAGTAAGATCACAAGGATGTCTTCTGTAGCATCATCCTAGTAGGGTTTTTTTTTTTACAAGAAGTATTGGCCTTTAAAATAAAGGAGAGGGTTAAGCAGCTGACTTGATGAGATCGAGCCCCGCATTGGGCTCCCCGCTGGGTGTGGCACCTGCTTAAGATTCTCTCTCTCCTAGTCTCTCTGCCTCTCTTTCTCTCTCTCCCTCAAAATAAATAAATAAACGTCAAAAAATAAAATAAAGGAGAGACAATGCCCCACCAGCGAAAACCTCCCTTCTGGTTGCAATAAACAAATGCTTTAGGTACGATTGAGCCCAGCGGCCATCAACCATTTCACTTTTCTTCATCTTGTCCATAAAATTAGGAAGGAGATTCTTTGTGAAATGTTTACATGCACAACATCCACAGCATTTTCTTAATCGATTAAAGAATGCAATTTAAGTTGGTGAACAGATCTATATATAAAACAGGGCAGGACTGGGGTGCCTGGGTGGCTCAGTCGGTTAAGTGTCCGACTTCGGCCCAGGTCATGATCTCACAGTTCATGAGTTCGAGCCCTGCATCAGGCTCTGTGCTGACAGCTTGGACCCTGGAGCCTGCTTCGGATTCTGTGTCTCCCTCTCTCTCTCTGCACCTCCCCAGCTCATGCTCGCACTCTGTCTCTGTCAAAAACAAATAGACTTAAAAAAGATTTTTTTTAAACAAGGCAGGACGATTTACAAAAGTAAATAGAATGCGGTTCTTGACTGCAGGAAGCTTCTAATCCAGTAGGGAGGTTAAGTGTGTACATCACAATACAAGCAGAATGTGATAGGGGCTATGATCAAGGCATAAAGCACTACGATGAATTGTTTCTTTAAAAAAGAAAGAGCGGTTGCTTCCAACCAGGGCAGTTCAGGAGGTTCTAGTGGGGTTTGCATTTGATATCTAATCACTGATATCTAATTAATGTGCCACAACTTCTCAGTGAGCGCATACAGGTCCCAGGGCATCCATGTTCCTTCCTGGTGCCCACAGATTAACTGTATAATAATTTCTCCTATAAGATTTCCGCACCCTGGCATTAAACTTATCAAAGCGTTATTTGCAGACACGTACCTTTCCCCCTTTTGCAGGGCAGATGGCATTGAGTTTTGTCACTGCTACGTCCTTCCATTATGACTTCTCAAGGATTATCAACAAAACATTTAGGATCCTACCTACTTTTCCCCCCAGGGTCCTGGTGCATGAATTATCTGGGTCTGGGAAAGTTAAGTCCATTGAAATTGTTAGGAGTGACCTGCCGGGCCCCCTCCTGACCTGGGCAACTCCTGCTGGTCCTGTTTTGAAGATTCTTTCTCTGAGGGAGAAGGCCAAGGCAAGCTGAGGGTCGAGAAGTTCTTCCTTGTCTCCCCCCCGCCTTTTTTTTCCCTCAGTATTACCTCCCTTTCCCAAGTACTGAGCCCTAAACCTGCCTTCCTTTTTGTTCTTTCTTCAAACATAGCTATTGAAGACCCTTTTTTGTTGTCTCAGCTTGTTCTGAGCTTTTGTCTTCCTGACAGGTTCATGCTACTCTCATATCCATCCTTGGTTATGGTCCCCTCCTCCCATCTGTTGTGTGTCCTTTTTAAGAGGGGAAAAAAATAACTTTCGTCTGATGATCAGTGCAATACATGCTCATTGTAAAATATTTGGAAGATAAAGTAAATTTTTACAAAATCGCCCATAATCTCCTCTCTGAGAGATAACCGCTCTTAAATTTGGTATAATCTTTATAGTCTTTTTTTTCTTCTGTGCATATATAATTTTTTATCAAAATTGGAATGATACTGTATATACAGCTTGTGTCTTGCTATTTTCACTTAACATTCCATAGGACCATTTTCACATATCATTAAATATTCTTTGAAAACATGATTTTTTAATGGCTGCATAATCTTCCACTGTTCGGTGTACATGTCCTTTTAAAATCTAGGCTCATCATATTTTAAAGCTTATCCGTGTGCAACAACAATGACTTTCCTTAAATGTCCTTCTCTTTCAAGCCCTCCCCCACTCCAACCCCCTTTGTTTTGTCGGGTTGATTATTTGAGCTGGTAGAGGCGGAATTTCATTTTTAGAGCACCCTGTCTTTATGGAATCATATTCCCTTGTAGAATCTCTTGCCATGGGATCGCACGACCATTCTTTCCCTCCACGTGTAACAGTTTGCTTTCCTCAAGTTGGATTCTGTCCAATGCCTCCTTCCTTTGCTACCGTCAAATCCAGACATGGTTGTTTTCTCCCCAGATTCCCATCACATCCTTTTGATCAGTTTTTGTTTCTTGGTCAGAATTAAGCGGCTTGGAATAGTGAAACTGAGAACCCCAGTCCCCATCCTAACAATGACTAGCTGTGTGACATGGGAAAATTACTCAATCTTTCTGAGCCTTTTTTTTTTTTTTTTGGATTTAAGAAGGAATCATATTCAATGATCTCCATAATAATTTACAGCTGTAAAATGCAATGACACCGAATCCAGAGCGGCAATTTCCTTTGTTGCTTCTTTCTTCTTCTAAAAGGTAAACTGTTGAGCGAGGCAAGCTAAGAATTTACCAGCCTTTACTTCTGGAATTCGGTTAGATGAATCAGTCAACATTTTTTTGTATCACCTCAGGCCCTATGCTAGGTTTACAAAGATTAAAAAAATGGGTTTCTGCCTTTCAAACAGTCACAGTTTAGTGAGGAAAAAACCCAAACCAAATAAATAACCATGATAGGGCACCTGGGTGGCTCAGTCAGTTGAACATCCAACTTTCGCTCAGGCCATTCAGGATCTCATACTTCGTGAGTTCGAGCACCACGTCGGGCTCACTGCTGTCCATGCAGAGCCCGCTTCAGGTCCTCTGTCCCCCTCTCTCTCTGCCCCTCCACCACTCGTGCTCTGTCTCTCTCAAAAACAAAGAAGCATTGAGAAAAATAACCATAATATAGATTCCGAATTTGGCTCTGCCACTAACTGGCCATAGTAGATAATTTGGGGCAAGTTACCTTTCTATCCCTTGGTTTCTCCACATTACGAGCTCAGCTGCCACTGGCTCATTGCCTGGGTTTGCTTCTGCCTCTTCCATCACTTGTTAGCTTCATAGCCTTAGGAAAATTCTGGAACCTGTGCATGTCCATTTCCTCACCTACAAAATGGGGATGATAGTAGAAGCTTCCTGCTTAAGTTCTGGTGCAAATTAAATGAGTTAATATATGTACAGTTATTAGATGAGCCCCTAATATATAGTAAGCACTTAATGTTAGTTGCTGTTAGTGTAAGGATTAAATCAGCGTATATATGTTACGCATCCTGTCTGCTACTGTAATAGAAACAGGATAGATTTCAGTTATTATTATTATTTCTACAATAGAGGTTTGGATAGATGGCTATTGGAACACAGAGGAAGAAGAAATTAATACTGCAGAGGGAGGAGCTAGCCACCCTGGTGTAATTTTAAGGAAGCTCAGTCCAGAAAAGCTCATGGGACTTGGACAAGGCCATGTAGCAGTGAGCGACAAAACCAGGATTTCAAACCAGATGTTACCCCTAGTCCAGCGTTATGTTAGGATGTCTAATGCAGGTTAGTGTCCCTAGAGGCACGCGGGCGCGAATGGGCACAGCAAGACTGAGGTTAGGCAGACCAGCCGGCCACCCCCACGTTCCTCCCTGCCATGAACTCACTGAGCGTTTAGAGGCTGAGCTTGGTCAAGGATAGCAGGTGGTTTGCCAGGACTAGAACGCTAGGCAGAAGCTAGTCTTGCTCCGAGCCTAAGCTTTGAGCCGTATTTCCAAGGGCTTCTTTGTGCTCTCTTCTTGAGCTTGGCTTGGCCAGGGCAGACCCACAGATTGTCCAGCTTAAGGATGGGAGGCAACGGGGCACGTCACCCCACATCTCCTTGGACACTGCTCCCGCCGGCACACTCTCCAAGCCTGGCCCTTGCAGCCCTTCCCAGCACAGGGCAGCCCTGTTCCTGCCAATTTCTCCTTTCCTCCAAGCTTCCCCTCTTCCTTCCATCTCCCCCGCCTCTTCCACCCTCCACTCCCCTTTCCTCCCCTTCCCTCTTCACTCCCTCACACTTCTCCCTCTCTTTCCCCCTATCCTCTGCCCTCCCTGTGGGTGGCACGAATCCCCGCTCTTTCCCTGGATGAAAGCGGCCCACTCCTCGCTGGGAACGGGCCGCCCTGCTGCATCCGCTGCATCCGCTGCATCCGTGGGAGGGCCTGGCGCCGCGTGGGGGTGGGGCCGGGGCCGCACCGGCGGCTGCCCTGAATGACAAGCGGGGATATTGATCGCATTCTGAACTCAGCCCAGCCGATAGAAGGTAATTAATGACTCCATTTGCCTCAGTACCGAGGAGAACAATTGAGTTTGAAACTGCAACAACTGGCAGCTGGGGGTGAACCCCTCAGAGGGGGAAGGTAGTGTTAGAGGAGCCAGGGAGGGGCGCAGAGGCCACTGGTCAGGGCGTTAGCCCAGAACCCCCACCCCAGCCACCGCTAGCCCCTGCTCCTCCCTTGCGCTCAGCCCCTAGGGGCCGAGGCCCATCACCCACCTTCCCACTTCCATGCCTTTCTCTTTTCTTCCTGTATCACTTTTCCCCCGCTCATTTTCTGTCTTGGGATGAAACAAGACTTCCTTTCCCCCAGATTGCTTCCTGTCAGCTGTACGATCTCGCACATCTCCCTCAGCTTGCTCCCTCATTTGTAAAACTGAACTAATGGTCTCTCTTTGGCAAGTGTTCTGTGGAAATTGGAGATAATGTGAGTAAAGCACTGGAGCCTGCCCAGTACATAGTTAGTGTCCGTAAATGATGGTGATGCTGATCTTTGACAAAGAAGGTAACTTTGGTGGCATAGAACTTTGGGGTTAGACATCCCCAAGTTCAAATCCAGGATAATGTTGAACAAATAAGTTTGCCTCGCATCTGAAGAATGAGAAGAAGAAGAAGTACGTTGTGAAGTTGGGTGGATTTAACGAGTGTATGTGAAAGCCCTAATATTGTCAGTTTCCCCACAGACAGGTAGATACGTGTATTTGGGCTCACAAAACTGCGGTTAGTATAGCTCTTTGCTAGACTTTAAAAGAATTCCTCTCAAAGGCCTGATTCCTACTTCTTGGGATTTGGGAGGTGACACTTGTTTGTCCCCCCCTTAATTCTGTAGACTTTGGTGAGCCTTGGGGCTTTCTGACCAAGGAAATGGCATGATTTCATTCTGTCTCTAATCATCACCCCACCCACCTTTTGGTCAGTGCACAAGAACTTCTCCTGTCCCTTGCGGTGACTACGTTGAGGACTCAGGTAGCATGTCTTCACACAAGGAGCACAGAACACTTCTGTTCCTAGCCCTTCTCCCTGCGACATGGTGTTCCCTGGCTTCCCTCCTGCCCAAGCTGCTGGGACCTCACTGGACAACACTATTCATGATTGGCCTAGCCTGGGGTCAGAGAGGTGGAAGGTAGGGCTCTGCCCTCAGGAAGCCCACAGTGGATGGGGAGTGACAAGGCTAAGTGAGCGAGGAGATCAGATCTTTTGCTGAAGAGTAAAAGATATTTTTATTAAAGATTCTAGAAGTGGTGCACGCTTGTTATACAAAGACCGGACAATATCGAAAAACTTAGGTGAAAAGAAGATAATTTGCTCCTGATCAGACGGTAACCATTGTCAACCATGTCAGCGGCTCTCCCTTCGGTCAAGATGACCTTTGGTTTTACAGTTGTCTTCATCCATGTGGGGACGGGGACGCCGTTGCTGGAGCCCACGCTCTGGATGCTGCAGCCCATTGCTGCCCCGTCCACAGCTGTGCTCAGAGCCCCTTCCCTGTGCCAGGCTCCCTGGTGGACATGCCCTTGAGCTAGCCACTTACCCTTATAGAAGCTATTCTTTGTTTACTCTGAGCCTGTTTCCTCACCAGTAAGGAAAAAAAAAAGAAAAAAAAAAAAAGGGACCATAATCCCTACCTGCCTTAGAGTGTAGTTAGGAAGCCCAGATAACCCAAGGTCTATGAAAGCTTTTTGTTAACTGCTCAGCAAATAGGAAGCAGTCAGAGGAGAAGACAATATGAGCCTTTGTTCCCCCGAAAGAATAATATACATCAGAGTTTTAGCTCAGCGGTTTGTTTAATTTAATTAATTAATTTATATCCGGCCTCGTTTCCAAAAGGACTTGTAGTAGCTTACTCTCCTTGACAACGCTCATGCTGTAGTGGACAAAATGCCCAGAATGGGCTCCAGTCCTGAGAGTCCTACTACCCAGTTGTGTGATCTGGGACTGGTCACCTGCCCCACGTCACCTCTCACCCCTTCTAGTTTTCCTTTCTGTAAAATGAGAATTTGGACCGAGTGTCCCCCTAATCATTCTGAAGTAGTCTGTGCTCAGCTAGCTCCGCCAGCTCACTGAAGGCCCCTCCTTCGGTGTAGGGAGGGTGCAAGGCAGAGAAGGCTGGGGCGGGGGGTGGGGGTGGCTAAGATCATGTCCCAGATGGAGTCAAGTGGTCCCCAGCTGAGCCCCTGGGTTTGGAACCTGGCCTGTGGAGTGAAATGACGTAGTGGGTAGGCTCTGGGCCAAGCAGACCTGAATTCAAATCCCGACTGTCATTTACCAGCGGTATAGCCTTGGATAAGCTACTTAACCTCTCCACCTCAGTTTCCCTCTCTGTCACATAGGTATCACGGTACTCCCCTCACAGGGTTGTTGGGAGGACTAAATGGCATGTAATAAGTTCTGAGTGTTGTGAGCAGCTAATGGATGGTGGCTGGGTAGGGGACAGCTGGAGAACAGGGCTGACTCCTCCACACGTGGAGACTGACTAGCACACGGTCCCTCCCTTGCTCTGGCAGGGTGCGGGGGGAGGTCTTACTAAACGTACAGCAACCACATTTTCCAACCTTAATCTAAAAAAAATGGACCGGCCGTGGGAAAGAATCCTAAAACTCAGAATTGCTCCACAAAGCCCAGGACATGTGGCCACTATACTCCAGCCCTCTTCTCGGAGCCCTGATAACAGGTTGGCTTTTGTCTTCAAGATAAAGGCTGAGGGCCTCCTCCCTTCATTTAGGGAAGGACTTCCCTGGAACCAATAGTCACCGTGGGCCGACAGACCCATTTTATCCCAACCTTGCTTTCTGTGACAGGGCCGTGGTATGGGATGTCCAATTTAGAGGCTGTCTCTGAGCCCTGTTCTCAAGCGAATTCCACTGCCTTCTTTGGATGGCAGTTGTGTAGCTCCGAGGTTAAGTTCGACTCTTAACTGGGAACACAGTGTTCTCTGTCCCTTGGCACTTAGGCGGGCAGGTGGTTTGCTGAGGGTGGTGCTCACCAGAGTGGGGGTGAGTGAAGGAGGGGCATAAGTCTACCCTGGGGCCTGCTGTGGATCTTCCCACATCCCTCTGATCGCTAGAGATACGCGGGACTTCCCTGATAGGTGACTGGGTGTTCTGAAGCGCCAAGCCAGTCCGATGGCCAGTTCAGACACCTCCGGCCAGGGCTTTGGCTTTGAATGTTACCCAGGGGAGCCTCGGTCATTCATTCAGTCACTCATCAACACCGACTCTGTGCCCACCTCTGTGCCTGGTGCCAGACCAACGGAGATGCATCAGGCATGGTCTCTGCCCACAGGGAACTCACAGCCTGGCACCTTGGCACAGGGGAGCGGTCGGTGTTGGGTCAGGAGTCTTCTTGGGGAAGAGTGCTATCTAAGTACTCACATATTTTCCCTCCCCACTCACTCGGAAACCTAGATCAAGACCCGCTTCTGCCTCCTCCTCTACTTTGGCCCAGCTCTGCCAGAGAGCCCTGCATGTCCGGGCCTAGAACTGGTGTCATAGCACGGTTCCAACCTCTCCTTGCTGTCACCTCTGAGAATCCACCCTTGGGAAGTTCCACCCTTGAGAAGCCCCACCCTGAGCGCTTTCTCCATCATCCTGAGGAGGTCCCTGCCAGCGGTCAACACTGACCCTGGTCAACGCTTCATTTTTCCATTCCTTTTCTATTCTCCCCTGTTCTCTTTTCATGCCTGCTCCTCTTCCTCTCCTCTCTTCTCTTTTCCCCTTCCTCACCCTACTGTCCGAACCCGCCCCCATCCAGGCCCTCCCTTAGCTGGATACCCAAGTGTACCATTCATGTGCCCTCCCCCAGCCAGCATTTCCCTAGGCTTCTGGCATGGGGAACTTCGGCCCTTTTTCCTCTCCCTCTGTCTGCCCTTTCTCCACCTCTGGGTTTCCTCCTTCCTGAGCTCTTCCTTCTTGGACCTCTGACCCCAGGCTTCTCCCCACCACCTTTCCTCACTTCCTTCCCGCACTTTCTCCTTGCCTTCGTCCCTCCCTTCCTTCTCCAGCTGAAGCAAGGGTGCCACCCCTCCTCTGGAGAGAGCCTGTGAGAGCTCCCTGTCCCCACCAAGGATGCCACTGCCCTCTCCCCGCCTGCAAGCCCCAACCCCCCACCTCCCAGAACTTTCTCTGTGCTCCTGCACCATTCATGATTACAGCCACCTTTCCTGACTCTTCAGGATCTTCCTTCTCCTCTGGGGCGTTTCCTCAAGCTTCCTGCAGCCTCTCTTGGGGTTGTTTCTCTGCAGCCTTTCATCATACCACCTTGCCTCCCTGATCCTCCAGCACCTTCTTTCTCTTCTTCTCCCACGCCCTTCCTCCTCTTGTTCTTCCCTTTGCCCGCCTCCCACTGCCACCTCTTCCAGTAGCAGGCTTCCCTTTGCCTCTCCTTCCTCCCTCCCCCTTCCATCGCTGCCTCTGTAACCTGTCTTATCACCAGGGCCTGAGTATACAAAAAAATAAATAAATAAAAAGGTCAGTGAGTGGAGGGAGCAGCAATAACCCCTAAAACAGTACTATCAGTGGAACATGATTGATCAATTGAATTCCATAGCGGCTGAAAAATGTGGGATTAAGTAGTGTATTATACGCACAATGAGTTGAGGCATGATGTTCATTTCAAGTTCATTTCGCCGGCCTCTACCACCAGATCAGGCAATCAATAGGGGCAGCAGATATCATATATCACCTCTCTGCGGGCTGGGGAGAGAGCACCATAATCTCTCGCAAATTTAGAGTGACAGATTTGTCAAGATCTGAAGGGCCCCTGAATAAATGAAGGAAAAGAGACTCCTCCAGCCAGTGACCTGAGGACAAAGCCTCAGTTCAGCCCCTACACACACACACGCGCGCGCACACACACACACACACACACACAAGGTTGAGCCAAGCCACACACAGGCATATACACAAATCCACACAGAGGCGTGATATGAGTCTTCCCACACATATGCACACACTCATGCACATCATGTGTGAGCACATGCTCGCAGACAAATGCACACTTTCCTTCCCAGGACCCATTTGGTGACACCGCAATAACCACACACAAAGACACCCGCTGCCTCCCTCGGCCCTGACAACAGGGCTTCCCAGAAAGGTAGGAGGACTCTAGCAAGAGAGAATTGGACACAATGGAACATGCAAATAGCTACGAGGGGGTGGAATTGGGATGATAGCACCTCCTCAAAAGAAAAACAGGCAGAGAAGAAACATGGGGCACATGAGCTCATGCTCCCCATGCAATCACACACACACACACACACACACACACACACACACATCCTTTGATAACGGTTCTTGCTCTGTCACTTACAAAGACACAGACACATATTTATCTGGATGTTTATACATGTACAAATACATATACACAAGGAATGCCCACACAAAAGGAAAAAATAAACATGCCACACCCTACCTCATATAACAGAGACACACACACTCTCCAAGACAGAACATCATTCCAGAGGCTTACACAGTAAAAAACACAACCACCAAGTTTTGTGTCCATAGGAATGTGAAGACATCGAAATACCGTGAAAGCTGTCCCTGTCTGTCCACCTCAGACTTGGTCCTGGTCTTCATTTCTCTCCCTTTCTTACACACACACACACACACACACACACACACACACACTTTCTTTGCTTTCCCACCTCCTGAGGAATAGAGTGGAGGAAAGGTAGCAGGTCCCATTTGGAAAGCAGACCCCCATGCTCCGTCTGGGAGGCCAGAAGAGAGGATGGCTGCAGGTGGAGGTTAATCAATATGTAATATTTTCTATGGTCTCCTGAATGATACTGTATGGTGTTACTGTATATAATGCAATATTGATTATATCATATCATATAATCACCTATAAACTGATATATATAACAGTCCCAGAGGAACACCCTGAGGCCTACAGCATGGGCTGGCCCCAGGCCCAAGGCTCCCCAGCAGGTCTTGGGCCGAGGGAAGCCGAGAAGTGGCCCTGCTGTGCCTGGGGGGGACCCAGCTTTGGGCTGGGGGGCTGCTGGATAGAGGTTCAGAGAGAGACAGAGAGCAGGCACTTAGCTCACTGCGTGCTCTGAAAACCCTAACAGACCTGATGCAAGGAGGTAGGGAGGGGTAGAAAGCCCCCACACATAGAAGAAAGCCCAGGCAGAGCAGGACATAGACAGAATTGGCCTGCAGCCCCAGGACGGGCACTAGTGTGGCACCACCATGGCCTTTTCTTCACTGAGTGAGTCTCAGCTCTCTGTGAGACCCGCAGGAGGAACTGGAGGGCAGAGGATGGCCTCTGATGTAGGCCTACTCAGAGTCCGGGTCAGGGACAGAGGCTGAGGCAGGCGGCCTGGGCACAAGAGCATCCACAAAGACCCTGTCTTTAGTCTCTGCCCAAGGCAGTGTGCCACTGCTCACGTGCCAGCCGCTGTCCTCCTGCTCTGGTCTGAGTCCTGGCCCAACGCAAGCAGAATGCCTCAGCTTGACTTTCAGAGCCCCTCCTCCCTCGGTGGTGAAGTTAATTACTTCACCCAGTCTCCATGTTACACTCAGCCTCGGAGATTTGATGATTTTCCACCCCTGGAGTCAGTGGAACTGAAATTCATCTCAGAGCCGAGTTCAATTCTCCACAGGCTCGGTAATGCTGGTCTGAGACACCCAGCTCCTCCCTCAGGCTGACCCAGGCCTGGGGACAGAAGGGGCTCAAGGGAGACATCCCCTAAGGAGACGATTCCTAGCAGCCCCCTGGCTCTACTTCTGCCCAGTTTTTCCCTCACTCCCACCCCCCCCCCCCCCCCCACACACACACACACTGGGACAACTTCCCTTTCTCTCCCCAGGTCCTTCAGAGGCTCTGGCTTCCTCAGCCAGATCTCAGAGGCATGGCCAGCCCCTGGGTCAGCTGCTCCAGCCTAGAAGCTGGGAGTAAGGGGTCCCGGCAGGGGTACAAAGCTCTGGGGGCCGAGCCAAGTGCCGGCCCCCCCGGGCCCACTGTACCTCCGCTGGCCTGTGCTGATGCCCCCAGTGTCCATGTGTCCTGCAGATGTGTCCGAGGGCTCAGTCCCCAATGGAGACTCCCAGAGTGGCGTGGACAGTTTGCGGAAGCACTTGCGAGCTGACACCTTCACCCAGCAGCAGCTGGAAGCTTTGGATCGGGTCTTTGAGCGTCCTTCCTACCCTGACGTCTTCCAGGCATCAGAGCACATCAAATCAGAACAGGTGAGGAAGGCGTTTTCTGCTTGCAGAAGCGCAAAGGAACAGGGCAGGACAAGGCCTCTGGACAGTGTGCGTCGCCAGCATCGCACGTGCTACATGTGTGT
Source organism: Puma concolor (assembly GCF_028749965.1). Taxonomy (NCBI): domain Eukaryota; kingdom Metazoa; phylum Chordata; class Mammalia; order Carnivora; family Felidae; genus Puma; species Puma concolor. Next base: position 60,396,482 of record NC_141677.1, read on the forward strand.
GCACCACGTGTGTGCTGTGTGAACACACACGAGGACGTAATGGTGGAGTTAAGAAAAACCATTCTGGTATAGGGCAGTTAGAAATGATGAGCTCTGGGTGCTAGGATGGTCTTGGGTAAGTCTTGCCCCCTTCAGAGCCTCAGTTTCCCCATCTGTAGAATGAAGGACTTGGGTAAGGTCTAATAGGTCCCTTCCAGCCCCGCTGTTCCGTGAGTCTGGCATAGAATACCCAGAAAATGTCCCCATGCCCCTGCCGTGTCCCTCGCCTAAATGGCCCGAAGGTCTTACAGAAAGTTTGTGCAAGCCTGGGGTGCTCTTCTCGCCCAGCGTCACGAGGAGAGCCCTCTGTGCCTGCCTCCTACTCCCCAGTGCAGCTGTCCGGTGTGACCCCAGATAGGCCAACGGCCCTCACACCCGGTACTCCCTCCAGATGCAGAACAGCCCAGCGTGGCTGCAGCCCGCAACACAGCGGCACGATGCACAACGCGGACATACGTCTCTGATTCCTCCCGTGTACCCATGTGCGCGTGTTCACCCACCACCACGGGCCCCTGCTCACTGTACTCAAAGCACGGCACCGAGAGCCGGAAGGGGCGCCTTTCCCAGGCCACAGCTCAGCACACATCCCGCACCTGCCTCCACCCACACATCCCTGTGGGCCCCCGGTGCACGCATGCAAAGATAGGAGCACACACCCATTCCTCCCACACCTACGGCCCAGGCCAGGCCCACAACCGCAGCCCAACACGGTCAGCCGGGCTTGCACGCGCACCCGCGCGGTGGCACAGCAGCGCCGCCCCGCGCGGCACAGTTCCTCCCTCGGACTCCGGCAGCTCCCAGCCACTCGCCTTTCTCTCCGCCCGTCCTTTTATCCCATAAGCTGTTTGTCTTCATAAAACAAAAATCAAAAGTCTTTTTAAGGTGCCCTGAGCCATAAACCAACAAAGGAGGAGCCGGCCGAGGCGGGCGGCTCGGTGCACCCTCCACGAGTCCCCGGCTGTATTACAATGAATAACCTTTATTTACTTTCATTAGACTATTAAACACCAGCACAGTCATTTTTCCCCCTGAAACTCGGAGCAGGGCCCATAAAGCAAATCCGAAGCCTAATTGAGTTCATTTTAATTTCTCTCCGATCACAGCGAATTACTCTGGTGATAAATCAGGGGGCAGCTTCACCCCCAGTAGAAGGCCTAATTTGCAGCTAATTACAAAACTGATTTCTACAGGAAGATCAATACGAGAAGGAATTGGAAATGACGAGGCAATCCCGTCCAGCCAGGGAGGGGAGGGGGCCCTCTGGGGGGGCCAGGAAGCGGAAGGGAAAAAAACGGACCCGAAAGAGCAGAAAATCAGTTTTAATTTAACGTAATATTAATCAGAGCAACTTTTCCTGCTTTGTGCAGGCTCCTGGGCTGCCCAGCTCTGGGGTCTGGCTTAGCGGTGGCTGCAATAAAAAGGCAATTACCCGAGTGTTTCGGGCAGGACACCCTTTCAGAGTCAATGACTGGCCCCCTCCCACCCTTCTGTTAGCCATGTGGACTCTCCCCCTCCCCAATTTCATACCCCAGTGCACAGGCAGAGAGCGAGGGGCCCGTGGGGCTGTCTTTGTTTGTTTTTTAAAAAGGGGGCGCCAGCACCCGAGCAGCTAGCCCAGCGGCACCAGGCCAGAGGCCCCGCTAGGCCCTTCCCCCAGCCCCTGCCTCTGCCATCACTGCACGGTTCGCCCTCCTCCCCAGGACTCCAGGGGGGACCTGAAAGCACCCCTTGCCTCGCAGCAGGGGGAACCCAACTGCTACACTCCACCCTTGGGGCTTCTTAGGCAGGGGACGCTGTGGCAATTGGAAGGATGCTGGGATAACCGCCAACAGCGTATACCTCCAGCTACGCCGAGTCCGGTCTCCCCCCCACCCACACAAAACTCTCCATCATCCGCCGAGCCCGCCCCTCCCTCTCTCCCCTCCCTCTGCCCGGCCATCTCCTTCCACCCCATCTGGGAAGGCTCCCTGTTCCTCCTCCCCATCTGCACACTGAGCCCTTTCTCCGCATGTGTGCATCAATAGAGAGCTGTCGCTTTTCTCTCTTCTCCCAGGGGAACGAGTACTCCCTCCCAGCCCTGACCCCTGGGCTTGATGAAGTCAAGTCGAGTCTATCTGCATCCACCAACCCCGAGCTGGGCAGCAACGTGTCAGGCACGCAGACATACCCCGTGGTGACCGGTAAGGAGGCTTCCGGGAGGGTGGGGGCGCTGCTTGCAGTGGGGGCACCTCAGCCGGTGCCATCTGGGCCCAGCGTGACAAGGGGCCCCCTGGCATGATATCTGCAGAGAGAGCGAGCCTCCGAAAACCAGGGTGCTTCCTGAACAGATGTGTGCAGATGTGGCGAGACAGAGTTGTGGTCAGGGTCTCTGCCTGGAAAGGTCGAAGCGAGGAGGGGGCTACTGCTGGTCCCTTCTGCCCGTCCTCCTGGCTCTCCTTTTGCCTTTTTCTCTGGCCTCCACCGAGGCACCCAGAGTTATTAGCCTCTTGCTAGGACATGTGCAGAAGAACGCGGAGGCCGGGCTGGGGAGAATGGAGCATGAGGCCCAGGGTCCAGCCTCCATACTCCCATGTCTCCAAGTATGCCTTCCTCTACCCCCCGGGAAGCCGGGTTAGCTGTGTGGCTTTGGGCTTCGTGGCATATGGCATCCAGCTCTGTGGTTACAGATAAGCACGGTTCTTCCAGCCCTCCGTCCGCTTCCCGGAGAAATCACAGAGACTGAGGCTTGATTTCAAGGCAGGGTCAGGCCTGTCGCACAGTCAAACGCAGGGGGAGCGGGCATTTGTCCAGCCGCTCTCGTGGGTTAGGAGCGGCAGAGGCAGCTCGCGGGAAGAAGGCCGGAGTGTGGTGCCGCGCAGGGCCAGCCGATGCCGCTCTAGGCCGCCGGGCTGCAGGCTGTGGAAGGCGCCTGGCACTGTGGAAGGCTTTCCGGGCCAGGGAAGTGCCCAAGTGGGAGAAACACACATTGAGGTGTTATTAAAATTCACCTAATTATTCTGGAGACACTAAAGCCAATGTGCCGTTTGTTCCTTGGGAGACAGAATGATTGAGAAGGGTCTCAGTGGGGATTGGGAGACACTGAGGCGTTACCTGCCGAGCGAGGCAGGCGGAGGCGGCCCGGGGACCTGGCAGCCAGCGTCACAGCCAGCGGCAAAGACAGGGAACAGGCCCTGTTCTGACTTGGAGCCCATCTGAGCAGGGCTCAGGCCTGAGATGGGCTGTGAGTGGCCACACGGCCTCCAACTAGAGTCTGGGGAGGGCCCTGCCATGAGCTCTCGCAGCTTCTCCTCCAGAGGTGTCCTGGTACAACTGTTTCTGGCCCGGACAGGGTGGAGCTCTTTGGCTAGGCAATCAGAGACTGTTCTGGAAGTGTCAGAGAACTGGATGGGGCTTTCGGGAGTGACAGGTGGGTGGGTCAGGACACTGCCTGTTATCAACTGGGCCTCAACTCAAGCCCTCCTTAGCCAACGTGGAAGCCCTCTGAGCCACTGGGGGTTCTGACCCAAGGCAGAGCAATGGTGCAGGCCGGGCCACCTTTCCGGTCTGCTGAGAGTTTCAGTGGCCACTTCCCAAAGGTGGTCCACCCCAGGCAGCTGACAAAAGAGAGTCCAAGAGACTCGTCTCTAATCCCAGCTGTGCTTCTCTGTGCCTGGGGCCACAGTCCAGAAGGCAGAGGCTCCCTGGGGTGGAGAGATGGACCTTCGGGTAGGGTTCCTGCTGCAGGAGAACTCAGGCTGGTGCAGAGAAGTGCCTCCACCTTGAGCATCCCCCGCCCGCCTTCCTGCCCGCCCCCCCCCCCCCCCATGGCCCTGGAACGGTCCCAGCTCAGCCTGGGAACATCTCCGGCTGATCCATCTGGATCCAAGTGTGAGAAAAGTTCATTTCAGACCCAGCTTGACATTCCCAGGTGGCAAGTTAGCACTAACATCTCAATCTGTATGCGACATTTCAATCAAGCGAGGAGTAACAAAAGCAGAACCATTAACATTCGGAGCTGTTCACCAGTGGTAATGACGGGAAACTCGCTCAGAAACTGGAAATTACCAAAAAGAGGGAAGTGTGTGGAGAGGTGGGGGAGGGGAGATGGGAGGAGGTGGGGGCAGGGAATGATTTTTCCAGACTTAGGCCAAGATCCAATGTTTGGATTAATGGTGCCATTACCCGAGAAAGGGCTTCAGATTATGCTCATTCTTAAAATGTTTTTGCTGGCAATTAAACGGCTGCAGTTATTGATCTTTGTTGATTTTATGTCCTCCTAATTTGCATAATCTATTAAAGATGAATGATTCACGATGTGTTTATTATGGGGACAAACAGAAATTGCTAGAGGTACTATCAAGGTGAGAAACGGGGCAGTGCCCAGAGACTTCATGCGCCGGCTCAGGAGCAGGTCCAGCATGGTGGCCTTCGGGCCAGGACTTTGTGGGGAGCAGTGAGCAGCGATGCAAGGAGAACAGACACGAGAGAGGTGGACTTGGGCTGTGTTCTTCTAGAAGGATCTTGGCATCTGTGACAACTTCAAGCCCAGCTGGGATACGGGAGAGGCTTTTGGTGTATTTGTGGAAATTCCCCTCGGAGAGTCTTAAAAAGCTTATTTGGTTGGAGAATATGAAGGGCTTGGGTGGAGAAAGAAAAGGGGAGGCTCGTTCTGGCCAGGCATGTGCTAAAGGGGAGGGAGCAGGGAGGTCATCCGTGCCCACAGCCTGGCTTGGGCGTGCTAAGGTGTTCAAGGAACCCTCTTCATCCCCGCCGTGCCTCAGGCACCCAGCTCGCCTTCCTCCCCGGGGGACAGGCAGCTGAGGCTATAAACCTTCAGGTGTGAGCCCTGAGGAAACCGGCCCAGCAAGGCCCTAGCCCAACCTGAAGAGCCGACCTTATTGATATTCCTGCCACCTCCTGGCACTGGAGGCTGATTTCAAACTTCACCAGCCACTTGATACAGCTGTTCCACAAGGTCAGGACTGAGAGGAGAGAGGAGCCTTGGCTATTGTGTGGAGGGGAGAGTGGGGCCCAGTGGGCCAGGACACAGCTAATCACATTGCAAGCAAGGGTGGCTGCCAGCGACTGGGGCCTGGCCTGATAGCCTCCCCTCCCCACCTTCCATCTTGGAACCAAGGAGAGAGACCGATTTTTCTGGGTAGTGTTTGCAAGTTCTGCCGAGATTTTAATTTCACTGCATCACAACTCAGCAAGCTGCCAAGTCAAGCTGGTTATTTAAATTTATCACCCACTTTCCCTTCCGCCGCTGGGCTGCTCTAGCTCAGCGGCGTCTCTTCTCTCCAGCCCACTGCTCTAGGCTGCTGGTCTGGAACGGAGCCGAGCGTCTCCGAAGTGATAAGGAAAAAGGGACCAGCTAGATGAGAGAGTGGGTTGGGGGTACTCTGGCCCCAGGCTTCCTCAGGTTGGCTGGCTGATGGCTGGTGCCTTCTATCACTTCTCACCCTTCCAAAGGACTCCATAGGGGGCCGCCATCGACCCCTCAGTAGTCCCAGGGACCTCTAGGTCAGGACTTCAGTGAGGACTCTGGCTCCAACTGCGTGCCTGCCGATGCCTTCAAATCTCCCACCACTGGTAGGAAACAGCCCTTCTTCCCCCGCTAGCCCCACCCCAACCTCTCCCTTCCTGTGTCTGTCCAGGTCTCTAGCCATAGAGGAGCATGAGGGGACACTGGCAACAATGTTGATCTGAGAGAAGATGAGTACTAGTTTCGGGATCTCCCGAGTCCCTTGGAGACGCGCCTGAGCATTGAGAGAGTCCCTTGACCTGGCGAAAGTCCACCCTGAAGGGGAGAGCAGGTTCCCCACCCTGGAGGCCAAACGGAGCGAGTCAGGGATGGTTCGGCGGCTCTCCGTGCTTACCCTGGCCTCCCAGGAACCCAGCGGCCCCTGGACTTGATGCACAAGTGGGCTTCACTGGCCTCTAGTGGGCATCAGCACCAAGCACCAGGAGAGATGCACGCGAGCGTAATCCTTGCCGCCCTCCTTTTAGTCCCAGAGAGGTAATGGGGGAATGAGGCCAATGTCCAGAAACCAGACAGGCTGCACTCACCAAAACACCGCTGGGTAAAATGTAACAACAAGAATTGTTAATACACAGACAAGTCTCACTCTGTGGCACCAGACGTAGAGGGAAACTCAAAGCCCGGGCGATCTGTGAGAGACTGAGGGTATCGCACTGGAGGTGGACCCTAACTGGGGGACGTTGGGGTTGTAACACACCAGAGAGGAGCCATGACCTTGGGTCCAAAAGAAGCAGGACGCTAGAACTGAGCATTACCCCGCATAAAGCCAGGGACAGAGCAGGACAACACTGTCCGTGAAAGGGAGACACATAAACGTATCCCAGTGGGTCCAGGGAAGCAAGCAAGGGGGAAAAATGGTCTCCATGAAAAATGGCACCCTGAAGCCTGACCCTGGTACAAGAGTTCAAGTTTATACCCGAGAGTGTGACAGGAACTCCCCAGCCAATAGCTGGCATGAAAATGTGTCTAGAATAGTGACCCACTCAGAAACCCCAGCAGGGACGAGGGCAGACCTTCTCTGTAGGGGCAGTCCCCAACCTCGGGCACCTGGGACTCCGCCACTGAAGTTGAGCTTGCTACAAAAAAAACAAAAAACAAAAAAAAACCCCACATACTTCATGTGAATACAAGCTATCGTGAGGGAGAGTTAGCAGAAGCAATCAAAAGGAAGATTACTCTCCCCAAGAACGGGACATGGTAGAGCAGTCCAAAAGCATCTATAAAATAAACATGTTTTAGTCTTAAAAAGATAAAAGTTAAGTATCAGTTTTGTGTTTGTTACAGATCTAGATATCACATCCCCCTCCCCGCCACTGCTCAGCCAATCGTCAGGTAATAAAAATCAGAAAGGACAAAGGCTGAAGACCGCACCTATAGCGCATGGTTTTGAGGTCCAGGCGCCATGGAAAGAGCTGCTTCTCCAAACTCCCAGATCAAAGGGTCAGCAGAGAATCTTCCCTTTTCTTTGGAAAAAAATGTCTGAACTTTGGAAAGCTAGGGATGAGGAAAATACATTCCTCCTCAGTGAGAAGAAGAGCCTTGTTAGCTTCCCTACCCTGGCAGTGGGGGGGAGAAGGGGGTCTTATTCCAAGAGTTTGGGAGAAACTTCTCGTGATGCCTTAAGACTGCAGCTCTGAAGGAATCTATAGCTAAGACCCAGGAGGAGATGTGGATGCTGCTCAAGGCGGGGGAGAGAGGGAGCAGAAGATTCTCCTGGAAGCTGGTAAATTTGAGCAGAGGTGGGGGGAGGTCAATAAGGCAGAGGTCAAAGCTGGAAAGCAGGGCTGACTGCCCCCCCCCCCCCCAGGTCCTGGAGGCCTGTGCGGACAGTGCAGGCTCAGCTTCTGAAAAAGGGTTGTGGGCTCTCAGAAGCTCAGACCCCCTGCCCACATCTGGGATGGTGAGCGAAGCGGCTTTTTAGCCGATAGAAGTGTGGGTCCTGGGAAACCCTCCTCCTCCTACCGGGGAGTCCTGAGGACCTCCAGAAACTGCCTCTTTCCTGTAGTTAACAACCCCCTTCCAATGCAACTGCACTTCCCTCCATAAAACAAACAGCTTAGCTCTTGGCCAGCCCCTCCGGGGGAGGAGAGGGCAATAAAGGCTGAGAAATGTTTCTAAAGGAAGCTGGGAGTCTCCTAGCCTTGTCTGTCAGCTCAAAGACCCTGATTAGCTAGAGGAATTTAGGGCACAGACATCAGAGTTCCTCTCCAACCTTGAAAGATGGGCGCTAGGGTAACTTCTGACATACAGCAAGTCAGAGCCCTTTGCTGAGGAGGCCAAACCAGACCAGAGGGCTTCTGCACAGCACCCACGGGCCCTGGACTCTTCATTTAGGCTGAGAAGGCCCAACAGTATGAAGCTAGCCTCCTCCAGACATCCCTGAGGCCTCCGGCTACATCCCCAAGGACCTCCAGGCCTTAGACCTCAGCTCTGATTTAATTATGGGGGCATTTCCATAGCAATGAGACATTGACAGATAATGCGGGTGCCCTGGGCCTGCAGCTTAGGGAGTCATTGAATCAGGGCTCTGCCCCTTCCTCCTTTATCCAGTTCACCTCTAAAGGGAAAGGATACTGAAAAGAAGGGGCATCAATCCACTCTAGGACTGGGAGAGTGAGATCAAATTGGAGCAGAATAAAAGCTGTACCACCCCAATTTTCATCCTCAATCCACATCCCATGTCTGTGCCTACCAGCCATCCCAGTGGCGATGGGCTGCCCATCCCAGCAGGGTGCCTTGGACAGAAGCACAGCGGGGTGCAGGGTGGGCTGCTAATGGAGTTGCAGAGGGGAGGAGAGTCATGGGGAATATGAAGACAGTATGAAAGGCTCCAGGGTATTTTAACAAAGATGCAGTACTATGGTCATACCTTGGGCCTTCCTCTTGACTTCTCCCTTCGTCTCTTCCTTCCATCCAAGAGACCCAAAGTCTGAGCACCCCAGATGGATTGTGCTTTATCCTCCACAGCAAGGGTTCGCTGACCCATGTAGAGACCAGGGAGAGGGGCCAGGTTTTTTTTTTTTAAATGTTTTTATTTATTTTTGATAGAGAGAGTACTAGCAGGGGAGGGGCAGAGAGAGAGAGAGGGAGACACAGAATCCAGAGCAGGCTCCAGGCTCTGAGCTGTCAGCACAGAGCCCGACGCGGGGCTCGAACTCACAGACCTTGAGATCATGACCTGAGCCGAAGTCCGACGCTTAACCGACTGAGCCACCCAGGCACCCCAGGAGGGGCCAGTTTTAATATGAATTCAAAATATTTTTAAGAAATCAATGACCTTTATTCCAAGTGCATATAGTAGCCAACTCAGGCTAACAAAGAGTTGCCTAATAGAAAGCACTGGGCACTATCTTCATGATTAGCTGGGTTAGAGAGGACCTTTCAGCTGTCATAGATGTTTAGAGATGCATGGGGGGGGTCCCAAAGGACAATTCCCCAAAAGGGGGCTCCCCTGCCACTGAGCTTGTTCATTATTTGGCCCTTTCTAAGAAGAAAAGTTTGGCTAAGTAAAAGTAAAATCAGTCAACTTAATCTTTTCTGAATAACCAGAAATTCTAAATGGTGGTATCCTGATGAATATTCCAGGTATGCTTTGGGACCAAGGGCTCAGAAATGTCCTGGTGGGCTCAAAGCCACCTAGGTAAGACCTGAAAGCCTGTTTCCCCCAGAGAGCCAGCCACCCCCCAAGGTGACAGGAAACACCCCCCCTTATTCCCCCTCCCCCCCCCCCCCCCCCCCCCGCCACACACACTCACACACCTGGCCCAGGGTGATCAGAATCTTTCCTTCCCCCACTATTAGCCTCAGGACAAACAAGCCAGTACTTTTTCACCCCTGAGCTTTGGGAGGCAAGCCTTGCCACTATTGTTACTTCTGAGAGGGCTTTGCTCCCTTCAGCCTGGAATCCTCTCCTCTCCTCCCCCGTGGCGGCTGGGCTGCTAGGCAGGGAGGGAGGAAGTCTGCGGCCCGCTCCAAGAGCAGCCTAATGCTCCAGCAGCTTAAGTGGCCGTTTTCCTTGGGATTAGGGTTTCACTTACACAGAGCGCCTGAAAAACGCTGCGCTTTCGGAAGGATTAGAGCTGACAATTCAGTGGTCTCAGAGAACAAAATAAAGCCGGAGAGGAACTGGGAGACCTGGAGTATCGGGAGACTGTGCAAACAGGCTTAACCTCTGCCCACCCAGCACGAGGGTCTCTCGTGCTCTTGAGCCCATCCGTGAGCCTGGGCCCGCCTCCGGGGGGTGGGGGGCGGCGGTGCGCCAGCACCTGCCCAACTCCTGGTCTCCACTTGGGATTTGCTAAAGGAGCCAGAGAAGGCAGCTTGGGGAAGTGAGGGAGGAGAGGGCTGGGATGTCTTCCCCTCTCTCTGAGCCTCAGTTTCCTTCTCTGTAAGGTAAGGGGGTTGGACTAGGAGATAGCCAGATTCTCTTTCAGGCCTTTGAAAATGTGATTCTCCCGAACACTCCCTAGCCTTATCCCAGGATCCTGAGGCTGTAGCTCCATCCATGGTCCAGCTGAGTTAAAGGGAAGCCACCTCTTGGGGGGCTCAGATGAGGGCAGTGAGTGTGCTGGAAGGGGAAGGGGTGGGGACGGCATGGCTGGTGTATCCAGCTGGTTGGCTGTCTGGGCGCAGACCCCCCCCCCCACCCTGAGCCCACACAGATCTGGGCGGGGTCCCTGCCCAGGACACCACAGGGACTAAAGGTCCAGCTGTCAGTGGGAAGCAAGATCAGCTAGGAGAGCAGCCACCTGAGCTGCGGGCACAGCCCCCTCTGCTGGAACCCAGAGTAGGCAGGGCTCAGGATGAAGAGCTCTGGGGCCAGCACGGTGCCCGGGGCTGGCGGCCGTCGCGCAGGCACCTCTGCCCTCAAGGAAGAACCTTTGGGAGGATTTGGAAACCTTGGAAATAAGAAACAGCACGAACTAAGTGGGAAACTCCTTAAAAAGCAGCTTTCACGGATGTGAAGTTTGTTACTTTAGCATATTATTTAAATTTGGATTGGTCATTAGGTGATTATAATCGGTACACCAGTGTGAATGTGCAGTGTATTGAGGCGGTAATTACAAATTTAATAACTGCGCATTCTTGGAAGTATTACGGATGCTTGTGTCAAACGCGGGCACAGACCGCCAACCTCGGAGCAATCTAATGTCTTCATCGTCAGTACCTTATGAGAAGCAGACAAAACTTGAGACTAGGATAGTAAACCAAGAGTTATGTTTTCTGGCCTTAGGCTCCTCCACAGTGTCGAGCGGATGGCAGAAGTGCTCATTTTCAGAGAACGATGCTGCGGAAAAGCACCCCTACACTCACCGACTGGAACTTAGGCTGTATAAATCTGTGTCTAATAAGTCTGGTGGTCTGAGTCATCCCTGAGCCCGAGCACCTCCGCCACTCGGGCAGCTGCCTTTTTATTGTTTCCCGGGTCTTCGGGATGCTGACGTTTCCCCTACTTGAGATAAGACTCTCCGCTCCCTCACATATTCTCCTGCTGTTCTCTGTAGGATCTCGTCTACTGGTACGATTGAAGTGCTTTCGAACAAATCGGTGTCTTTCATAGGCCAAAGAAAGGAGGTTCGTTTGGTGTGTTATAAATAGTGTTTCTCAATCTCTGAGTCAGGCATACTTTTGCGAATATGATAAAGGCCATCTAGATGTTATATATGTGTACTCATAACATCTGATGTATAGCTTTACATGGACCCTGTGAAGCGTATCTATGGAGTTCCTGCAGGATCAGTGAACTCCAGTTTAAAACCCTTGCTGTAGAAAATGAAAGAACCTGAACCATGCAAGAAACAAGGAACCACAAGATGTTGCTGTAGGCAGGATTCATTTAGCATCATCCCAGGTTACCTTCCTGGACCAAATACCTATTTTCTGGGTCTATAATACTCAAGAATGCCATTCTAGAATCAGTTCCTATGGTCCTGCTTATTCTGTCGTCCAGATTCAACCATCTACTCTCTGTGGAATCTCGAACATAACACTTCGCCCCCCTGAGTTTCAGTTTTTCATCTATACAACGGGGATTACAAGCAGATCGACATCGTTGGTGGATATGAGGATTAAAAGAGAGAAGACACAGAAAATGTTTCGGACAGTGCCTAGCTGTTGTCGGTGTTCGATGAATGCGAGCTAGGCTAGATCAAGTAGAAACACAACTCTGCCCTTGAATCTTAGAGCTGACAAGATAGCATAAATTCTCTGGTGACTGAAATTTTCCAATTTCTTAATAAAGTCATTCGCCTTGCTTTTCTCTGTGCTTTGTAAGAGGAACTGCACTTAGATTCTCCAAAACAGTTGATTTGATCTGGCCCATTTGGTAAGGAATGTCTGACAAAAGTGCACCGTCTGATTCAGATGTAGTGATTGCTGTAGAAATTGGCTGTAGACTCTTCAGGGACTTCTGCAGTTGAACTGAGAAGACATCCTCATCAAGTACAGTGCTGCTAACACTTCTGGGTGCTTTAAGACTCTCGACTACTACTGTTTCTTAAAGAGCCTCTTTGTTTTTTAGAAAACTCTCCAAGGAGATTAATACTCCACCCCATGGAGTTTTACTACAGACTTTCGCTGTCAGTATTTTATTCTTTATGTCCTGTTTTTTCTTGACTCATCTTAATGACAACGGCGACAGTATGAGCTTCTGCCTGTTGGATGACTTCTTTTCCTCTCCTTTGGCTCTTTTGGGAATTATCTGGCTTCACGTTATCACTAAAAGGCGGTGTGGGACAGACACGGCTTCAAACCCCGGCTCTCTCCTTTACTAGCGCTAGACCCATTAGGAAATCTTGATGCCTCTCCGCGCCTCCATTTTTTCTCAACTTTGAAACAAGGACGTTAGATCATCTCGAAGGCTCTTGCATCTTTAAAACGTTGTCATCTTAGGAAGCAAGGATCCAACACGAAATGCCCCTTCCCCTGGTCACATGTGGGTTCTTGTCCATTTGTGATTCCTGGTGCTGTTGTCCCATGACTGGCACTGTGGGTGAGCAAAACACTCTTGCCTCTCCCTATCCTCTGTCGGGTAACACGTACTTCCTAACCTATGTGTTTTGCCACGTGGCTGGTTTTCTCCTCCTTCTGGTTGTGCTTCCAGTTCTCGAATCTCTCTCTGCTCCCGTGTGTCCATCCGTCTGCAGTGCTCTGCCGATGCTTCCTTGCACACATTCCATTACCCATTCATATCTCTCGCTAAAAGAGGCTTGCTCAAAGAATGCTGCTGGGCAAATGGTACGATGGTCTTAGTAATTTGAAAACTTCCTGCGGTCCGTGTTTTCCATTATTGACAACGGGGTTCCAGAAGAATATATGGCTCTGGCGAGAGTTTGGTCAATTTTTTCCTCCTCTTCTGGTGTCACCTGCGTACTAATGAAGCCATTGAGCGTGCTTTGTATGCGGCGGCTTGCACCTCCGTTGGCTCAGGGGTCCTGATGGGCACCTCTTTGTGGTGATGCTGATGTTTCAGAGTCCGCAGTGGCAGCAGCTTCACAGCTGTATGCAGAACACCAGGAAGCTTGCGTGCTTCTTCCTCGTCCTGGGCATCTTCTCCCGCATTTTAAAAATGTCTGAAAAGCACTTCCCAGGTTCAGTTCTTTAACTAGAATTTGGGAATGTGTCTTTCAAGGAACAATTCCGCGGGTGACTTCCAGCATGCAGAAGTTTCTGTGTGCCGGAAGTTAGCCTGACTGTTTTGCAAGAGCAAAAGCCAGTGGAACTAAACAGTGCAGTGGGGATAACTCCAGGCTAGCTGGAGACACCTTTCCAGGCATCCAGCCTCTCTTCCTTTCTCCGAAGCTAGGTAGGGAATTGTATGACACAACCTCAGATTACAAGGAATTCATGTGTGGCAGGCTGTAGGAACCAGGCAGCTGAAAATCAGAATTCGGGCGCATTTAGATTCCTGTTTTTCACTTTTCTGGCTGCTTTCCAGGCATTAAGATCGCAGGACCAGGAGGAATTGGATTTCTATATCTTTCTCATTTCAAAACCTCTACATCTTCCCTAACTCTCCTCTGTCTTGGGGCTTTTTGACCAGCACATGCCATATTATTAGTCTCTCAAGGAGTTGATAAATATCGCCGTCCTTGTCCATTTCAGACCCACTCCACTGAGAGATGGTCAGGAGGAGTGAAACTTTTATTGACAATAGAAGTCAATGAAAGAAAACCCACAACAAAGCAGGCACAGATACTTCCTTCTTCCTCTCTGGGAGTCCGAAGTGATCTCTTGTCTGATGGTTCTGCTCCGTTGTTTGTTCTTGAGTTTTAGGAAATAGAAGACCTTAGCTATATTAGACAGTAGAGAAGACAACCAACCATTCTATTGCTTGATGGGCTATAAGTCACAATACAAGTCACTGTCATCTCTCATCATCCCCTAAAAATTCATAATGGCCTGTTCAAACTATTTTTAGAGAAAAAGCAGATTTCAGCATTGACATTCTGCCCCAGCCTTTACCTCTTCAAAGGAGACCAGCACACATGAAACAGTCAGAAAACAATACAACCCGCCTGGCGTTGGCTGTAAGTGCAACAGAGTGATAGAGAATCAATCAGTAAATATTTATTGAGCATCCTTTATTGAGTTACCAACCATGCAAGGCAGAGCAGAAGACAGGGCCCTGCCCTCAGTTTGATTATGGTCTATTTGAGGAAGCAAGCCATAATATGAAACAACGGGTCTGATGCCTTATGAAATATAATGTCGTGGTCAGCCATGCAGCACAGACACTGTAGAAATTTGGAAGGAAGAAACTTCCCTGATGGGTAGAATGGTAGGCATTTTAAGGCTCGAGCTGGAAGGAGAGGGTAGCTATGCGGAAGACAAAACGATACGGCAAAAGCACAGAGGTTCCACAGCGCACCCGCCCATGAAAGCAGTCCAACTAAACCAGGTGGAGTGAGAATCAGAGCTGAGAAAGTCAGGTGGGGAGAGTACCCAGGAGGCTTTGAAAGCCTTGGCAGAGTGTGGATTGCAACTGTGGACCGCAGAGAATCCGTGGCGGTCTTCACAAGGGAAGTGATAGGTTGAACGCAACGTTTCATGAGGACTAGCCAGGCAGCCACCCTTGGGATAGATGGGAGAGGCAAGAACGTGGAGGCAGGGAATACAGGCAAAAATACTGTTGTGGCTGACCAGGGGCAGGTGCTCAGGAGCTGAGCTATGGAGGTGGGAGAGGCTATGGAGACAGGACTGATGTTACAGACATTGCTAAGGGGAATTGATAACACTTGCTGACTGACTTCATCTAAAGGGGAAGGACAAAGGCTATACATCCAGAAGGATTCTAAAGTGTTTGGTCTGGCGGTCTTCAAGAGGGTCAGGAGACCTGATTGGGAGGAAGATGAGTCTGCGTTTATTCCTGCTCAGTTTTAGGTGACAGTGGGACAGCTAATGAAAATGTTCAGCAGGCAGCTGGAAATGCAAAAGCCTGAGCTGTAGCCCTGTGTACTTTGGGAGAATTGAATCACTCAGATGTGTTGAGGGAGAAGTGAGGAAACTCACACGGGTCAGAAAAGTAGGAGATGAGGTGAAATTCACAGAGAGGGTGGCCAGGAGAGCGAGGGGCACTTTGGAATAGCCATAGGGAGGATGAAAGCTGCGGGTGGGTGGGGGGAGCTGAGGAAAAGGAAACGCACTGGGCCAGATGTGCAGAGTTCTGTGACTCCCTGCATCTTGCCACGCCTTGCCTTCTCAGGGTCAGACAGAGGCACCGGAGTGGGACAGTGGACAGGCTGAAGAGGAGGAGGATAAGGGGAATCTGGAGAGGATAAATGGGACCCAGGAGAGCATCACATTGTCTCTAGGGCATGGCACTGCGGGAGAGGGAAGAGGGCAGATTGTTGGCATTACAGATTGAGGCATAAAACGTAAGGGAGGTGGTGATCCCTTCATGGTGATGGAGGGGACAGGCAAGAAGGGGAGGCCACTCAGGTGTCGCTGCATCCCAGAGATGTCTGTGAACCATGGGTGGCTCCCTAATACTGGCTTGCTTTACCTTCGCTCCAGGACACTGTGAAGGAAAGCCCTGCTTCCCACCCTCCAGACTCTAGCTAGTAGAAGTTTCCAGAGACTGAGGTCCGGCAGTTGGTGGGGGGAGAGGGGTTTGCTCGTTGGAACTTGATCTGATCCACTTGAACTGTTGGCTCAAAGCCCCTGATT
Source organism: Puma concolor (assembly GCF_028749965.1). Classification (NCBI taxonomy): domain Eukaryota; kingdom Metazoa; phylum Chordata; class Mammalia; order Carnivora; family Felidae; genus Puma; species Puma concolor. The sequence continues at coordinate 60,412,209 of NC_141677.1, forward strand.
CACTTCAGGGATGGTTTTTTTTATCATTTAAAATTTTTTAAATTCTTTATTCATTTTTGAGAGAGAGAGACAGCGACACCGAGTGTGAGCGGGTAAGGAACAGAGAGAGAGGGAGACAGAATCCGAAGTGGGATCCAGGCTCTGAGCTGTCAGCACAGAGCCTGAGGCGGGGCTTGAACTCATGAACCACAAGATCATGACCTGAGCCAAAGTCGGACGCTCAACCCACTGAGCCACCCAAGCGCCCCATATCATTTAAATGCCATAAACACTAAGAGCAAAGTAACCCACTGGATGCCTCCCCCACCCCCACTCTCCACACCTGCCAGGCCCAGCACCTGCAGCTCCACTGAGAGAGGACAAGAAATACCCATCGGGCCCAGAATGGGTGGGGGTGGGGGTACCCTCCAAGTCTGAAGGAAAGATGGGGTGTTAGAGAGGTGCGGGGTGAACAAGATGATAGAGGTCCATTTGGCTACTGGAGAGACCACAGCTGAGTATCTTGCTGGGGAGGAGGAATAAAAGCAGGTCACCCCCCCAACCCTTCTCCATCTGGGTTTGGGCAACAAAGGGACACAAGCAAAGGCGAACACGTAGGCACACGAACGCACACAGAGACACACAAAGTGCTGGAAACAGCAGAGGTGCATGGCCGATCATAGGACAGACGTTAGCTAACGGGCTTCAACGCGTGTAAGGGCGCACGCGGACCTGCTCATTCAGCTCTTCTGCCACATGTCTGCTCCCTCCTTGCCAAGAGCGTCCTTCCCATGGAGTACCCTGGTGGGAGCAGAGGCAGGCCTCTCCCTTCCAGGCCTCACCCCTTCCCCTTTGTGTCTTTCTAGGTCGTGACATGGCGAGCACCACCCTGCCTGGTTACCCCCCTCACGTGCCCCCCACTGGCCAGGGAAGCTACCCCACCTCCACCCTGGCAGGAATGGTGCCTGGTAGGTGACAATGGTGCAGCTGCCTCGTTTAGATGGGGGTGACTACGCTGTGGGTGAGCTGCTGAGTCGGCTGTAGTCTGAGGCTGGGGGTGGGGGGAGACCCAACGTCCCCTCCCCCCAAGCCTTTTCTGTTCCATCCCTCTCTCTCCCTAGAGGCTGCAGTTGGTCCCTCGTCCTCCCTCAGGAGCAACCCAGGGAGGGAGTTGGCCGAAGGGGCTCTTGTGTGCACCCCACCGTATGCCAGGGCCCCTCCACGGCGCCCACCCAGCGGAGCCTGTGCCCTGGCTCCTCTCTCCGTGCCCCAGCCCACCCCAGCCAGCTGACACTGCTTGGAAGGGCCTGCCCTGGTTTCCATGGAAACTTGGAGCCCAGAACCATTTCCAGGGGCATTGTCAGTCACTCAGACAAAGCCACCCTGGTCCACACCAACCCGCAGGGAAAACCAGTGTGAACTGACCCCACCCCAGGGAGAGGAGGGAGCTAGTCCCTAAGGAAAGAGGAACAGAAGACAGGCTATGGCAGGATCCAGAGAGACTCTGGCTTCAGAGAGACAAGCTAGAGAACCACGTCTCCTCAGAGGTACCGGGCCCTCGTTGCTCCTGGGAGGAGTTGGGTCTGGACTGTGTGGATCGGAGAGGCAGAGGCCGGATTTAGGGACTGAGGACTGTAGCTGGAGATTGTGCTCTTTCCAACCTCCCATCCCAGATTGGGAGCCTGGCTTGAAGCCAGAGAGAGCTGAAGCTTCTGTTCGTATACACACCAAAAAAACCCTCTTATCTCCAAGAGGGTGAGACTCGCTGGGCCTGCAGTCCACTCCTGCTGGTTGCCCTCTTGTGTGTCCCTTCCCTGACACACAACCCTCACGGTGGGGGAGGATAGAAGAGGGTGACTGGCCCCACTCCTGGACGTGCATCCAGGGGCGGCCCTGGGGAGGCAGAGCGTGGGGGGAAGGGCAGTGGCAAAGAGGAAGACTGCCCCGGGGTGCTGTACCCCCATAGGGGCTGAAGGGAGTTAGAGGAACTGGCTAAGGAAAGCTGGGAGGTGTAGGTGAGGGGATTCCTGGCCAGATCTGGAGGGGCGTGGGTAGGAGTGTTGGGGACAAGGAGATTCTTCTGGGAAGGTCCCAGCAGTGAGCAGGTGGAGGCTGGAGAAGGTCTTAGAGAGGTGGGGGTGAGGGAGGGGGGAAGCCTGCAAGGAGGTGGGGATGAGGGGAGCCGCAGAGAGCTCATGGTGGCAAGGGGGGAGTCGTTAAACAGAATCTAGTGCTGATGAGGAAATTACACTTGTTTCATTAGCGATGGGGAAGGAGATAGCTCAGTTCCTCTTGGTCACAGTTGAGCTCAGAAGCTCATTATCCTGCTGCACGCATGCTTTCCCTCCTCGTCAATAAACAGGCTTTCCAGTGGCTGCATCCCCCACCCCCACCCCAGCTCCCTCTCGGAGAGGGGCCCCTTCTCCTCTACTTAACCCGCGGTTAGGGATCACTGTAAACAGTCTGGGGTCATCACACAGGAGAAAGGGCGAGGGGGAAACCCGGAGGCCTGGCCTTTCTCCCGCGGAGGGAGGGAAGCAGCTTCCGTCCGCTCCCAGCCCACGGGGCCCTCCGCTAACCGCTCGCGGACCGGCGGGCTGTCCCCCTGCTTCCCACCGCTTCCTTCTGCTGCGTGGCCCGCCTATCGAATCTCTCCAGGGAAAGGCGGGAGGGGGGGGGCGGTGTTTCCCAGCAGAAACCCCCACCCCTTGCATTGGCACCGTGCTGAGATGCCATTCTCAGGACTATCTGGGACAAAGTGTCCCGAGGGCCTTTCTTCGCCACCCTCCCCGGCTTCCATCCCGTGGGGGCTACGATTCCTAGAACCAGAGTATCCACTAAAAAGGCCCTAGACCCCAACGCAGCGGGGTAGGCGCGCCTGGACCCGGAACAAACCCTCCCTGGGTGACCCAGAGCGCCTCCGCGTTGGAGCCCCGAGCCCCCAGGCCCATGTGCGAGGCCGGTCGGTGCTTCTGCACCCGCCCCACCCCCCACCCCCCCGCAACGGGCTCTCCCCACGCAGACCCAGTGGATTGCTCTGCCTCTGTCCTGCCCGCCGCACCTGCACCTCGGGCCCGGGGGAGGCCGCTGGCGGGGCACGTCGGGTCCGCCCGGGCGTTGCGCTGGTCTGATCCCCACTCCCCAACCCTCCCGCAGGGAGCGAGTTCTCCGGCAACCCGTACAGCCACCCCCAGTACACGGCCTACAACGAGGCTTGGAGATTCAGCAACCCCGCCTTACTAAGTGAGTACGCCACCTGGCTGGCCGGCGGCTCAGCGCGTCAGCCCGCGGGCAGGCTTGGCCGGGCTGCTTCCGGACGCCGGTCTCGCTCCCCTCGACCCGCCCTTCGGGTGCCGGGCGGGCAGGCTCTGTTAGTGCAGCACTGAGGCCCCGGGATCCCTAGAGGACGCCCGCGCCTCCCGTCCCTTCCCTCCCTTCCTCTCCCTTCCCGGGGGTTAGAAGGCTCTGCGCCGCCCCCACCCTCGGCCCCCCTGGAAAGTCCCCAGTCGGGCGGCGGCGGTCACCCATTGATCGGGCCCCTCTCCCATCGGTGAATGAAGCTCTCATGGGGGCAACCGGCCCAGCAGCCCAGCCGAGGTCTCCCTTGCCCCCATCCCGCCAGACCCCAGCCCCGGGGAGGTCTTTGCTTTTCTTTCCTTTTTTGTTCTCCTGTTTGTCCTCTCACCCAGCCCATTCTTCTCCTGTGTTAACTTCCAGGTTCCCCTTATTATTATAGTGCCGCCCCCCGGGGCTCCGCCCCTGCCGCTGCTGCCGCTGCCTATGACCGCCACTAGTTACCGCGGGGACCACATCAAGCTTCAGGCCGACAGCTTCGGCCTCCACATCGTCCCCGTCTGACCGCCCACCCCGGAGGGAGGGAGGACCGACGCGACGCGATGCCTCCCGGCCACCGCCCCAGCCCCACCCCCACCCCAGGAACCCTGCAGCCCTTCACACCACCCCGTCGAAGGCCGGACAGGACGGGTGGAGCCGCGGGCGGGACCCTCAGGCCCGGGCCCGCCGCCCCCAACCCCGCCCGCCGCCCCTCCCCGCCTGCCTGGACTGCGCGGCGTCGAGAGGAGGGCGCGACCCAGCTCGCCCCGACTTGGCCCGAGCCGGCCCCGGAGCGGACCAGCCACACTGCGGGACCCTGGCCGGGCCCGCCGCCACGCGCGGGGGACACGTTTCTGTGACACACAATCAGCGCGGACTGCAGCGCGGCCCAGCCCCGGAGCAGCCCGCGTCGGACGCTCCGGCGCCTGGAGGCTTCGCTGGAGGGACTGGGCGAAGGAAATTAAGAACAAAACGATTTTTCTGCAGAAGGAGGAAGAGCCCCCTGCCGAACCCTCGGGGAAAAGTCCTTACGCTCGCGCCAGCCGGACTGCCCCCACCTTCCGAGTGTGCCCTACCCCAGAAGGCGGAAAGGAATGGCGTGGGGTCCGGGCTCTTGGGACGGGGGTTGGGGTCATCAGGTCTTTCCGAAGTTGGGACCCAAGGCACGCAGGCCCCAGCAGCGCGCACCCACCGAGCCCTACTCTTGGCTCTACCCTATTCCACCTGAACTGCCTGGTTCCCCAGGGCACGCCTACTAGTGACCAGACTCTCGGCCCCATCTCGCCCCTACCTCAGCGTCTCTTCCATCTGCGGCCCTCCCATTCTTCCCCCCTGCCTGTCCTTTTCCCACCCCACGACTCTGCACCTCTCCTTCCTAACTCCTCGCCCCTGCGGAGGCTCCCCAGTGCCCGCTGCAGGACCAGTTTCCGTAGGCCGCGGGCACTGGTCTTCCCGGGTAGTTCCTGGACGTCCCCTCCCCCGACACAGACTCGCGATCTGCCGGTGGTAGGAGCCGGTTCTGAGCCGGCGTCTGAGCTGCGGCGGGGTGGGGGTGAGGGCCGCCCGCCCCATCCCCACCCCCACCCCCACCCCCAGCCTCCTCCTCCGGCAGGAACTGAACAGAACCGCGAAAAGTCTACATTTAATATGATGGTCTTTCCAAAAAGGAGAAGCAAAACAAAACAGAAACCCAACAGGCTGCTGCTTTGTAAAAAGACGGTGTGTGTCGTGTGAAGGCGAACCCCGATGTATATAAGCCCGCCCCTCCGCCCCGCCCCGCCCGGTAGAGTCCCCGCTGCCCGCCCGCCCTGCCTGTAGATACGCCCCTCTGTCTGTGCTGTGAGAGTCGCCGCTCGCTGGGGGGGAGGGGGGGACACAGCTACACGCCTACTAAAGCACAGCACGTCCCGGGGGAGGGGGGCATTTTTTATGTTACAAAAAAAAAAATTACGAAAGAAAAGAAATCTCTATGCAAAACGACGAACATGGTCCTGTGGACTCCTCTCGCCTCTGTTTCGTTGGCTATTTCTCTGTAATTCCGTGTTTTCGCTCTCCTCGTCTCTCTCCTCCGCATCTCTCCCCCTCTCTCCATCTCTCTCGTCCCCGCCTCTCTCCCCCTCTGTCTCTGTCTCTGTCTCTGTCTCCGCCCCTCCCTCGGCCTCTCCCCCCAGCCCCGGCCCGGCCGCCTAGCCCTCGCCGGCTAGCCCCGAGGTGGCCCCCCGACCCCAGCCCCGGGCTCGCCCCTCCGGCCGTGCCCCGCGCGCCCTGGGCCGCCCCGCCCCGTAGTTGCTCTCTCGGTAGCGGCGATGCGCCCTGCATGTCTCCTCACCCGTGGATCGTGACGACTCGAAATAACAGAAACAAAGTCAATAAAAGTGAAAATAAATAAATAAATAAATAAATAAAAATCCTTGAACAAATCCGAAAAGGCTTGGAGTCCTCGCCCAGATTATCTCTCTCCCCTTCGAGCCTTGTTATTTGAAAAGGAAAACGAGAAAAGAGAATAGTTGAAGGGAACTGCCGGCGCCCGGCCAGGCTCCAGTGGCCCGAGCGGGGCGGCGAGGGCGCTGAGGTTCAAACTCCGAGGCCCGGTCCTTCCCAGTCCTCGCGGAGCTGGCCTGGCCGGGCAGGGGCCCCAGACCCAGGACCCAGCCAAACCCTCGAGAGATCCCCGACAGCTCTGGTCTCCTTAGCCACTTTCAGCGCGTCGGTTCGTTTTCTTTTCTTTTTCTTTCTTTTCTTTTCTTCTTTTTTTTTTTTTTTTTTTTTGTGCACATGAGAAATAAATAATAATAATAAATAATAATAATAAATAATAATAATAATAATAAAATTTTGTATGGCACTCCCCATGGCTCCAGGTTTGTCTCTCCCTGTCTCTGGGACAGGCCTCCTCTCACACTGGTCGACCCCAAATACCTGACTCAGTGATCCTCCAACCGTGACCTCCCTGTCACCCCTTTGCCAAGACCCTTTCGTGATGGCTGAAATCCAGCAAAGGCCCAGATGAGTCCTCCCTTCAGTAGCTACCCCCACCGCCCGCCCCGCTCTGGGGGCAAGGAGTTTCGCTTTCCAAAACTTAGGTAACTTCGAGTTAGGCGTCTATACCAGGCCTATTTGGTCACCCCGATTGAGGGTTCAGGCTCTCGGAACGCAACGTCGGAGGCGCTCTACCCGTGGGTGGGGGTTGCCTGCTGTGCCCGCTCCTTCCTCCGCTCATCCCTCGGCCGCATTTTTATCCCCTGAGTCCACACAGCGACCGTGGAGGCCGCAGACGCCTGCCACGAGTTTCCTCGCCGGTCATTTGCTTCCAGGCCTGGACAGTGCCCAGACCCGCGGAGACTCAGGGAGAACTTGCCGCTCACCGGACCTCATGTGCCCTTGGCTTTGTCCCGGAGAGGGCGCTTAGGCGCTTCTGTCTGTGTGTCTGTCGGTGGCTTCTATTTATGTTTCCGTGGGTCTGTACGGCCCTGGGAGGGTCTGGTAGTGGAGAAGTAGGAGAACAGTTCGTTTTTTCGGACACTCTTACTGTTCTTGTCCGGGGAAGGATTTGTGCCTCCGTCCCTGTGTCTCTCTGTTCCTGCTTTGGGGAGGGATGGAGTGATTGTCCAGGATTGTCCAAGCTGCATCCGAGGTACTTGGAAGGGGTACCCCCTCTATCTCTCCAGCAACCTCCCAACTCCAGCCCTGCCACAAAGGCCACAGCTTCCACCTGGTCTCTCTGCTCGCAGAGACTTTCTTTCTCGGCCTTTAGACCCCAACTCTGCCTTTTCTCACTTGAAAGACTATTGAAACTCTGAGCTGCCAAGGACGGCAACCAAGGCCTGGAGGCAGACTAAGGAGTGACCTTCTCCCTTGGCTGGTATCTCCCGGACACCTCCTTCCCACCAGGATCCCAGGGGCCTTTCTTTCCCCCAGCCCATTTGCCCAGCTTCACCCACATCATGGGACTTCAGGAGGATATGAAGGATCCCCAACAAATCAGCAAGCCCCTAATCAAGGCTATCCCCTCTCTTGTCCCTCTCCACCTAGGTCTCCTCCCTATTCCCCATCTCAGCAAATGACAGTCCCGATTTTCCACCCTGCGCAGTGAGTCTCCTAGAAGAATGGTCTTCAGACTTCTTTGATCATACACATCTATTGGCAAAAAGAATTCTGAACGTGTACCCCCAATATAGGTATATTTCCTTATTTACAAATTCCGTAAATGTACTACCGGACTAACGTTATGAATTTCATAGCACGTAAAAAAAAGAAAAAGGGTGCGATTGGAATACATAGAAAGAGAAGTTCTAGTGTTCTCATCTCATGCCTAAATAGATTCTTTTGTACTTCCTGGAAAAGTTACACCCCACTTGGGAGATCCTGCTCGGAATCCATCAAGACCCAGGACATCCATCCAGCAGAACCCCTAGTTATTGCCTGATGCCCAGTGGGTGAGTTCCTGGAAATTCCTGAGTTGGCCCAGCCAATGCTGCTCTCATCATGTAGAAGGCTACCGGGCCCCCAGTACCTGGCTTTGCCTCCAGGTGCCCCTAGACTGGGAAACCTTCCCAGGGTTCATTAAATTAGAAGCCAGCCCTTACCTGGGTCCCACCAGAACCCCCTGCCTTCTATTCTATTCTGGTCACCTTCAGACAGCGAGGTTGGACAGCGAGGATCCCATTGTCTGCAGTGACCATCTTTGCCTAGAAGCTTTCACGTTGTGCCCCTCCTGAGGTACTGATTTCCGCTTGGAAATCTGAGGGGCCCCCAAGCAGTTCTGCCCTCTTTGGCCAGTTTCCTGTTCTAACTGCAGCCCCATTTACCCACCCCAAACACCAAGAGGGCCCATTCTCTAGTTTCAGTATCCCCCAGAACTCACCTAATTTTGACTTGGCAGGTCCTGTCCCTGCCCCACCCCACAGAGTTCCCAGCTGAGGTGCACCAAGTATGACAATTAGAAACAGATGAATAAAGGTGTCCTGGGTTGAAGGAACAGCGGGAGGAAAGACATAGAGGCATGGAAATATACCAGATAAAATGTGGCTGGAGAATCAGGTGCCTGGGGAGAGACGGGGGTGGGGTGGGGGGGGGGTGGTGGAGGGAGATGGCGGGAGATGAAGCGTAAAAGTAGTTGAGAGCCAGGATACTGTGCTGGAAAATGTCAAAATGGTATCCATCACCTACACGGCCCCTTTAGGGAAGCTGCCCCGCTCCCCGCCCCTCCTGCGCATGTAGACACCGTATTTGCACCAATGACTCTGCTACGTGAATTGGACTCTAGCACAAATCCAAGCCGAGCCAATCAGGACAGCACACAGGACGCGGGAGACAATGAGGACATTCCCCGTGGGGAGCAAAGCCCCGCGGAGGCCCTGAGGGGATTCCCCAGTCTTCCTCGTCTCCGTCTCCGTCTCCGTGGAGGACAGCTCCATTCTACCACTCAAGCCAAAGATTCACATCTTCCCTGACGCCCTCATCTTTCTCACTCCACTTCTGATCCACTGGCGCAATCAGACGGCTCTACCTTTAAAACAGACATGGAAGGGGCGCCTGGGTGGCGTAGTCGGTTAAGCGTCCGACTTCAGCCAGGTCACGATCTCGCGGTCCGTGAGTTCGAGCCCCGCGTCGGGCTCTGGGCTGATGGCTCAGAGCCTGGAGCCTGTTTCCGATTCTGTGTCTCCCTCTCTCTCTGCCCCTCCCCCGTTCATGCTCTGTCTCTCTCTGTCCCAAAAATAAATAAACGTTGAAAAAAAAAAATTTAAAAAAAAAAATAAAACAGACATGGAATTGGACCGCTTCGGACCACCCGCCCTGCACTGTCTTAGTCCACGCCACTAAGATCGTCTACCTGGGTTTACAAAAGAACATTCTCATCAGTCTTTCTGCTTCCATCTTTGCCCCACCCACCCCAGGCTGTTCTCCCCCAGGCAGCCAGACTCATGCTCCAAAATGTAGAGCAGACCACGTCCCTCCTCTGCCCAGAGCCTTCCAGTGGCTCCCCTTCTCCTGCGGAGTCAAAGTCAGAATCCTAAAACTGACCTATAAGGCCCTGCACATTCTGGCTCTCTCCCCGCCCCCACATCCCTTCCGCTGCTATAAGTCACCTCCCATTACCTCCTCTAGCTCACTGTGCTCTGAGCCTGCTGACCCCTGCACAATACTTTGGCTTCTCCAAGCATGAGCCTTCTCAAGACACTTGCACTTGATGTGCTTAATACCCCCTGACACTCGCCCCACTTCCTTAAGGACTCTGCTCCAATGTTACCTTATCAACAGGGCCTTCCCCGACCAACTTAAACATCCCTCTGCTTCTCCATGCTCTTTACCACCACCTGAAAGATTAGGTTTTATCGGCTTCTGTCTTGCCCTCTCCCATTAGAATGTGAGCTCCGTGAGAGCAGATTTTTGTGTGATCTGTTTGCTGCTGTATCGCCAATGCCTGGACAGTGTTTGGCACACAGAAGCTCAGCAAATGTGTGATGGACAAATAAATGAATGGGGTGATGAGAACAAGAAATTGTGAGTAGGCAGGGGGCTGAGGCAGGGGAGAGAAACAGTAAAGAGTGAGGGATGAGAGGAACCCTCAGTCACATAGAAGAGGAGGATGACCCCCAGAGAGCAGCCGAGTAGCTAAGAAAGAAGTGAGAAAGGGCAGAGGCTGTTCCTACTTCTCTCACAGCCCAGTGGTTTGATGTGATCACAGAACTCCTTGAACAACTTCCTCCGTTACCTAGGGTGACTCTTTGCCACCGTTGTCCCCATGGGGGCGTTGAGGATGCATCTCTTCATCCAGTGGGACACTGCCCCTCCACCATCCTGTACAGTGCTTATGGGGCTGTCGATCAGAGTGTCCTAGCAACCCCTGACCATAGCTGTGGGCCTGAGACCCACATCTGGCCAATGAGGACCTCATGTCCTTGTCCAAAGCACATAGTCCTCAAGTTAGGAACAGAGTCTTGTCAGAAGGCTCATTATTGGGAACTGGAAGAGAGAAGTTCTCTTCTCTCGGCCTATAAGCTCAAGCGATAAGGGCTTTGGACCCCTAAGGACTGCCACCCACCATGTGGAGAAAGCAGACCCACTCAGAGTCAGGCAGGGACACAGAGCTGAGAAGTAGAGAGAAAGAGTTCTGCTGGTTTTATCCAAGCTTCTGGAGCCGGCTAGGCCTGAAACAAGACCACTCTTGGACTTCCAGGGTCCTAAGCCAGTACTTTCTCCTTTCTTTCACTTAAGCAAATGTGTTGAATGTCTGTCAATTGCAACTGAAAGGGTTCTGACTTACACAGTTGTAGAGTGCACAAATGCCCTGTTAAAAACTTTGAATTTTTTTTTTCTATAGGCGATGAGAGCCATGAAATGTTTTGAGCAAGAGAGAATGGCTTAATGGGCCTGTGTTTTTGGAAGAGCTCTCTGTCCATGATGTGAGGAGTAGGATATGAGAAGAGATATTGGGTACAGACAGGCCTGTACTACAGTGGCCCAGGCAAGAGATAATGGCGGTCTACACTCAGGATTCACTCAGGAAGGACACTGGCATGGAAAAATGATGAGGTTATATTTTTAAGCAAAAAAGAAAAGAAAGGTGTCGAGCAGTAGACACACTGTATAAGAAAAAGGAAAAATAGAAACCATTTGCTTCTATATACATAAACATTGGAAAGATAAACACCAATCTAATAAAAACAGCTGTCCCTGTGTGGGGAACAGTGTAGATGCAGACCCAAAGGAGTAAGGTATCTCTGGGTATATACCCTTTTAATGTAATTTTAACTTTATTGGAAAAAAATGAAATTTAAATTAAAAAATGCAAAGAGACAATAAGGTCCTTGGCATGTATAGGCATAGCTGTTTGATGAATACACCAAATTTTGGTTTTTTGCTGTATGACTAAGGAAAAGGACATTGCATTTGGTGAATAGGGGATACGTGGTGACCAGAAAGCTAGTGTTTTTTGAAGGTGGAGGGAGGACTGGGGTGGGGACGGGGGAGGGGATGTGGCCAAGACCTGAGGAAGCTGGAGACAGAGTGTAAACAATTCTTTTGAAAGGTTTGGAGAGGAAAAGGCTTGAGACGTTGTGATTGGTGAGTTCAAGGGTATGTTCTTTCAGGCTAAGGGCTGTGGATAAGCCTGCTGGCTGAGGCAGAGGGTGGAAGGCAGGGGTAGGGGGTGAAGAGAGGCTGTTTGAAGATGGATGTGAGAGGCTTATGGAAGGAGGTCTGAAAGAATGGGGCAGAGGCATAGGGGTGAGGGAGGGGGGAGGACCCAGAGAATTCTACTGGGAGAGGAAGGCCATAAGGGGAAGGGAACTGCCGGGGTTACTCAGAGGGAATTTAGGAGGCACAACTTCTGTCTGCTCAGAGTGTGGGGAGCAGGGCTGGGCCCAGCCTTGAGGAGGGTAGAGTTGTAGAAGAATCTCCTGGGGATTCAGAAGGATGTCTGACAGCAGGAGCGTGTTGCCAGCCAGCAGCAGAGAGAACACACACGGGTGGTAGATCTCTGGCTCCCCTTGGCCAGGCTGGTTCCATCTGTCAGGACAAAGCAACTGGACACCCCCTCCCAAGATTGCACTGCTCCTCCCTTTCTGATCTGATCCACATCCCCCTCCTCCATGTGGCCTCCCTACCTGAAAGAACCCCAGCAGCCACTCAGGCCCATTTTCATGATCTGATCTTTGTGACTGTCCATCCCCAAGTGACCGGGCATGACCTCAACTGCCTTATAGGAGAAGTCTGTAGAAGACCCATCCTCCCAGCGCTCCCCCACAAGGAATTCCCAGCCCCCATATGCGACCTAGAGGCAGAACAACAAGCATGTGTGCATGGAGGCATCTCTAAGCCAAGAGCAGAAGGGATGCAAAAATTGGGTCTAAAAGGGCCAGTAAGGCCCTTCCTCTCTCTGTGCCTCAGTTTCCTCATGTGTAAAACCCAGATGGCCTCTAGGACTCCTTCCCACTTTGACATCCTAGGCTTCTACAGTTATAAACTCTAGGTGCTCAGGCAATCTCTGTGAGCCGGAGAATTCAAGAAACCTCTGTGGAGGTCGAGTAGGTATATTCAGATGGTGAAGGTGATGGAGGAGGGTTTTTTGAACTGTAGAAGGAGGAGGCATGGATTTATTTATTTGTTGCCATCTCTCCCATCTGGGAGTTAGTACGGCCTTTTCCTATCTCTCTTCCCAGTGTCTGCCCAGAGGTCTCTAGAGATAGGGGCTGCAAGCATTGAGACAGGAGAGTGGTGGAGCCCATTGAGGGTGCAAGGTAGGGGACTAAGGGAGGAAGACAAAGGAAGCAGCCATTTGGGGCCAACTACATTCTCTGCCTCCCCCCACACCCCCACCTGCCCAAAGCATCCCAATACCCTAATTAGCCAGTCCCTTAGGCCCCTGTTAGTCAGGCCGGCTGAGCGCCCAACTCCCTGGGGACCAGCCCCCTTACCCCCCAGACTAATCAGTCCTTTGCTCCTTGAGTGCATGAGCGTGCGCGTGCATGTACACACACACACACACACACACACACACACACACCCTTATTCTCTCCCAGAGCCCCAGGCCTCATTTTCGCCTTCAGAGGGTTAATTTAGGGTAGTACTAAATTCTCCCAATGAAGACACCCCCATTTGAGATGATTGAAGAGTTGGGGAGAAGCCAGGGAAAGTTTGGGGGTGCTTTCCAATTGGAGTTTTCTCTCAAACTTATGGGACCAAGAATGTATAGCAAAGGATGAAGCCATGAGTGGGGGTGCCCTATGGCACCCCAAGCCCTTGGGATGGCACCTCTCAGGCCCCCATCTATGGTCAATATTCACCCCAATTCAGACCCCCTCCTCCCCTTCATCTCCCATTCGTCTCCCCACCCCCTTACCCCCCGACACCCGCACTGTCAGCCCAAACACATGATAAATTGCCCTGTCAACAGAATTCATTCAGGGACCAATTAATTCCACAGAAATGAACCAGGAGCCATCAGTTGCTGAAAAACTCAGAGTGCAGGGAGCGGAGGGAGGGGGTGCAGGCGGGGGGTGGGCGGCAGAGGAGGGGACAGGGAGGCTGGGGAAGTTAGTCTGACAGAAATTGGTCATTTAATGCTTAAGTGCACGCTAGACAGCCCTGTCATCGCCCGCGGCCCCCGCGCGGGATTAATTATCGGAGGAGGAGAGGGCAGCCCAGCCCAGCCCAGCCATCTGTCACCAACCAAGGCTGGAGTCACCCAGGACTTGGGCCACCCTGAGTCCACTTCCAAGTCTTCAGGCCTCTTGCTTCCTCGCTTCCACATCCTTCCACATCCCAATCCTATGTCCAACCTCATATTGTAGACCCTCAGGTGCATTTAGTCAGGTCTTGTCATCAGCTTAGGCCAACCAGGAAGCCTCTTTGACCTCTTGACTAGGTTAGGCCCCATAACTCCCTGTACTCCTCCATCATTACCCTCAGCCATCTTGGGTAACTCTTTGTGGGTAGCCCAAGATATGATTGTCCCACTTGATCCTGGTGTGAGGGAATGGCACCATCTTTCACACAACTGCTCAAGTCAGAATCCTACTGGTTGTCCTTGACTCTTTCCTCTCCCTTATACCTCTCATCCAACCAGAATCCAAGTCCGGTTGGTTCAGCCTCCCATAAACATATGAAATCTGGGCCAGTTGCTTCTAGCTCCTGACCACCACCCAAGGCTGAGCCATCAGCAGCTCCACTTGAACTCCTGATTTAGGCTCTTGCTAACAACTAACAATTATCTTTAAAAATACAAGTAGTATCTTGTTGTGCCCCTCCACACAAACACACATACACATACACACTACCTTCCAGTTTGACACTCTTTGGTGGACCACCATGGACCCACAGGGTGTCAAGTTCAAACTCTTGACTTGACTCTCAAGGCACAAAGTCCCAGCCTCACCTCCAGTATGCTTCCCTTGCTTTCTCTACCGTCCTCCCTTTCTGAGTCCCACTGACCTCCCTTTCTGGTTTTTCTCCCAGCCTACAAACGTCTTTCTACCCTGTGACGCCCTCCGCCAACTAACTTTACTAAGTGCTATTCATCTTTGAGATCTCAGATTAAATGTTACTCCTTCCAGAAAGCCTTCCCTGACCCCTTGATGTGCTTGTATAGCTCCCAAACTTCCATTCATCAACATGTCACCTTATTTATGCATTGTCTGTCTTTCCACCAAAATGTTAATTTCATGAGAATGGAGTCCATGTCCTTATCCTTCTAACCTGGCACTTAATGGATATCAGAAAACATTTGTTGAATAAATAAATTAATGAATAAAAGCCTAGCCTTGTCTTGGCTCTATCCCTAGCCTGACTCTGGGGCCAAGCTCCTCAGAGTCAGATCTTTCCTGGAAGCCCAAGACATGCTGGCGTGACTGGGGAGATGGGAAACCCTCAGGATACTTGTGAGCGCCTGAGACTGACCCAAACCAGCTATGCTAGGTGGGTTCAGATGAGGCTGCTGAGAGCTGGAGGTTAGATTGGTCAAGAGAATGGCTGGAAGGACTTCCTAGAAGAGCAAAGCCCAGAGTCTGGAAGAAGCATGCTCTGTGCAGAGACATGGGTTGGCTGAAGCATGGGGCTGGTCAGAGAAGGAAGGGGTAAAAAAGTTGGAAAGAGAACTTTCCAAATATGATTTTGCTATACTTCCCAAAGGTTGAACTGACAGGACTTGGATACTGATCAGATGAGAGGGATGAGGGAGACCAGTTTGTGAAGAGCAATGAATGCCAGGCTGAGTTTGGCCTTTCTCCTGTCATTGACTGCTTCTGATGATGGCCAGATGCAGAGTTTTATTTGCAGAGTTAATTCAGGCTGCCAAACAGGGTGATTAAAGGGAAAAGTTGAGGCAAAGAGATCATTAGGAAGCTGGTAGAGTTATGAGAGACAGAGAGAGAGAGAGAAGTTGACCTATGGAAAGAAGGTTTGTGATAGAGAAGTCTCCCATGACAAGCAGAAGGGGATGAGGTGAGCAGAGGGATCTTCTCTCCAAGAAGTTCAAGAAGGCCTGGTGGCAGCCTCATTGAGATAGCATATCGGGACTTGGCTGCCAATTGTATCTGAAGGTGAGGGAGAGAGAGAGAACAAAAGATGATTGGCTCCAAGGTTTGTGTTCCAAGAGCCTGGATGGCTGATGAGGCCATCAGCAGTGTTAAGACAAGAGGCTGACTTGGTACTAGAAACAATGAACGTGACTTTGTCTACATGCCTGAGTTTGGCATGCTTGGGCATGATGTCCAATAGACAGAATTAAAGAGCAGTAGCTCAGGGGTGTGAATTGGCCTTGGGATGTAGAATTAGGAGCTATACCTTCCTACCTTTGCTTTCCCACCTATCCTCCAAATTTGCATATCAGTTTGGATAAGCCAGTGTAACTTTGTGACAAATTACAATAGTATAACGCTTAAGGTAATCCTACAATAATACATATAATGCAGTAAAGATATGTCATCAAATACAAGTGATAATGTAATAATAATAATAATCATATGTAATAATGTAATCTAGAAATAAAATAACCATATGACAATTTACTAATATCAACCAGGAAATTATGAGTCAATATATTGGTTAACAGTATGGGCTGTATTTTGGTAATGAGGTAACCATGTAATCAGTGATTGCAGTGAATCAGTGTTGAAATGACTGTAACAAGGCATACAACCCAGCAATAAAATGACAACCTGACAGTGTAATCATGTTAACTTGGTAATGAGGTACTGATATAAGGATGCCATGACTCAATGGCAGAGTGGTGGTGATGTCACACAGTAATAAAGCCTCGAGATCAGTGAAAAGAAAGAGGACAGAACTCTTAACATGAGTCCCAAGGCCCTGAGAACAGAGTGAGAGAGTCCTAAGTTTGAATAGAACCTTCCTCAGGATGCAGCAAAGGTCTGGAAGCAGCTTCTGGAGGGATGATATAGCCTGGGACAGGAAAGAACTGAGCCAAGAAGGAAAGTTGGCAAGGCAAAACAAACAAACAAAAATAGCATTGGCTTTGCAAGACAGGACACAGTGCTGTGGAGCTGGCCAGAATGGAGGGGCCTGGGCTGGGGTCGGAAGGAGGCGGTCTCTGATTGCCGAGTAGTATCTGAACAGCCCTAACAGCATTCAGTGTTCTGAGTGCTCATTTGGGCCAAAAGATGTCTGCTCCCTCAGGAGCTAGAAAGGACGGTAAATCACGTTCAGTACTGTACTTGTAAGATTCTTAGAACCATCAAGTTGACAAATATATAAAAGAAAACCCAGAGCTAATAATAATAACACAATTGAAAACAACTCACCTTTATCCAAACTTTAGCATGGACTAGGCACGGTAATCAGTACTTTTCCTGCATTATCCACAATAACCCTGTTAAGAAGGTTTTACTGTTTCTATTTTATAGATAAAAATAATGAGATTGGTTAATATATTTGCCCAGAGTCACAAGGCAAGTAAGGGGTAGAGCTGGAATTCAAACCCAGGCCCATTTCCCTTTAGAGCACATCCGTGCCCTTGCCATTGGGTATCTGCTTTAGCATGTGTCCCTAAGTAAGAAGCAAACCAGGGGGCAGGTTGAGCCACGACAAAAGTGTGTAACATATCCCTAAACACTAATTTTATTAAAAGACCAGTGTTAAGGTGGATGAAAATATGTATAATAAGCAACCACCTATCTCATAAAGAAAGGAGGAATATGAACACATATACCTATTTACACACATTTTACAAAATGGAAATATGAACCAAAAGACTTTTTAAAATGTTCATCTATTGAAGAGGGGAGGAAATAAACAATGAGGAACAGGGTAGAAAATAGACATAACTGACTATATCTTATTTTGTAGACTTGACTTTAGAACCATGCAAAGATTTTATATAATAATACAACAAAAGTAA
This sequence comes from Puma concolor, assembly GCF_028749965.1. NCBI lineage: Eukaryota > Metazoa > Chordata > Mammalia > Carnivora > Felidae > Puma > Puma concolor. Next base: position 60,429,379 of record NC_141677.1, read on the forward strand.
GTAAATTAATAAGGAATCTCTGCCCCCCCCCAAAAAAAAGCAAAATGAGACAAATGGACCTAACTATTCGTGGAGCTGGTGTCACAACCACATAAACAGAAACCATTTCAAGTAATTTAAAACCTAGTCATTGACTGTACATACATTCCCTAGTGGGACATACATTAATAGAGAAAATAAATAATGATATCAATATTCATGGAGTTTTTCAGTGTGAGAGAAACAAACAAACAAAACCAGATGGAAAATCAACAAAGATAAGTAAAAGCTCCATAGTCCTGGATTTAATTGGATGTATTAGTAAAAACTCAATGCATTTTACCTTTTTTTAAAAATTAGTTTCCTGGATCTATCCATGGAAAAAGAAAAAGAAAATGACCAACTCAATACCAAGCACCCCAATCCCCAGATTGTGGTCTTTAAATACCACTTTGCACTAAAAGAAGCAAGTACTCTGGGAAAATGGTAGATTCCAAGTCTGAAATAGGAAATGTAAAAGATGATCCTGGAAATCTTGTCATATCAGAAAGCAAAAAATCTACTAAAGAATACTAGGGTCATATTAAAAGGACTTAGTTGCCAATTAGAGGCTCTCATTGGCCAATGACTGAGCATCAATGAGAATAACTGCAATTAATTAAAAATCATAAAATGTATTTAAATTCATGGGTCCATAGTTGTACCTAAAAGAAAAGCCTTATTGATCTTCTTTGGAGGTTTCTAGGAAATCAACTAATTATTTGGGAAACTGATAAAGAGAAAAAAATCAAGTATACTTCTACTGTGTTTCTTATATGAACTGTCCCTTAGGAGAATCAAATAGTAGGTGAGGGGAAGTTTCTCTTTATAGAAGTCTTCCAGCTAATAAATGAAGAAGACATGGATGGGACTAGAATATTATCATTTTGTAATCCCTAACGGAAAAATAAATCTAGACAACAATCATTGATGGCTGTTAATTTCCCAAAAAAAGAAATAACGGAACATTATGTGCCTCTTGATGAAAATACAACAACAACAAAACCTATTAATTGGTATTTCCAAAAATATCAAACCTGAATCTGAACAAGTCACTGGATATAACTCGTATTTTACAGAAAATACTATGAACAGAGGAACCACAAGGATGCATTCTGATTTAGGTTCTTGTCCCCATCACCCATTTAGCCCATCTCCCCACCCACGACCCCTTCAGCAACTCTCAGTTTATTCTCTATAGTTAAGAGTCTCTTATGGCTTGCCTGTCTTTATTTTTCCCCTATGTTCATCTGTTTTGTTTCTCAAATTCCACATATGAGTGAAATCATATGGTATTTGTCTTCCTCTGACTGACTTATTTCGCTTAGCATGGTACTCTCTAGCTCCATCCCCATCATTGTAAATGGCAAGATTTCATTCTTTTTTATGGCTGAGTAATATTCTGATTATATATATATATATATATACCACATCTTCTTTATCCATTGATCAGTCAATGGACATTTGGGCTCTTTCCATAATTTGGCTATTGTTGATAATACTGCTATAAACACTGGGGTGCATATGCCCCTACGAATCAGTTTGTATCCTTTGGATAATCGCCTAGTAGTGCAATTCCTGGATTGTAGGGTAATTCTATTTTTAACTTTTTGAGGAACTGCCATACTCTTATCCAGAGTGGTTGTACCAGGTCGCATTCCCACTAGCAGTGTAAGAGGGTTCCCCTCTCCATCCTCACCAACACCTGTTGTTTCCTGTGTTGTTAATTTTAGCCGTTCTGACAGGTGTGAGGTGGTATCTCATTATAGTTTTGATTTGTAGTTCCCTGATGATGAGCGATGTTGAGCATCTTTTCATGTGTCTGTTAGCCATCTGGATGTCTTCTTTTGAAAAATTTCCATTCATGTCTTCTGCCCATTTCTTAACTGGACCATTTGTTTTTTGGGTGTCGAGTTTGAAAAGTTCTTTACAGATTTTGGGTATTAACCCTTTATCAAATATGTAACCTGCAAATGCCTTCTCCCATTCCGTAGGTTGCCTTAAAAGACTGAAGCCTTTTATCTTGATGAAGTCCTAATAATTCATTTTTGCTTTTATTTCTCTTGCCTCAGGAGATGCGTCTAGTAAGAAGTTGCTATGGCCAAGGTCAAAGAGGTTGCTGCCTGTGTTCTCCTCTGGGATTTCGATGACATTTATGTCTTTCATCCATTCTGAATTTTTTTTGTATGGTGTAAGAAAGTGGTCCAGTGTCATTTTTCTGCGTGTTGCTGTCAAGTTTTCCCAACACTATTTGTTGAAGAGACTGTCTTTTCTCCATTGGATATTCTTTCCTGCTTTGTTGAAGGTTAGTTCGCCATATAGTTGTGGGTCTATTTCTGGGTTTTCAGTTCTGTTCCATTGATCTATTTGTTTGTTTTTGCGCCAGGACCATACTGTCTTGATGACTAAAGCTTTGAAATATAGCTTGAAGTCCAGAATTGTGATGCCTCCAGCTTTGCTTTTCTTTTTCAAGATTGCTTTAGCTATTTGAGGTCTTTTGTGGTGCTGTACCAATTTTAGGATTATTTGTTCTAGTTCTGTGAAAAATGCTAGTGGTATTTTGATAGGGATTGCATTAAATGTGTATATTGTTTTGGGTAGCATGGACATTTTAACAATATTTGTTCTTCCAATCCATAAGCATAGGATGTTTTTCCATTTCTTTATGTCATCTTAAATTTTTTTCATCAGTGGTTTATAGTTTTCAGAGTATAGATCTTTTACCTTTTTGGTTAGGTTTATTCTTAGGTATCTTATGGGTTTTGGTGCCATTGCAAATGGGATCAATTCCTTGATTTCTCTTTCTGCTGCTTCATTACCGGTGTATAGAAATGCAACAGGTTTCTGTACATTGATTTTGAAACCTGAGACTTTATTGAACTCATGTATCAGTTCTAGCCATTTTTTGATGGAGTCTTTCAGATTTTCACACAGAATATCATATTGTCTGCAAACAGTGAAAGTTTGACTTCTTCCTTGCCAATTTGGTTGCCTTATTTCTTTTTGTTGTCTGATTGCTGAGGCTAGGACTTCCAGTACTATGTTAAATAACAATGGTGAAAATGCACATCCCTGTCTTGTTCCTGACCATAGAGGAAAAGATCTTAGTTGTTCCCCATTGAGGATGATATTGGTTGTGGGTCTTTCAAATATGGCCTTTATGATGTTGAGGTATGTTCCCTCTATCCCTACTTTACTGAGGGTTTTTATCAAGAATGGATGCTGTACTTTGTCAAATGTTTTTTCTGCGTCTATTGAGAAGATCGAATGGTTCTTATTCTTTCTTTTATTGATGTGGTATATCACATTGATTGATTTGCAAATATTGAACCCTCCCTCCCTTGCAGCCTAGGAATTAATCCCACTTGATCACGGTAAATAATTCTTTTAATGTAATTTTGGATTGGGTATCTTATTGAGAACGCTATGAAGTTTTTTAGATGTACTAGTGATATTATGATCATTTTTAGAAGCCTTTTTATTTTAGAAATATAAGCCAAAATATTTACAGATTAAGTGATATAATGTCTGGGACTTGCTATAAAATAATTTGGGGGGTGGGGTACTTGGAGATTATATGGAACATGACCAGCTATAAATTGATCATTGTTGGAGCTGGATTTGTTATGTTATCCTCTCTATTTTTATATATGTTTAAATTTTCAGTAATAAACAATGTTAAAGCATTGTTATATTGAAACAAACTACTTAAATTTGGGGATAGCCATCTCACCCATCTTGATTTTTAGAAAGCTGACAGCTATCTTCAATTACTTATCTGTCCAAGTTAGAGATTCTGAAAAAACTGAGCAGCCCAAAAGAAAATGATTCTAGATTTTGGTAATTGGGGTCTCCCATAAAACATTTGAGTCCCCACCTTACTACCTTTCAGTGAAGTCTACTAATCAACAAATCTCAAACATGCATATGGAGTTTCCAAGCAGTCTTTCGTTGCCTTACTTTTGTGTATTGATGGACATGAGTGGATACTAATTGTTTTAATGTTTATTTTATTTTTGAGACAGAGAGAGACAGAGTGCGAGTGGGGGAGGGGCAGAGAGAGAGGGAAACACAGAATCCAAAGCAGACTCCAGGCTCCGAGCCATCAGCACAGAGCCCGTCACGGGGCTCCAACTCACGAACTCACGAACCGTGAGATCATGACCTGAGCTGAAGTCGGACGCTCAACCGACTGAGCCACCCAGGCGCCCCTGGGTACTAATGGTTTTAAACGAGTTTCTAACATAAGAGATAAAGACCAGAATTGATTGCCACAGGAAAAATAACTTGAAGCAACCAAAGACAATTCAGGGAAAAGAAGAAAACTAAAATCAAACCAGAGAGACAAAAATCCATCTTTAATTAATAGCCTCAGAGAGGGAAAAGAAACTCACATCCATGAAACAAAAGAAGGGGATATTTTTAAGGTACATTTGGAGAACAATAATAATTTTAACCTCCCGGGAATTAGCATATATGTATATGTACATATATGTATAGTATATATGCATATACATATATATATATATCAGAAGCAAAAAATATTAATAGAAGGTTTTCAAGGTAAAGTTGAGAAAATATCCAGAAAGTAGAATGAATAGCCGCAGAGATGAAGCCAGGAAAAAAAAAAGAAAAAAGAAAAGTAGAGGATAAATACAGAACAAAAAAACATCCGACTAATAGGAGTCGGAAAAAGGGGACGAAGAAAATGGAGGTGATAAAATTATTTTAAAATAATTCCATAAATTTTCCACAAGTGAAGGGCATAAATTTCTAGATTGAAAAGACTTGCCAAACACCCAGAACAACAGATTTACAAATTCCCACCTCAAAGCACATAATCATAAACTTATAAAAACACCAAGGGATAAAGAGACACCTCCAGAATGAGAGAATTAAGGGGGTAAGGGTTTCATACAACCGTGTGTAAATAAGAATGGCAGAAAACTTCTCAATAGCAACCATGGAAACTATTAAGATAATGGAACAATATCTTCCAAATTCTTAGGAAAAATGTTTTTGAGTCTAGAATTCCCAGCTTAAACATCAGTGAGGTGTGAGACCACATTAACATCTTTCTCCCAGTTCCAACATCCCCCCCCCCACATTCCTTTGCATCCTTGCTTCAATTATTGGAGGATGTTCTCCATCAAAAAAGGAATGAATTAGAAAGAGGAATAATACTTGGGTCACAGTGAGCAAAAGATGTAACACAGGAAAGAGGTGAGTGGAATCCCTAAAATGATGGAGAAGGAAAATTTCATAATGACAGTTGGGAACATATCCATGGAACAATCGGTACAAGTTAGGAACAGGAACAGGTACACACCACATAGAGTTATACACGTTCTGCCTGACCAAAGGTGTCTGGCGTGGTGGCCATAGATGAGAGCCAAAATTCATCTCACACGGTGCTTGCCAAACCACATTCCTGATGAAGGATTGCATCAAACCTAGAGGCAGAAGATACTCTTACTAACTGGTCTTCCCTAAGAAAGCAGTAGTTTGTAACTTGTAATCCCAGGAAGCTCCTTTTCATAATCCATCATCCGGAGGAGTTGCCTTTTAAGGAAATGGACTCGGAAGGGCCATTTGTGTTAGTGATGGCTCTGTATGGAAAAATTGGAGATCCAAAAAGGATGCCACCGATAAAAATATGGTAACAATAGATTGCAAAACATGCTTGACAAAAATAAAAAGTTTCATATTTCTGTTGGGAATTTGGATATGAATTAGTTAACTAACTAGAAAACGTAGCAAACAACAACAACAGCAAAAACGAAGGCAATTTTTAACTCCAGGGAAAAAACACAACAAGTAAATAACGTGGCTACCTCTGAGGCACATGACTGATAAGTGAGGGATGGGAGTTAGTGGAAAAGGGAGAACTTTTTTTCTTTTAAATAGTTTTATTTTGATTATTTATCTTACAAATTCTTTTTTTTAATTTTTTAAATGTTTCTTTATTTTGAGAGAGAGAGAGAGAGAGACAGAACATGAGCAGGGGAGGGGCAGGGAGAGAGGAAGACACAGAATCCGAAGCAGGCTGCAGGTTCTGAGCTGTCAGCACAGGGTCGGACGAGGGGCTCGAACCCACAAACCGCGAGATCATGACCCGAGCCAAAGTTGGACACTCAACCAACTGAGCCACCCAGGTGCCCCTATCTTACAAATTCTTATGCCATGTGCTATTCGAAACAATTTACACTCATTTAATCCTCATAACAATTCAAGTCGGACCATCCTCCTTGACAGAAGAGAGTTGGCTATCGTTTGAAGTTTTTTCAATGAGCAGGTGTTCCTTTTTAAGTAATAATTTTTAAAAATAACGAACCATAGAAATCTATTCTCCTTTTCATATGACAACCATTTGGTTATTTGAATTCTTTTTCCCGCCAAGTATATAAAGTCCTAGTTCTTCCAATGATGCCTCAAAGGTAGAATTATTACGCATTACCGTTATTAATAACACTTTACTCTCAAATGTGTGCTGGTTTAGGTGATAAATTTTATGGTCATAGTGCTTGGTGTCTAGATCCTTTCCCATGGGGGTTGCCCTTCCTTAGTCATCACTCTTTAGAAGGGTCCTCAGCCCTGAACCTAGCAAAATAGGGAACCTAGGAACCATTGGCCTTTCTCATTCCAAGCCTTCTGCGTCTACCAAGGCAGCTTGGGAGCCTGGCAGTCATCCTCCCGACAGTGCCACAAAACTGATGCACAATGAATTAAGTATCAAATAAACCCAGTCTTCTTTGAGTGACTCATTCTTTTTTAAAGATTTTAAGTAATCTCTGCACCCCACGTGGGGCTTGAACTTACAACCCTGAGATCAAGGCTTCACGTGCTCCACCAACTGAACGGGCCAGGCGCCTCCGAGTGACTCATTCTTCAAAGAGGGCTCCCAGTCCCATATTTGTACCTCTGATCTTTTTAACCTGCCTGCAGGATTCCATATTTGCCCTCCTCCAAGTGTCACTTGCTCATGGAAGATCATTGTTCCAGCCTGTCAAGATCATTTTGAATCTCAATTCCGTCATCCAACCTATGAGTGACCCTGTTCCTCTATGTGACATCTGGAAGTGTGATGAGCTGGACGGCTAGATCGTCATCTGAGCCACTTCTACAAACACTGCCTGACCAGGGCCTTCCACTGGCAAGACATAATCCCTATCATCATTGCACTTCTTTGGGTAGTGAGTCACCAGTTATGAATCCTCCAAGCGGGGCCATCAGGCAGCCCACATTTCTTCATTGTATCCACAAGGATAATATGACAAACTGCTTCATGCCCTGTTGAAAGCAAAACAAAACAAAACAAAACAAAACAAAAAACAAAAAAACGGTATCTTCAGCATTCCCCTAACCTCCTCATCCAGGATACTTCCCAACAAAAGCAGCATGATATTCTGCCCTTTGACAATGTGTTCTTAGAGAACTCATGCTGGCTTCTGTCAAAAAGGAGACACATTTTCCTTGCTAAACATTGACCATATAAACATTACCATATACATTATGGTATGTCATAATATGTATACCTTGCTACATATTACCGTATATAATAGTCATTTCAAGAATTTTGTCAGGAATAACCTCCGTCTTGACAGTCTTTAATTTCCAAATCCGTTGTCTACAACGAATATAATGGCAACACTTGCCCATTACTCATAGCACCCCTCCCATCTGCCATGATTCCCCAAAGGTCACTGAGAGCAGATTCTTGATCACATGTGATCTTGACACCTATCTGGACCTGAACCCTTTGTCCATGATTTTTTTCCTACTATTTCTGATTTGAAGTCATTCTCCTCTGTACCCCGGAAAGAAGGGAGTAGGGGAAGATAGCAGCCCTTCTCTCCGTCTTTGGTCAACACCATGACCTTCTACCCCAAACGTTGTCCTGGGTATTAAGCACATTTTATTCATTTATTTAATTAATTAATTAATAAGTAAAATTCATTCATTCAGTCATTCATTCCTTTTTAATCACACATATAATACACACTCATTAAAATGCAAATATTACAAATAAAGCTAGAGCTGTCATTGACCAGTCCTCCTAATCCTAGTCCATTCTTTACACTGGCTTGGTGTATACTCTTCTATGCATTTACATACACTGTATACAGTGTACATACACTGTATACAGAGTATACACTGGCTTGGTGTATACTCTTCTATGCATTTACACACGTATATGTACATTTAAAAAACATATGCTTTGGGCTTTTATTTAACTATGTTGGCATATCCTGTAGAACATTTTCCCCCATTAACATTTTCCTGGCAGAACATCTCTAGGTTTTCGGCACTCAGACTTTATAGAACACATGTATCTCCCAATAATGTGTTTCAATTATTTATCTAGGAAACACATATACAGCATTTGCTTCCCCAAAACTCAATATGGCATTCTGAACATAGTGACGTACAGGGAAAACCCTGAGTTCCTTTTCAAATGGAATTGGTAGGTAGGTGTCAGAATCACGTGTAGACTTTTTGAAAAGTGTCAACAAAGAGGATGTGAGTCCGGAGTGTGGCTGAAGCTGAGGGCCCTTATTATTGCTAACAAAGCGGCCATTTGTCACAACCATATTCATTGGTAACAGGAAGCAACGTTTGACCATTTTCCATCCTAACATAATAAATAATTTGTTATTTACATATAGGCATCTTACTGGGACTTGGTTATATTTTAGGAAATCAGTTAAGGGATTTGAGTTGGCATATAACCTGTTATCATTTTTCCCATTTAAAATAATAGAAAACAGCCTCCCAGTTAGTGTTTACAAAAAGAGCACTTGATCTGAAAGAGTGGATTTCTGACATTAGGAGAGAAAATGCCTGCCCAGAGACAGAAGACGAGATGAACAAAAATGTGGCATGCGCACACAACGAAATATCGCTCATAAAAAGGAATAAAGTTCTGACACAGGCTACAACATGGATGAATCTTGAAAGCATTATGCTCAGTGAAAGAAGCCAGACACAAAAAGACAAATGCTGTGGGGCGCCTGGGTGGTTCAGTCGGCTGAGCGTCCGACTTTAGCTCAGGTCATGATCTCATAGTCCGTGAGTTCGAGCCCCGCGTCCGGCCCTGTGCTGACAGCTCGGAGCCTGAAGCCTGCTTCGGATTCTGTGTCTCCCTCTCTCTCTGCCCCTCCCCCGCTCATGCTCTGTCTCTCACACTCCCAAAAATGAATAAATGTGAAAAAAAAAAAAAAAAGACAGGGGCGCCTGGGTGGCTCAGTCGGTTAAGCGGCAGACTTCGGCTCAGGTCATGATCTCGCAGTCTGTGAGTTCGAGCCCCGCGTCAGGCTCTGTGCTGACAGCTCAGAGCCTGGAGCCTGTTTCAGATTCTGTGTCTCCCTCTCTCTGACCCTCCTCCATTCATGCTCTGTCTTTCTCTGTCTCAAAAATAAATAAACATTAAAAAAAAAAAAGACAAATGCTGTAATGACTTCATGTATATGAAATATAAGCAAATTTGCAGAGACATAAAGCAGATTAGAGGTTCCCAGGAGCTTATGGGGCATGGGGGGTAATGGTTTAATGGGTACAGAGCTTCTGTTTGGGATAATAAAGAAATTCTAGACATGGACAGTGGTGATGGCTGCACAACATTGTGAATATAGTTAATGCCCCCGAATTATATACTTTAAAATGGTTAAAATAGTGAATTTTATGTTATACATATTTTACCATAGTAAAAAAGGAAGTGTACCATGTATTTAAAAAAAAAAAAAAAAAACACCTCTCTTTTTAGCCCTGAGATTCTTATTTACATCGAGTCCCACAAAGGTTAACCCACATACGGAGAAATTTCCAAGAGGATCTTGTTTTTACCTTATTAAACTGTTTATTTTGCTTGAAAAAAATAAGTCAGATGACAAATGCCTTGTTATGTAATTTGCTTTTCTCATTCAACAATATGATTGGAAAGCCCCCTGTGTTTTCCAATCCAGTATCTGGATTTTTTCAGAGTCCTGCACAGGGGAGATGTCTGTGTAGGGTAGATGTGCATAGGGTCCATCTGCCCATTGTACCGCCAGGCGATTTTTAGGAACCTCCACCTTTCAGGTGCTTCTCACAGTGTGTTGACGGTGTCCCTCTCCCTAATCATTCTTCCCTCCTCTCATGGTCTATGCAAGCCCTTGGCCGATCTGGCCTCATTGGATACCTTCCCAGGCAGTCACATTGGTATTCTCCCATGCCTGTCTTGGGTTTAGAGATACATGCTCAGAGATGTTCCTTGCATTATTGTTTATCAAAGCAAAAGGCATCCGTGTCCATCAATAAGAGATTGATCACTCAATGACGTTAGCTTTACACTAGACTCCTATGCAAAGCCTTAACAATGTTGGTATAGATCCTAGAGCCATATTTATTGACATAAAAAATTGCCCACAATTGTTAAGTTAAAAGAAAAATTTAAAAACACGTGTGATACAGTACCATTTTCATTAAAAAAAAATTCATTAGGTACATAAAAATAAAGTCTGGAAGGCTCTACACTGAAATGTGAACAGTGGCATCTGGGGGACAGGGTGATAAGTGATGTTTTCTTTTGCACACCTGAATTGCTCAGTTTTTCTTCAATTAACATCCATAACTCTTGTAATGAGGGAAAGGAACTTTTTTAAAAATTTTGTAAAATGTTTCTTTATGATTGAGAGACAGAGAGAGACAGAGTACGAGCAGGGGAGGGGCAGAGAGAGGAGGAGACACAGAATCCGAGGCAGGCTCCAGGCTCTGAGCTGTCAGCACAGAGCCTGACGCAGGGCTTGAACCCACGAGCCATGAGATCACGACCTGAGCAAAAGTCAGACGCTTAACTGATTGAGCCACCCAGGCGCCCCTCCCAGATGGTATTTCTCACACTCTTCTCTCTTTCTCCCTGAGAGTTTCAGTCTCCACTCTAAGGTGGAGAGAGGGGAGGAGGTGGGAGGTGGGCCATCATTCGTAGGCACAGTACCAAGCTTTGGCCAGTGGCTTTGTCCCCATCCTTGCATTTAATCCCACAACAACGGAGAAGGGGTAGATATTATTAGGCCTCATTTTACTGATGAAAAAACTGAGACTCTGAAATGATAAATAACGGCGTTCAACCATGCAGCGCATAGCTAACTAAAGCAAAATTCAAAGCCAGGTCTGCTGGACCCCAAAGCCTTCCTCCTTTCATGGGTCCCTGTAGCATCCATTTTGCCAGATTTATCTGGACTTGGCTTTTCCTGACACCCAATCGTCAGCTTACAGTTTATAGCTCTTTTCATCGGGGCAGCGGCTTCTTTCTTGAAACTTCCCTGACCACGCTTGCACAGTCCTCCAAAAGCAAATCCTAGCTTTTAATCTTTAACACCATTTGTAAGCTCACCCTCACATCTCTCTTTCATCCTTCCCTACAGAAGCCTAAACTCCAAATACCAGAAGAAATGAAAAGTCATTCCCCACACACCCCAGCATACCCAGATTTCTTCAGTGTCTCTACCCAGGACTGCGAATTTTTGCAGACGGCCTCGGGGAGTTCCAACAGGTGGGTGGGTGGGTGGGGGGGCTGGTTCTGCCAGACTTCGGGTGCAAACCACAGAAGGTCCTCTGGGATCGCTATCAGGGACCTCGCAGGATGCCCTTCACCATCTACATCAGAGAAGTTTCCAAGATTCTTTCCACTTGGTTCCTTAACTTCCCTGCGTGAGACCACCTGGCCCTTCCTCTCCTAGCACCTGTGCAGTTCCGGTAGGGCAAGCTATTTCCTCTCTGTCAGCCACCTCACCCTGGCTTTGCCTCCCTGCCTCCCTTTTAGCATGTTTTCATTGCCAGATTTTTCCTTCCTGCCTTGTCTCGGGAAGATGGAGTGCAGCCAGACGGCCCTTTAGAGCTTTTACCTTCTCCTCTGATAGAGACACCAGTTTACGTTTCCAGCACCCAGAGCCAATGACAGCCTCAGTCAGGTAAACACAAGCTCTTTTCCTTCCCATTTCCCTTGTCTGGTGGCCACTTCTGCATCATGGTCCTGGGTGGGGGTGGGGGGGGGTGTCATTCCTAAGAAGCAGCCTAGAGCTTCCCAGTATTAAATCTCTTTTTGCTTAATTTTGGGAAGGGGGCCTGTTTCCTGCAATCGAACTCCTCATGATGCATAAATAATAACAATAACTCCTCCTGCCCATTCTCACGGGCCTGACGCTATGTGAAAGGCTAAACCTCCACTGCCTCATCTAATTTACATAGCAGTCGTGGGACTTAGATATTGTTTTCCCAATTTGCACGTGAAGGAACCAAGGATCAGAGAGGTTGCCCAAGCCCTTGCCCAGGAAGTGGCTGAGCCTTGGCTCAAAAACAGGTCTGCAAACCCCAGAGCGTGTGCTCCTCACCATATGCCATATGGCCTCTCACATGGTTCCGTGTGAGAGGGACACGGAACTACAGCATAGACAATATGCTCAACAGACTTTGTAGAAGATACAGAGCTGTTTTATAAACAAGAAGTTATAATGTATATAAGCATAACCATAAGTTGTAATGACTTTGCTCCAAGGATTCTGCTCGCTCTCTCCACTGTCTCCCCCCAACTCCACCCCTCCAGGCCTACACACTTTCCTTCCCTTGTCCCTGCCTCCCCCCGGGCCAGGGCCCCACAGTCTCCCTTTCTGTCATCACCCCGCTTTCTAGAAGAGCACCCGTATTGCTACTTTTCTCCCCCACCCTCAGCCCTGTTCCCACTGTCACCTGGCTTCTGTCGCCACTACCCCAGGAAAACTCTTCCAGCCATGATTTTTATGTCCTCTCATTGCAAATTCCGTGGCTCTCAGATTATCCCCACCTTCTTGAAGCTCTTTCCTCCCTGGGCTTCCTGACAACAGTCTCCCCTGATTTTCTTCCAGCCTTTCTGATGGTGACTCTCACCTTCATCACGGGCTCTCTAACGCTCTTGACCCTCAAATGCTGGTGTTTTCAGAGTTCTGCCCTCAGTCCTCTGCCCTCACCCCCTTCGTCAGGCACCGCGGTCCTTCCTAGAGCGGTAATGGCCACATATACCCATTGACAACTCCTAACCTGTTGTCTTCAGCTTAGATAACTCTCTCATACTTTAGGCTCATATTCCCATCTGCCTAACAGGCACCTCCAACTGGAAGTTCCCCTGGAAACCCCAATTCAATGTGTTTACAACTAAATAGTGCAACATGTTTCCCATAAGCGCATGCGCACACACGCACACAAAATTAATTATGGGTGGTAGCAGTCCATGTGATGTTTTATTTTGCATACCTGAATTTTCCAGTTTTTCTTCAATTAACATTCATAGCCCATATAATGAGGAAAAATGTCTTTTTTATAAAAATGTCAAGGTTGGGGCGCCTGGGTGGCTCAGTCGGTTAAGTGTCTGACTTCGGCCCAGGTCATGATCTCACGGGTCGTGAGTTCGAGCCCCGCGTCAGGCTCTGTGCTGATGGTTCAGAGCCTGCAGCCTGCTTCGGGTTCGGTGTCTCCCTCTCTCTCTGCCCCTAACCCACCTGCATTCTGTCTCTGTCTCTCTCAAAAATAAATAAACATTAAAAAAAATTTTTTTTTAAATGTCAAGGTTGACTTGCAGACCCTGGTAATTGAACAGAGATATTTTGGATTTCAAGTAACATTCTTCACATTCCTCTCTTTCTCCCTAAGTTTCAGTCTCCACTCGAAGGAAAAGGGAGGGGAGAGAAGAAGGGAGGCAGCAGCCGCCATTTTTCTTATTTTTTTTTAATTTTTTTTTAACATTTATTTATTATTAAAAGATAGAGTCAGAGCATGAGCAGGGAAGGGATAGAGAGAGAGGGAGACACAGACTCTGAAGCAGGCTCCAGGCTCTGAGCTGTCAGCACAGAGCCCGAGGCAGGGCTCGAACTCACGGACCGCGAGATCATGACCTGAGCTGAAGTCAGACACTTAACCTACTGAGCCACCCAGGTGCCCCAGGAGCCACCATTTATAGGCACAGCCCCAAACCTTGGCCAGAGGCTTTGTCTCTATCACTGCATTAATCCTCTCACAACAGCCGAAAAGAGTGGACATTATTAGGCCCGTTTTACAGATGAAAAAACCCGAGATTCTGAAATGATAAACAATTTTCCTCAATCTTACAGCTATAAACAGCTCAAGCAAAATTCAAAGTCAAGTCTGCATGACCCCAAAGCGCTCACTCACATGCACTCTCTCCCTCTCCCTCCCTCCCTCTCTCTCTCTCTCACACACACACACACACACACACACTCACTTTCCCCCTAGAAGCACCCCAGAGTTTTTGCTTAAAATATGCCACAAAATCTCCCTCTCCTCTCCACCCCTTCATATCCAGCAGGGGCCGGAGGGGGGTGCCTGGGGGCAGTAACACACTCTGATGTTCCTAAAATGTTGTGCATAGCGCCACAATAGTCCTACCCCAATACAGCTACATCCACATTTCTGTTGGACAAGTCATTTATTCTCTCACTGACTCTACACTCGGCACCTGCTATGTCTCAGCCGGAAGGACAGGCCCTGGAGATTCAGTGATAAACAGGACAAAAGTGGTTCTTGCCCTCGTGCAGTTTATATTTGGGCTGGAAAGGCCACTGCTAACAATGTGTAGGCACTAAACAGAGAACATCCGGGCAGAGTAATAACCAGTGTGGGTTCACCCAGAATGCATAGTCAAATGGATAAAGGAAAGGAAAAAGTAGATGGGTGTAAGCCCAAAAGGAAATTTTTAGAGCTTGGTCCTGTGACTTCATCCTCGGCCCTTCCTATTCTCCGTTTTGGTTCATGACCTCCAGGCTCATCAGATTATCAGAAGACATAAAACTTAAATGATAAGAGGACAAAAGTAGCGCCCCCACAGACAACTGAGAGTAATGGGTCAAAATTAACATAATGTAATTTAAGGGATAAATCTGAAGTTCTGAATTTGTGTTACAAATCAACTGCTCCTATGCACTTGGGGGCAAGTCCAGGTTAGTAGTCAGGGCGAGTGGTGAGAAAAAGCAGGGAGATTTTTTTTTTTTTCTTGTGAGCTTACTGTGGGTCCACAAAGCTGACCTACTACTAAAAAGCTAGGGCGTGGGTGTGGGCAGCCCTGAAGGAGCCCAGCAGAGGCTGGAAAGCCAGGCGCCCCCGCTGTCCTCTAGGGCTGCCCTGAGAGGGCCCCCCGCCCCTACGGCCTTGGGGGGCAGGCTGCCAGCACCAAAGACATGCAGCCTCTCTGTGAGATCACGTATCAGGGCCGACCACCTGCTCCGTCCCCTCATTTACAGAGTAGCCAACCAAGGTTCAGAAGAGGAAGGGGTGAGCCCAGCGAGCTCAGTAAGTTTGCGGCGGAGCCAGGACAACTCTTGACTATTTTGAATGAACGAACGAATGAATGAATGAATTCTGTTCACAGGGGAGGATAAAGGACCGAAAGGGGCAGTGGATGAGATTCGTAACATCCATTTCATCTTCTTTGAGGCATCAAAGAGGAATTCATCATAGTGACGTCTTCCCGCTGATTTATGCACAGGTTCTGTGTGCCGAGTATACGAGGTGTGCCCACACCACGCCCCCAAGCTTCTGCTGTCACCTCCCACGTGCTTTCCTCCACGCCCCCTGCTAGTGCTGGAGGCCATGGGGAGGACACTGTTTAGCCCTGGTCCAACTCCCTAGGTTTTCTTTCCTCTTTCCGAGGCCCCTCCTCCAGGAAGCCTTCCTGAATTAGGGAGGCAGTGGTGCTGGCCTCCCACCCAGCCAGAAACCCCCGCCACCTGCAGCAGTCCCTGCTCAAGGCAGTTATCCTAAACTATCCTAGTGGGGCAGGAGCCTAGAGAAAGCCCCTGTCTTGTGCCCTTGCACCCTCCGTCTCCCCGTCTGCTTCTGCGCCCCTGGCCCTCATCTACTCACCCTCGCCATGGCCCCATTCACAGACTCAAGTCTCCCTCAGACCCCAGACCCCCGGTTCCCTTTCCCTCCTCCTGTACCCTCCCCCGAGAGTCTCTGTCATTATCTCTGGAAAGTGAGGCTTGTGCATCATCATTAATGGGCTAAACAGCAGGGTCAGCGAGGCAGGTAGCAGTAAACGCAGCAATTACGGCCGCGCCTTCATCCGAGCGCCTTCGCTCCCAATCCATCTCCCCTCATCACCGGGCGGTGCTGAGCCGGCCCTGCCTTCATTACATTAATCAGGTTAATTCCAAGTTAGAGTCCACATTCTAATCAAAAGGCAGTCAACAGGGGTGGGGTGCCAGGGGAAGTGGGAAGAGCTGTCCTCCCAAGGAATGGGGGTTGACAGGAGGCCCGGGCCTGGACACCTGACAGCCTGACCTCTGGGGTCCCATCTCTTCCAGGGTCTGCTTCTTGCTGTGTCTGGGCCTTGCTCCTGAGACCTCTCTTGCATCTGGATTCAAGCCAGGGCTGAGGCTCTGGATATGTTGTTAGAGGCAAGGGAGAGTCTCTTTCCTTCTCTCTCTAAACAGGCCAACCACGCCATCATGGATTGTCGGCAAGGCGATACACTGACAACTCTAGGAGAGCACCATATTCACATTGCAGTGTGCATAAATCATGTCTTTAGAGTTGTGCAATGTACAGCATGCACAACAGTCCAGAGCTACTCTGCAGTCCACCTCTGGAGAAGCTAATGGTCTAGGGAAGTAGAGGGACAGTGTAGGAGCAAGAGTAGAGGCCACAGAGCCAACACTGCCACTCAAAGAGCTCGTGAAGAGGAATCAGAGATCAATAGACCTCCACGGCCAGCAATAGCTCCATCAGCCCCAACACGCTGGCATGTCTCCAAGGTTCTGTCCTCGCCCTCTGCCAGGTGAGCTCATCTGCTCTTACAGCTTCAAATATCGCCATGTTGATTAAGAACCTCTTCCCAAAAATCTTTCCCACCCTGGCTTCATATTCCATATGGGTAGCTCCGTGTGGAAGTCCCTCCAGCAGTATAAAGAACGTGGTTAAAATAGCTCAGAAAGCTCTCTTTCAAATTTACCTCTCTTTCCTTTCTCAGTAAATTCCTCTCTATCTGGCTCAAACTAGTAATCTTGCATGTCACTTGAGAGCCCTCTTTCTTGGACTCCTCATTGGTTTTCTTTTATTTCTGTAACAAATTACCATAAACTTAGTGGCTTAAGACCACACAGATTTATTATCTTTCAACTATGGAGGTCAGAAGTCTAAAATGGGTCTCGCTGAGTTCAAATCAAGGTGTCAGTAGGGCTACAGAGGCTCTAAGGGAGAATCTGTTTCCTTGCCTTTTTCAGCCACTGGAGGCCACCTGCATTCCTTGGCTTGTGGCCCCTTTCTCCATCTTCAACACCAATAGTATAGCATCTTCAAATCTTTCTCTGAGTCTGACCCTCCCACCTCCCCCTTTCACTTATAAAGGCCCTTGTGACTACCTTGGGCTGCCCAGATAATCCAGGCAAGTCTCCTGGACGTGATTAGCAACCTTTAATTCCATGTGCAACCTTAATCCCCCCTTGCCATGTAACATAACATATATATAGGTTCTTGGGATTAGGATACAGACATTGAGGGGACATTATCTGGCCCACCATGAACACAAATGCCCTGTTGATCTTCAAGTTCTATTAATTCTGTGCCTCCAAGATGATCTTTCTATTCCTTCCTACAGTCTTTGGCTTGGTTTTCCTGGACAGTTCAAATCCCCTTCAACTGGTATCTCTACCTCTAACCTCGCCCTTCCCAATCCATCTCCCAAGTAACTGTCGGAAGGTAGCAAGATGCCTTTATTGTCCCCAGCACCTCTTCCCCTCGCCCCCTACTGATTTCAGTGCAGTGAGCCTAAGAAAGGGGATGAATGGGCCAGGGAGCAACTGGAAACCAGTGGGAGACCTCAGTCAGTAGATAAATGCCCAGCTTCCTGTCCGTTGGAGGGACAATGCTGAGGTACATTCTACATGATTCTTGACAGGGTCTCCAAAGATTGAGCATCCTTTGCCCACCGGGACAACCAACGTTCTTCTCTGTTTCCCTCTCCCCTCTGTTTCTTCTCTGTTTCCCTCTGTTTCCTCTCCCTCTCTCTCTCCACCTTCTGCTCCCTGGGATCACCTCCCAAATAAACTGCCTTCACCTGAATCTTTGTCTCAAGCTCTATGCCAAACTAAAACAGAGTGGTATGTCTAAAATGAAAATCTGATCCAGTCATCTTCCTTATTAAAAAATAGTCAATGGGGTGTCTGGCTGGCTCAGTCAGGAGAGCATGCAGCTCTTGATCTCAGGGTTGTGGGTTTGAGCCCCACGTTGGATGTAGAGATTACTTAAAAATAAAATGTTAAAAAAAAAAAAAGACAGTCAAAAACTGCCCTCAGACTAAAGTACCAACTTGCAGGTCAGGTTGGTGTTCAAAACCCTACGTACTCCAACTCACTTCTCCAATCTCATTGTCTTCTCCATCCATCTATCCATTCTGCACACCAGCCACTCCGGATTCCTGGACACACTCCCACTCCCCCCAGCCCTCACTCATGCTGAAAGACTGGAATTCTAGATTCTGCCCTCCTGGACACCTCCACGTGAGCGTCTCCCAGCAAACCTCAAACTCAACATGTCTAGGACTGAACTCAACTTCTCATCAATGCACTCCTCTCTTTCCAAATTTTCTCTCAGTTTTCCTCTATTTTGTCTGATTCTTTGTCCTCTTTCCCAGATTCTTATTCTTCCTCTGGGATGATCTACATGGGTAAGCTCCAGGCTTTTGCTCTCGACCCTCTTCTTTTCTTGATCTCAGTGCTTTCCCTGGGTAGTCTTATCCATTCCCATGGCGTTATTTACTACCTACACATGCTGATGATTCGTCTCTTTTTGTCTCTGGGCTGGGCCTCTCTGCTGAGCTCCAGATTCATGCCCAGCTGCCTGCTATCACAGATTCAACTCTACGTGTTCAAGACCCTCCCCTCCAACTTGCTCTTCCTCCAATATCTCCTTTTATAGAATCACCTATTACCTAGATGTTCATAAATCTTCAATACTTTCTATTCTATCCACCTCCTTCAAATTCTGCCCATTTTACCTCATCTGTTCTCTCTTCCCTCATCCCTCAGACCCTCACACTCTCTCCCCTGGAGTTTGCAATGGTTGTAACTAGCTTCCTTGCCTTTGGTCTTACCTTCTCTGATCCATCCTTTACACAAGAGTCAGAGAAGACTTTCTAACCCACAAATCTGGCTGGGTTACTTCCCACTCAGTAATACCCTCCAGGAAAGGTCCACATCTCTTAGTATGACCAAAGCCCCTTCCTGCTCTGTGGTCTGCCCCCCTGAGCAGCCCCAGCTTCCCCTTAAGCTCTACATACTGTTTCCTCTGGTTGCAATGTCCTTCCTGTATCATGACCCCATCAATCCCTTCTCTACTTGGAAACTTCCTATCTTTTAAGCCACCTCTTCCGAGACACTTTCCAGAGTGGTGCTCCCGGAGAAATTCATACAGCATAGTATTATAGCATTCATGTACTAGTCTGTTTCCTTTGTTAGACTATGAATCCTTGAGGGCATGGACCCTATCTTAGTTATCTCTGCCCCACAGCACAGTGGCTTTTAGCAGGAATTCATTCAGTGCTTGCTGAACAAATGAACTAATAGACATGCAGTTTCACACACGGAGAAATTCTTACCTACACAATGACACACACATAGTCACTGTATTCATGGTCACGCAGGCAGACACAGCCATCCTCATTCACACTGATGTTTCCACATACAAGGAGTCTTCAACAGTTAACCACACACCTCTGCTGTCACTTACCTATAGCCAAATACCAACATTCACCCACACACCCACCCACATGTCAACCAAGTCTCTCACAGTCACACCCACACAAACATGCCTAGTCACAAACACTCCACAAGATTGTATACACAAATTCACACAGAGCCACACATACACAGCCACACACACAGCTCCAAACACCTCGAGGGCACACTTCATCTCCAATTGTGAGCAAATGCTGTTGGTTTTCATTAATCTGCAGACTCTGTGTTTGCCAGTCTCTCTGGCTCCCCCTCTCCCTCTTCCCCACTCTCTCTCTTTCTGCTCGGAGGCAGGTGAGCGCATCAATTTTCTCCTCGTCTGTGGCAGTTAAATTAAATGGAATCGGCCTGATTGCTGAAAATCAAAGGGAAGGCTGATAAAGCAATTAAATCCCTCTAATTCCTCGTCCTGAAAGGTGCAGCGGCTCTGAAGCTAATTAACTTCATAATGAAAATCCTTCTTCACCCTTTTAGGCTCTTCTCCCCGGGTCTCCTCTCCTCTTCTTCTCTCCTTCTGGGGAGAAGCTAGTAACTGAGGAAAAGCTGGATCAGCAGCATTAAGAGTCAGAACCCTGGAGAGGTCTTGGGGGCTCTCCATTATGCTCCCAAATCCAGCACCCTTCATCCCTTCCCCACTCACCTGCCCACCCTCGACACCCAGCCCCCTTTCTCCTACACCCAGTTGCCTGCCTACCTCTCAACATTACGTTTCTAACACGCATCCCTACCCCAAACACCCAGTACGATGCCAACACCGTCCCAACCTCCAACACCTAGCTCCACCTCCAAAATCAGTGCTACTTCGGCACCTAGATCCACCTCAACAACCACCCCATCCCCAGCACCCACCCATTCCACCTCTAACACCCAGTCTTACCTCCACACTTAGCCTTACCTCCCCAACGCCAGTTCTGTTTCTAATGCCAGCCCTACCCTAACACTCAGCCCCACTT
Source organism: Puma concolor (assembly GCF_028749965.1). Lineage (NCBI taxonomy): Eukaryota > Metazoa > Chordata > Mammalia > Carnivora > Felidae > Puma > Puma concolor. Next base: position 60,450,104 of record NC_141677.1, read on the forward strand.
CCAATACTCAGCCCTTCCCCAAACCCAGCTCTAGCCATTCAGCCAAACTTACCTCTTCACCAGCTCTACCCCAACACTGAACTCTACCTCAACACCCAGCCTCACCCTTACATCACCCTTCCCTAGTCTCTAATACTAGCCTGTCTCTAATACCAGCATACCCAACACCCAGCCCCACCTCCAACCCCAGCCCTATCTCACCACCAGGCTACCTCCAATGTACAACCTAAAATTTTGAGCACCTAATATGTGTCCAGAACTACACTAGGCACTGGGGCTATAGTGATGGACAAAAAAACCCCCAAAACAAACAAACAAACAAACTAAAAACAAAAAAAACACCCAAGCCCTACCCTAAAGTATCTCCTGACCTAGAAATAGAGACAAACAAGCAAAAAGACAATCCCCATATGAGCTAATAAGACCTTCCTAAAGAGGAGTCTATGACAGGGGCCCCTAAGGGGCTCTGGCAGACAGAGAAGGCTCCCAGATGGGAGCCATTTGAGCTAGGTCATTAAGAGTTAGCTGGGCTGGCTGGATGGGAGAGGGAGGTGATATCAAGAAAAAGAGCATGTGCAAGGCTTGGAGGTAGAGATGCCTTGGAGGTAGATGGGGCATCTAGGAGGCTTGGCAGAGGTGAGGCTGAGTAACTGGGCAGGGATGAGTTCATGAAGGGCTTCGAAGACCGTAGCAAGGGGTCTTGGTTTCTTTAAAATAATGTCAGGAGTTGAAGGACTACATGGCTGATCAAATCAGAGTCTGTTGGACTTGTCTTCCACTACCTCACATGTGGAAGCAGGACAGACACAGGGAGCCTGGCTGCCTCACATATGTGTATGAGTGTCTAAGAGCACCTTGGCAGGGAGTAGGCCTAGAGAATGGGGACCACAGGAGACACCCAGTCAAAGATTTTCTAAGAAGGTAATGGAGCAAGGATAGTGGAGTGCCTTCCATGATTTGAGAGACAAGAGACCCTAGCTCTTTGGTTGCCCCTCTTCCAGCCTTGCAATGCTGGCACTCTAACACCTTCCTTTCTTCACCCACTGGCAAGATCATGCACTCTCATGGCTTCAGATACCACCTCTCCATTGAGCCCCATAAGGGAAGGGCATAGCCTGTCTCATTTACCATCACATCCCCAGCCTGATCTACCACAGATGCTCAATACATATTTGTCGACTAATACAGAGAAATGAACAATGACTTCCAAATTTGTAACCCCAAGCTCTAGACTCTTGTATTCCACTGTCAACTGAACATTTCCACCTGGATAATTCCATCTCATGCTCACAATATCCAAAACCAAACTTAGCCCTTCTGCCACCCCCACCCCAATCCTGCTCCTCTTCTGAGCTCCCCATCTTAGTGAATGACACCACCAGACACACTAGTGACCAAGCCAAAGGCCTGGGCTTCATTCTTGGCTCCTCCCTCTCTTCCAGCCCTACTCCCACATCAAGCCAGTCCCCAGTCCTATTCATTCTGCCTTCTTAATGGTTTCCCTCTTTCCTCTCCCACTGTGACACCCCAGTTATCACCTCTCATCACCTCTCTCAGACTACTGCACTGATTTCCTAACTGGTCTCCCTGCTTCCTGTCTCGACCACTTCGAATCCATCCTCCAGAATAATTGTTCTAAAATGGAAAACAGGATCACACCATTCACCTGCCCCTTACTCTCCAGGGTGGCTCCTAACTGCCTATAGAACAAGGGCCACAACACTCAGCCAGCCTCCAGAACCCCCACGCTTCAGCCATAGCTATCAAACATCCCAAAATTTGCATCAGGGTGCCTTGAATCATGCCCCCACGCCTGCTGGGAATGCCCTTCTCCAGCACCCTCCCACACAGCTTCCTCACGATCACATCATTCACTTGGCAAAATTTCCACTCATTTCTTGACACTCCCTACAATTTTCTTTACAGACTCTATTTGGTTTCTGTTTTCCTTTGAGTTTTTCTGTGCCTTCTTGGCATTCGAGACTGAGCAAATATTATTTTTGTAAGTAGAAAACGAAAATGTTTTTTATGCAGCTGAGACACCCTCCCCCCTCCTATGTAGTTTCTCCCCAGTCTTCCACACTCCTACCCATAGAATTCAGCCTTCTTTGGGCCTCACTGGGCCTCTCTCTCCCACCATCTGAAACATCAGCATCCTTATCTGTTTGCACACCTGTCTCCCTAAAGGAAAGGAGGCCCTTGAGAGCAGGTTCTTGCTCATATTGGTCAGCACAGTGCTTGGCAGATCAAATGATTGACATGATTATTGAATGAATGAATGAATGAATGGCCTGAGAAGGAGCTGAGGGTTTGATCCAAGCATTCCATGGAGAGTAAGGGTATTGGGGACACTTGATCTGGGAGATATGAAGAGTAGCTAGCATGCCCACCCCTGCCTTCGGGCCCCATTGCAGACCCAAACACCCACCGCTGCCACCAGCCAGGAGGCTTGTCTCCTTGCCATGAGGGGGAAGGGTTGTAATAGAACTTCCAAATGGAGAAGACAACCCTAGGGGCCTAGGTCCCAGCCTCAGCCCAGCCCTGATCGCCACCATCACAGACTCTCAGAGGAGTGGCCAGAGGCACAAAATGAGAAAAACAGTAGGCAGAGAGGAACAGGAATGTGGAAGAAAGGCAGAGACTGGGAGAGTGGCAGAGGGAAGGTGATACTCATGAAGACCAGACCAGACAGAGAGAGCAGCAAAGACACAGGAAGGGCAGATGGGCAGCAAGACCCCAGACACAACCCAGGAAGCCCAGAGCACAAACTCTCACTGAGGTTGGGGGACAGGGACCCAGGGAGGTGGGAAAGACGAGCAGGTTCCCAATATCCCTGGCAGGTGCTCCTGGGCCCCGCCTCCCCACTGGATTCCAGAGCCGGCGGGCGGCACCCAGCAGGGGGCAGATGAGGCTGTGACGTGAGTGATGAGTGCTGATATGGGCCCAGATTATCAGCTCTTGGGGGGCTGGCATAGCTCCGGGACCAGGAGGAGGGGTGGACTGGGCATTTGGGGGCTGGACCGGCAGTCAGAAGGGGGTATCTCTCGAGAAGCACCCGGCTGTCTTTTTTGAGCACCCAGTGGAGTTCTGGTAACTAAGGAGGGGGGTGGGGCTTGAGAGGGGCATTCTGCACGGAGCCTGACTTCGGTTTTCCGAGCGTGCAAGGCAGGCCCGCTGAAGGGGTGGTCGGCCAAAGGCCAGCAGGCCGGGGTGTGTGGGTCGCCCCCCGGAACTGCCCAGGGGGCGTGCACACATGTGCCTGCACACACACCATTCCCCAGCCCGGCATCGCACCGTGCGGTGGCTGGATCGACAGGCTCAGCGGCACTGCCTGAGCGCCTACTGTGTACTATAGCCCATCTGAACCATTCCCACCCCCAGCCACACCCCACACACCTCCTCATAGACCAGCCCCACATGCACCGTGGTCTCCCCCTGGTCATACCTCATCACACCCCCACACTCTCATCTTCCCACAACTCACGCTCAGTCACTCACACTTCCACAAGTCGCAAGGCCCAGCCAGACACCTCACTCAGTCAGACTTGCTCAGTCACGAAGGGCCACCAACACTCCTTCACCCCTCTCCCAGTTGCTCGGTGTGCAGGTCAGGCCATCCACACGGACGTGAGCCATCACACGAGGGACCTCACAGTCTTCCATTCGCCTCCCACATAAGCAGGCAGGCATACACGTGCGCACATAAGTGCACACACTCAAATTCAGTTCGGCAAAAGCGTTGGGGATAAGCCCAGAGATTCAGAGCCGAGTGTGCGAGTCTTGGTTTTGAAGAGAGAAAGAGACAATCTCGGGCTACCGAGAGACAAATCGATGGCCACCACCCTGGAGAGTCCAATGAGGTCAGCCTCGGGGCTGTCACGGGGGCCAGGTCTCTTGGGGACAGTCTTGTCCGTCCCAGTTGACTCAGGCCTCACCCACACCGTCTCCAGACGTCCTCCTGCACCCTGCCAGGGTCCAGTCCCCTTCAGTCCCTACAGTCACCCCCTCCCTGGCTCCCCTCCTGTCAGCTCATTCTCTTTCCATCTGCATCCCTTCTCCTCCCCCCCTCCGACCCCCCCATCCCCGCCCCCCCAGCCTCGGTGATAAAAGAGCCAGATTGGAGCGGGTGCCACGCAGCTTCATTCCCCACCATATGGGCCCAAAAGCCAAATCGTCAGCTAAGCGATTAAATCAAGTATGTCGAACAAAATGTTATGAACTGACATTATGGGTATATAATTTTATGCCATTTGTTGCCATCTGTTTATCTAAACAGCCCCCATTCCACACAGACATACAGACTCACACCTTCCCTCCTACCCAACCCCCCATCCGTCAGGATCCCCCACCCCCACCCCAACCAGAGCCAAGGGTCAGGGACGGGAAGACATGTGCCTGGAAGTTAGAGAGCTGGGGCCTCCAGGGTTCTTGGGAATCAGAAGGAACTGTGAGGCCAGGAGTCCCAGGGGGCCGAGGGAGAGGGGAGTAGGGATCAGGCTCACTGGCTGGCCTGGGAGGGACAAGGCACTTGGGGAGCTGGAGGTTAGGGAGTCAAGAGTCCCGAGCATAAAGAATGCGGCTGGGGCCCCGGTTGCGGGAGCATGGACCGGAGCCAGGGGGGCCTCACTGGCAAGCCTCCAGCCTAGCACGTGGCACGTGTGAGTGAGTGTGAGTGAGTGTGTGCGCGGGGGGCAGGCACGAGAGCGGCAGCTGTGCCCCTCGGTGACTTCGGGAGCTTGCTCGCCCCCTGCCCCATGTCTGCCCCGGGGCCTGCGGCTCTCAGCCTTGCGGGGTGGGCTGGCACCTCCCGAGACCCCAGGCACAGACCCCAGGTCCAGAGGCTGGGGCTGCAGTTACGCACGTATCCTCCTCAGCATGAGGCCCCAGGGCAGTGCCCCATCAAGCCCCGAGGATGGGGAGCCCCCTCCTCATAGCCCTTCAGAGCTCCTCAAACAGCTTCAGTGTCTGGAACGGCCCCTCAGTCGTAGGCCTGTGAGCCTAAGTGTGAGCTCCCCGGTCACAGATGCTCAGCCGTCCTATCCCTGCCCCATACTGCCCGGCCCCCGACCTGTGCGAATGCTTGGGGTCTCTCTGCCTGTCTCCCTTGTCCATCACCTGTGCCTTAATCTCACCTCTGCCATGGAGTCTCTGTGTGTCTCTTTCACCTTGGTGCTGGTTTTTGTCTCTCTCGTCTCTGGGTCTCTTTCTGTCTGCCTCTGGCTCCGTTGGCCTCTGACTCTCCTGTAGGTGCAGGCTTGGGCCTCAGTGATGCCCCAATAGGGGGGTAGCGGCTCTGCAGAGGCGTGCAGGCCAAGTGGGGGTAAGGGGCTGGACAGGAACATAGCAGGACAAAACATTAAATCCCAGGGTCTCCCCAGCGGACAGTAAGGTGATCCTGGAGCAATGAAAGCCTCAGGGCGGTTCAGAGAGCTAAAGGGAGAGTGGCCTGTGGGTCAGGAAGTGTGAGGAAAGGGAGGGAAGCCTTGTGCTGCCTATGAGGCTAACCCGGAGGGGTAGGAGGAGGGAGCCCTGTTGGAGGAGGCATTGGGCAGAGAGTGGGGAACCTCTCCCAGGGTTTGTTAAAACACTACCCCACGCGTGCACACACACAGGTCACGTCCACACCCGTGCACACAGACAGACCCACATGGCCACACACTGACACACAACGAGGGTCACAGTGATGCTCCCCCTATAAACAAACACCTCAAGGTCACTCACGCAAATAACCTCACAATCAGGGACAGTGTTGTTAGCAAAACAGTAGCTCACGGAGCCCGCAGGCCAGCCATTCCAAGGCCCGGCCTCTCTTCCAGGGCTCCCCCAGGTATGCGTGCACAAGGGGGCACCCTAAGCCCGGGTTCACGCTCCACTGCCCACGCAGCCGCGTCACGCATCCAGCCGGCATCTCTCCAGGCCCCCCTGTTCCCCTGGCAGGAGGAGACATGCTAGCGACAGAAACCCAAGCAGGGGAGAAAGAAACAGCCAGAAAGGCTCAAGGGAAGACTGAGGGCAGAGACGAGGAGGAAGAAGAAGATGAGGAAAGAGAGAGAGGCAGAGACAAAGAGAAGCAGGAGACTTGACCAACAGGGAGCGAGCGGGAGACCGCGGAAGAGCGAGGGGACGCTGCGGGCGGGCGGGCGGGAGGGGGCGCCCAGGACGCGCAGGGCCGGGGAGGCGCGTTGGTGGTGGTGGCGCCGGGGATGGAAAAGCTCATTTTGCTGGTAATTTACTCTCCTGCTTTTGGGCCGCTCCGCCTGCCGCTGCCGCCCGCCCGGGCTGCCTGTTCCAATATTAGATATAAACAAGTAAACTGTGTAATGGATCACATTAAGCAGGCCTTGCGTCTTGAGGCAGGATTTAATTTGCATGGCAGATTAGCTTGTCTTCCCAGCAAGGCACCCCGGGGCACCCCGAGCTGTAATAGGATCCCGCCTCTTAGAGCCCATTAAGGCAATTGAGAGCGCCTCTTAATCTCCCTCCCCGCCCTGCACCAGAATCCCCTCCTGCCGGACCGTCTTCCATCCCCCATTCAGGCCCCACCTGGCCCTTAAAGCAGCAACTCTCAGATCCCATGCGTTGCACCCTTTCCAACCTCAAAACTTTCTCCCTACACTCCCCAACTCTGCTTCAGAGGCCCCCAACTGCCTTGAACCCTCTTTTTTCCCATCTTCCCAAGGTGTCTCCGAACTCCTGGCCAGGGCTCTGACCCCAGCTCTCTCTGTTTCCTACATAGCTCCACAAACCCTTCCACCCATCAGTTGGCTTCTTAGCTGAGGTCGGGGATTAGAATATGTTCCATCCCTTCCATTTTCCATTGAACAGCTCTTCCTTGAGCTTCCTATACCCTCAATTATATTGTCGCCAGCACAGGAATCAGAGCAGGACTGAGAATCTGTGTGAAGATTGATGTTCGAGGCACAATTTGGTTTCAAACTGAGGCCGAGGTAAATGGTTATAACGACCCTCATTTGTGGGTGATTTAAAGTTTGTAAGTGTTACACCTATTAGGTCCCATATCCTCATAGGAGCCCTTTTAAATCAGCCTTGCTTTAGGATGAGGAAACTGAGGCTCAGAGAGGAGCTCAGCTCCAGAACTCAACCCAGGCCTTTCCGACCCCCGTGCAGCAGCCTCTCTGATACATCACAGTGCTGGGGTCAGCACTGGGCTCCAGAAAGGGACAGGGCAGCCTTGAGGTTAAGAACTGTACTAGGGTCTGTATCAGGGTTAGGACAGCCATGGATTCCCATCCCCTGCCTCACCACTGGACCAAAGTGGGTGGAGCCCACACCATGGTCAATTTCCCCACTCATTGAACAGGAGGTGGTCCTGCAGGGGGGTTACTGAACGCTTGTTAAGAGGACAAAGCCACCAAGGGCTAGGAGCATCAGAAACTAGCGAAATTCGGGGTAGGCATAGAGAACTTTCCGTCTGTGAGAACATCAAGCTGGGCTCCCTCAGCATTGGAGACACCCTGAGCTGGGTCACGCTGGGCTTGGGGGGGCGGGCCATGGAGCCTGTAGGCAGTGCAATGGGGCCCAGGGTGGGTGGGTATGGGGCCAGGCCAGTGGAGAAGGGTCAGCTCAGCCCTGCGTAACTCACAAAGGGTCCTTGTTGTGGGTAATGGGACTCCCCTGGCAGCTTTATTTGCTGTCAGTGGCTTTTATTAAAGTCTCCAGTTTCAGACCCTCCAACCTCCAGCCATTGTGTGTGCTCCCCCAGGGCTCTGCCCCCAGCCCCTGTCTAGGCTGACTCTGAAGAGCCCCCTTACCCCATCTCCCGGGCCCCAGGCCCCCCAGCTACCAACCTCCCACCTCCACCTCCCAGCAAGAGGGCAGAGAGGCAATGCACTCCAGGAGGAATGTCTCAGCCTTGGCCCTCAGCACCCAAACAGACCTAATCTCCCAGATGTTGCGACTGGTGCCAGGGGATAGGGCCACGAGTCAGCCTGGGCAGAATCCACACTGAGTGACACACACGTGTGCACGTATAGGTGCGTCCATGTGTGTCCTTGAGGGGTGTGCACCCATCTGTTCCCTCAGCTCATCTCTGCACACAGACACCCAGGTGCTCTAGAATGGGTACTGTTTAGGGATTCGGTGGGGGGCTATGGTTTGCTAGGGACACCCTCCACCGCCGCCAGATATCTGGTCACTGCTAGGGCCTGGGAGAATGGGGAAGTGTCTCCCAGCTCAAGCTGTTACCCTGGGGTATTGGCTCCCCACCCCCTTCCTTCCTCTGGTAGGCAGGAGAGAGTGTTTGCCGGGGGAAGGAAGGGAGCAGAGGGAGCAAGGCTGGGCCCTAACCCTGGGTGGGGAAGAGACTCAAATGCGCTGAACACCGGCACAGAGTTTAACCTCACTTCACCCAGATCTAATCTCTTGCTTGGTCACCCAGAGCCCAGTCCTGAACTCACAGCCCAGGGCCCAAGGAGCTGAGGCCCGAAGAACATACTGCCTTCCCCAAGAACATATTGGGGTTGGGGCATGAAGAGACCCAGGCCGGGCCGGGCTCTTCGGGGATACCCCCCTACAGACAAAAGTTCGAAATGAAAATGGGTGTTCATTCCTGGAAATGCTTGCTGAGCAGAGGAAACACAAGAAGGGCATATGAGGAGGCCAGAGAGCCACAGGTGGCCGCTGGGGGTGGGGGTGGGGGGCTCAGATCACACACAGGAGCTTCCAGCCCACGCCACACCCCACCCCTTGTGGAGGAAGCGGGAAAGTAGCGACCCCTCTCCATCATGCACAAATATGAGATCTGAGGTTGGTGTCAGTGCATGGCCAGTGACTGTGTGCAATTGGGCGTGGGCCATGGGGAGTCTGTGGGGACGTGTGTGCACACAGATGCTGGGGTCCATATCAGCCTGAATATTTGGAGTCAGGCAGGATATCAGTTTGTGTGCCTGTCTGTTTCTTTTCGGGGGGGGAGGGGTCTGCTCTGGATGGGGGGCTGCTGAGTGCATTTATGGGAGAAGAAAGTGTCTATGTTTGAGGGGGCCTACATGTACTGGTTATGGGATGTTTGTCCTGCATGTGTTCAAATGTGTAAGAGAGAGGGAGATCCGGGGGGTCCCCAGCCCTCCCCGGGGTCTTCTGAGCTCCAGGCTCGGCCTGTGCCAGGCCATGTGGGGAGCGCCCGTGCTTTATGGTGCGCGGGTGAAAAATGGAAATGCTAATAAGTAGTCGTTAAGTTGTCTTGCAAAAATGTTAAATGATAAATTGGGTAATGTTATTGTTGAAATGAAATATGTAAAATAAATGAGTTATTTATTTCTAATAAATATTTTGTTTACGATATATTTGTAGGGGTGTTAATTATTTTCCCCCTCAATCGGGGCAACGTATAAATTCTAATAAAGCGCGGGCCGCGGCGAAGGCAGCAGCCAGGGTGGCGGCCTCTCCAGGCCGGGCCGGGCTGAAGGACCAGGCCGTGATGGATGCTCCAGTCACGTGTGATTGTTCTACTCACTGCTGTTGCAGGTTCCCTAGCGTGGCCTGTTTTCTCTCCTCAAAACAAGAAAGGGAAGGGGGTGTGGGAAGGAGAGAGTCCGGGAGGAAAACAAACAAACTAGGGTCTCCACGATGAGACGATCGCATTTCCCACGGCCAGGTCTTGCGCCTTAGCTAGCTGCACAGGCCCTGGGTATGCGCGTCACTGCTGGAACCAGCTTCGAGGAAGAAGAAATAAATATAGAAGCAAACCAAGTGGCAAAGAGATTTCATGTCCCTAAGACCCATCCGCAGCACGGAGCACTCCCTCCGGGCTGGGGGCCCTCAGTTACTCCCACCCTCCCCTACTCCAGCTGAGACATCTCCAGGCAGGCAGATAGCCCCATCTCTGGCTGTTTCTCAACTTGCCTACCAAAACTTCCTCCTTCCTCCCACCAAGGGAAGCCTCCTCTCCCCTTTCACACTGCCTTTTCTCCCTTTCTTGCTTTCCTTGGACCCCTTCCTACGGGGAGCTCCAGGACTGTCCACGGCCTCCCCAGGAGAACCCTAGTTTAGCCCCTCAGGATCCATCAGACCAGAAATTCAACTAGGCCCTGGCCAGCCCCTGAGGCTGGGATGGGGGGGGTGGGGGGTGGGGGGAGTACATTCCCTTTCAGGACAGGCTGCCTCCCCCCAGGGCGTTATCTCCCCCTGGGTAATAAAACTGCTGAGGCAGGACGGCCTGGTGGGCAGGGACAGGTGGCCAGGGCACGGGACGCAGGGCCGCTCTGTCCCCGCCGCAGGCACCAGCCACCCTTCCCTCCAACCCCCTCCCCCAACTCCTGGGGCTGAGCTGCGCTCCAAGTTCTCACCACAGGGCTCGGGGCTGACCTCCAGTCAGGGATCCCAAGCACTTAGCATACCCTTCCTCAGGGTGGGGGAACTTGGGTGGGCCGCATGGCCAAGGGAGCTGGGATTGGTCAGACTCGGGCAGTTCCTGTGTGTCTTTAGAGTCGGGGTGGGGAAGCCGTGGCTTGAGGTAATGCCTTCCAGGCTAGGGTCCCCCACAGTCTGCCAGGAAGGGGACCTGCCCCTCTTCTAGCTCCCTACCGCTTCCCACCACCTCGAGCTGAGCCACTGGGAGCTACCTCTCAGAAAGTGGCCCTCTGCACGAGTGTGACCCGTGTGTATGTGTGCACACGACAATGCGTGTGCAAGAGGAATAGGCTGACTGTAGGGGAGACCTTTAGCGTGGCATGGAGAGGAAGGTAAGTGACAGAGGAAACAGAGGGACACCACAGACACTGTGGTGTGCATGCCTGTCCACGCGTACCCACGCGCAGATGCTGGACTGGCGGTCAGTCAGTCGCACACAGTGCTGGCATCGTTCACATCAGGGGCACGGCCCAGTCCCACGCGATGACAGTTCCACAAACAGAAATTCTGCCAACGACACTTGCAGGGGAGTTTAAGGCAAGTCCGTGAACAGACAAAAAGGGACGCGAAATCATTGCCTGTCTGAGGCTTTGATGAGGGGGAAGGAAGGGTATCAGCACCATGGGGAGGGCGCCCCCTGCTGGGCAGAACAGCTGTAACGCCCCACCCCGCCCCCAGCCAGGCCGTCTAAACCTGCCCCTGACTCACCAGCACCCCTCTCCTACCTCCTGCTAGATATCCAGACCTCACGCTTGTCTACCACACCCTGGATAAACCCCAGGCCAGGCTGCGTAACTCTGGGTTGTCTTCAAAACGTGTAAAATCTTTGATCATCATTTGTTTAAACTGTATAAATAATCCACCCGGTTTTAATAGGATTTTTCTATGAATCGGCAACAAAGCATGAAATGTGATATTTTCACCATGAGTAGTTGGGAAATTAGTCACCTCTGTCCATGGCTCTCTGCTGGCTGGAGACCCCCATCCTGTCTGGCCCCTCCCTCCCCTCCACGTCAGGCCATCCTGGGCCCTTCGAATGCCACCCCCTCAGCTCCCACCTTTGGGGGGTAGTGGGGGGAATTCTACGGCATGGCTCTGAGGAGCCCATCCTGGTCATCTCTGGATCTGAGAGCAAAGACCAGGCTGCCCTGAGGCTCTGTTTCCCAGACTCCTTCTCTGATATCAGGGCCCCACTGTGGACACCAGTGCGCATTGGAGTAGGGTTCCAGGGTGGGCAATGTGTTGTGGGATTATTTGGGGCAGAGTGCTGGTATGAGGCAAGAGTTGGGGTCATCCACCATCTCCCCCAATCTCCCAAAAGTTTTTCCACATTTGCCCACTCCCCAGGCTGTTACACACCTGTTTGCTGTTACATATTCACAGAGGTGAGACCCACATGCATACCCAAGAGGCTGGGCTTGTCTTCCAAGGCTGACGAGTTGCCCACCCACTCTGGGAACAGAAGATGCTGAGTCTGAGAGACCAGCCACTGTTGGTAACAGGGAGGGGGAGAGATGGGGGTCCGATCTGGAGAAGCAGGGCATGGGAGCATCAGAACTGAGCCTCAGGGATGAGAACCAGACAGGAATCAGAGATCAGGGCCGGTCTGGGGAGTTATACAGAAGAGGCAGGATGGTGGGGACTGCCCAAATATGCAAGAGAGCCTTTCCGTTCCCGTCCCAAATGACTCCTGACCCTGGCCCCTGCCACCAAGTACAGTAACCCCAAAGCACCCCTCCTCTGCCTCAGTGCCCCACTGAGAAAAGCCAGCAGCCAACACCAGGGACCGAGGGCCTACACAGTAGGCTGTCTGAGCCACCCAGCCAGGCCTCGGGCCTCCCAGGTCTCGGCCACAGCCTGTGGGGCTCAGCCACAGACCTGGGCACGGCCGTGGGGGAGAGCCACGTGGGGGTCCTCTCCCCCCGCCCCTGCGATGCGCGACAGTCCACGTGCTCCAAGCTGAGCAGGGCCCCCTTCCTTTCTGCCCCCTGCCCCTGGCCTGAGATGAATAAAACTCAGGGGGGTGGGGGGAGCTATTCATAGAACCAGAGAATGTGTGAGCCGCCCAGCAGCCCCCTCTCATTAGGGGACCCCCGTCAGGTGGCGCTCATTAACTTCAAGTTGTCTCTTGTTTTAAAACTCGGGTGAGGGGGGCCGGGTGGAGGGGCACATTGTCTGGCTGCTGCCCCAGAGAGATTAGGCGCCCAGGGGGAGGAGGCAGGCAAAGGCCCTTTAATTAGTTACTTTCAAAGGTTCCCTGTCCCCTTTCTCTCAGGGCCCCCTCCTGCCCCCGGCTGGGCCCAGCTTCGAGGGGGGCGGTCTTTTCTGCCTGGCAGAGCTGCCTGGTCACTCAGCTTAAATCCGCAGTCTTTGTTCCCGCCCGGACAATGGGCCCAGCACAGCAGCCACGGAGGCCATGGAAGGAACAGGGCCTTCTTCTGCAAGCCTGGAGCCAGCTGAGAGGGGTGCACCCCGGCTCAGGGCACAGCCTGGGGCTCCAGACAGGGGCCCGGGCACCAGGGGCCTCGCTGGGCTAAGAAGAAAAGGGGACACACGCGTACACCCGCACACACCCCAGCTTCAAGACCTAGTTCTAACAGAGGAAAGAGCTGGGACGAACCTCACGTCTGGGACTCTTTCACAAAGAAGCTTCGCTAGCTCATGGATGGGCTTCCTCTTCCCTCTACATAGCTGAAAGAACGCGGTTTTCGAATCAGGAGGATCTGAGTCAGTCCCGATGTTGGCTCCACTACGCATTAACAAGTAACTAGTCTCTGAAGCCGCAATTCCCCTCATCTTTAAAATGGGGGAAATAATCCCTGTCTCTTGGGTCGTGAGGATTAAATTCTTAACGGTATGAAAATGTCTAGCACAGTGCCTGGCCAACAGTAAGCCCTCAACACAGTCCTTGTATGGTTCCCAAGGCCAGAGCCTGACCCCACACCCTCCACCACTGGCTGCAGGCACATCTGACCCTTGCACTTGGCAGGCGCCGCTGGCAGACATGGGCTCGCTGCCTTACATACAAAGTGCTGGTACTCACACACAGGGAAACACTCGGAAGTCAGTGAGTGTGCGGGCAGGAAGGAGGAGGAAGGAGGATCCCAGATGGGAGGGTAATGGGGTTTGGGAGGCCATCAAACAGAAGAGGTAAGCAGGAACATGAGGAGGAAGTGGAGATTGAGCCAGCCTGGGGAGGGGGGTGGTGATTAGCAGATCCTAGGGGGTGGTCTTGGGGGGTGAGTTGAGAGGCTGAGTTGCGAGAAGAGTTGGTGATTTGCCTGGGTCAGCAGATTAATGGCACTAACGAAGTTTCCAAGAGCGTGGTGAGTTGGGGGGCCGGGGGCGCCCATGTGGAAAGGCACATGACTAGGGATTGATCAGGCTGAAGATGAAACAGAGAAAGCTTCCCGGGCAGCAGAGGTAGGAAACGCCAAAACCAATTACTCCCCAACCCCTCTGGCCTCCAGATCCCTCCCCCAGGGAGGAGGGAAGGGGCTGTGACCTCTCTCTGTGGGTGCATGCACTCCGGGCGCGCACACACACACACAGACCGCTCACATGGGTCGGCGTGTGCACCGGGGAAGGCCCATGCGTGGGAGGGAGTAGACCCAGGATATGCCGATGCTTCGCAGGCTGGTCTGTGCGCTCTCCCCCTTGTGTGGGGGTCATTTGACTTCTCACAGGTGTCCCTCTCACGGATGACTCCTCTTAGGGATCCCCACTCCCACCTAAGTGTCCCCATGTGAGAAGCACAGGTGTCACCAGGAGGAGTCAGTGGCCCACGGGAGGTGGCAGAAGCGGAGGGGATTGCTGTGGATGGCCTTCATTTAGTTTGGGCCTCGCGTAGCACGTCCACAAATTTGCTAGTTTGGGCTCAACCCTAGTTTCTGGTCAGAGGCGACCCTGGATTACCATTGAGGTGGCTAATTCCCCATGCAGATCATTGACAACTTAGCCTCTGGGTAATGGGAGTGTATCCCACTTAGGGAAAGCCCACCCTTCAGGAAAGAATCAATTACACACAGGTTCCTTTTAGTAGCCCCTGAGGTTTGTTGAGTGAATAAGCGTGGCAGATCGGGCAACCCTCTTCAGCTTAAAGATTCACAAAGGCTATCAAAGAACTAGATCAAAGGGCAAGCAAACATCTCTTACAGGACCTAAAGAAGCCCTTAGTTAAAATTCAACAGTTAAGAGGTGATTAGACGTAAGATAAGAGCCCTTCAAACTCCCAACACTAACCCAACAGTTGTCCACATTTGGGGTCTTTAAGGGAGATGGAAGGGGGGAGGGGAAAGAGGATGCAAGAGAAGGCCTGGGTTTAGCTCTTGCCCATGGAGGGACCTCTCCCTTCCAAGCATCATGCCGTGTCGTGCCACGTTTGCACCTCCAGATTTAGGGTAGAATCTGTGTTTCATGCCATATGTTGAGTGGTGTTATTATAGTTATTAGCAATTATGTTTTATCATAAAATCACTTTTCCTTTAAACATGTGAGTAAAAAAATATCAGCTGTTCTTAGAGTAAGTTCTATCCAGTCTATTCCTCTTGGAAATTACTTCTCGTTTTATAATACACGCCAACAGGCCAACGGGATGGGAGCCCTGGACATCGGCACAAGTGACTGTTGGAGGCCTAATCATTTCACACAAGGAGCGGCCACCGCACTGCTGGGTCCAGATGGTTGGGGAGCGGAGGGCATCGTGCCCCAAAGGTGCTGTAGCCAGTGCCCCACCCTAGGCCCAGGCCTGCCCCCCTCCCCCAATCTCCAACCCAGTGACCACCTTACGGAGGCTGTCACCGGGTTCCTGGCTCCAGGATGCCTCCCCCTGCCCCCTGGCCCCCAGCTCCACCTTGTGCCCCTGCTGCAATGTCTACGAGGGAGACCGGCTCCTCTTGGGGCCTGCAAGCTTTTGTTAGCGTTATGTGAGCCGCTAGTGACAAGGGCCCTGAAACCCAACGCGACCAAACTCATAAAAGGGGTCACTGTCTCTTTAATTAAAGTTCCCTGTTTGGAGGTTAAAGACAAACCCGTTTGATGGTGCAGGTGTGTGGAGGGGGGTTGGGGCAGAGGGCTGGAGGGGGCTGCAGGGAAATGGAATTCTATCCTCCAAGGGGAGCAGGGAGGGGCCTCGCCAGGGCCAGACTGGCTGACCACGGAAAGTCTGTTGGGGGGCCCTAGGGGTCCCCGGTGTGGGATGTGGTAAGGGTCACAAGGGGAGAAACCAGGCAGGAACAGGGAGGCCAGAGGCCAGCGCAGCCAGCTCGGACTGCCCTGCAGAAGTGCCTTGCTCGGGCCACCTGCCCTCGGATCCCCACCACCGCCATGCCTGAGGACCACTCCCCTTGTCCGCTCCTTGATTCCCCCTTTGCCACCCCAAAAGTTCTCCCCGAAAAGAGAGCCCAGGCCTTCATCCCATCTCCACATAGAAGCGACTTCATCACAGTTTAACATAAAAAGATCAGCTGGTATCGACCCGTAATTTGGACCCACGCCACGCTATTGGCAGGAAGACAGAATAAGTTAGGGTGGCCATGTTTCAAAAATTCTCTGTGTGCACTCAATCACGGCCCAGGGAAGGCGGGCGGGTGCGTAATAACCCAGCCGCGCTCTCCATTTCCCCTGTAGATCAATGCTAATACCAGGAGGCCCCGGAAGATGGATGGAACCGACAGGAACCTTGAAATCCCTACACGGGGACTGGTGCCTCAACCGATAAAGGATTTCACTGCTGCTGGGGCGGGGACACAGAAACCCTAGGGGCCACGGAGACAGTCTGGTGGGGGGCAAGGAGGTGGGGAAGAGAGAGAAGCCTCTCTTTCACACACACACACACACACACACACACACACACACACTCTTATCCTCACTGACACCCACAGTCACTCACGCAGCCACTGACTGATGCACACTCCAGAGTCACTGACATGCACGCCAGTGGCTGGCACGCACCATCATTCACACTCTCCAGCCCGCAGCACCAACACCTCCCCAAGAGGCCTTGACTCCAAGTGGTCACTCACACGGGTCCTAGTACACACATGCACACACAGGCACAAACATGCGCACAAACTCGACCCTACGCACCAGAATCTCGGTCTCTGACACAGACACTCACGTTGACACGTTGAGGTGCTCACAATGTGAGGTGACACACTGAGGAGACATACTCACTCACTGGCGTCTACACGCTGCTACGGTGAAGCGTAAAGATACACGCACCCACACGTATACACACATCCCTGCCTTTCCTTCTCGGTTTCCATCCCATCCCTTCTCCCTGTTGCCTTCTGATTCTGTTCAGAACCTTGCTGGCTGGTGATCAGTCAGGAAGCTTCCCAGGACCTGTTGGAAGTAAATCACTAAGACAGAAGTATACCAGACGCACGGTCCTGGAGACACATCCCGATGAGAACCCAGACCCATGCTGGCTGGACGGCAGGAGACTTGGGTCCCAGGGACAGCTCAGCCACAAACTTGCTTACATGGCCTTGGGTAAACCGCTTGCTCTTCCTGGGCCTCTATTTCCTCATCTATAAAACAGGAGGTTGGGCTGGGACATTCGTAAGGTCCCCTTCCAGGCCTCAATGACTCAGTCTGTGGCAAATACAAATCCTTGCAAAGAGTCGCACACACAGGCAGCCCCAAGCAAGCACACCCTGGCTTTTAAGCGCCTGGTGGCCTGAAACCCATACCCACGATGACACACGCAGGATCACACCCTCAGGGGGTGCTCTTCCCAACAAGGGTGCCTATAGCAGGGACAGCGACTCCTCATCTTTCCCAGGGCTGGATGGCAGCAAGCTGCAGAAGGCACTTTTCTGTGGGCAAAGAATTGGGGGCAGAGCAGGGAGCTGGAGCATTGCTGGGACTTTAAGGGAGGAGGCTTGGGAGGGCAACGATTGGGACCTATAGAAGGGATAGAGAGAAAAGCCCGGTGCTGGCTGCCAAGACCGGCCCCCACCCAGCCACCCCTCTCTGCTGATTTTCCTCCTTCCGAGCTCAGTCCCAGGACAGGAGCCGTTTCCATGGCCTCACACTGACATCTTGTGGCCATGTCTAGGATTGCAAGTAGCGCAGGGAGGTGCTGGGCCTCCTGCAGAGAAATACTGGTCTCCCCAGTCACCCAGCGAATACTTGGCAGGACAGTGGCTCTTATCCCTGGGTGCCCTGGTCAGGAAGTTCAGCAGCCAGGAAAGGCACAGGAGGCTGGCATGTACCTCAAGCAGGGGCAGGTGTCAGAACAGGAGG
This sequence comes from Puma concolor, assembly GCF_028749965.1. NCBI lineage: Eukaryota > Metazoa > Chordata > Mammalia > Carnivora > Felidae > Puma > Puma concolor. The sequence goes on from NC_141677.1 coordinate 60,467,723, forward strand.
CTGCTTTGGGAAAAGGCTTCAGGGTCACCTGATGACAAAAGGGACTGCAGAAAAATGAATGCTCAAGGGAGCTCCGTTTTTGTGGTAGTGACAAAACCCTGTCATCCTGAAGCCCCAATATGAGGCAGGGAAATGCGACCCTGCCCCAGGCGGCTGCAGTCTGGGAAAGGCGAGGCAACTTTCCCCAGGGATCCTCCACCTGAAGAAAGAGATTCAGCCCTGGCTTCATACAGTCTGATGGGGAGCATTTGGCTCCCCTAACAGACAGACTAAGCCTGGCCGGTGGTGGGGGGGGAGGGATGAGACATGGCTTCCCTAAGGGAGCCTCTAATCTTGAGGAAGGAAAAACCTCAACCCTCATCAGGGATGCCAATCATATCTGAGGAGCATGCGATGTGGGGGTTTTAGAAGCCCCTTCAAGCTGTCCTAGCCTCCCATGCAAATCCCTGGTCTGGAAGTCTGAACGGAATGTGATTTCTGAGTCTTCGTTAGCATCCTAGGCCTTGGAAGAGGGTTGAGGAAGATGTCTGGTGAGAAGTTTGGGCTCCAGAGCCAGCCCCATCTATTCCGAAGAGGCCTGGTGAGGAGTGGGGCGGGGGGGGGGGGGGGCACCACATCTCCCAGATCCTTCCAGAAGCCATGACTGAAGTCCCCAGCCTGCCCCAAGACTTCTCTGGATCAGTTCCTCTTGCCACAGTCTCCTTGTCACTTCTGGAGATAGGCCTCGGGCACCTAGAGTTAGCAGATCACACGCACAAGACGGAAGCCATGGGTTCTCTGTCTGGAGCCAGGGAACCCTGGAGGTGCTAGGCTGATGACTTTGTTATAAATTAGAGACTCATTAAGAGAAGGTAAGAAGGGCTCAGTAACAGCTTTCGGGGCCCATCTTTTCGATTTCTTGTTCAGTTTGTTTATTGCGATTGTTCCTGTCTCATAAGCTTATTGCAAAACCAATAAAAATGATCTATTCAGAGAGGGGAGCTGCTCTTTTGACTAGTAAGCTGCCGCTTGGTCCTGGGTCCCACCCCTCCCCCTCCCCATGGCTGCAGCCCCAGCCTGGTTGACCAGCTGTCTCCTGCCGCGGGGTCAGCAGAGGGTGCCAGATTCTTGCTCACCAGAAACTGTGTCCACCTGCCATGCAGCCGCCCCGGGCTGGCCTCAGGCCTCCAACCTGGCCCCATCACCTCAATGACTGCTGTACCTCAGCCCTCCAGCTCACCAGGTCTGAGCTGGGCACATGTCGGGGCTCAGTTATGAGGAGATGAGAAGCCAGGATGGGGACCCAGGGACAGTACTGGAGCCTGGAATTTCAGGTAGAATTTTGGCTCAATTTCCACTCTGTACCTCAATGAGGCTTTGCCCCTGGCATGGGCTTCTCTACCCTGAGGTAGCCCTGAGGGCTGGTGAATGGAGCAGAGGAGGCCCCAAAGGTTCCCTAGAATCAGAAGTCCTAGCCTTGACCTTGATGACAGAACAGTTTCCTGGCCTCTTGCACATCCAGGACCCTGTCACAGTTGGGTTCAGGGGCCCAAGAACCCCTCTCCTTACTGATCTGGCTCTTGTGCCCACCTCTATTCCATTAATGACATCAGTTCCATTTAGTGACTATGTTTCTGAGACATCATGGATTTCCTTATGCTGCTGGCACTTGGTTCCAGAGACGTTCAGATGATTATTGTGGGGGGGCGCAGGGTTGAGGGAAGAAGCCAACAGACTCCTTATTGACCATATAGAACTTGAGTATCAGAGCCAGGAAGGACTTCTGAGCTCATCCTGTCCAACTGCTTCATGTCTGGGAGACAGAATCACGGTCAGAGACGTGAAGTGAATTGGCCAAGGTCCCACGGCTAGTGAAGTGGCAGAGCTGGGACTGGAACTCAAAATGACAGACCTTTGCAGCATTGTCTTGTGTCTTCCTTTGTTTATCCAGCTCATGTCAGAGAGTTCTGCCTCCCTCGTGTGTCAGTCTGACACAGGCGATAGGCCATCCCCACCCCCATTCCCCACTCGTTAATAACAGGCAAGTTTTCTCTAAAGCAGAGTCAGTGTCTTTCCTCGATGCACTGGCTCTGCCTGAGGGCCCGAAGGAGGGGGCGGAAACTTGCACAGAGGCCTTTGGAGTTTCTGTGCCGTTTCAAAGAGATAGCATCAATGGACTCTTCCTTTGTTTATTTTGGGCAAGAGAACAAGATGTGAAGGCGGGTGGGAAAGAGCAAAAGTTTTCAGGAGGCAGAGCATCTCAAGGACTTTTGGCACATCTTCAGAGAGAGCCACATCAACATTTTCCTCGATCTCTGTGTATTTGTTTATTTTAATAGTCAATATGGCACTTAGAGTGTGGCAGGCACTGTTCTGAGTGCTTTACATATGAATGTATTAACTTAATATATACCATATAATCATTTATTGAATCCTCTTAATAACCCTGTTAGGTGGGGACTATTATTAGCCCCACTTTACAGAAGAGGAAACTAAGTCACAGAAAGGCAAGCAGCTCACCCAAGCCCTTGCCCCTGGGCAGTGGCGACATCACCATTTAAAGCCTCACAACCTGGCTCTTATTCACCATGCTACGTACCTTCTCTTGACAGAATCCCCAGCCAAGGGCAGATGGGGCTCCTGTGACCTGAGAGGGGAAAGAATACCCTGAACATCCAGAAGGGACAAGACATCCTTGGGGTCCAGTGCGGGGTCCTTGGTTTTGCTGATATTGAGTATCAGAGCCAGGAAGGGGTCCTTGGCTTGACCCCATCCTTGGGGTCCAGGCTGTCTCTTGTTAACCACTATCCCGGCCACCTCTACTGTTAGCTTGTCTGAAGGCCAACGTTTTATGGCTGGAGTGGCCAAAGGAAGTGGAGGCAGCCTAGACCATGGGACCCTCCCGTGCCACCCCATCGCAGGGTGCCTTCTTCTGGAAACTTCTTCTGGCGCCAGGGTTCTGGGTGTGGCGCCAAGAACCCACCACCCGGTTGCTCACTGAGCCTTGCTCCCTCCCACGCAGCCGCCTGTACTGACATCTCTGAGAGGGCCTTTGATTAAAGAGACAAGTGACTTTGCCCATTCTATTGATCAGAATAAATTACTAGGAACTAATTTATGGGCCTCCCCACAGCCGATGACATGGTGGATTGTGCGCTATTGGTCAGTAAATTGGATTGTCAGGCTAGATTATTGGTTCGTATACAGTTATCTCTCATAGCAATATCAGGCAGCCCAGGTAGAGGAGCAAAATCCTTTCTCTGCTGCCAGATGCCAGGATGTCATGAGGCCTTCCTGAGGTCTGGTGAGAAGGGGCAGGGAGAGAAGAGGAGAGGGGAAGGGAGGCAAGGCAAGGCCTCTGTGCAGGATGCTTATTAATTAGTGCAGCATCACAGCAGTAAAAGAACATTAGTGTGGAATCGTCTGCAGAGTGGTGGGGAAGTGACATGGTGGGCCTCCTCCTGATTCTCCAGCTATGGCCCTGCTGGGTAGAGGCAGGGAGGGGGCTGATGAGCAGATGGGGGGTGGGGTGACAGGGTGGGAAAGATAAAGGCTGGGGGAGATGAGGCCAAGAAGAGGGGAAGGGAAAGGAGAGGCCACATTCGCTGGGAGTTGCAAGCCGAGCAGGTCTGCTAAGTGCCAGCGTCGCTGAGCCCCACGCGGGGGAAATGGAGCTGCCGTTCTGCTCCGTACATCACAGCCAACGATGAAAAGTTCTAGAGCTGGGATTTCTCAGGCAATTTGGCCAGTGATGCATGGGGCAGTAGATCCTCGCGCACTCTTCCGTGCTTCTGCCAAGCCAGCAATAACAAAAACTTATTTTTTGCCAGGGAAACGGATATGAGTCAGGCAACCCATCAGGAGTAAAGTGGGGGGGGGGGCGCTCTACCACGCCGCTGCGATTTGTACCGCTCGGCTGTTTCCCCGAGCTCTAAAGACCTGCCAAGAGGTGACAAAGGCGAGACAATTTCGAGTTCACAGTCCTGTGTCCTCGAAGCATAACAGCATGCCATCGATGGGGACTTTCGGGGGCTGTGGGTTGCAAAGTCAGCGGTCTTTTCCCCCAAGCCCACTGAGGAGGGGGGAAAGGGGGTGAGCAAAAGGAGAGAGACAGAGAGATGAGGCCCTGGAGAAATCTGCAGCCCTTCCCCTCCCTGGGGATTCCCAGGAGAGACTCCTCCCCCCTTCCCCCCCCCCCCAGCTCCTTCCTCTCAGGGGGCATGGCGGGAAGGGGGAAGGGGGATGGGGGGCAGGGTTGGAGTGCCAAGCTGGCCGTGGGGGTGACATCACAAGCATCCCGAATGAAAGCCCTATGTGCCTTCCCGCTGTAGGCTGCCAGGGTCTTTGTCGCCCACACAGACCCTGGGGTCATGCAATCGCTGAAGGGGCCCGTCCAGAAAACCCATCTGATCCTGTGTTTTCCCTCTCACTGTTGAGGCGTGAGCCCTGAGGAGGCCTGCGCTTTCTCTGAGGCGTGATCAGGAACACAGATAACCTGTTCTCTGGGCTGCGGGCCTCAGGGGAAATGTTCGGATGGCGCACAGAGCCCTTCTGACTCTAGCTATCACTCATCTGACACTGCCAGTAACCCCGCAAGTAAATACCCGCTGGCAGGGACCCAGGGCCTCCAGCTCGCTCGAGTTGCCCCTGAGAACAACAGCAAGGAGTTCTCGTCAGTGTCACGAATACACCGGAATCACCCCCCTCCCCTTGGTGCTGCTTAGCAGACAGCGGCGTCCTCAGCAAAGGCCAGGCACCATGAACTAAAAATGTTCTACACACTCCAAAAGATAAAGGGCAGAGGTTTAAAAGGTGAAAAGCCCCTTCCCCCAGCCTCTGGATGCCTCTGGGCCTACCCCCGTCACTCTGCTCTCCCAACATTAAGCTGTGGCCTTCGGCCATTTCAGCATGAGCTTTCCCTCTGGTCACTCTCCCTTTCTGCCCTCCACTGATGCATATGAAATTGAAAGGAGGCAGAGCCCCAAAGTCAGGGGCAACAGGGCTGGGTCCAGGCTCCCAAGCCCCAAAGCTGTGCCACCCCACCTTGTCTGGCACGGCTCTGTCCTGGCTTCCATTCAGCCACTATGTGGAAACGAGCTCACGGCCCCCAGAGTCCCCGAGCCTCTAAGATGGAAAAGTTTGCAAAGCTTGGAAAAAGAAAAGTGGGCCTGCTAGTCGGTCTATAAATTAGAGACTCATTAAGGAGAGGCGGGAAGGGCTTTGGGGGCCTGTGCCTTTCGATTTCTTGTTGAGCTAGTTTATTGCTATTGTTTCTATTTCATACGTTTATTGCAAAACCAATAAAAATTATCTATTAAGAGCAGGAAACTCATCTTTTGACTTGTTGGTGGAGGTTTCTACAGAATAACCTTTAACTGGTCCAACATGTCTGCAGGACAGGAGCAGGCCCGCATAGATAACTCGAGAGGTCAACCAAGCAGAGAGTAAGAATGCCCAGTCCCCGGGGGCAGGGGACAAGTCTCCCTTCAGAACCCTCAAAGAGCAGCCGCAATGACTCTAACCAGAGGGCAACTGTATGGCATTTCATTGACCCCACATTTAGAATGTTTTTAATTTGTTGAAATCATTTAAATTTGGGACTTTCACCAAACTATGCTGATATCTGGCTTCTCTTTAATCGTGGAAAGATCAGACTGGGCCTCACTCTCACCTTGAAACAACTGTTTCTAGCACGGAGACACTGTCTTCTCTTCACGGGGTTCACGGCCTCCTGTCCACCCCCAGTGCTCAGCCAGCCCACTTATATTTGTGAGCCTGACACCTGTCATCATGTAAGTTTGCAACTCGTACCTTAGAGGAGGACTAGATTGGAAGGGGAGACAGCTAAACATTTTGTTTACAGAACCACCCTTGAACTAAAATTTTGTAAGAATGCTTCCAAATCAGACTGATACAATTTCTCTTCCGAGGTCCCCGAAGTAAGGCCTGGGTCTTGTCCCAGCCGGACGAGAAGGGAGCTAACAAGCGTTGCCTCCCTACGTGCCAGGCTCGGCCCTTCTTTCTTTCTGTGCATTTTCCCCACTTTGCCAACAGGGAAATTGAGGCTGGGAGATGTCAGTGATGTGCCTTGAGGCAAAGGGTAATATAACCCTCAGCCCAAGAACACCAGCCCTGGAAGAACCGGGTAGCCATCTGTCTAGTTTTGATGAAAGAACAGAAGGTTCCCAACGTTATTCTCTCAGGCCTGGAGAGGATGCCCATAGGGAAGATTCACAACCAGTTGAGGGAAAATCCACCCAACTGTGACTCAAGTTAGAACTTGCCTCCAGAGTTACCAACACCCCTAAATCTAGTGAAAGGGAACCACAGGGTCTTTAATAATCACTCTGTCAGGTCACGGGATGGTGACTAATGGGCCTAGAGGAGGAGACGGTGAACAACACTCTAGGAAATAAATTTGGGTGATTAAATTTCAAGGCAGTTCATGGAACAGCAACCCGAGGCCTAAACTAAGCCATCAAGTTACCAAGAGAATCAAGATTTCAATTTAACCACTGCTGCCCAGGAACCAATCCTGAGTCTGCAAAACAGTGGTGGGTTAAGAGAAGGCACCCTCCCCACCCCCCACCAAAGAAAACTTTCTCAGTGGCTCTGACATCTTCTCAACTCCAGCCATTCCTTCCAAAGGGCCAGCTGGAGAAAAGTCGAGGAAATTATTGTCTTTGCCTGGTTATTACATGACTCCGAGTCTTGAAGTAAAAAAAATCATTGCTTACCCGAGTCAGGGAGATGGGGGTGGGGAGGGCCTCCAAGCAGACACAGGCTAGAGCCACGCACAATGTCTGAGAGATTCTCAGTTTACTAAACTAACAGAAGAGGCCCAAATCCCTCCAGTTCTCTGCTATTTCAACTGAATGTCAAGCACCCTGGTTGGATCTCAGTCCCAAACAGTCACGTTCTAGTGTCTCGGGCATAATCCCCCTCTGGCTGAATCAACACCCAGGGTGCTGTTTAAGCTTTGCAGGTGAATACAACCTAGGCTCTAAAGTGAGAGCCCTGGGTCTGATTCCCTGTCATGGCTACTGTCCATGTCCGCTGGTTCTAGTCCCTGGGGCGTCGCTCTGACTTGTTAGTTTCCTTTTGAGAAAAGCCAGGGCGGGGAGCCTTGGAGCCGGGAAGGCCCCCCGCGATAGAGGAGCCCAGGCGGGAAGAGCTTAGCAACTGCAGCTGCTCCCATGGCTCCCGCTTTTGCAATCTCTTCCTCTCTCTTGAGGCTTCACCTCTCCCTGCCCTGGCTCCACCAGCTGTTTCCTGCAAATCCAGCTGAGACAGCTGCTGGCCCACCATACTAAATTTCCAGGGGCCCTGGAACCCCCTGACTCTCTTGGCCCAAATGTGGGCAAATCTCAGGCGTCCAGACAAGGCTGAGATTGTTTAAAGAACACTTCACTAGGAAACTGGGGGGAAAGCCAAAAAAGTAAATTAGAAAAGCAGAGAAACTGACAGCTTAGAGAGCACAGATTCCTTCTCCCAGAATGACTCAAGACTAGCTTGTTGAAAGTTCGTTGCAAGAATAGGTGAAGGAGAAGGGAGGGGAGGAAAGCTCCGGCTTGCTGCACACCCACACCTCCTTGCTCCTCACTCCCCCCTCAATTCTATAAGGCTTGGATACAAAACAAAGATGCTCACGCTCTGGCCAGAGATAGAGAGGTTAACGCCATTGCCAGGCCTGATGGAGCGCTTAGTTGTTTCACAACCTGCCTTGATCCAAGGCCTCTGTCTTGATCCGGCTCCTGGATCCGGGCTATGCTGCCTGCCTGCTTTGCCTTTTGGTAGCGGCCTCTTACCAGGCCCCTGGACAAGGAAACACTCCTCTGTCGCTTCCTTCTTACACAGGTTCCGGGCTGTCCCTTCCAGAGAGCTCAGTGAATGCTTCTACCTTTCCTTAAAGTTCCTTGGTCTTCTGGTTGGGTGCTGAGCCTCTTGGGTTGCCCGGCAAGATGGCAGTGAAGTCGCTACACCAGGAGCTCTTCTCCTCTGAGCTCCTAACCCTGGCAGTTCTTTCTGATGCCCTGTCCTACCCCATTCAGGTGCCTACCCAGCTCAAATGACCTTCCTACATTCCAATACCACAGTAGAGTCAAAAAGCACAAATATCCATCCACTATCAACAAGAATGTAGAAGCTTTTCTCTCCACGCACCTCCAGAGGAGGTAAGGCAAACTGCAGATGACGCCTCTAAGTTCCAACTTGAGTTAGATCTTGGCTCAGCAGTGTTCCTCTTTCACATGTCCCATAGCTTCTAGGATATTTCCATCTGGCTGATTCATCTGTGCCTCAATATCCATTATCCAACTCGCCCTCTACCGAATTTGCCATCTCACCATTGCCAGGCAGCTGGGATCTATCGGCCCCATCACAGGCTTTGCGTTCCAACCCCGATTCTGTCACCTATTAGCTGGATAACCTCAGTAAGGTCGTTTCACCAGAACTGCTTTCTTACTGTGAAACGAGGATGAGTGTTTGCAGCGCCCTCTCATGGCTGATGTGAGGAATTAATAAGATCACATCTGTAAAACATCTAGCGTTTCGCCTGACGTGCAGTAATAATGTTAAAATAGAAGTATAGATATAGGTATGTAGATATGCTCCCTTCCCTGTGCAAACTGGGGCTCCATATCAACCTTCCAATGCCCTTCAGAGATGCCATCGTTGCCAGAAAACTCAGAGCAATGGCCATGCCTGCCGGACTCTCCTGGATCCATGTACCAGACTGCTCGTTATAAATTAATAAATTCTCATTCTGGTTTTAGGCATGTCTTTCAAGCCTGATTAATATGTTTTTGCTACCCAACACGGATCTGTTCCTGGTTGCGGATAAAATGAGCTTTCTTAGCCCAGAAGACCGAAGGTCAGACCTTGGACCAGAGAAAAGTCTCCAAGTTAATGGCTGTCCCCTGAGAAACCTCCCAGGAGGCAACCTGCTCACCATCGCAGGAACAACTGGTCACCTCCATATCTGACACCTCTAGCTTCGCTGCCTCTTCTCCTGTTTGGAATCGTTCCACTGGGCACCGGGATTCACATATGGTAGATATTCAGAACCCACTTGTTTTGTCAGTGCGTGGGCGAGTGGGTGGACGGTTGAGCGGGTCACCAGGAATTTGTGCCTCTTTTTGAGGCAGGGAAGAAGCAGTGGTGGCCTAGCAACAGGGGAATCTGCCTAGCAACAGGGGCGGGAGGCGGGGCCTGCTGGAATCCGGTGGAATTGGCTGACGGAAAGGCAGAGGGAAAGGAGACCTTTCTGGATCTCGTCAAGCTGGGGTTTTCAGGCCAAGAAGAGGAAAGCAGACCCACAGAGATCAGGAGAGAAGCGTGGGAGGCAGGGCAGGAATAGAGTCAGCGTATTTGGACACGTTGCAGACCCAAACTGGAAAAAGCTTCCTGCCTTTCCCAAAGTGTGCTGAAGCCGAGAGCCCTCCCCGGCCCCACCCCGAGTTGAGCGGATGCCCCGCGGTGGACAGATTTGAAGAGGGTACTACGTTTCCTTCACTCCAGTTTGCAAGGGTGCCACAGGATATACTTGCACACGTGCAGTCTGTCAAGTCTGGAATTTGCTCCACTCAGAAAGCTGCAACCCCTCTCCTCTCCCCCCCAACCCTCCCCCACCCCCAGGGAAAGGATAAAGACCTGTATTCACTTAAAATCAATCCAGAGGCAGATTTAGCAACTTTCCAACCCAGTCTGTCTAGGGCAAGGAACCATTAAGAACTCGGGACTGATCTCGCTTGAATCGCTGCCCTCCTTCCCTCCCTTCTACCCATCACAGGACAAGCGCTTGGACATCCCCTCCTGTGAACTTTCAAGACCCTCCCCTGAAGAGAAGAAAAATTGTCATCAGCCTTTGACCTGATTAATAATTAAAACTGCTGAGTCTGAGCTGCCCCTAACAGCGAGGTGCTCCAAAACCCCAGCAAACTTTAACAAATAACCAGCCCGCTCAGGGGAGAGAGGAAGCTTTTTTCACTAGACAAACTGACAATTAGCCGCTATTCAAATCCCCCTCTAGTCTTAGCATATTGGTTCTCCTTTGAAAGTGGCTCGGCATGGGGTAGAATTTTTGGCCTTGAGTTTAGAACTACTGTGCATAAAATCAAAGCAAGGAAGCCAGCAGTTGAGAGAATAGAGGCTATTTGGGGATTAGTGATTTCGGAGTTAGATTTCTAATAACTTGGTGAGTGGTGGGTTAGGAATGTCCTCCAGGAGCATCAGGCAGTCAACACCGTGGGACATGTCCTCACATTGAACTGGAAAGCAGTGAGTCACTACCCTAGAGGGTAGAAACACAAAATGGCATGAAATAACTGCAACTCAGCAGCACGGCATGGTAATGTGCCTTTTGTAAACCGCTACAGGCTGCAGCCAGGGCTCACGGTCTTGGGGTTACGTGCGACACCCCAAGTTTGGCTCCAAGTTTTCTCCCCAAAGAGCCACAAATACAGGCACCCCCACATTAGGAACCATTTGTGGAGAACAAAGGGAGGAGAGTGGGGGAGATGGGAGAAGGGAGAAGGAGGGGGCAGGCATTCAAACTGCTAATTTTCCCCTAGGAAGCATAAGGGCCCAGCCACTACGGTGGGTGAGCAAAGCAAATTGGTAATGGGTGATCCAGATTGCATCGCAGAGTCTTGCTTGCTTTCCAGGCACTTACTGAACTTTATAACTCTTCTGGGGGTAAGGCAGAAAAACCCAGGATTTCTTATTGACCAGTGGGGGAGAGGGAGTTTGAGCTGGCTCGACCAGCCCTGCTGCTTTTCCACAATACTGTACTGTATTCCAGCAAGAGATTTTTTTAAATATGTTTTTGAAAAAGAGGGGAGGGAGCTGGAAAATTGTGATGTAAACAGCAGCTGCAGGCACTTCAAGATTGCAATAGCCCAGCCTAGAAAGCACTGGCAAGCTCAGTTTTTCAGAGATGTGGAAGGCAGAAGACAGAGGTGGGCAGATGGCTGTTCATCCTGAAGGGGAGGAGGGCCGTCCTGTGAAGACGAATTCTCTTTTATTCTCTTTTGTTTTAATTGAAACGTAACTTACAAGCGGTAAAATGGATGATTCATCAATGTACAGGTTGGTGGATGTATGTACGTATTCATGCAATCACCAGCCAGTTCAAATGGGAGGCATGACCACCACCCTGGGACTTTACCGTGTGTTCCCTCATAGTCAATATGCATCCACCCCCCCCAACAGTGGTCAGTGTTCTACCCTATGTCTAGATGAGTGTGGCCAGGTTTTGAACTTCGTATAAATGGGATCACAGAGGATGTACTTTTTTGAATTGATACCTGTGAGACTCATCTATGATGTTGTGAATATCGATAGTCCCTTCTTTTTCATTGCAGTGTGGTATTTCATTGTATAAATATGCCACAGTCTACTTATCCATTCTACTGTAGGGACATTTGTGTCACTTCCAGTTTTTGCCTATTATGCATGAAGCTGCTACGAGTACTCTTGTACGTGTCTTTTGGCGGATGTGTACTCATTTCTGTTGGGTGTATACACAAGAGTGGAATTGCTGGGCCATTTACTTATTAAAAAGGACAACCTGGGGGTGACTGGCTGGCTCAGTTGGTGGAGCATGTGACTCTTGATCTCGGGGTTGTGAGTTCGAGCCCGACAATGGGTATAGAGAGTACTTAAAAATAAAATCTTCCAAAAAAAAAAACAAAAACAAAAAAAAAACAACGCCCAATAACCTGGACTCAAAGAGGACAGAGCCCATGCCTCTCTTCTTCATTGCTGTATCCCCAGAGCTTGTCGCAAAGTACATACTCAGTAAATATCTTTGGAAAGAATATTGACAGCAATGTCAATTTTTTCGAAATTAATGCACATATTTGGTGCAATTCCAATTAGATAACAAGAAAGTTTTGATGGGGTGGATTGAGTAAAACAATTTTAAAGTTATATAGAAGAATAAGTGCTTTACAACGGCAAATAAAATGTGAAAAAGAAAAATAAAGGGTGAGACTTGCCTTACCAGATATCAGAATGTACTATAAGACCACTGTAATTAAATCAATTTGGTATTGGCATAGGGATAGATAAATGTATCATTGGAATAAAATAGAGAACCCAGAAATAGACCAAGTGTATATATGAAAATTTACTATATGATAGTTGGTATTTCAATTTCGTGAAAAAGAATGGATTATTTAATAAATGGTGCCAAGACAACTTACATCTAGAAGAAAATAAAACTGGACTCCTAGTTTATACCACATACAAATATAAACTCCATGTAGATTAAAGACAAATGTAAAAAATGAGACAATAACAATCTTGAAAATTTAGGAGGCTACATGTCCAATACGGGGCGGGGGGGGGGGGCGCTTTGTAAAACAAGACTGTAGTCTAGAATCTATACATGAAAATATGGACATATTTTACCTTGTAACAATAAAAAAAACTTTTGTATAGCAATAGATAAACAAAGTCAATAGGCAAACAATAGATTTGAGGGAAGATATTCATAATGTACGGGACAATTAAAAATACACAAAAAAGGTTTTATAAATAGACAAGAGACAAAAAACAAAAAGATGTGCAAAAGCTATTAGAAGTCACCTCACAAAAGAGCATATTCAAATGGTCAACATGCATAGGAAAAGAAGCTCAAAATTATTAGTATTCAAAGAGATGCAAATTAAAGTACAACGAGATATTGTTTTATACCTTTCAAACTAACAAAAATTAAAATGAGGGTAATTTCCATTGCTAGCAGGGATTCATGGAAAACAGTTTTTACATTGCTGGTAGAATTATACATTTCTACATCCCTTTATAATCTGGCAACATCTTTTGAAATTGAAAATATGTATCCACTTTGACCCATCAATAGTAGGAATGAAAACACCAACACATAAAGAGACAGATATACGTGTGTGTGTGTGTGTGTGTGTGTGTGTGTGTGTGTGTGTGTGTGAGCATTGTTTATTTGTCCTGGCCATTCTCTCTCCACATCCCTCCCCCAGAAAAAAGCTAGACAAAAACTAAAACCCATTAATAAGGCTCAGTGATGGGCTAGTTAAAACTAGGAAAGAGGGGCGCCTGGGTGGCGCAGTCGGTTAAGCGTCCGACTTCAGCCAGGTCACGATCTCACGGTCCGTGAGTTCGAGCCCCGCGTCGGGCTCTGGGCTGATGGCTCAGAGCCTGGAGCCTGTTTCCGATTCTGTGTCTCCCTCTCTCTCTGCCCCTTCCCCGTTCATGCTCTGTCTCTCTCTGTCCCAAAAATAAATAAACGTTGAAAAAAAAAATAAATAAAACTAGGAAAGAGCCCTAGCTTTTGCAGATTCCTAACGTATAACTCTTCCCACCATGTCTAACTTCAAGCTGTCAGCCTGGTGTCATTGAATGCCAGGCTGGGAAGAGATGTGAACTGTAGAAAAGCTGGAGGCTGCAGCACAGCCACACCTTGGACTATTATGCAACCATTAAGAAGAATAAATGATCCTCTAGAAGTTTATTTGGTAGATTTCCAAGGGCCATTATTGAGGAAGGAAAGCAAGAGGCAGAAAAGTGTATAAGGTGACATCATTATATTTTTTAAAACATACTTCTACCAAAAAAACTGTGTGTGTGTGTGTGTGCGTGCGTGCGTGCGTGCGTGCATGTGCGTGTTTGTGTACATGATTATATACATATGAGAAGAAGAGGAGGAGAGAGCCAAGGAAAAAGAATAAATGAGAAGGGCACATCTATACTTTATATGTTTGTGTATAAAAGTAAAATTCTTTTTAATTAAAAAAACATAAAGAGCCTCTGATACATGCCTAGTTCTGCAGCAGGCTCTTGGGAATGGAGGAACATGTGAGACATGGTTTCATTCTAATATCTAGTTGGAAATATAAAAGCAAATAGTCGCAGGGCAATTTATTAACTCCTGTTAGGGGTGAAATAAGGTCACAATAGAGGGATAGGTAAAATGAGAGTAGGGGTGAGAAAAATCCCACAGGGGAGGGCTTTTTATTTCTTCTCGTTTTTGTTTTTGTTTTTGTTTTTGTTTTGTTCTGACTAAGCCCTCCAGGCTCTCCTTGGCCCAGATTTGCTGCCAGGTCCAGCCCTCCTTCCCCTTCTCACAGCGGGCCCTGGGACAGCCTGCTTTAGCCTCCTTGGAGGGGGTGCCTTTGCCAGACCCCCACTCTTCCTTCCCTGCTGCCCCCAAAGACAAACACATTTTACTTTAAAGCGTTTGCCGCTTTACTACTGCTGATGACTGCTAATCACCATGGAAACAGACACGGAGAAACACAAACTGGAAAAGCCTCACAACATCAAGAATCACACAGGTGTCAGGAGGTTTGGGTTCCGGGCCTGGCTCTTGACTCCTTTCTAACGAACACGCAGCCACGCTCCCCTTTCATTCTCTCACATCGTCTCTCTCAGAACGTCTCTCTCCTGGGGTGGTCAACCATGCATCATGCAAGACCTACTTTGAATTGTGATCAGCTTTACCTTGGGGAAGGGTCCTTCCACCTCAGAGGGTTCTGCCCTCCCAGGCCTCCTTTTCACTGGGTTTGGTCTCTGCATAACATACCAACAAATAGTCCAGACAGGTAATCTGCAAGTCTTACAGCCAAGGATTAACTAAAGCCCAGTAAATCCCAGTTGGTCCCCATAGTCTTTGTCTTCAGGAAGCTCCAGACTCTGATGAATTCTCCACCCAGCCAGCCAAAGGCCCCATCACCACTCCATAACCCCACCTCCCCAAACACCGTAATTGCCCCACTGCCAGCCGGCCACCTTTTGTCCTGCTCCTCTGTTCCAGTGGGTTAGCCTTCATCTCCAGACTGTCAGGAAGCTGGTGAGGACCTCCCACCTGGGAGAGGCTGGCTTTTGCTCCTGTCCTGCCCTTCTCTCATTCCGACACAGCTTCACGAACTTACTGTGTTCAGAATCTTTCATTGATTGCGCCCACATTTTACATCGATCCAGCTTGCCAGAGCATTTACATGACATTCTGAATCACGCACGAAAATGGCCACAAGGCCTGCTTATACAGGAAAAAGAGGTAGGGTTTTATTAGAAGGTCCGAGGTGATCTCCAAGGGGTCAATCCAAGCTGGGAAAGAGAAAAACAGTTAGGAATCTTACTAGTCAGATGCATGTCCACCGAGGCCAGCTGGACAAGGGGACAGGTAGAGAATGGCCAGAGGTTAGAGGTGGCGGCAGCAGGACACAAAGAAATCCTAGCAAATTGTAGTGAATCAAGGGTGAGCCTTCAGGCTGGACTTATGGGAAAGATTTTGTCTCCGAGTTTGGCAGTGGTATCTCCGTAGCTGGTAAAGTCACATCAACACACAATCAACAAGTTATATTCCCAGGCAAGGCCCAACTGCGCACTGCCTAAAACAAATTTGTTTTATTTTGTTTTCAGTCGTGTTTTCCTGATTACAAGAGTAACTCATGCTCATTGCAAAAACGTCAAAAGTTACAGGAATATGTAAGGTAGAAATCAAAACTCTGTCCTTCAGAGATAAACACATTTAAGTTGAGATGTAGTCATCCAGGTTGCTTTCTTTGCATATATGAACATTTCATATATATGCACATATATGTAAAGTTTTACAAAATTACTATCATAGGGGCGCCTGGGTGGCGCAGTCGGTTAAGCGTCCGACTTCAACCAGGTCACGATCTCACGGTCCGTGAGTTCGAGCCCCGCGTCGGGCTCTGGGCTGATGGCTCAGAGCCTGGAGCCTGTTTCCGATTCTGTGTCTCCCTCTCTCTCTGCCCCTCGCCCGTTCATGCTCTGTCTCTCTCTGTCCCAAAAATAAATAAACGTTGAAAAAAAAAATTACTATCATAAAATGACGGCTCACACTTAGAACTTTAGCAATCCTAAGCTTGGAAATGGTTACAGTGTCCCTACCCCACTTGTGTTTCACTCAGAAAGAAAAATACTAAACAGCAAAACAAGCACATGGAAAGTCAAAGTTTTGGCTTTTCCTTTCATTATTATTTCAGTACTTTAAAAGCTACATGTGTTCTTACAAACATTTATTTATTTGTTTATTTATTTATTTATTTATTTGCCTTCTTGACACCCCAAGTAGAGCCTGGTTTGCAATTAGGTCATGTAACACTATGCACAATACACGTTGTCTTACAACTCGTTTTTTGTTTTTTTTTTTTTCATGTAAGCTACATCTTGGGCATCTGTCCATGTCAGTATCTAAGCATCATTGTGACTGGCAGGTGTGGGCTCCTTTCCAAAGAAAAACAGGATCCTTCAAATGCAGGTACCTGTGGCCGAGGGTTAGGATTTTAGAAGAATTACATGGCTTTTTTTTTTTTTAATATTTTTATTTATTTTTGAGACAGAGAGAACAGAGCATGAGCAGGGGAGGGGCAGAGAGAGAGGGAGACACAGAATCCGAAGCAGGCTCCAGGCTCTGAGCTGTCAGCACAGAGTCCAACGTGGGGCTCGAACTCACGGACTGTGAGATCATGGCCTGAGCTGAAGTCAGACGCTTAACCGACTGAGCCACCCAGGCGGCCCTAGAAGAATTACATGGCTTTAATACGTTAGTGTGACAACAACTGACCAGGAAGCTTCCTCCATATTTAGCTTGAGTTTACAAGCAACTGAACTACCTTCAAACCTTAACGGAAAGAGGTAAGATACAAATAAATTAATTAACTCATTCACTTATTCACAGCTAGTTCAACTTTGGAGCAGCAAATATCCTCATCATAATTAAGGGGAAAAGTAAAAATCAGAAAATTCACTCATAAAGATTTCCTTTATGTTATCACCATTAGAGAATTTAGAATTAGACTATGTCTTCAGTTGGTTATTTATTACTTAAATCTGGTACTTCTGTTACTGATTTCCGATTTTATAACATTGTGGACAGAGAATGTTTTTCATATGCTATCGGTTCTTTGGCATCTTCTAGAATCCTGCTGTGACTTTAGAACATGGTCATTGTAAATATTTGGCATGGCATGAAATACTGCAATTTTGTCCGCCATCCTAGGTGAATGAAGAAATCAGAAAACTAAAGTCCATATTCTTATTTGAAATGAGCATTTACGGACAGGCTCCCAAATACTGTAAATCCTGAAACTTTCCCAGCTGAAACCCTCAAAACTTTACATGTAAATAAATTTTAAAAATTATAAATGGCCTCTAAATTTTTCAAACAGAATAAAGATTATAAAGTTGAAAATAATAATTCCCTGATACCTCCTCTAAGTTGAATCCCAGAGCACAGACATGGGGCACTTTGAACAGTTTCATGAACTTCCTGTAGACATTATCTATGTACATACAAGAATGTGGGGGCGCCTGGGTGACCCGGTCAGTTAAGCATCTGACTCCAGCTCAGGTCATGATCTGCTCCGTGAGTTCCAGCCCTACGTCGGGGTCTGTGCTGACAGCTCAGAGCCTGGAACCTGCTTTGGATTCTGAGTCTCCCTCTCTCTCTACTCCTCCCCTGCTCATGTTCGGTCTCTCTCTCTGTCTCTCTCTCTCTCTCTCTCAAAAATAAATAAAACTTGGGGCGCCTGGGTGGCGCAGTCGGTTAAGCGTCCGACTTCAGCCAGGTCACGATCTCGCGTTCTGTGAGTTCGAGCCCCGCATCAGGCTCTGGGCTGATGGCTCAGAGCCTGGAGCCTGTTTCCGATTCTGTGTCTCCCTCTCTCTCTGCCCCTCCCCCGTTCATGCTCTGTCTCTCTCTGTCCCAAAAATAAATAAACGTTGAAAAAAAAAAAAAAATTTTAAAAAAAAAAATAAATAAAACTTAAAAAAATTTTTAAACAGAATGTGTAAATGAATCTTATATGCCTAACCTTAAAGGAAAACACCACACAGATATAGGATTTTACTATCCGCATACTATTGTATACTCTGCTTTTTTCGCTTAGCATATCTCAAATATCTTCCATATCAACACGCCTATATCCTCTCCATTCTTTTTTTTTTAATGTTTATTTACTTATCTTTGAGAGAGAGAGCACGAGAAAGGAAGGGGCAGAGAGAGAGAGGGAGACAGAGAATCCGAAGCAGGCTCAACGCACAAACTGTGTAGTCATGACCTGAGCCGAAGTCGGAAGCTTAACCAACTGAAGCTTCCAGGTGCCACTCCTCTCCGTTCTTTTTACTGGCTGTATGGTATCCCATATTAAAGCTGGGCCATAGTTTATTCAGCAAATCCCTATTGATGGACACATGCATTGTTACCAATGTCCTATTACAGGCTGGGCTTTTGTGAGCAACCTCATTCACACGCGACATCACTGCCGCTCGGTTCAGTCCTCTCTCAGGACAACTGCCCCCTCTCACCATGTACCTCACCAAAGCTCTCCCGTCCATCTCTGCTGCAAACGCAGGTATTCAATCTGTTTCCTTCTCCTTTGGAGGCTGCCACAGCATCACCCGTGCTGGCCAAAGAGCGGCATGTAGTTCCTTAAGCTCTCTGTTTGGCTAGAACTCCTGATGACCAGCACCCAGGTCTTTTCGGTTTTGTTTTCTTCCACCACTCCAAGAGGCAAACAGAGGATAGCAATAAGAACAGATGTGGGGTTCTTATTCTGTGGAATGCCAAATTTCCAAAATTCCCCCATCCCATTTCTGATCCCCGAGTTAGGGAAAGTCATATCGATTCTTTTTTCCATAGCATTCCTTCTTCCCCCGCAAAAGTGTCTTCTTATTTCAAGAGAGCACTTTGTGGCTCTGAGGACCCTACACGGGGTTCCCAATTCAACAGGTCTCTGTTCTGTCCGCTGTGGTCCCCCTCCCCCCAGTGATTTGCTTCAACCATAATTTTTTAGTATTAGGCAACATCTCTAGGTAGGCTACAACATTCTATGACTAATAAGCAGCCTGAAAATGTCAGAACTTTCAGTCCTAAAGCCAACTAATTCTGAGTGAGTCACACATAACCTCCTAGTACCTGTAACATAAGGCCGGCAGAATGTATTATTTCCCAGGGCTTGCAGAGATTGGGTAAAGGGGCCCCACACAAAGCGGGAGTGGATTTCATGGGAGAATTCAATCCCTAAGCGAGCTTCGGGTATGAGGGCCTCATGGGTCGGTACATCTGTGGACACCTGTTGTTTTGCCATTTGTTCTGCTGAGTTGTAGACACCCAGAATTCCCCAGGCTGATCCCTTGACTTTCACACCTGTCCACATCTGAATTTTTCATTTGTGATCTAAGCCAGCAGCACTCTAAAGGCCTCTAGAAAATCAGGCATGGCATTTCTAGGCTATGCTCCACAAAACAAAAACAAAGCATATTTTCCTGCTCCCAACTACCCAGGAAAGATTTGTTTCTGCTCTCGTCATAAGAACACAAAGTGAGAATTTTGTGCTTGAAAGAGTTCAGAAGGAGCGCGTTATGGTAAAGACCATCTGAGTCCCTAACATGGGAAACTACGGATTCTGGGGGAATCTTGGAACGGATGGTTTGGGTTTACAATACATGGGGACCTCAGACTGAAGTCTGCTTCAAGGGTGAAGAGAAGAGGAAGAAGGTGGATTTGGTGAGTGGTTTGGAAAGGACTGGGGTGGAAGTGTGGTACAGTGGCTAGCTAAGGTTTTTAAAATGCAAAGAATGTTCTCAGATTCGTTTAATGTAATGCATTTTTCTAATGCCTACAGCTATTTCTGGCATGGGAGCTAAGCGTCTGGGATGGAGAAGCTGGGGAAAGAAGGGAGGAAGAATGGGAACCATTGACCAAGACTCACTGAGCGAGCCAGGACTAAGTGAACAGTGGGGTTACTCCTGAAATTTTAGTTAGGGATGTCCATGGGTCACCCAGGCTAGCACTCACTGCTCCAACACTAAGTGCCTCCTCTTGCCCTAGGAATCTCTTTTTGAGGAATGGGCCTGTGTCTGGAAACCAGAGGAAGCCACAACTGGGCAGGTGATAGACTGGGGGAACTGACCCAACTGTAGCAGACTGGGGGAACTGACCCACTGTGGAGGTTGTAATACCCCAAAGACCATGGACACGTGTTTCAACATTCTCAGCACTAATTCTGAAAAGAGCATTAAGACATACAGTGTGGATAGACAAGGTATTTGTGCAAATATACCAAGGGCCTACCATGAATAAATAAGGGTTATTAATAAAGCTAAACAAACAGATTATCTGAATTACCCTTTATTGAGCATCTATTATATGCTGTATACTGTTACAAGCACTTTATATATATTAACTGATTTAATACAAGCCAATGAGATAGGTACTATTATTATCCCTGCTTTACAAATGAGGAATCTGAGTCATGGAGAAGCTAAGTAAATTCCAAAGAATAACAGAGCTGAGACTCAAACTCAGGCCATCTGGCTTCAGAGCCCATACTCCTAACCACTCTACTATTCTGCCTCTTGAGACAAACAGACAGAGCCAGGGCCAAGTGAAGCTTTCAATCCCTAGAGCAGACATATATACAATAAATCATTTCTATGCAAGGTTGTAACTTTTATGGTGGGGTCATAGTGTACATTTGGGTTGAGGAAGGAGCAACTGGGTGTCTTAAGGGATGTCAGGTAAAATTTTAGTAGGAGGACAAGACAGCAGTACAAATGAGGTATGTGAAAGCCCAGAAGCATGAGTGAGGCTGATGTGTTCAAAGAATGGCCAATACCATTGTTCTGAACAAACGACTGGATGTAAGATGCACAGGGAGGAAAAATGTGATGGCCTCGCACGGGTGGAAAGGGACCAAATCGTGGAGTACCTGGTATGGCCTGCCAAAGGATTTAATTGTACATTTAAGGCTTTAAAATTTGTCCACTGGCGGGGGGGGGGGGGGGGTTGGCCTGGGTGGCTCAGTCCGTTAAGCGTCTGACTTCGGCTCAGGTCATGATCTTGAGGCTCGTGAGTTCCCGCCCTGCACTGGGCTCTGTGCTGGAACCTGGAGCCTGCTTCAGATTCTGTGTCTCCCTCTCCCTCTGCCAACCCCCACTCACGCTCTGTCTCTCCCTCTCTCTCAAAAAACTCAACATTAGAAAACATTTTTTTAGATGTTTATTTTTTTGAGAGAGAGGGAGAGACAGAGCGTGAGCAGGGGAGGGGCAGAGAGAGAGGGAGACACAGCATCCGAAGTGGGCTCCAGGCTCTGAGCTGTCAGCACAGAGTCTGATGCGGGGTTCGAAATCACAAACTGTGAGATCATGACCTGAGCCAAGGTTGGATGCTTAACCGACTGAGCCACCCAGGCACCCCTAAAAAAATTTTTTTTAATTGTCTGCTTGGGATTTGGCCGTTGTTGATGATGATGTTTTTGTTTTGTTCCCCTGTCAGTAATGAATTTGGAAGTGGCAATACCCAGATTTGCTTATTAGAAAATTGGCCCAGGCTGCAGTGGGAAGATGAATTGAAGAAGGACAAACTGAAGGCATAGAGACCAGTTTGGAAGCTGTTGCAAGAGACTTTGCAGGGGATAATTAGGATATGTATTGGGGTACAGCAAGAGAGATGGAAAGGATTTTTGTGTACACATAATATGTAGTTTCAAGTTCTAGAAACCAATAGGAAAAATACAAATAGCTTAGAAATGAATGAAATATAGAAATAGGCAATTAACAACAACAAAAAACAATCCAAATAGCACCCCCCCCCCCCGCCAAATGTATGAAGAGGTAGTCAACATAATAATTAAGGGAATGCAAAATAAAACAACGAGAAACCATTTTCACCCTTCGGATTAGCAAAAATAAAAAAGGATGATGATATCAAATATTAGAGCAGACATAAGGAAAACAGAATTCTCATACATTGCTAGCGGGACCATAAATTAATTCAGCCATTTATGGAAAGCAATTTAGCAGCATACAATAAACTTGATAATGCAAATACCCTATGACCCAGCAATTTCCCTTCTGATTACATAACCCACAGAGATTCTTGCACATGGGCACAATAAGCATGTACAGAAATGTTCACGACAGTATCGCTTGTAATGGATAAAATGTGGCATACAAACTGCCTATAGAAATTAGATGTACAAGCACGCAAATCTTTTAAAAAACATATACAAAATAATCCTATATATTCTTTATGACAAAATATAGGTGTATGTAAAAAAAAAAAAAAAAAACAAGGAACCAGAGGCACCTTGTGGACTTGAAACCCACAACAGTGTGGGGGGCGGGGGGAGGATTAAAATGGGGTGTTTGTTAATAAGGACTCAGCTACCTCTGTGATTTTTTTTTTTTAATTTTTAAATGTTTCTTTATTTTGGGAGAGAAAAAGTGAGAGTGTGAGTGAGGGAAGGGCAGACAGAGAGGGGGACAAAAGATCCAAAGCAGTCTCCACGCTGACAGCAGAGAGCCTGATGCGGGGCTTGAACTCACCAACCCAGAGAGTCCAATGTAGGGCTCCAACTCACAAATGGGGAGATCATGACCTGAGCCCAAGTCAGATGCTTAGCCGACTAAGCTACCCAGATGTCCCCGTGATATTTTATTATAAAAACAAAAAGACCACAAAAGAGGACAAGTAACTAGGCAAAATGTTAACAGTTTGTGAGTCTGGTGGTGAATATGTGTTTATGATATTTTTCTTTGTATTTGTCTCTATGTTCTACATTTCTAAAAGGAACCAAATATATGTTTCTGTGTGTGTACGTGCATGTATTTTTTTTGTATGTGCATGTATTATTAAGAGAAAAGAAAGGATACAAGTGATAGTTAGGGTACAAAATCACTAAGACTTGGTGACTGATGACAGGTCAGGGCTAAGGATGAGAGAGACGAAGGGTTAGTAGGATTGCCAGGCTTCTGGCTTGGGCGACGGGGTAAGGGAGCTGATGACACCATTCACTAAGATAAGAAATACAGGGGGAGAGAGCATTAAATTTAGAGGTTGGGGAGGGGAGAAAAGGAGTTGTGTTTAAGACGCACAGAGTTGGAGAACCCAGTATCAAATGTTTGTACTACTGAGTCAGACAGAGCAGCAGAACCTAAAGCACATGCCTTTGTTAGGGTCCGTGGTGGAATCCTTTGGGGTTCCCAGGCTACGGCCAGATTGGTCAATCCAAATTCAAAAGAGATGGGTTTTGGTAAGGTTCACGAGGGTCTTATTAAAGAGGCACACAAGGGGAAGGCCCTGGAAGGCAGGGGACACTGTTGATCACAGGGACTGTTGGGGAGTCATATAAGGAACTTACATTCACTTGTTACTTTGCAGGCTGTTCTCCAGGCATGTGCGTGGGAGGGTAAATGTCAGCTCAAGGCCCCTGCAGGCTTCTTGGCCTACAAAATGGATGCCGAGCTGGCAATATTACAAAGTTTAGCTGAACTCTTGACGCTCATCAACCATATAAACTGGTATGGAATAGTCTCTAAGATATATTAAGTGAAAAAATTAAGTTGCAAAACGGTGCATACTACTGTGTATACATAGACTATGTTATTGCTTATATAAACAAAAGGGGTTATTTGCACGTATACACCAATACTCTTGGAAGGATGCTGTGCTTTCCAAGTGACTTTCTACCTGCAGCACAGCATTCTACTGTATGGATGTGCCATAATTTGTTTTGTCCCCAAATCTGGGCTGGTTAGTTCCCTTTCAGCCTTACACTACTGATAATGCTACAACAAATAACTTTATAGATCCATCTTTGTGAATGCAGAAGTATATTTCTAAAGAGACGTTAGAAGGGGAATTGCTGAATCAAAGAACATGTGCATTTTGTATTTTTGATAGTTACAGGCCATTGGTTCGTTTGTTATTTTTTATTTTTTAAGATTTTATTTTTAAGTAATCTCTACACTCAACACAGGGCTTGAAATCACAACCCTAAGATCAAGAGCCACATTCTTTACCAACTGAACCAGCCAGGTGCACCGGCCACTGCTTCTTTTAAATGCCCATAAGTATTAGGGGCGCCTGGGTGACTCAGTCGGTTAAGCGTCCAACTTCGGCTCAGGTCATGATCTCACAGTTTGTGAGTTCAAGCCCCAAGTCAGGCTCTATGCTGACAGCTCAGAGCCTGGAGCCTGCTTCAGATTCTGTATCTCCTCTCTCTGCCCCTCCCCCACTTGTGCTCTGTCTCTCTCTCTCTCTCAAAAAAAAAAAATAAATAAATGTAAAAAAAATTTTTTTAAAGGTGTGCCTGGGCGGCTCAGTGGGTTGAGTGTCCTGTCCCACTTCGGCTCAGGTTATGATCTCACAGTTCGTGAGTTCGAGCCCCGCATGGAGCGCTGTGCTGACAGCTCAGAGCCCAGAGCCTGCTTCGCATTCTGTGTGTGGGTGTGTGTGTGTGTGTGTGTGTGTGTGTGTGTGTTTCTGCTCCTTCCCTGCTCACATGCTGTGTCTCTCTCAAAAATACATACATACATACATACATACATACCCATAGGTATTGATCATAGGTAAAATGTGGCACTTTTTTTATTAAAAAATTTTTTAATGTTTATTTATTTTTGAAAGAGAGTCAGAACATGAGCAGAGAAGGGGCAGAGAGGGAAACACAGAATCCGGAGCAGCTCCAGGTTCTGAGCTGTCAGCACAGAGCCCGACACAGGGCTCCAACTCACGGGCCATGAGATCATGACCTGAGCCAAAGTCAGATGCTTAACAGACTGAGCCACCCAGGCACCACTGTGTGGCAATTTCTTTAAGTAAGAACCCCTGATTGAGAATCCTGCTAACTTCCTGTAACACCTCTCTGAGCACCAAAAGCTCTATGTTCTCCTCTCTTGGTTCCGGGAGACATTTGCTTTAAGAGAGCATTATCTCATAGGACTACAGAAACAAATATTAGGTTATATATTAAGACACCTACGGCAGCTCAGAGAGGAGGTTGCAGGCTTTTATTGTGGTCCTGTATCGTGTCTTACCTCACCATTGCCTGGTGCTTCTCTCTTTGATGCTGAGAGAAGAGGAAGAAACGCTAAGACCCAATGGGAGGTTGCCTCTGTCGTCATATTGTCCTAAGAAGTATTTTCTGATCCCAGTTCTCTACAAAAGTCAGGAAAATGGACCTGATTCATATATGCATTTACCTTGCCCCTGTAGGCATAAGTGTGAGACTCCTCTTTGTACCTGTTGAAGCCAGAAATCTGGAATTTTGTGTGAAATCTCTTGATTTTTAAATGCTGTCCTACATCTTTAACAAACTCTTTGGGAGCTAAGGGAAGCATATCTTCAGGAAGCCTGGCACAGAAGATTCAGTATTTTGGTGTTGTGGAAGCTTACAGCTTCAGGATAGTGTTGGTGGGGAATGACTGAAGGGAAAGTCAGAGACCGATAGAAGAAAGACCTGATGGGTCATGGTGTTTGGAATTCCAGGAAGAGCACTGCAAAGGTGTGAGATCACATGTATTCTCCCTACCAGACCCTCTCCAGTTCCGGGTGGTGGCGTTTTACGTGAGGGGCAGGTTGCACAGGGGATCTTTCCACCTTGTTCGCAACATTCTTCCTTCTCCCATTTCTCATCCACGGTCCCTAGATTACTGAGCATAAGGTAGGACCTGAGAGGGCCACCTCAATCACTCCTTCCCATCTTGAATCGATTACAGCCCAGGAAGGGTAAAGGCAAGCTCCTTTGGAGAGACAGTCCGCCTCCCTCTACAAGGCTCCCCACTCCTGGAGGGAATGGCCTTGAAAGGATATAAGGAGAGCCTGAGTTATGTCTCCCTACCCTCCCCAACCACAGGAGTGACCAAAGGAAGCCCATCTTTTCTCTTCCAAGCAGCCTCTGCTGTTCAATGCCACCAATACACAGAAGTGGGAAATATGAACACTGATAACAGCAAGGACTTTCAAACATTTCCACCACTGACCATAGGAGGGGCCACAGAAATACCTTTTATATCACTACCATATAAAAAAGTTTTGCAAAATAACACATAACCATAAACTACGTGCAGTTCACGGGTATCCTCTATTCCATTCTCCCACCTTTTTTGCAGTATGGTCTGTGACCCATTGTATCAATTTCAAAACCCTCTAACGGGTTGCTAACCAAGTCTGAAAAACACCTGGTTACAGCCCAGAGTCCCTAAAACTAGTATTTCCCAAAGAGTCTCTTGTATCTCACGTGTCTGAATAATATCTATGCCTACCACCACTAGTAAACAAGGTGACCTGAGGAGAAACGTGGAGACATATTTGTTTCTACTTATTATTTATTAGCTTTTACAGTTTGCTTCCATTTGGAAAGTTATCACTTCCCAAGTGATACCGATTTTTAACTTACGAAATGATTTTAAGTTTTCTCCCGAAGTAAATGTGTTTAAGAGCGATTTAAGTGAAAATGTTAAGTAAATATTAGTATAGGACATATTCAGGCATGTCAAAAATCACAACTATGTTACTTGCGTTCTAAAGTGTAGGTAATATTACCTTGCAACATTCCAAGATGGAATAACAAGAAACGTACTTCCCCTAACAGCAGATCTGCTTTTGCAGAGTGTTACTCACTATTCCCAGGACATTTAGATTACATGACAGTACGTTATATTACTTTTGGCATTTCCCTAGCGGCCCCTTAAAACCAGGCCGGTGCTTTTTCCAAACACTTGGGCAGTTTTGAGTTCGGCATCCATTTGCAGAGTGAACTGTGTGGATCTTGAGAAGCTGGAGCTCGCTTTTCCTTCTTCAGATCATCACGTGCTCTTTCTTTCTCTGTCAGGCGTTCAAGTTAATTATTTCCTGTTTTTCTGGGTCTGCTCCTTATCCCCCTTCCCAGGTCCCTCTACCCTCCCGCCACACATCCAGTCTTGGCCAAACGGCACCAGAGTCATCTTTGTCTCTCTGCCTGTCCTAGAGAACCCTCCGACAAGAAAGAGCCTTGGAGTTTACCAGAGGGTAATAATCTCAGAGCAAAAGTATGTCCTTACCGTAGAACGAGAAGTTACTTTTCCTTTAGTTGTCTTCTTTTTAGTAACATTCTTGGTCACTTACTGACCTTTTGTTCTTTGAGTCCCTGCCTGACAAGGCACCGTGTGAGTCAATCTGCCCACGCTGTTGTCTCTTTTGTGACTGTTCAGAATCTCTGGCATCGGCTATGTTATCACTCCTCTCAGGATTCCCACGTAGGGCCTGATGCTCCCAGCAAACTTGATCTGTTGTTCATGTAACACTGTTTCTCCTGCTGCCCCATCCGTTCCCATCAAGGCCAGAGTCTGTGCTCCTCATAATGGTCTTTAACAGTTCAGGATGCCAGGCTGAGCTGAGCTGCACCCCACAGAAGCTTCGGGCATAGTAGCCACTCCATTCCTGCGGTCTTTACTTCCTCGTGCCCGTCCTCATTCCCAGAAATCTTCTGTCTAGCCTTTTATGGCTGTCTGGCCTTAATTTCTCCAAATTCTTTAGACAATCCTGGCTGAAGTTTTATCTGAGGTCTCGAATTCAGTCTTGTCTAGTTTATTCATCATTCTCTCCCCTAGCCCCATCCCAGTTCTACTCTCCTCTTGTGTCCTCACATGCAAACACCTGAGGTCTTTAACATCTTTCACCTAGTATACAGCTGCTGAATATCTATTTCTGGCCCACTACAAATTAAAAAGCCCTACATGAACCATGTGTGTGTGTGTGTGTGTGCGCGCACGCACATACGTGCATGTGGCATATGTATATGTATACGTATACGTATAGACATTCAATGTGGGAGAAAGGGTATAAACACAAAATAGACTGCCCAACACTGTTTGGGGGGTGGAAAGCGCCCGAGAGGCTCTCAACAGTTCTAGTTAGTATGTTAAGCATATGTCACTCTGTGACCAAATCTGTATCATTTTCAAACACAGCTTCAAGAAAGAAGAGCCTTGATGCTTATTGAGGATTTAGATCACTACTTCCCTGTTAAGAAGAGATTTTTTAAATTGTGTTTTCATTATGACTCCATCTCCATTTATTGATCAAGGGATTTCTTGCCTCACTTAACTCCATAATCTGTTGCTCAGATTAAGAAAATGTGAAAACTATTGTTTGGTAGCACAACTACAGACTTTAAAGTGATACCTCGGAGGCTAGATGATTCAAATACTATAATCCAAGAAAAGCAACTGATTGATCATGTAGAATGTTGTTTTTTATGCATCGCTCTTTTTAATGGACCGAGCATGCAGTGAAACGAATCGGATTAAGTGTTTTGTAGATGGGCCGTTACAGAAGCAAGAATTTACCAGTGTAGAAACGTCCAACTGAAAGCACTAATACAAGAGATAGGAAATAATACATGTAAAAAGCCCTAAACAAAACATATAAATCATTACTCATTCAACACATTTCAAGCATCTAGTACATTATTATATAAAGACCTGTCTAAATTCTTGAACAGACCTGCCAATTAAAGCTTGGGCATCCTGGAGATTGATATTTTGGTTAAGACTTATTGCATATAACTATGTTTTATAACTATTAATATATTAAATATAACAGTATCTGACCTGTCCCTGGAAAACTTTATCGTCAAGTGTAAGAGTATGTCTGAAGAGCAAAGGAAAGGGAACACTAATTTGCTTAGTACCTATTACCTGAGAGATTCTGAACTGTGACGTTCACACTGCTTATCTCTTTTATAGTTTACAATTTCCCAGAAAATTGTAGAATTTTCATCTTATAGATGAGTAGAATACTCCTTTTACAGATGTGCAAACTGAGGCTCAGAAATACTCTGACCAGTCTGTTTGTAAGGAAAACCCTGTCTAACAGCCTCCAAAGCACAAGCCCCTGACGGAGGACGACCGGAGACTGCTGGCAGGTTTCACTAATCTACGCTGTCCACACTTAACACGGGTAATTGAAAGCTGACCCTATGTTCCTTTCAAAAAATCTCCAAGGAATCTGGCTGTAGAGACCTCATGGATAACTCGTTTCAACAGCTGAGAAACAAAATGCTTCTGTGGAATAAACACGGCCTTTATTTCGCTGGGGTTGTTTTTCTTTCTTTCTGAAAAAAAGGAGAAAAAGCATCCACCACAGCCCTTAACAAGAACTCTCACAGAGTGGACAAGTCTTCAAATTGGGCTGTGCAGATTAACCAAGGAAATGGTGACAGCACTTGGGCACTCAGACCTAACATGTGAAAGAGACGATGTAACGAACAGCTGGGGATTTCTGCGGCACAACTGAAAGACACAGGAAGGCCAACTGTTGACCATCCTCACTGAGCGCAGCTGCCGGTCTCAGGTTTGCTTCTGCAAACCTCGTCCCTCGCCCTCGCCCAGCTGCCTGCCGCAGCGCCTGCAGCGGCCCGCGCCAACCCGCCCCCGCGTGCCTGCCAAGGCCGACGCGGCCCGGATGCGACGGTGCCCTCCCCACCAACCGCGCACGTGACTGGGGGGGGGGGGCAGTTTTCTTACCCCTCCCCCTCCTCGAAACCCCGCCTTCTCCTGAGAGGCTGCGGCTTTCCATTGCGCCACTACCGGAGTGACCGCCGTGCCAGCCAGTCAGAACGCGACTCTTCCAGTAAGACCCGCCCCCTGTCGGTCCTGAGGTTCCTTCCCGCTCACACAGGAGTCACTTCCGAAGAGAGAGAACCGCCATGAAGAGGGAAGGGGGTGCCGCCCAACTCTGCTCCGACAGCCTCCCCGAGTCCCAGCAGCAAGACGGCAACCACGCACCCAACTTCTCCAGCCACAGCTCATGCCGCCGTCGCCAGCGGCGCCGACATGACAAGGCGCTGCATGCCCGCTAGGCCAGGTTTCCCCTCATCCCCAGCCCCGGGGTCGTCGCCCCCGCGCTGCCATCTGAGACCCGGTAGTACCGCCCCTGCTGCAGCGGGAAAGAGAACAAAGAGTCCTGGGGACAGGTACCGTGCAGAGGGCTGGAGAAGGGGCCGGGTCGCGGGGGCAAGGGTATGAGGGAGGACTGCGGACGCCCGCTCTTTCAGTTCCCGCCATCCTCCGCGAGCTTCGGGCCTCGGCGTTTTGCGGCCTGGCAAACCCCTGCCCCGCCTCCGCGCGGGGCCTTCTGGGACTTCGAGTTTCCTTTTCTGTAGTTGGGATGCAGGTCTCCGTTCAGTGACCGTAGCCAGGATGGCTACGGAGAGCCCGCCTTAGGTAGAACGTGATTTTTGTCCTTTACGATGGTGGACCCGGGGCCCTAACTGCTTAGTGCATATTTAGGTGGGTTATTCTGTACGTTGTCAGTTCTGATCGTAGTAGCTTAACAGTATAAATCTTTTCTAAATCGTGGGTGAGATTACGTACGATGGACGAGGGAAACCCTTCCACGAATTACTTTATAGCCCAGTATACACGATCATTCATACTTAAAAGGAACGTGCCGATCGGGAATGTGATGTTTTTTCCTTCAGTAACTACGGTTCTCCAAGAGGCGAGGTACCTTGTGAAGATTTTGTGGGAACTATGTAATGAGATGGGGAATTTTATCAAATGACATCCTCTGACAATAAAATATGTTTAAATTCTCTACGCACTTGGTACTGTCTTTTTTATTTTAAGTTTTAAAAAGCTTGTAACTTAAATTTAACAGTAATTTTATCTTCTAATATTGTGCTACAGGTCTACAATCCCTTATCTCAATTATGAAAGCCGGAGTGCTATGAAAATCAAAAGTTGTCAGTAAGTTTGGCACCACATCTTACTTGGCAGCCAAACCTGACTAGAACTAATGGAAAGCTGTATATGGTCATTATCTCATTAAGTGTATTTATATGCCGGAGAAATATTGATGCGTTCGCTTTGGGGGTGCAGTGTCACACCCGGTGGGGACTTTACATAATGCATCTAAGTTACCCCCTTTCTAAAATCCAGTAAATTAAAAATTCAAAAATACATTTGACCCCAAAAGTTTCAGATAAGGGCTTGTGAGCTGTTATAATTTTTTAAAACTAGTTATAAATAACTAATGGGTATTTCTGTGCATATGAAATTAGGCAACTGTTCCTACTTGAAAGTTACATTCATGATTATTTTACAGATTTCTTGTACGTTTTACCCAAAACCATTTTTCTCTCTGGTGTATTAATCAAAAAGGAGCCTGGGATCTCATATTTTGGGAAGAGATAGAACGTTATTTAGTAATTAATGTAAAGGCGTATTTAGTATA
The DNA here is from genome assembly GCF_028749965.1 of Puma concolor. NCBI lineage: Eukaryota > Metazoa > Chordata > Mammalia > Carnivora > Felidae > Puma > Puma concolor. The sequence continues at coordinate 60,498,711 of NC_141677.1, forward strand.
GTCTTGAATTAGCTGCCGCTTAATCCTTTCCTGTCTCTTTCCTCCCCCAGTAACTGAGAACATCATCTCCTTTCCTCCTTTGCAGAACCTCTAGCATTTCTAACTGTATTCTCCATTGGAGTCAATTTGGCTGGTATAATTTATTATATGCAAACAAATGCATAAATTCTTCCTTAGTCTGTCACTCCTATTCATTTCATAACCAGTTAGCCTTTCTACCAACATCTATCTCACAAACATGTGGACTCTCAGTAAACCATTATAGATGGATGTGGCTCCTTTAATGTGACCTGTAAAGTGTCCAAGGGACTTGGATTGTTCAAGTTTTCTCTGAGTATTCCCACCGCATAGTGGATAAATGTTTAGGGAAACTGGTCATATACTGCTTCTCTTTCAGTAAAATGAATACATTTTAGCAGGATTTTGGCAGGAAGTTAACTTTTTGCTCTACGTATGACGTTCCTTTTTGTGCCGCTGACAAATAACTCTAGAAATATAAATCGGAGTACAAATTCCGGTAATGTGATTCACTTTGTTTTACTGTAAAGTGCAGAAATCCTTAAAACAATTCAGTTTTTGTAATTGTTAACTTTCTTCCTTTTCTCTGTTTCGTGTTTTCTCCAGGCAGTGTGTTATTTTTGTAAATACCTTAAGAATTCCTAGATAAAAAATAAGATTTGAAACACTGTTTAGTCCTGAAGACTCCTTCTAATTTTTGCTGTTACTTAGATTAACATCTTACTGTAGTACATAAAGAGGATAGTATAAGCTTGGTACTTAATCCTTTTTGCCTTTTGGCCAGCATGCCCTTCAACTCAGCTGCCTCCCCAGATGGGCCAAATCACCAATATTGCCATTCTACCATTTACTCTGGTTTTGAGTCTGTTTAGGTTTTAGTCTGTTTTTATAATCTCCATTATTCGTTTGGAAAACATCTATTGAGCATTATTTTGTACCAGACACCGGAGATACCAAGCAATAGGATCAGATCCCCTCAAAATCATTTATTCTACCATGTAGCAGTAAGCTTGTCAGTCCCAGGAAGGACACTACCAATTCCATACTGGATCCATACTCCAATCTTATTTTGGTACTATAGATTATATAAACCTCAGTTGTGCTTTCATAAATTTATTCCTACAGGAAATGCAAATTATATTTTCAGTTTATTATAATCGGCTTAGCAAAGCATTCCTGCCATTGTCAGAACTTGATTAAACCAGGTAGTGAAATCAAATCTATATCCTGTAAACCAACTAGTATTCTCCCCTTAATCTGAATGATTGAGGTTTTAATATTTACTTATGTGATACCATATTAGTTATGCTTTTATTTTCAGGAAGCAGTCAATTATAGATTTCTTCAAACCAGCTTCAAAACAAGGTATGTATGCTATTAATGCATTTTTTGCAGGATCTTTTGAGGAGGGAGATAGATTCAATTTTTAAATTTCTCTAAAAGCTCTTATTTGATTAAACCTAATGTTCAAATTGAAAATATGAAGATGCAGTGTTTTTTACAAAGATAAACCAGTTCTAAGCATCATGAAGAAACTTTTTGCTGTTATGCTTACATTTAAAATATTCCGGTCAATAATATTCATAATGCATACTATTTTGATCCTCTAATAACATTTTATAAACGGAGCCATAGTGAGCTTACAAGATGTAGCAAAAGGGAGCTTTATGAAAGTAAGGTTATTAAATAATAAGCCATGTCTTAATCCCCACCCCCCCCATAAAATGTGTATCATCATCTAAATATTGACTTGAAAGTTTTTGTTATAGTTTAGTATTTTAAATATTAACTTAAATAAATATACAAAATGTAATAGATTGTGTTACTTTTAATAACATGCAATTTGTGTTTTAATTGGCCGTTTAGACAGACATATGTTGGATTCTCCACAAAAATCAGACATCAAATATGGAGGAAGTGGATTCTCCATCACTGGGACAGAACAGTTTGAAAGGAAACTATCCTCACCAAAAAAATCCAAACCCAAAAGGATGCCATCAGAAAAGAGCACTATTTTAGAGGCTTTCATGAAAGGTGTTAAAGAGCACCATAAAGATCGTGGTATACATGAGTCACGTCGACCTTGTGTGTCAATAGCCACCAAATATCCAAAGGCTGTTACAAAAGTCTATGTTCCTCCATATTGCTTGTCAAAGGAGATGAAGACACTGAAGAAAAAACATCGATCTCCAGAGAGAAGGAAGTCACTGTTCATTCATGAAAATAGCAGGGAGAAGAATGATAGAGATCGAGACAAGACCAGTGCAGATTCCAAAAAGCAGGCCACAGTGACAGAAGCTGACATCTTCAAGAACAGCTCTAGAAGTCTTAGCAGCAGGAGCAGCCTATCCAGGCACCACCCAGGAGAAAGTCCTTTGGGGGCTAAGTTCCAGTTGTCATTAGCTTCTTACTGCAGAGAAAGAGAACTAAAGAAGTTGAGGAGGGAGCAAATGGAGCAGAGAATCAACTCAGAAAATTCCTTCTCAAAAGCAAGCAATCTTTCCTTAAAATCCTCTAGTATAGAAAGAAAATGTAAACCAAGGCAGGAACAAAGTAAACAGAATGATGTCACACCTGGAAAGAGTAATCTTTCAAACCTGGTATGTGTAGTAATTACTGAATTAGCTTGGTTGCTGCTTTATTATATTTAGAACACTAAATCTAAAAGCATTTCATATATTTAATATTTTTTAACATTACATTGGTAGCTTTTGTTCAGGAAATACTGATACACGGCTTGTTTAAAAGCTAATTACATTAGGTTTCCTCCCAACTGTCCGTAGGACTCAGTAAAGCGGTATTTCTTGCCTTTAATTTTTTCATACTGGGAACAAAAAATCTTTCTTAAGGAAGTAAGCATTCTTTTTTTAGGCAAGTATAGTCATTTTTAAGTGAGGCTGTGCTGAAAGGAAATATTTGAGGAATAGAAAATCTAAAATGGTAGGAAATGGTTTAGAACAGAGGTTCTCAAAATGTGGTCCCCAGACTAATATCAGCATCACCTGGGAATTTAGAAATGCAAATTCTCAGGCTTAACCCTAGACTCAACCAGAAATTGGAGCTAAGAGTCCAGCAATCTACAGTTACCAAGCCTTCTGGGTGCTTCTGATGTACTTTAAAGTTTTGAGAATCACTGATTTAGATTATATAGAAGTCCTAAGGAATATAGATTCCTTAGAAGTCCTAAGTTGTCTTAGACAACTTAGATGATAACGCTTAGAAAGCTATCCAGATATATCTTAACTTCATCATATTCCCTTGAAAATAGACCAACTTTAGATTAGCATAAAAGGTGACCCTCTCCCTTAGAAAGATAAATACCTCTGTTTCATAGAGCCTCTCTATGTACAGATGGAATAAAGGAAGATCAGATACCAAGAAAAGGCAGTGTTGGTAAGATGCTATGAGATTTTAAAACCAGATAGACCAAAAGTAAACCAAACTGTGACACTTTAAGAGTGAATGGAGGGGCGCCTGGGTGGCGCAGTCGGTTAAGCGTCCGACTTCAGCCAGGTCACGATCTCGCGGTCCGTGAGTTCGAGCCCCGCGTCAGGCTCTGGGCTGATGGCTCAGAACCTGGAGCCTGTTTCCGATTCTGTGTCTCCCTCTCTCTCTGCCCCTCCCCCGTTCATGCTCTGTCTCTCTCTGTCCCAAAAATAAATAAACGTTGAAAAAAAAAAAAATTAAAAAAAAAAAAAAAAAAAAGAGTGAATGGAGATTGTTGCCTTATATATTGCTTGAAAATGTATTTGTAAACTCCAGGGTTTGTTTGCAAGGAGTTTGGGGTCTTTACCAGGGAGATTTGCTAACAATCAGTGGAGGTTTGTAACATTTGCTCCATCCTGAGATTTCAGTGTTTGGTGGTGCATCAGCACTTGAAGTATTGAAGAGTAAGTTGTATCTGTTTAATTGGCAAATATTAGGCTTACTGTTTATCAAAATAATGGTATAGTGCTCTAATATTAATCTTGAATTAATATAAATCCCTAAATTTGTATTTTGAAAACTGGCTTTATTTTTTATGGCATTTTTACCTTTTTATGATATAAAGGCCTTTCGTTTTTGTAAAACTTTAAGAGTTTAAAATATTTTACTATAAAAGTTTGAGTTTACCTCCAAATGAAGTGCTTGCTTTATTTGGTCTAGAAATCTGTGTTTAGATGTTAGGAAGAAAAGTTCATATTCTTTACTGGCCCCAGTTCCTAATTAATTTTTTCTCATTTTGCTAAAAGGAAAATGGACATTTCTCAAGGAAAAGAGCCTCTTCTGATTCATGGGAACCTGCTTCAGGTACAATCAAAATTAATTTATTAATTTTTAAATAAAATTGTACGTCAGTGGCACTTTTTAAAAACAAATTTGTTTAAATGCACAGTTGGCTTCCTAGAGGTGAATTGAATGTCTCAGATTAGTTAAGAGTTTGGTAAAATTACATTGAAAAGGAATAGTCCTTGAATTTAGTTTGTGTAGCCCATGGTTTGTCTTGACTTTTTTGCCTCTTTTAAGAGTTCCTAGCAGCAACATGTTTCTCATTTTGGTATTCAGTGTTCTGCTGAATTTGCCTACATCAAGCGGCATAATCTTACTGAGGTCTTGGTATTATAGATGCGTTGTATAAAGTTGAAACTGCTATCATGATCCAAAACAGTGTTATCCTAATATTTCAAATACTAAGATACCTTTTTTAATATCAAATTTCAAGGACACCTGTATGATAACTGGTTTGTACTTCTAGTATCTGTTGGCTGAGCAAATAACATAATAACAAACAGCTAGTGTTAATTCAGTAATTCCTAAAGTATCTTTACCTTTTTTTAAACTAGAAAATAGAACAGTATAAAATTCAAACACTTGCAGAAATTTAGAACAGAAAATGAAAGGCCCTTAGAAATAACAACCATTAATAGTCTAGTGTATCAGATTTTTTTCTGCCATGATTACAAACTTTGAAAAATGGATTTTACAGATTTCTACACTCAGTAAAATACAGTGGACATAATGATAATAGCCAAGGTTTATTGAGCACTTACTGTGTGCCATGCCCTCTTCTATGTGCTTTTAACTTGTTTGATCTTCACATCTTTTTAAGATACTTTTAGAAATGAAAAAACAGGTACAGAGAGACAGTTGTGACTCCTTGTTCTTCAGGTTTCATGTAAAACTCTTTAGGTTTTTTTTTTTTTTTAAGTATTTATTTTGAGAGAGAGCACAAGCAGGGGAGCAGCAGAGAGAGGGAGAGAGAGAATCCCAAGCAGGCTCCAGGCTGTCAGCGAAGAGCCCAATACAGGGCCTGATCTCACAACCATGAGATCATGACCTGAGCTGAAATCAAGAGTCAGGTGCTTAACTGATGGAGCCACCCAGGTGCCCCTCATGTAAAATTCTGTTTTTTATATATTCTAGAGGTACATTGCATTTTGACCAGGTGATCTCAGGTGTTAAAATCTGAAACCATAGTTTACCATCATAGAAGGAGCTTCTAGAATACAGGAATAAATTTGAAGTTTTATGTGGTTCTTAAAGTTTTTATTTAATTTTTAAAAAAATTTTTTATGTTATTCATTTTTGAAAGACAGAGAGAGCACAAGCAGGTGTGGGGCGGAGAGAGAGGGGGGACACAGAATCTGAAGCAGGCTCCAGGCTCTGAGCTGTCAGCGCAGAGCCCAACGCGGGGCTCGAACTCACGAACTGAGAGATCATGACCTGAGCCGAAGTCAGACGCTCAACCGACTGAGCCACCCAGGCGCCCCAATTTTTTATTTAATTTTTACATTACTGTTGGTTTTAGTGATCAAATTTCATTGAATTTTGACATTATGAAGTACAAGAACAATAATTTCTTAGCAATGAGATTACTCCTGTACTCACAGTATTACACATTTGTAATAAATGATCACTTTGCACTGAGGTGAGCAGAAGAACAAAATATTTTTAGGTTTGCTCTGCCAACATAAGGGGCTGCTGGTGGTGGTGTTGCCACCAAGCTCTTCAGCTTTTTTTCTCTCTGATAATGACTAAGATAAAAATTCTCTTCAGTTCATGGTTGCAAATTTCATCAGTGTTGCCTGCAGTAGTTTCATTTATACAAACCCACATACTGAAGTTTTTGAACAGTGCTTGAAAAAGATGTTTTTTGCATATTGTCACAGGCAGATTTAAGATGGTTGCCTTCACTTATATTTTTATTTCTAATATCTTTGCATGTTTCATAATCATTAATTATGGTTTTATACTTTTTAAAAATTTATGTTATTTTTTTAAGTTTATTTATTTATTTTTGAAAGAGGGAGGGAGAGAGAGAATCCCAAGCCGGCTCCGCACTGTCAGCGTGGAATCTGGTGCAGGGCTCAAACTCATGAACTGAGCCACCCTGGTGCCCCTTATGGTATTGCTTTCTTAATAAATACACATTTATACTGCATTTGACCATCAACAGAATATAAAGGATATAAAGGGCTTTTTCACTCTAGATAACATGAAGAATGCTACTGCTATTATACTTCTCAGTTGTGAGGGTGATATATATAATCACACCTTTATTAATCACACACAAGTTAAAAGATGTCAGAAATGTTGCTAAAGACATTTAGCCCTGGGGTCTTGCAGAGTCCTGTCCTTGTGCTGCATTCTGAGGTCCAACTTATTGTAACATCCCTTGCTTATTCTATAATTTATTAATGACCTATCTTCTATTAATGAACATTTGGGTTTTTACCTTTTTTTGTATTTACAAACTCAATCCCTGTCTATTTTACATATATATTAACAGATATTTGAAATGTGCTTAAACAGTCTACAGTTTGTATAAGCAGTGCAAAAAGAATCATGCAGGTAACCCACTGCCCTAGAGAACTTGCAGAAGGGGAGCCTACCTATGGTACCAGTTCAACGTCCTCTAATTCTAGGTGTCAGAGCTCTTAATAAGCTGCTTTTTCCTAAACTTTGCCCAAAAACAGTTTCTCTCTCCTCCTGGTCAGGTCTTCAATTCTTGAGCAAAGCAGGAATTTCTCCTCATTTCTAGCTGTATATAAATTGATTTCTCTAGGAGGATGGAACTGAATTCATACTGGCGGTTCTGTAGGTATCTTTTTTGTAACCTCAAACTTAAAATATTATCAGTGTAAATCCACCCCAAGTCTTCTTTTTCTTGGTTATGTGATTTCTAATCCTATACTCTAAGGGACTCCTGTTCTTTTTTATATGACAGTTAACCCAGTAAACTGAGTGGGCATAGGATGGTTTTTTCGGGTAATAGGAAATATCTGGAGAAAAATGGAGATAGCAGCATTTGTTTATTAATTGATTTTTCATGTTTATAAATTGAATTTTTCAGATTATATATTAAATTACCCAAATAATTGCTTTTAACTCTTGAATTATTTTATTTTCTTAAACTGTTGATGATTTAAGGACATCTACCCATATGCAGAGAGAAACTTGATTTGGGGAATACCGATTATGTAAATAGTAATATTTAATGAATAATGGGTTTTAATTAATGACACTTTATTTATTTATTTATTTATTTATTTATTTATTTGGGGGTGGGGGCAACAGCAAAGGTTAGAGAGAATCCCAAGCAGGCTCCGCACTGTCAGTGCAGGGCCCGACACAGGGCTCAATCCTATGAACCTATACATCACACTTTTAAATACAATGAGAAATTTTTTAAACTTGGTTAACTCAAATAGATATGCTTTACTAAAGGTCTTCTGGATGAAACTCCTAAATCTAGGTGGCTTAAAACAACAGAAATTTATTTTCTCATGGTCCTAGAAGCTAGAAATCCAAAATTAAGATTATTAGCAGGGCCGTGCTCTAACCAGTCTAGGAGAGAATCCTTCCTTGCCTTTTCTAGCTTCTGGTGTTTGCCTACAATTCTTGGAATTCCTTGACTTGTAGATGCAGCACTCCTATCACATGGCATCTTTTCCCTGTGTGTTTTCACATCATCTTCCCTCTTCAAGTGTGTTTCCATGTCCAAATTTTGCCTTTTGAAGGAACCCAAAGAGAAAGGTACTTGGGTTCAACTAAAATGCCTCCCTGCTCCGCCCAGAGAAGCACGTCTTTGTGAGAACCAATGGAAAGGAGCTTGAGGTGCTGCAATCCATTCCCTATGAATTCATGGCATGATAATGTAAAAAAAAAAAAAAAAGATTGCAAATTTCCCCTTTATCTAAGGACACCAGTTATGACTGCATTAGGACCCACCCAAATGACGTCATTTTAACTTGATTACCCCTGTAAAGATCCTGTTTCGAGTTAAAGTCAGACTCTGAGATTCTGGGAGTCATTTTCCAGAATTCATCCACAACTCATAACTCAGCTGAAGACTAGAAGGATGCACAGGAAAAATTAAACACTGGCAAGAGAAACTTGGGTGGATTTTTTTTAATTGAGAAATTAAAATTTGTCTGCTTTCAACTAGTGATTGTATACATGTTTTAAGGTACTATAAATTTAGATGTAGAAGTATTTCATTTCTGGAAGCAGATAGCCCTTGGTCTAAGAAAGAATATCTGAACTTTGAGGGAAAGTGCCTTTCCAATCCTTTCCATGATACAGATAAGCAATTTTTGTGTTTGGGGAGCAGCACCTTAAATTTTGTTTGGGTGATAAACTTTTAATAGCTTTGGAATGAAAATGAGCATTGTCATTAGCTTTAAATTTCTTAAGACACCAGTATTTATTATTAATAAAATAAATGGTAGTATGAACTCTTTTTCCTTATCCTACATATGTTAAATAATCTCAGCCTAAACTTTTAGAATTTAAGCTTTTTGTTGGAGTGTTCTAAACACTCACTGAATAAACTTTACTAAGATAGGAAAATATACTTTTCACTAATCTGGCAAAAATTAAATTTTAGCAGGGTCTAAGCAGAATAAATTCCCTGACAAAAGAAAAAGGAACTCTGTGGACTCAGATCTGAAAAGCACAAGAGAATCTATAATGCCAAAAGTAAAAGAGTCCTTCCTTGAGAAGCGTCCTGACGGATCACATCAGAGAGAGAAATTTATAAAACATATTGCACTGAAGACACCTGGGGATGTGTTGCGCTTGGAAGATATATCCAAGGAACCCAGTGAAGAAGTTGATCGCTCCTCTGGAGGCTTGGCACCTTCAAATTCTGGCCACCATTCTTCCAGGAATAGTGACCAAATCCGTGTGGCAAGTACCAAAGAGACTAAGATGCAGAAACCCCACTTATCTTTACCTCAGGAAAAGTCTGCCGATAAAAAAGCTAGCAGCCTTCAGAAAAATAAACCTGCTAGCTCTGTGGCATCAAAGGAGACAAAACTTCTACCTTTACTTTCCCATGTTCCAAGTGCTGGTTCCTCTCGGGTACCATTAAATGCTAAAAATTGCACTCTTCCAGTTCCTAAAAAAGAAAAAGAGCGTTCCTCATCTAAAGAATGTTCTGGGCATTCTACAGAGTCCTCCAAACACAAGGAACACAAAGCAAAGACTGATAAAGCTGATTCTAATGTATCTTCAGGGAAAATTTCTGGGGGATCTTTGCATTCAGAATATGGCACTCCTACAAAGTCTCCCCCAGCTGCTTTGGAAGTTGTGCCATGTATCCCAAGCCCTACAGCACCTTCAGATAAAGCCCCTTCAGATAAAGAGAGTTCAGGAAATTCCAATGCAGGTAGCAGTGCACTGAAAAGAAAACTAAGGGGTGATTTTGATAGTGATGAAGAAAGTTTAGGTTACAACCTAGACAGTGATGAGGAAGAGGAAACATTAAAATCACTGGAAGAAATAATGGCTTTGAACTTCAATCAGACTCCCACAACTACAGGAAAGCCTCCTGCTCTTTCCAAGGGGCTTAGATCTCAGTCATCAGACTATACAGTAAGTAGTTCTGTGACATTTATCTTTACTTGAAGAGGGAAAGATTGATTAGTAGAGGGATAAATGGTTAGACCTTATTTTAAAATTTAGTATTTGTTGTGATTCATAATTGGACTGAAACTGGTATAGTTGTTGTTTGGTTGTAATGGGTTTCCCGTATCTTTAGTTTTATTACTGTAAATCAGTGGTCTCCAAACTTTTTAGATCATACACACTTCTATTAGTAAAAAAAAAATTTTTAAGCATGTACTCCAATATATATGTATACGTATAGATTATATACATGTACCACTATACTACTGTGTACTTGCTAAAATATATACAAAAACAGAATTTAAAAGGAAGAAGAGAAAAGTATTTTCCTTTAGAAGTTATGTAGAAGTTACTATAGACTAAGTTCTACTGGAGTTTCTATAGAAGTTCCATATAAATAGAAGTTCTATTATTTTCTTCCTGCACCCCAATGGATCACCTTGCACACCCCCTGCTTTGGAGACCACTGCTGTAAATGAAGGTAGAGTGTAGAAATGTTGTTAATTGTGGTGTGCAATTTTATTTATAAAGTGCTTCATTCTATCTTGGGGATAAGCTGCATTAAATTCTAGTATGTCTGTAAAATTTGGTGGGGAAGGTGTTAATGTTCCATGGTAACACCTAAAAATTGGTAGTTTGATTCCACTAAAATAGAATTTAAAAATAAAGACAGGGTAGCCATGGAGCCCTTGGGTGTTTGCAGTCAGTTCCTAAGGCTGGCAGGGTTTTGTAAGTAGTGCCTTTCCTAATAAATGGTAAAATCAAATTGCCTGCAGTACAAAATAATAGATTTAAAGCATGATGGTGAAAATTCTCTAAGAAAGGTATCCTCCTGGCCTAGGTTATTAAAAGCGAAAATATTCTTTAGTACTCTGAATAACTTAAAACATCCCAGTTCTTCTAAGATATGTTATGAAATATCCTTAAATTTTCTTCTGTTTTAGGAACATGTTCATAGTGGAACATACACAAATACTTTAGAACGTCTAGTGAAAGAGATGGAAGACACTCAAAGGTTAGTTAGCATCGTGACTACCTTGATAAATTTAACGTTCTCCTTATTTGCTTGGCTGGCTTTCAGTTTACCTTAAAAAATCATGAGAAATTCGCATTTTGTGCTAGTACTATTACCGCAGTTTTGCAGTCAATTGTGTTAGAAATAAAGTATTCTTGTTCACAGGCTGAGTGAAAAGCTCAGGTTTTTATGGTTTACTGCATTCAGTAATAATACAAATTCCTTTCCACTTACCACAACTAGAATCTAACTAGTAGCTGAAATTCTTGATCAAAAGTATGAGGAGAATTTTTTGTGCATTTTTTTTATTGTGATAAAATATAGATAACTTCAGTTACCATTCTAATCATTTTGAGATGAGCAGTTCAGTGGCATTAAGTACATTCACATTGTTGTGCAACCATCACCACCATCCACCTCCAGAACTTTTTTTTTCATCTTCCCTAATGGAAGTTCCATACCCATTAAATAATAACTCCCCATCTTCCTCTTCTCCCAGCCCTTGGCAACTACCATTCTGCTTTCTGTCTGTATGAAACTAACTACTCTGGGTACCTCGTATAAATGAGATCATACAGTATTTGTCCATTTATACTGGCTTATTTCGCTTCGCATAGAGTCTTCAGGGTTTATCTGTGTTGTAGCATGTATCAATTTCCTTCCTTTTTAAGGTTGAATAATATTCTGTTGTATGTATATACCACATTTTATTTATCCATTCATCCTTTGATGGACACTTGAATTGCTTCTATTTTTTGGCTGTTGGACGTGTTGCTGCTGTGAACATGATGTAGAAATATCTCTTCAAGTCCCTACTCAATTCTTTTGTGTATATACCCAAAAGTAGAATTGCTGGATCATACAGTGATTCTATACATAATTTTTTGATGAATTGCCATACTGTTTTCCACAGTGGCTGCACCATTTTACATTCCCACCAGCAGTGCCCAAGGGTTCCAGTTTTTCTACATCCTCACCAAGACTTGATATTTTTTGGTTTTTTGGTAATAGCCATCCGAATGAGGATGAAGTGGTTCCTCATTATAGTTTTGATTTTCACTTTCCTAATAACTAATGATGTTGAGAATCTTTTCATGTCCTTATCAGCCATTTGTATAGCTTCTTTGGAGAAATGTTTATTCCGATCCTTTGCTCATTTTTGAATTGAGTGCTTTGGGGGTTTTTTTGTTTGCCTAGGTAGAACTTTTTAAAATATTCATATGTTCACCTAGTCCAGATTTTGAAACCAGCATGGCCAGACATGGTATTTCCACATCAAGTTGCTCTTAAGGAAGAAGTGTAGAATTGTGTGTCTCTCTCTTTCTCTCTCTCTCTGTCACTGTACCTCTCTCCCTCTCTCACACACACACATACACACACAGAAACCAAAAAGTTGAGGATCATAATGGCCCTAATAAAATTCGCATCACTAGTTGCAAACTGATTTTGCTAATGAGGGGAAAAATATATTCCTTATTTAAGGAATATCCTCAAAACTACCCCAGAGAACTTCACTAAAAGCTCAGCTGACTTGAAGTGGGTATAGATGTGTCCCAAACTTGATAAACAGGTTAGCTAACCATAGGAATTACAATTAGTAGGTCGGAAGTGTTCCCTTTTCTACATTTAGTTAGAGAAATTATGTCTATTATAAAATTCTTTTAAACATTTTCATGAATTCATGTGATTTGTGTTGTCAGATCTGAAGTGGTTTATTTAAATTGAACGTTGTACAGACCAGAGGCAAAGATGCTAGTTTGATGTGATGATTGATTCTTTCCTGTATTGATAGAGCATTATATTTACTGCTCATTTACTATTGTCTTATACTCATCTACTGTGGGAAGGGAGCTGGGAGTAAGGACCTTGATTAAAATAACTTATTCCTGGCAGCAGTATAAGCAAGGACTGCAGAGCTAGATTCTCTGGCTTTGAATCCCAGCTCCTTGCATTGTGAGCTTGAGCAAATTAGCTTTCCTAAAGTCTGTTTCCTCATATATAAAATGGGTAATAATAAACTACTACATGGGGTTGTTGTGAGGGTGAAAAGAATTAATACGTAAAGTCCTTAGTACATGCCTGTCACGTAGTAAGTGCTCAGTGTTAGCTATTGTGATGCTAGTGAAGATGACAATGATGCTGCTGGAAAGCCTGATTAACATGGTCAGGTTGTGTTTTATCTTTTGGTGCTGCTTTTAGGCATAAACTAAAGATTGTTATTAGGGTAAACCATTTACTGTAACATTCTTTCAATTCTCAGGCTAGATGAACTGCAGAAGCAACTACAGGAAGACATAAGGCAGGGCCGAGGTATTAAGTCCCCCATCAGAATTGGAGATCAAGACAGTACAGATGATGAGGATGGCCTCTTAGAAGAGCACAGGTATAGCATTTTTCATAATGTATACTCTATTTAAAGCTTACATTTTTTAAATTTTGTGTGAAATAAATGGACCTTTGATGGGTTATTTACTTAGTAATCTGTGATGGTTTTCTAATCCATCCATGATGAGTTTGAAGGATAGATGTTAAGGCCAAGTTGCATTTTTGTCTTTTCTCCTGGTTATGGTTTCTTTTCACACAGACCCATTTACTGGTTTTGGACTAACTACTAGCGAAAAGTGGGAGGAACAAAACACATGTTCTCATGCTAGTCTTCTTATCTGGAATTAACATTGTTCCTAAGAAAAGTTTTCTTTGTACCCAACCTTTAAATACAAAACCATAGACAGTGTAACTGTCTGGTATTTAATAATTTTTTTTTATTCCAGGGAATTTCTAAAGAAATTTTCAGTTACAATTGATGCTATTCCTGATCATCACCCAGGTGAAGAAATATTTAATTTCCTCAATTCCGGAAAAATTTTCAATCAGTATACCTTGGATTTAAGAGACTCTGGCTTTATAGGACAGAGCGCTGTAGAAAAGCTTATTCTTAAGTAAGTAGAAAAATAGAAAAACATTTTACTTTTTCCCATATAAAAATTTTCCTTAAAGGAGTTCTAACTGGCATAATCTCCTAAAAGATTAATTTCTGTGATAACCTATCCAGTTTCCTAATCCTCATTACTATTGTTTTTTGTGTTTTATTAATTATGGAATCAGTGTAAGATGGTCTCTTGGCATATTACATGCCTAGCTAATAAAGATTAGTTGGGATTAAGATTAGCATATAATAACAGCAGCTGTCAAAATAGCAGGGGCTTTAAACAAGAAGTATATTCCTTTCTTATGTGAAAGAAGTTCAGAGGTGGGAAGTCCAGGACTGGTGTTCCACCATATAATCTTTCTTTGCCACCATCCTTAGCACCTGGTTGCCTCAAGTGCTACTGGTCTTCCAGTCTTTACATTCAAATTCCCAGAAATCCCACACATTTCTACTTATGGCTAGTTAGGTAGAACTTAGTCAACATGGCCACACCTAATTAATAAGGAAGACTGGGAAATTATTTTTGTTTCAGGCAGCAAGTGTACCTAGATAAAAATCAGTGTTCAGTTGCCAGGAGGAAAGGCAAGAATAGGTATTGGGATGGGCAGCTACCAGTCTGTACCACAAGGCCCAAACTGGTCTAATTTCTCTCAGTGCGTGAAATCTCAGATCCAGGGAGATCACATTAATTCCGGTGGTGAGGTTTTGGAAGTACAAACCCAAGCTGGCAAAAGCAGATGATGCGCTAAGCTTGATAGATACTTTCTCAACACTGCCAGCTAGTGTAGATTTGTCCACCACATAAATCTGGAGGTAGGCCAACAGACTGGATCAGCTTTAGGCTATCACTTGAATTTCCTTTATGAGTAACCCATCCATATTGGGGTAGAGTCCACCTCCATGGACTGAGGATGGTGTGCTTGCTCGTTTCCCTATAATGTCAGATGTGATGGTGGTAGAAGTTTCTTACCGTGAAAGTAACAGTCATTAATTTCATTTTGTTTTTTCAGATCAGGAAAAACAGATCAAATTTTTTTGACAACACAAGGCTTCCTTACCTCTGCCTATCACTATGTCCAGTGTCCTATACCTGTGTTAAAGTGGCTGTTTCGGGTAAGAGAATGTTTGGGGAGTATTGTTGTCTCCTGTTGCATTTCCTAGTCAAAAGCAAGCAAAATACCACATTTGCACATTACTAGAGAAAAAATTAGCTTATCAAACCCATGATTTCAGTGGGTTAAAATGAGGCAAAAAGAGTCAGTGTAGGTAGATTATAAAGGAAATGCTAATGCCAGTAGTGTGCAGAATAGTCCGTAATGTTAGTTGTGCCTAAGACATTTCATCACACTGGTAAGTCATTATTATAGTTAGGCTTTTTTTTTCTTTTTTAATGTTTATTTTTGAGACAGAGAAAGACAGCGCAAGTGGGGGAGGCGCAGGGAGAGAGGGAGACATAGAATTCGAAGCAGGCTTCAGGCTCTGAGCTATGAGCACAGAGCCTGACATGGGGCTCAAACCCACGAACCAGGAGATTGTGACGTGAGCTAAAAAGTCAGACGCTTAACCGACTGAGCCACCCGGCCACCCCTAGTACACTTAGTTTTAGAAGAGTTCTAATTCTTACATTATCTGTTTTGGGGGTGGGAGCTTTGTGGGGTTTTTAAAAATCTTTTTTTGTCCCATTTTTATGGAGATTAGTGCATAGATATTTTTAGGATTTTACTTGTTTTCTAATATTTCCCCATTTGTATATAAATATCTCCAACCAAATGTTTCTCTTCCCCATTCATGTTTAATTCTTAAGTCTACTTAAGTAATTATATAAATTTGGGGCGCCTGGGTGGCTCAGTTGGTTGAGTATCTGACTTTAGCTCAGGTCATGATCTCACAGTCCAGAGTTCGAGCCCTGCATCAGGCTCTGTGCTGACAGCTTGGAGCCTGGAGTCTGCTTCAGATTCTGTGTCTCCCTCTCTCTCTGCCCCTCCCCTACTCATGCTCTGTCTCTCTCTCTCTGTGTCAAAAGTAAGTAAACATTAAAAAAAATAATAATTATCTAAATTTTGGGGTGCCTGGCTGGCTCAGTCAGTAAGCGTTTGACTCTTGGTTTCAGCTCAGGTCATAATCTCACAGTTTCATGGGTTCGAGCCCTGCATAGGGCTCTGCACTGATAGCGCGGAGCCTGCTTGGCATTCTCTCTCTCCTTCTCTCTTTGCCCCTCCCCCACTCACACTGTCTCTGTCTCTCTCAGAATAAATAAATAAACTTAAAAATTTTTTTTTAATTTTATAAAAAGTAATTATCTAAAATTTTATATTATCTGCATGGTAACTTTGTAACAAAAAAATATGATTATTGTGTGTGAAGTGAGAAGTGAGAGAAACATAAGGAGTTTATTCTGGGATTTAAGATAACATCTCAAAGAATGATGAGAACCTAGATACTCCAGTGTAGCCTTTTTTTCATTTTTTTCATATAGCTGGCATTTTTGAGTCCCAGGTGCTGGAGAGAACAGCAATGAGAAAACGTACATTTCTGATCCCCTGAGAGCCACATTCTAGTACTATAGAGGAGACAGACAGTAAATGTGCATATTTAGAGATCTATTATGTCACGTGGTAAGTGCTATGAAGAAGTAGTAGGCTAGAGTGGATACAGAGAAGTATCAAGATGGGAAAGTTTGCTTTTTTAAATGTATGTGTAAGAGGGGCGCCTGGGTGGCGCAGTCGGTTAAGCGGCCGACTTCAGCCAGGTCACGATCTCGCGGTCCGTGGGTTCGAGCCCCGCGTCGGGCTCTGGGCTGATGGCTCAGAGCCTGGAGCCTGTTTCTGATTCTGTGTCTCCCTCTCTCTCTGCCCCTCCCCCGTTCATGCTCTGTCTCTCTCTGTCCCAAAAATAAATAAACGTTGAAAAAAAAAAAAAAAAAATTTAAATGTATGTGTAAGATAGTTGATAATGAGTGCCTTACTGATAAGGTGACATCTGAATAAAGATCTGAGAAGAAGGTGCTGGAATGAGTCACGCCACTGTGTGGGAAAAGGGCATTCTAGGCAGAGAGAATAAGTGGTGTGGACCATGAGGCAGGAGTGTTACTTCCCACGGTGAGGAGCTTCCTACTTGGACCCCGGTAAAAAAAAAATTTTTTTAAACAGTCCTAATTAAATCAAAATTTGCCTCCCCGTGGTTTTTGTATAGTGGTACTAATTATCTTTTCAAGAGCTCTCCAGAATACGTTTCATCTAACAGTCCTTCGTTCATTTTAAAATAGCTATCATGACCCTCATCTCTCCCCAACACTAAACTTTCTCCAGTCACCAAATTTCTAGTCTCTTTACTGATCATCTTTCTGAATGACCTTCAGCTCCTAAAATGTGTCCCCCATAAATGCACATATGCTCCAGATAAGGTCTTTTTTTTGTTGTTTTTTTAATGTTTATTTTTGAAAGAGAGATAGAGTGCGGGTGGGGGAGGGACAGAGAGAGAGAGAAGACCCAGAATCTGAAGCAGGCTCCAGGCTCTGAGCTGTCAGTACAGAGCCCAAAGTGGGGCTCGATCTCACGAACCGTGAGATCATGACCTGAGCTGAAGTCAGACACTTTGCTCCCAGATAAGGTCTTAACAGCAGTCTCCAGTGAGACTCTTTCCCATCTACCCACTGGCATATTTTTGTTTTATGCTATATTTATACTTTACGTATATTTTATATTATATATACGTAAATATGTATAAATATATGTTTTTATATATTTTTTATTTTATTTTATACTATTTTATACTATAGTTAAAAATTTCATTTGCAGTCATGCCAGAGCTTTGTTATTCTCTAATTATGTAACGTATCTTTTCTTAAACTTACAAGTAAAATTTTGCATTTATCTGTGTTTATTTTTATCTTGTTGATGTGGGTCCTCATATCCTTTTTTTAAATGTTTATGAGAGAGAGAGAGAGAGAGAGAGAGCATGAATGGGAGAGGGGCAGAGAGAGGATCACAAGCAGGCTCCGCACTACCAGCGCAGATCCCAATGTGGGGCTCGAACTCATGACCCATGAGATCACAACCTGAGCTGAAATCAAGAGTCTGATGTTCAACTGACAGAGCCACCCCGGTGCCCTCCTCATTATAGCCTCTAAAACCCTGATGATAACGTTAAAGCATATCTTCATGTAAGCAGTTTTTATACTCTTCGTATTTATTATTTGAAAACTATAACAATCATTAATTACTTTTTCTATGTAAAACACTGTCTCATCTCTCTTTTTCAATTCCAAGTCCATTTTTCATGATGGATGGAGCATACCAACTTAAAACTATTTTTTCTTTTTTAGAAAGTGTGTCAGAATTTATTTTAATGCTATGGTTCTAGCATTTTTTTTTAATCTTTTTGCCCAAAGAATACGAAAACACTAACTCAAAAGGATATATACATTCTTACGTTTATTGCAGCATTATTTATAATAGCTGAATTACAGAAGCAGCCCAAGCATCCATCAATAGATGAGTGGATGAATATGTACATGCAGCACACACATACACACACAACGGAATATTATTCAGCCATAAAAAAGAATGAAATCTATGGTACTAACAGTTTGTAAATTTAATTGTTAAAGGGTAATTAAAATGTTCGCATTTTCATGATTTTATCCTAAGTGTGTAAAACTAGAAAGACACTTTACTACTTTTTAAAAGCTTTTCCAAAGGGATTCACACTTAATTTTGAAAAGTTCAAGTAAAATTAAGATTTTTTTTTAAAGGCTTGTTATTATTTAAAAGGCATTAGCCTCCCCAGTTTCCAGGGACTGCTACATTTTAGTGTTTTCTAGATTGTTCTCTGTGTGTACATAGATTGCTGTATGATAGTATCAACAGAATGTGTTCCGCCTTACGGTTTTTTTATTGCAGATAACAAATTATTTTCACATCAGTATAGGTATGTTGTCATCCTTTTCAAGGGCTTTATAGTATTCTGTTGTAGTGTTATGCTGATTTATTTAACCCAGTCTCAATTGATAGACATTAGATTGTTATATACACCTCTTTACACATTTAATTATCTCCTAGTATTGTGTTGCCCACCTTAGAATTCGTTACCCCCCGAAAAAGATTGTTATATAAAACTTGTCCTGTTTCCAAACATGCCTTTGAGGGGTGCTGCCCACTAGTGGCAAAACATAACACAAACATGATAACCGACTTTTTGACTCAGGTTGATTTTGAAAATGGCAGAAACACACAAATGACACAAATACTAACATACAGTAACACAGATATGCCTGATTGAAACCAGAGTTTGAGTTATTCTCCCTTATGTGTTAGATTTAAATTTACTATAATCATAATCTATGGCTACAAAACAAAAGGGTAAGAGGAATGTTTTCCCCTACAAAACCACTTTAAAATTACTTTCAGGGGTACGTGGGTGGTTCAGTTGGTTAAGCATCCAACTCTTGATTTTGGCTCAGGTCATCATCTCTGGTTCGGGAGCTTGAGTCTCCGATCAGGCTCTGCCCTGACAGCATGGAGCCTGCTTGGGATTCTCTCTCCCTCTCTCCCTCTGCTCCTCCCCTTCTTGCATGTTCTCACACTCGCGCTCTCTCTCTCTCTTAAAATAAATAAACATTAAAAAGATAAAATCACTTTCAATATGTCACATGATTCTTTAAAAATTTTTGAAACTTGAGATTTTGTTCCCAAAAAATGGTCTTGTAAAGTTAAATTATATGCCTCTGCATATAAATTCTGTATGTAAAAAGGCTAACTAGATCAAAGTATAAAGACAATAACCTTGCTTAAATATTACCAAATTCCTTTTTAAATTTTACCAAATTATACTTACACTAAGCATTCTACCTCTTTCCTAGTACCCTGTGAATACTGGGTATTATCAATATTCTCGATCTTTAACAATCTCAAAGTCAAGCTTCTCTTGACACGCTAATGATAGCTTGTCATTTCTCTTTGCATTTCTTTGATTACTAATGATATTGAACATCTTTTAAAAAGTATATTGGTATATTAATTTACATGTATCTTTTCAAATACTTTTGCTAGTTTATGATCTGATTAGATCAACTATCAATCAGCCTTTTCCTTGATGATTAAACAATCAGCATGTTTGAATTGGAGGGGCCCTGATTTTCGAATCAGACCTGGATTTAAATTCCAGCTCCTCATGTATTACTTTGGGTAAAGTATTTTAATTTCTCTGAGCCTGTCTGCTTATATGTAATGATGTATGACCACTTCATAAAACTATTGTAAAGTATTCAAATGAAATGCACATAAAATACCACATTAAAGGAAATGCACATAAAATACTTTTATGTATGCATGGCAAATAGTAAATGCTCGTTTTCTTCTTTCTTAATACTTTTATCTACTTTGGCAGATGATGTCGGTTCATACAGACTGTATTGTGTCTGTGCAGATTTTAAGCACATTGATGGAAATAACAATTAGAAATGGTGAGTATATAAATTTACTGATTAGCATTGTGAATTATTGGTTGCTATGTACACAGTCTTTCATATCACTAAACATGTAGATTATTCAGAAATATAGAATAAAAAAATTTTTTTGATCTAAAATCTTTAATAATGAAATGCAACTCCAATCAAAAATGAGTATCTGCATTTTTCTAGTTGCACTGAGAAAAAGGGTATAAGATCTTGAGGTGACAACCCTTACCTAATACTTACCTACCAACTCATGGGTTACTGTCCTGGGTAAGTGGAAATAGCAAGTTTGTTTATTTATTTAGCCATTTACTTTAACTGGCTTATTGGCAAACAAGTATTGTGCTGATTATGCACTGAGGAGACTGAAAATATCCGCTACAGAAATGTGACAATTGCTTTCTCACCTTTGAGATCCCTTATAATGCAATAAGCGTTATGATTTATGTGTTTCATTTGTTTTGAGGATTGGGACTATATGGGCACTGAAGATGATAAAATCTTTCTGTATTAGCAGTAGTTGATATTTTACCATTGTTATTTTCAGATTTTTCAAAAATGTGTTACTTCCTCCTGAGTTACACCCATTTATTCATCATCACTCTCAGATACTTTCATAAATGTCATTTCCTTCACATTTACTTAAACACCTATAATTCCTATATGCTCATTCTAAATAACTATATTGCTTACATATCATTACCAGATGTCATTTCTGTAAAATCATGGTAATAATCCATGTTTCACATGCTGACTGTGCATCTGTGAACCTGGAATTTGGGATAAAATATTTTTTTCTATTAACTAGATACCTTCAGTGATTCACCAGTTTGGCCCTGGATCCCATCATTATCTGATATAGCAGCTGTGTTTTTCAATATGGGAATTGATTTTAGGTCTTTGTTTCCTCTGGAGAATCTTCAACCAGACTTTAATGAAGACAATCTAGTGTAAGTTTTCTTTTCATAATTAACTTCAAAAACATTCTTTTAAACAATTTGTAATACAATAACAGTTAATATTCATTTGATAGGTTCAGTACCCATCCTTGACTTTTTTAAATCTCTCAAAGTTGAAATGGATCTTAAGTTAGACACATTTTTAATCTAAAAGTCATCATCATGGGGGTACCTTGGTGGCTCAATCGATTAAGCACCTGAGTCTTGATCTCAGGTCAGGTCTTGATCTCAGGGTTGTCATTTCAAGCCCTGCACTGGGCTGCATGCTAGGCTTGGAACCTACTTAAAAAAAAGCGGGGGGGGGGGGGGGGGCATCATCATGTTTAACAAGGAAGAAATAGAAACATTTAAAATCTTTAATTTTTTTTTTTTTTTAAATAACACTGCCCACTGTTATTTGACATTATTCTGTTGGAGGTACTGAGTAAAGCAACTAGGTAAGAGAAAAAATAAGAGATACAAAAACTGCAAATGAGTTGAAGGTTTCATTATTTGCAGAAGTATGTTAATGTATGCAAAGAAGCCTAACACTCAGCTAAAAAGCCATAACAAATTAAAAAAAAAAAGAGAGAAATTGGTATGGGGCTCCTGGCTGACCCAGTCAGTGGAGCATGTGACTCTTGATCTCAGGGTTGTGAGTTCAAACCCCACATTAGGCATGGAGCCTGCTTTAAAAAAGAGAGAAATTGTTATGGATGCCAGGGTGCAAAGTTAATAAAGAGAAATTAGTAACCTTCAGATAGATGAACTGTACCTAGTTTAAAAGATAAACTGGCTGGCTTAGTCAGTAGAGCATGTGATTTTGATCTCAGGGTCGTGAGTTTGAGCCCCACATTGACGGTAGAGATTACATTTAAAAATGTTTTAATAAAATCTTTTAAAAAAAGATAAACCAGACTTCATTTACAATAATAAGAAAAATATATGAAGTACCTAGGAATAAACTTAAATAGAAGAGAGTGTGTGTGTGTGTAAAAACATTACTAAGAGACAAAATAAAAGACCTAAATAAATGAAAGAGCATACCATGCTTTCAGATAGGAAAACTCAAAGCATTGTAATATAAATATGTGAGAGCACCTAAAGTTGAGCCATAAACTTAATGAAATTCGAATAAGAATTGTAGGGAGGGGGAGAGTTGAGACTATACAAGTGATTCTAAAGTCATATGGAAAAAAATAATATGCTGAAAATCTTTGAGAAAGAAGAGTTAGGAGGCAGGATCGGCATTAGCATATATAAGTATGGGACAAGTACAAGGTTCAAAGCTGTCAGTGGAATGAAATAAGTCCAAAATAGAACCAAGTACATATAGGTACTATGTAAATGCTAAAGGTGGTATTTCCACAAATGAGGAAAGAGTAGGCTTATTGAGTATCTGGTATTATCCAGTATTTGGAAAAATGAGTAGCCATCTAGAAAAAATTTTTGCATCCATACCTCAAACTAATAGAGCAAAGATTTAAATGTATGCAATGAAACCATAAAAGTAATAGAAGAAACAAGATTTTTATAACCCTAGAAAAGATGGTTTTATGTATGAACTAACACTCAAAAGGCATAAAAAGGAAAATTAACTTATTTGACCACATTAAAAACAGGTTACCATGACAGTGATCACTATACACAAAGTCAAAAGAAAAACTTCAAAAAGGAGTGGGAAAAAGATACATATTCAGATGAATTTTCCATGTTCGTATATGTATGAATGAAACAACTCTGGTTACAGACAAAGGTTTAGTTTCAAATTAAGAAAAACAGAAAATAGACGTAGAAAAATGGACAAAGGAATAAAGTGATCACAGGAATAAAAATGGTTCTTAAGCATGATAATATACTCATCTTAACTTCTAAGAGAAAGTTAAATTCTTGTTACTTGGTATATCTAAAGCCAAACTCTTATCTCTCCAGTTCCCTTTCTACTCCATACATGTTCCTTTATTGCTCCGATGCAATCTGTATCTGAAAATATATTGGATAGCACATTTTCAGATAAGACTATATTCCAGCACTTAATTTTTTTTTAATTTTTTTTTTGACATTTATGTATTTTTGAGAGACAGACAGAGACAGTGAATGAGCAGGGGAGGGGCAGACAGAAAGGGAGACACAGAATCCGAAGCAGGCTTCAGGCTCTGAGCTGTTAGCACAGAGCCCGATGCAGGACTCGAACCCACAAACCGTGAGATCATGACCTGAGCCGAAGTCAGATGCTTAACCAACTGAGCCACCTAGGTGCCCCTCCATCAGTTTAAATAGGGAAAATAATGCTTTCCCAGCCTATCTAAAAAACCCAACCATTTCCCCCAGATATTACTAAGATAGTCAAACTACCTATATTTAAAAAGTTAAAATACCAATTATTTTATTAATTAACATTTAATGAATTCAATCATGTGTGGTAATTTTGTATGTTGTATGCAACAGATTTGAATTTTTCTTCACTGTTGCAAGCAGGTACTATAGTGGAAATAGTGAAATAAAGATATGAATGCATTAAGACATAACACATGCAAATGATACTTAGTAAAGTAGTTTATTTATTGGTTACTTATCGGTTGAAAAGTTGACCTCAGTGAGGTTTGGTGACTCCAGCAGGGAGGTGGTGGCTGTAGTCACTGTTGCTGTATAGTGATAGGCATTGATGAGGACAGGAAAGCAGGAGGGAGCTGGTGAAGGAATGAGCGAAATGTGATGAAATGCCTGTGTAGGCAACACAAGTACAAGACTGAATCCTGTTGAGATACGACTGCAGCTCTTCTCACTAAGACTCACATGCAACCTAACCATTTTTGCTGGTAGGCATGAAATGTTTGAAGGTGCTTAAATATTCAGATAGGGAGACTAAGATACTAAAAGATAGATAGTAGAACAGTTCTTTTCTTTCTTTTTTTTCTTTTTAATTTTTTTTTATGTAATACTATGTATTGCCACATTATTATTTTTTAATTAATTTGTTTTGATGGGGGTGGGAGGGAGAAGCCCAAGAAGGCTCTGTGCTGACAGTGCCCCAGTGCAGGGCTCAAACTCACGAACTGCGAGATGGTGACCTGAGCCAATATCAAGAGTCAGATGCTTAACCGACTGAGCCATCCAGGCTCCCTGAACAGTTCTTTTCTTGACCGTTATTCTGTTAGATGTACAGACTTAAAATATGAGTCATAACTCTTTCTTTTCTACATTCCATCAGCTCTCACATCCCTGTGTTCTTCCTCTGCTCATCTCACAGCTGTTCCTTCTTTTTTTGTTCCCAGGGTCAGTCTGATTCAGATCCTCTTTTCATGCCTACTCTGGTAATAAAAAAATAAAATAAAATAAATAAATAAAAATCTCCTTTTCCCCAGGGGCTTTCTACCCCCAAGATATTCTTTTCAGTGTTGGAGGATTCCTTTTATGAAAGTATAGCCTTAAACTTCTGTCTCCCCTATTCTCAAACCTTTACATCTTGTATTTAAGACTACAGTTTGATTCTGACCTATTTTCTATTTTGCTCTCCCTTTTGTTCTAACCAAATTGATTTGTTCGCTGTTCCTTCATATTAGTCATTGTGGCATTGGCTTTTCCTCATGCTGGTCTCTCACCTCCATCATCAGTGTCGGCTCACCAAAATATTACCTGTCTCACTTATTGAAGCACTGTTGGAAAGAGCAAGACAGTGTGGAGACAGATTAAATAAATCATGATACGTTTATAATCAACACAAGTACTAATAGTTATATATTGCTTACTGTGTGCCAGGTGCAGTTCTGAGGGCATAACATATAGTACTTCATTTCATAGTCACTACAGCTATTAGATAGTATTTTCACTCCCATTTTACAGGCAAGTCAGGCACAGAGAGGTTAAGTAATTTTCCTGAGGTTAACTAGCTAAGAAAGGCACACAGGACTACCAAGCAGAGACTTTAAGAGATAAGAAAGCTTTTCACTTATAGTTATGGAAGTATCTGTAAGATATATTAGGTGAAAGTGCACAACAGAGTATATAGTATATGCTACCATCTATATTAAAGGGGGCCATATATTCATATTTATTTGTGTATACATAAAATGCCCATGGAAGGAAGGGTTAAAACTGGTAGTGATTGTGGGGAGGGAAATGGGTGGCAGAAGGTCTAGACTGAAAGGGTGGTTCTGCACAGTGTACCATACCTTCATACCTTTTAAGGTTTTTTAACCATATGAAGATATTTATTCAAAAAAGTAAACAAGGGGGTCGCCTGGGTAGCTCAGTTAGTTAAGCATCTGACTTCAGCTCAGGTCATGATCTCATGGTTCATGGATTCGGACACCGCATGAGCTGTGCTGACAGCTCAGAGCCTACCTACAGCCTGCTTCGGATTCTGTGTCTGACTTTCTCTCTGCCCCTCCCCCCCCCCCCAAAATAAGTAAACATATAAAAATTTTTTCTTAAAAAGTAAAATAACTTTTGAAAGCCAAATTCATGTGTCTCCTTCTCCATGAACCTTCACCGATTACCTCAACCGGAATTGGGGTGCTTAAAATTGTTTCTTTATATTTGCTCTCTATTCATGAGGTCTTTAAATATTATGAGTTCTTCGTAGCCAGAGCTACCTTCTACATAGTTCTCTGACACCAAGAGCAGTGAGGATACTGCCTTATAAAAAGTAGCTTTTCAAGGAAAAACTAATGCATAAAGACGGAAATTAGACTGGTGTTTACTGAAATGGGAGACAGTAAAGTTACTTGGATCTGGCATGAAGGGACTTTTTTGGGTAATGGAAAAATGTTCTACTTCTTGATTCTGTTGGTGGTTATGCTACTATATACATGGATCACAACTTAAAATGGATATGTTCCTTTTATTGTTTATAAGTTATGCCTAAACAAAACTTAGTTTTTGTTCAGTATTTCTTAAAATAATTATTTTGTGCCCAATTTCACATTGTTTTATTCACTTTTCAATAGTTCTGAAACACAGATGACATTGGGAGGGAAAGGAAGTGAAGATTCATCTTGTAAGCCAATTTTTTCAACTCTTCCTGAAACCAACATTTTAAATGTGGTTAAGGTAGGGAAAAACTCTTTTTAATGTCTTTAGTACAAAACTGGAACCATTTAGTTTTGTGGTTAGTTGTTTTAAAACAAAATCACTAGTGTTTTACCAGGTGATTTCCAATCTCTGGAATTTCTTAGCAGTAATCTTTGTAGTAAACATTGTTTTTGCTGTTTTTATTTTTGTTTTAGTATTAGGAGTGAAAGGGAACTTTAGCTCAAAGTTACAGAATTAATGTATTTCTAGGAATACCTTTACCAAGAAGCTTTTAGAAACCAGTATTTTTTAGAAACAATTTTTTTAGAGTTAGGATGTATGAAAATAAAAGTTGCTACTTACCATATGACTTAGTGATTAAGAATTAATAATAGGGTCACCTGGGAGGCTCAGTCAGTTGAGTGCATGACTTTTGATTTCGGCTCAGGTCCTGATACCAGGGTCCTGGGACTGAGTCCCAAGGCAGATTCCTCACTGAGCATGGAGCCTGCTTAGGATGCTCCCTCGCTAGCCCTCGCTTGCACGTTCTCTCCCTCTCTCCCTCTCTCCCCCTCTCTCCCCCTGTCCCCCTCTCCCCCCCTCCTGTCCCCTTTCCACCTCCCTCTGCCCCTTTCCCCACTCAGACATGCACATGTGCATGTATGCCCACTGGCTCTCCTTGCTCCTGCTCACTTGCGCTCTCTCTCTCTGTCTCTCTCTCCCTCTGAAAACAAAAAACAAAAAACGAATAACAGTGTTAAATCTTTTTAGTGGCTGAATCAAAGCAGTGATACTGAGCCATTTAAAAAAAATCTGAAAAATGAAAATTAGAGAAGAAAATACTTATGTCCTAATTTAACTATTAACATGCATGTTTCTTTTTGCCTTCTTTTTTCTAGACATCTGGATGTTTTGTTTTCTGTAACTTCTCTTTTGTATTTTTTGTCAGAAAGTTTTCAAATTTAAACTTTTCAAGTAAAATGTATCTCCTTAAGTTGTTTTGTCTCTACACTTCTGTCACAGTTTCTAGGCTTGTGTACATCTATACATCCAGAAGGTTACCAGGATCGTGAGATAATGTTGCTTATTTTAATGTTGTTTAAAATGAGTTTGGAAAAACAGCTGAAACAGATTCCTCTAGTGGACTTTCAGAGCCTCCTGATAAATCTGATGAAAAACATTAGAGATTGGAATACAAAGGTAACTGTACTTAAAGCCTTTCTATTGGTTTTAGCGTTGGTTTTTTTGTCTGCATCACAATTTGACTTTCATAGTGCATACAGAATTAATAGTTTCTAAACTCAATTAAGATCTTTGGCAGATGAAAAATAAACTGAGGAAGGGGTCTTCTTTGCTGGAACTGTATTTAAATTTATGATAATTGAATCTTCTCTAAAACTGCAGCTGTACATTCAAAAAAAAGTATTTATTGGGGATTTACTGTGGTTCAGCAGTAATGTAGGTACATCTGTGAAAAACCTAAAGCCCTTGCCTTCATGGCAGTTTTATGCTTGTGAGAAGGTTAGGTAATAAAGTAAATGTAGATTATAATATCATGTCAAGTTGTAATAAAGGCTACAAATTAAAATAAAGCAGGACATGGGTATAGAGAATAGCAGGGCTGGGAGGCTCTGCTATTTCAGGTAGGGCAGTCAGGGAAGGCCTTTCTGAAGTGACCTTCAAGGAGAGCCCTACATGAAATGATGAAGCAAAGTCACACATATAATAAAAATTTTAGTTGCACATCTGTAGCCACATTGAGGGTAAACATGTATAATTTTTGATAGGTTTTTAAAAATTAGATTTTTCAATCTTTTTTGGTGGAAAATTTCAAACGTGCAAAAGTAGAGAGATGAGTATGATAAACCCCTAAGTACCTATCACGCAGTTTGAACAAGTAACAAGATATAATCAACCTTGTCTCATCTGTTACCCTCATCCCATACTTTACTCCCCCACTCAGAGATTATTTTGAAGCAATTTTGTTAGACTTTAAATACTGTGAAATAGTTGAGGATCCCTAAAATGCAAGAAAGCACACAGGTCAGAAACGTGTGATCTTCTGCAACTCTCATTATACACCTTTAGAAGATGGTATTTGTATTTAGATCAGTTTAGATTCAGATTTGTAATTCTTCCAGAGGACTGTTTAGATACAGGTAGAGGTATAGCACAAAACCTGAAAGCCAAGTGAAATTCTGCTAAATGTATCTGTTCAGTCCTAGAGTTTAAAATAAAACTAAATCCGTGTACTGTGTGTGTTTTATCAGGTTCTAGACTCCATGCTATTTCTGAAAATGAGTGCTCTTTTTGTCATAATGCTTCCATTAAGGCAGTAAAGGATGTGGATGGTCTGTTAGAAGTTGGTTCCACTGACCTGTTTGAAAAATCTTGCTTATTCTTTGTTTTCAGGTGCCTGAACTCTGCCTGGCCATAAATGAACTGTCTAGTCATCCCCACAACCTTCTGTGGTTGGTACAGCTGGTCCCTAACTGGACATCTCGTGGAAGGTATTGAAAATTGAGAATTAAGCGTGAAGAAAAATGTATGTTTATATTAATGAAATGCTTTTGGGTTCTTTATTCCCTTTCATCATTCCTTTGAATGTTAGATCAGTCTTTTATTTCACATTCAACTGTGGGAAAGGGCATTGATAGCCTGACTCTAATACTTCAAATATTTTATGTATTATGTATTTTATGTATTTTATTTATCATAAAATAAAATATTTTATGATATTCTTGAATTTTTTTTTTTAAGTAGGCTTCACGCCCAGTGTGGGGCTTGAACTCACCACCCTGAGATTAAGAGTCACATGCTCTACCAATGGAGCCAGACAGGCAGTCCATAATATTCTTTTTTAAATTTTAGCTTGTAACAATACAGATACAGATGGCACATACGAAAATGAATGAACTGGCTTTTTTCTTTTTTTTCTTTTTTTTGCTTTAGTAAAAATAAATTCGGGCAATAAAATAGGTTTTCTCTCAGTAAATCAGCATGGTCAAAGGTAAAGGCTCTTAATGATTTGCCTGAGTTTCACACAGTTCTAACTTTACATACAAATATTTTATGTGAAAATTTTACTGTTCTATTGAAGTTTATACATTCTTGTACTGCCTTCTCTTGAAACATTAGCTATGTTTCCAATTAGAAGAACAACTTTTGGCTCATTGCTTCTCAAGCAGTGTTGATTAAAATGCATTTTAAATACTTTTGAATTCTAATTCCAGGCAACTGAGACAGTGCCTCAGCCTAGTGATTATTTCAAAGCTTTTGGATGAGAAACATGAAGATATCCCTAATGCCAGTAATCTTCAGGTATAAATAATATTTCTGCTTTCTTTTTACAAATGGGAAAGATAGTGGGGTAGGTGTAGGGAAAATTGATATTTCTTAGGTCAAAAGTTCTAGCGGTTAGATCTCAAGTCTCAGGCATAACACTCTTTATGTAATCTTTAGAATGGTACTTCCTAATGACATCCGTTACATGGAGATGATACCATACCCAACACCATATAGAATGGTTGTGGACAATTAGATGAATTAATGTGTGGACACTCCTGGGAAAGTCATAATGTGCTATATAAATAGGACTATTTAGTTCGCCTTATCAAGATTAGCAGTTTTGTCACAGGATTAGAAGTTGCAGAACCACTGTACATTAATTGCATCTTGTACCTGTTTTAATACTAGTCTTTAAGTTGTAGAGCTTAAACATGGTTGTCCTCTAGTACTTGTTCAGTACTGAATATATCATATATATGTGAGTGGGTTTAAACGTGTCCACTGGAAGCTCCACTGAGAGGCCCTGAAAGCTTTTTACAAACATTAATAGCACTAAGGGGGCTACAGGGCCTACACATAGTTGGAATTTTAAAACTCAATGTATAATCTGATCTAGATGTGTTCTTGTGTGAACTGCAATTCAGTATAAGATATTCTATTCTCTACAGGTCCTCAGGATGAAAAAATGAGTTAGATAGAGACTCTGCCCTTGAAAACATAATCTACGTTGAAACAAAATAAACCAGCCGTTGTGGTTCATTGTAGTAAGAACAATGATAGAAGTATGCACAGGATGCAGAGGGACACAGAGTTTGAAAGGGATAGTAGAGTTCTGGTCGATTTGATTCCAGATATATGGGGACCATTTCTGAGCCACCAGGCAAATAGCTCTCAGTCCTTTCAGTGATACCTACTTCCATCAAAAGAGAATTCTTTTCAGAATTCAGTGACTTCTCGTCACAGCGAGATTCAGCTTTGCTGACTTTCAAATAATTTCACAGAGAAAGCATTCCCTTTTGCCTCCGTTGTAGTGCCATTTAGTCTCCTCCTCCAGCTTTTATCCTCCATTACAAGTATTGAACCTTTTAATTTAAAATCCCTTTTAAGCAATTAAGGACTTTTAAGTAAAGGAGAATCGTTATCACTGGACTATAAAGAAAGCTAAAGGGGCAAAATTAGAGAAGTCCAAATGAACAGAGGATCACTGACAAAAAAGTAGACTGGGAAAGAGCAGTTGCATTGCTTCATATTGTTCAGTTTCTCTTCTTTCTGTTAATAGATATCAGTCCTACATCGCTACCTTGTGCAAATGAAACCGTCGGATTTGTTGAAGAAAATGGTCCTGAAGAAAAGGGCTGAACAACCAAATGGCACTATTGATGATAGCCTTCATTTGGAGCTTGAAAAGCAGGTATCCAGGGCTAGGTCATTTCAAAAAAATACATATGAGCATGACTGATGCCAACTTTTTAACTACAGACTGATTTAGAGACTCAGATACATTCTAGCAAACACAGTTATAAAGTAAATGATATTTTTTTACTTCTTGCTGTCATGAAATTCCACTATCCTTGAGAGTTGAGAATTGAAGTTATAGGATGGTTTTTGGTAATTTAATACTGGGAGTATTTTTTGTAGTCCTTTACTAGGGCAGTTAGGAGATGGTAAAAGGAACGCACTTGACTTAGGAGTCAGGAAGCTTAGGCTAAATGGTTGGCATTTCCCTACATACCAGCTCAGTTAACTTTAGCAAATTCTTAATCCTTCCTGGGCAACTCTCCTAACTTGTAAACTGGGCTGACATCTATGCTAGCAAATTCATGGGTGTTTGTTTATTTCTCTAACAGGCATATTATCTGACCTACATTCTTCTTCATTTAGTTGGTGAAGTTAGTTGTTCTCATTCTTTCTCTTCTGGACAACGGGTAGGTAGTTTTTAGTGCTATTTTGTTTTCCATAAGTGTCACTATTGATGGAATGAATGAATGTTCTTTACATAGGAGAAAACTTGGTAAAAGTTAACTTTGAGTTTGCTATAGAAATCCCAGTGTACGCTGAAAAGAGGGAAGTAATAGTAGCTTTGCAACCATATCATTGACAAGAATTTTTTTCAGTACGTGCTAGTTCTGTTTATTGGAGTGTAATTTAACCATCATAACTTGACAACAATGTAATACATTAATAAGATAATCAAGCTCACCAAATGGGCCAGCTCTAAGCTGGTTTGTTCCAGTCTCTTTTCCCACTACACTTTCTTTTTCTTTAGAAATAATATTTGCCTTCAGAATTAAACTGATAGTAAGTCAGGCTACTTTAGATACACATTTCTTAATTATCCCCCCACGTTAAACTTTTCATTTTGAATTATTCTGTTCTTCCAAAACTACCATAATCCGTACTTCTGGAGAAAGTTCTTGTTTAAGTCCTCATGTTTCTCTAGGTACTCCTAGAGAATACTCTAGGTATTCCAACCTGTTTTATATTTATTTACTTTTTTAATGTTTATTTTTTTCTTTTTGGGAGAGGGAGAGAGAGCGCATGCGAGTGGGGGAAGTGCAGAGATTAGGAGAGACTCTGAAGTGGGCTCCAGGCTGACAGCAGAGAGCCCAAGGTGGGGCTCAAACTGCAAAAGTCAGATATTTAACCAACTGAGCTATGCAGGTCCCCCTTCCAGGCATTGTGAAAAGGACACGAGACTGGTTGATGTGGGGTTTTCTTGGTTTTTGTTGTTTGTTTGTTTTGTTTTTTGGTTTTTTTTAAGTAGACACACAATGTTGCATTAGTTTCAGGTGTATGACTCAGTGATTCGACAGATTTATGTATTATGCTGTGCTCACCACAGGTGTAGCTACCATCTGTCACCATATAGCGCCATTACGGTACCGTTAAGTATATTCCCTATGCTGTGCCTTTTATCCCCATGACTTATTCATTCCGTAACTTGAAACCTGTATCTCCCCCTCCCCTTCAACCATTTTGCCCATCTTCTCACCCCTCCTACCTCTGGCAACCATCAGTTTGTTCACTGTATTTATAGGTCTGTTTCTGCTTTTTTTATCCATTTGTTATGTTTTTTAGGTTTCATGTATAAGTGAAGTCATACAGCATTTGTCTTTCTCTGTATGATTTATTTCACTTAGCATAATACCCTCTAGGTCCATCCATTTGTCTCAGATGGCAACATCTCATTCTTTTTTATGGCTGAGTACTATTCCGTTGTGTGTATACATCACATTTTCTTTATTCATCTGTCGCTGGACACTTGGGTTGCTTCCATTCTTGGCTGTTGTAAATGATGCTGCAATAAACGTAGGAGTTCATTTTTTTTCTCACATTAGTGTTTTTGGGGGTGCCTGAGTGGCTTAGTCATTAAGTGTCGAACTCTTGATTTCAGCTCAGGTCATGATTTCGTGCTGGGCATGGAGCCTACTTAGGATTCTCTCTCTCTCTCTGTCTCTCTCTCTCCCCCCCCCCCCTTCTCCTGCTTGTGCACCCACTCTCTCTCTCTCTCTCTCTCTCTCTCTCTCTCTCAAAACAAACAAACAAAAACAAACCAACAACAAATTAGTGTTTTTGTTTTCTTTGGTAAACACTCAGTAATGGAATAACTAAATCATATGGTATTTCTATTTAATTTTTTGAGGAACCTCCATACTGTTTTCCACAGTGGCCACACCACTTCACATTCTTGCCAATGTGAGGGTTCCTTTTCCCCACATCCTCACCAACACTTGTTTTTTCTTGTCTTGATTCTAGCCATTCTTGACAGGTGTCAAGTGATATCACATTGTGGTTTTGATTTGCGTTTCTTTGATAATTAATGATACTCAGCATTTTTTCATGTACCTATTTGCTGTATGTCGTCTTTGGAAAAATGCCTTTTTAGGTATTCAGCACATTTTTAATTGGATTATTTCTCAGTGTTTTTATATTTTGAATACTAACCCCTTATCAGATATATCCTTTGCAAATATCTTCTTCGAGTCAGTAGATTGCCTTTTCATTTTGTTCATGGTTTCCTTCTTTGTGCAGTGATTGGTTCATGTATTTTTATAAACATTATTGTACATAGAATTATGTTTGCTCTCCTGGTTGGAATCTATTGTCATGTATCTATATTGTTCTTACATGGTCTTCACATTTTTTTTAATTATTTTTTTCTGATTAGAAGCAGTGATTATTGTTAAAAAATTCAACTGTTTTAAAACTATGTAAGGTAAAAAGTGAAAGACTCCTATAATCCAGTGCCCTCCTATAAATTTCTCCATAATTTGTGCATATACTTAACAAAAAACGGAGTCATACTGTTCATATTTGCAACTTACTTTTTTTTGCCTTAAGATATTAGCACTTCTGTCTGATAACGGTAGTACTTCAAAAGCTTTTTGATGAACATTATACTCTTTGTGATTATACCAGTACTAACGTGAACATGCTTATTTGTAGATCTCTACCAACCTATATAAGCATTTCTATAGGATAAATTACTAGAATTAGAATTGCTAGATCAAAGGTTGTAAATTTTTCAAATTTTAATTATAAGATAGTGGTTATTATATTTCCCTTCCAAAAGTGTCCATTTACATTCTCACCTTAGTATATTCAACTTTAGTGTATATATGACAATGACTCTTTTGGCCTATACACTTCTAAAACTTAAGACACTTAATTTTTCAAAAAAGTACTTTTAAAGCTTGTATTGTTCATAGAGAAAAAGTAAGTTAGCTGTTATTTGAATATTCAATTACAGAATGTGTTAGAAAAAAAGGACTCTAAATTTCTGAGCATTATTACTTCATAGTCTGAGCTCTAGCATTAATTTTTCATTAGTGTAGCTTAGTATACAGCAAAACAACTTTCATTTTTGTGTATATTTTTATGTCAACTTGGAGTAAACCTTGACAGTCTTACTGTTGTGGCAGTTACTATTTTCACTGATACGACTGCTATTAAGTTGGATGGTTAACATCAAAAGTCACTAACTAGTTAATGACAGACTTTTAAATGGTTTTTGTTCTAACGGCCTAATCTCTTTGTTAATTTACAATGCTTCAGACTTGTTTTCATTCCTCATGCTTGTTTTGCACAGAAACACTTCGTGCATCTCTGTGGGGCTTTGGAAAAGCATGTTAAGTGTGACATTAGGGAAGATGCAAGACTGTTTTATAGAACTAAGGTAAGTGTGTTTTTCAAAGAATTGTTAGGTTTTGTTGTTGAACCTTGATTATGTTAATATTT
The DNA here is from genome assembly GCF_028749965.1 of Puma concolor. Taxonomy (NCBI): domain Eukaryota; kingdom Metazoa; phylum Chordata; class Mammalia; order Carnivora; family Felidae; genus Puma; species Puma concolor. The sequence goes on from NC_141677.1 coordinate 60,533,495, forward strand.
AAGGAAAAGAAACATATAAGCCTCTCTTTAAAAAAAAAAGTACACATAAGATGGGAAATATGACTTTGTCTTTTAATAACAGAAGTCAGGGGCGCCTGGGTGGCGCAGTCGGTTGGGCGTCCGACTTCAGCCAGGTCACGATCTCGCGGTCCGTGAGTTCGAGCCCCGCGTCGGGCTCTGGGCTGATGGCTCAGAGCCTGGAGCCTGTTTCCGATTCTGTGTCTCCCTCTCTCTCTGCCCCTCCCCCGTTCATGCTCTGTCTCTCTCTGTCCCAAAAATAAATAAACGTTGAAAAAAAAAAAAAAATTTTAATAACAGAAGTCAGTAGAAGCTTCTACTAAGTACTTCTAACTAGATTAAAAATGAAAGGAAGGGCGCCTGGCTGGCTCAGTCCATAGAGCAATGCAACTCTTAATCTCGGGGTCATGAGTTTGAGCCCCACAATGAGTGTTAAGGTTACTTTTTTTTTTTTTTTAAGTTTGTTTTTGAGAGAGAGAAAGCAGGGGAGGGGCAGGGAGAAGGGAAAAGAGGATCCCAAGCAAAACCCAACAAGGGGCTCAAACTCATGAATGGCAATATCATGACCTGAGCCAAAATCAAGAGTCAGATGCTTAACTGACTGAGCTATGCAGGTGTCCCAAGTGTAGAGATTACTTCAAAAAATAAAAGGAAAAAAAATCTGGAAACAAATACATTTTTCATTTTACTATACTCTCTATTCTAAAGCTCCTGACAGCTAAGGCGAAAATTCTTCAGTTCTAATGAAATTTATTAGCTTTTGTCCTATTGTACAAATTAAGACTTTTATGCTTAAGTGAGGTTCAAGGGTTAAAAGCATTGTTTAAATAAATATATAAGTTTTAAAAGTGGTTATAAAGTTTTGTGATGGTTGAAAACTTTTGTTCATAGAGAAGAAATAGGTTAGCTGTTATTCTTTGAATGCTCCATTAGAGGATATATTAAAAAGGATTCTTCAGATTTCTCAGTTCTACATCACCCAGTCTGAGCTCTAGGATGGAAAAGGTTCAGTAAGCTTGGTAATAAACTTTTTTCTTAAAAATTTAGTATATTCAAAGACACTAGAAAAGCAGGATATGATAATGGAGTTAGGAAAGCAACTTTAGTATTAATAAAATGATTTGATGGTTTTTTCCAAAACAAAAATAAGTAATACTTTTTTTTAAAGCTTTTTCTTCTAAGGATTTTTTTTTATTCCAAATCACCTTTTAGTATTTGTAATGTAAAGCTGTGGGGTTTTTTTTGCCACTGTGTTTAGATAAATCATTAAATGTGAAGTTTCAGCTTTGTAACTTTATATCTTACATTAATTAGCTGTAAAGTTTAACCATTTCAACAATGCCTGTTTGGATTCGGTATGTGTATTTATTTTAGTAGATTTAAGTTAAATACAAAGATGAGCAGCTAATGAAGTTGTATCAGATTGCAGATTTTCAGAAATATGTAGGGGATAGCTCTTTGCCTTAGAGTGGAAACCGTAGTTTCAGAGAAGCACATGCTTTTGAACATTGACTCGAGTTACTGGCCCGTAAAACTTGGTGGTAGTGGCTGTTGCTGACAGATATGCCAAAAGAGGAAAGAGGACCACCCAAGTTTTCTGTTTCTTAAAGCCAAGGGTCAGGATAGACTGGTGCCAGGGCTTCTCTTACTTAAGAGTGGAGAGAGCACAGAGATGTATGGAAATTGCTTCAGAGGATGGTTCTGCTGAGAAGTTGCCTCTTCACACAGCCCGTAGTAGAAAAGGTGATTGTTTTGGAGAAACTGAATCTGCCGAACTCTAAAGGGGAAGTGGGGGGAAACAGACCTTAAAGCAGCTATAAAATTCCTGACTTGTTGAAAACATTTTTCTCAAGCAGTTATGTTTAAGAGCTTATTGAGTATCTCTAGAGTGGTTGAAAAGTTTGACTATCAGACAGTCTTACTAAACCTTCAAATGCAGGAATATACTTGGTACTTAAAGAGGATTCATAGCAACGCCTGGGTGGCTCAGTTGGTTAAGTATCCGACTTCAGCTCGGCTCAGGTCATGATCTCATGATTTGTCAGTTCGAGCCTCACATCAGGCTGTCTACTATCAACACAGAACCTGCTTCAGATCCTCACTGCCCCTCCCCCACTGGGGCATGCTCGAACGCACTCGTGTGCGCTCTCTCTGTCTCTTTCTGTCTCTCAAAAATGAATAAACATTTAAAAAATAATAATAGGGGTGCCTGGGTGGCTCAGTCTGTTACCTCGACGTGGGTCCAAGCCCCGCATTGGGCTCTTGCTGACAGCTTGGAGCCTGGAACCTGCTTCGTATTCTGTGTTTCCCTCTCTCTCTCTCTTCCCCTCCCCCACTCGTCCTCTGTCTTTCTCTCTCAGAAATGAATAAACGTGAAAAAAATGTTAAAAAATAATAATAATAAGATTCATAGTACTTTGCAGATACCTAGAGAGACGTAACAGTGAATCTTGGATGTTCCAATATGTGGAAAGGAGCAAATGACAACCATTTTTGTGGCCTCAAGTCTTTCAAATAGAAGTTGGAAAGGCAGGGAACAGCCAAAGTCTTCGGGCCTGTAACAAAGCCCACACTTCAGCTTCTCTATGTGGGTGTTCAAAAGCCAGCATGTTGAAAATATAAGTGTCTTGAAGGCAGGGAATATGTTTTTCTCTGGATGATCTTTGGTAACTAATGGGAGAATAGAGTCTTAAGCATTCAGTAATTTAGATTATGGTGATCAAGAAAAGTCTTATTATTAATCACTATGATTTGAAAGCCAGAAGATGAGTAGTTTATTTTCTCTTTCTTGACAAAATTAAGTTGAATTGTTGGGTGTGGGCCTGTCATAACTATCAGATAATTTGTATAAAACATTAAATTGATTTTAGTTAAGAATGTTTTGATCTGATCCCTTTTCCCCTTTTTGATGTTTTAAGGTAAAAGACCTGGTTGCCAGGATACATGGAAAATGGCAGGAAATAATCCAGAACTGTCGGCCTACTCAGGTGTCATTTTATTAAACAATTTTATTTTATTCTTAGTAGTTTTGCTAAATGGCATTTCTTCATACTGTTCGTAAAAAATATGACAGAGCACTTGCTTCTTGGTATCTTAAGATAAACTGAAAACTCCCATATAGTAGTGTGTATATGTTTTTTAGTTTTTGTTTGCTTTATATTAATTTATTTCCAGAGACTATTGAGCCCATTTTAAAATGTTACATTGCATCAAAAGGGGGTTATTTCTTCAGGAGCATTTTTCTTTACAGTTTTATTGAGATAAAATTCACGTATCATACATTTCACTCATTTAAAGTGGTCTTTAGTATATGTACTGAGTGGTGTAACCATCACTACCAAATTTTTAATATACTTTAAAACATTTTTGTTACTCTAAAAAGAAATCCCAGAACCCATTAGCAGTCACTGCCCATTCCCCAACCACCTGAATTTCTATTACCAACTCTTCCCAAGCCACTGCTCTTTCTGTCTGTATAGATTTGCCTATTCTTCACATCTCATGGATGTGAAATGATACACTGGGGGTCTTTTATGACTGGCTTCTTTCACAACCTGTTAGGTGAATCCAGCTACCACATATGTCCCTTCTATTGCCAAATAATATTCCACTGTATGGATATATCTCATTTGATTTATCCACTTTTTAGATGAACATTTGAGTTGTTTCCACTTCCTGGCTATTCTGAATAATACTTCCATGAATAACTTTACACAGGTTTTTGTGAACATGTTTTCAAATGAAAAGATTTGGGGTGTATACCTGGAAATGTAATTGCTGAGTCATATGGTAATTCTGTGTTAAATGCTCTGAGGAATTGCCGGACTGTTTTCCGAAGTGCACCATTTTACATTGCTACCAGAATGTATGAGGTTTCTAAGTTCTCCGCTTTCGTGCTGGCACTTGTTATTATCTGTTGTTTTTTATTATAACCATAGTAAGGTGTTAAACAGTAGAATCTCCTTGTGGTTTTGATTCACATTTCGTATGCTTGTTGTCCATTCATGTAGCTTCCTTGGAGAAACGTCTGTTGAAATCCTTTGCTTGTTTTTTAATTGGGTTTTTATCTTTTTATTATTGAATTGTAAGAATTTTCCATCTGTTTTTGGGGCACCTGGGTGGTTCAATTGGTTAAGCATCCAACTCTTGATTTCGGCTCAGGTCATGATCTCATAGTTCATGAGTTTGAATTGTTCATCGGGCTCTGCACTGATGGTGCAGAGCCTGCTTGGGATCCTCTCTCTCTGCCTCTCTCCCCAGCTCATTCTCTCTTTCTCAAAATAAATAAATAGACTTAAAAAAAATTGGGGGTGCCTGGGTGGCTCAGTTGGTTAAGCTTCCGACTCTCAGTTTCAGCTTAGGTCATGATCTCACAGTTTTGTGAGTCCGAGCTCCGCATCGGGCTCTGCGCTGACAGTGCAGAGCCTGCTTGGGATTTTCTCTCGCTCTTCCTCTCTCTCTGCCCCTCCCCTGCTCACACTGTCTCTGTCTCCCTCAAAAATAAATAGACTTAAAAATTCAAAAAAAAAAAAGAAAAGAAAAAGAATTCTCCATTTGTTCCAAAGACAAATCCCTTATTAAGTATATAATTTGCAAATATATTCACCAGTTCTGTGTGTTGTCTTTTCATTGCCTTGATGGTATCACTTGTTAGAACAAAAGTTTTTTAACTGTGATGAGGTCCAGTTTTATTATTTTTCCTTTTGTTACTTAGGCTTTTAGTGTCATATCTAAGGGGACTTTGCTTAAGAGGGGCATAAGCACCTGGTATTAAATTTGCCATACTATAAATTTGCCTTTTACATACAAACTAACTGATACGTTGTTGTCTAAAATGATGCTTCTCGGAGCACCTGGGTGGCTCAATTGGTTGAACATCCAATTCTTGATTTCAGCTCCAGTCATGATCTCATGGTTTGAGGAATCAAGCCCCCCTAGGAGCTCTGCGCTGATAGCACAGAACCTGCTTAAGATTTTCTCTCTCCCTCTGTCTCTCTTTGTCCGTCTGACCCACTTGTGCGCACGTGCTTTCTCCCTCTCTCAAAATAAACATTTTTTTAATATGTTAAAAATAAATAAAAATGTGATTTCTCAAATTCTAATATGCACAGGCATCAACTTGCTGAAATGCAAATTTTGACTTGATAGGTGTGGAGTGGGACCTGAGAGATGCTGCGTTTCTCACAGGTTCTCAGATAGATAGCAGTGCTTCTGGTCCAGGGACCATAATTTCAGTAGCTAGGACCTAGCAGTTGTTTATATTTTATATCAAAGCAACAGGAACAGTGAAGATTAATTAAGAAAAGTAATCTCTGTATTTTGTATTTTAACTCTTTTGCTGTAGTTGCCCTTCATAAGATACGCATGCTCTGTTAGAGAAGAAACCTTTGAGAAATCTTAAGCTGATGAATGTTTTGTTGTTGTTGTTTCGGTTTCTAATCGCAAAAGATTTTAGGCTGGCCATCTTTGCTAATGTGGAATTAAAACAAAAGAATTTAATACCAAAAAAAAAAAAAAAAGAATTTATTACAAAACTTTTATATTAGCGTAACATTTTACTTAATCTTCTCAAATGTGATTCTCCACATAGGTGTTGGTGAGGAAAACATCTTGCTTTTATTTTATACTTTTTTTAATTTAAAGTTAGACCACAAAATGTGAAAATTGATTACCATGAATTTTCAGAGAAATATACAATATAAAGATGTTACTGCTTTTTTTTATCAAAAGCCTGTTTGATGGTTAGTTTTATAAGGATTAATTCATAATCTGACTTCACTTTGTCCTGTTTTTCCCCCCCCCCCTTCCCTTTTCTAGGGGCAGCTTCATGACTTCTGGGTACCAGATTCTTAACAGGAGTTGAAGCAGCAAAAATATGAACCAAGAGAAATTCAATAAGAGTTTTTCCTAGAGGAGTAGAAAGAATACTACAAACTCCAGTGGAATGCTTAGAAAATGCGCTGCAATGTGCCACTTGAATGTCTAGTATGAAGCTGGTAATGAAGAAATTGCCATTTCTGAAGCAGATATGAAACGTGATCTGCTTAATTTTAAGGCAACTGGCCTTTTAAAAAGAGCAGAATCCTATAACAAGAGGGGAGGGGTAGAAGCAACTAATAGTTGCATGTCGAATCTGCCCCTATTAACTGCTCTTGTTAAATTGTAAGCCAGTTATCCTTTTTTTTTTTTTTTGGATTGTATTTATGGCACTTGGATAATCACAGGAAATATGTAGGAAAGGGTTTGGACCAACTTGAGCAGTTGGACATGGAAATCAAGACCAAGTTCCAGTTGAGTTTAATTTTCTCTTGGTTATTTTAGGACTCAAAAAGAAATCTTAGAACTGAGTTTAATAACAAAAAGGATAAATCTTTTCTGTAACTCCTATAAACCACAGGGAGATTTCAATCCATGCATTTTCCTTCACTATTCAAGATTATAAATCTGTTAGGTTTTTAAAATACATTTAAAGAGTTGAGAAACAGAAATTTGGTATAGTGTTAGATCCTCCTTAAGGGGAAGAAGTTAAGCTATAAAATAGTATCTCCGTTTTTATGCCAAAACATTCATATGCCGTTTGTTTTGGATTCCTTTTAAGTGTATATATATTTTTTAAATACTGGTTAAATCTTAGATTCTTGGCTAAATCTTAGAATTCTGGCCCTTGGTTAGCCATATTACAGAAGTCTATATTATAGAAGCTTAACGATCTGGACAAGTTTCCAAAAACCTTACTTTCATGAGTATATAAGCTTGGTAGAGACCTGGATGGAGTTTATTCTTTGGAATATTGCACACGTTGTGTGTGCTTGTATTTTAAAGTTGTTGCACTTGAAAACCACAGCTGCTCTAAATTCTTAAACACTGGAAAGCCATCCTTTGGTTTAAATGGTGGAGGGTTAGTAGAAGTGCACATGCTGATCTTAGCCCAAGGGCCCTTTGAAGCCTTTGGTAGTAATAGACTCTTACTAGCTAACTGAAAAATTCTTTTGTTGATTGTCCTTTTAGGACGGTTTGTTTCTTGAATGAAAATGCCAACTTTTTTCTTTCAATGTTGACTTGGATGACACTGCTTTCCTGAGCATTCTCATGTCTCCAGTTGTGGTGGGGGAAGGACGATGGAGAGGAAGGGAATTGGACTGCACGTTTATTGATTTGAGAGGGGAGAAAATAAATTTTGACAAAATAGCTTTCTACCTCTAAATTGAGGCTTAGGAGAAAAAAGCATTTTACCTTAAATTTATCATTTACAATAGTATAAATAACTTTTGAGCCCATGTCAGGCATTGAGCAGTTAGAGATTTTATAGGGAAGACTTAGTAAATCCAGTTCCCAAGAACCCCAGCTGAATGAGGCTCCAAGAGTCAGACCAACAAAAGTTTTATTCTGTGTTGAGTTTACTGGTAAGAATATTATTATCTTGATACTACCTCTCAAGGGTATTATTAGAAAATGCCACTTATGGTTAATGAGATAGATACAAAGAGTTCTATTTGACAGAAGCTTGAAACTCTGGCATCTATCTGCCCAACAATGGGGGCTTTCACTCTTTGTAATTTAATACTTTGTAGATACATTATTTGTGTGTAATTTTATAAGTGTTCATATTTTTCTCATTTTGCATTGTGTAAAGTGTACAAAATCTCAAAGTATAAAATACTGCTTATATTGCTTGTAATTACAGTGTGTAAATATTTTCTAATCGTGTACATTGACGGGGGGACAAGTGGGTTATTCAGGTTTTTTTTTAAGTGACCCTTTTGTATCGCAGTTTCAACAGATAACTGCTCATCAAATTTAAAACCACTTTGATACATTTTTATTTAGCAGTTCCAATAAGAAAAGTCTCTATTTTTAATTGCCTTTCTTCATTAGAGAAAAAGACTTCATCTGTCCCTTTAAAAATGGCCAGACATCGGTTTGGGCCCTTGTATTTATGACCCTGGTTAGATATCTCCATCTCCAGGTCATACTCCAGTCAGTATTTGCATTGGGTTCTCATACAAATCCTGTGATTCTCTTCTAGCACAAGTAGCCCATGACTTTTCTCCCAAATCAAGGATTATCCTTCTCCCTCTTGAGTCCCCATGTTTTGTCTCCCTCCTGCTGTTGTTGCCCAGCGAATGGGATGGTAGCAGGGGAGAAGATGTTCATTGCACAGAGAATGTCAGGCCACTTTTGGGACTTGGCAAACAAAGCTTGCACTGAGTGGTGGTGTGTTTGGCAATATTACTGTGCCAAAAATAATCTTGTCTAATTTTCTGGATATGTATGTCAAACTTATTACCCTTCTTGCAAGCTAAAAATTAAGGTACTTGTAAGTGTTTATGCTTTTGTGTGTAACTGTTTGCCTTTTCTAAACTGTTTTTCTCATTTTCAGAAAATAATAATTCTATTCGTTATATCACGTTAAGTGAAGAGGCTCTCTGTGCACAAAACGCATCTATGTAGCAGTAAAGTAACAGCATTTGTACATTTCCTATCTCCTGATGGCAGTGGTGCCTTTGTCACCTTTCAGAAGGTTGGCGTTTGGTTTTGTTTTGCAGTACAAATAATAGCTTGCTTTTGACTTCACAAAAATCTCCCCAGATGTAAAAGAGAGATAAAGATGTGTTGTCATCCAGGCTCAGTTAGAGCATTTGCATTTTTATTTCTATCAAAACAAGTATAGTGGGTGGGGACTGGCCAGTAATAATGTGTGGAGTCTTTAAACCAAGAATTTTTAAATTTAAAAATAAAAAATTTAAGAGGTGACCCATTAACAAGTGACTGAGTTGGAAAATTAGGGAAGGGACTGTCCTGGTTTGTCTCTAAGGAGGCAAGATTAGGGTACCGGTGGCTGGGCATGTAGAGCATGAACCGTGGTTGTTATTTCTTACTCATTAACAGTGTTGGTGCACCTCATTATCTGTGCATTTGTTTTCCCTGGGCAGTCCTGTCAGTGAGTTAATCCACCAGCTCTTAGGCAGTTCAAAAGTAAATGCAGATTTCTTTTCCTCTTTCCTTTTTTTTTTTTTAAAGATTTTTTTACTACATCTTGTTTAAAGTCCCATGAATGTATGTGTGTGTTATTAAAAATGCTTTTTCTCAGTTTGAACATGTGTTTGGTAATATTTGTTTGGGAGTGGGGAATGGTGAAGTCTCTGGAATGTGCTGTTTCTTCCCCTGCCCCATCCCCTAGTTTTTAAACTGAATTTTTTTCCCCTCTTGCTTTGGATTCTTCAGTCTGTTTTTTAGCTTGATGTCTCCTATTTCTGGAAAACATAAAGCTATAGTAGCACACAGTTCACTTTTACATAACCCATATAATAATCTGCTGCATACTTGGCAGTCAGCAATTCAGTAATCTCATTCTTCCATTACCCCATTCACTAGGTTCATCAACAACTATTGCGTACCTGCTACATGCTAGGCACTCTTGAGAATTCAGTGGCGAACAACATAGAGCTCTCCTGACTCTTACCCTTCTGGTATCCAGGTGAAAATACTTTGGTGCTCAGCAAAGTGGACCGGAAAGGAATACCATTGGCCTGGCTCCCTTGTTCTAGAGCCCAGGGCAAAGAAAGGAGAAGCCATACAATGCAGAGGCAGGGCTCGGGACCACCTCCAACCTGCCAGGCAGATACGGTTGTGGGTATGCCAGCTGAGGGGAGACACAGGTTGACGACAACTCACAAGAGAAACTGTTAATGAGCTTATAGAAGGGTTACCAGAGGCCTCAGTTTCCAGAACCATACCAGTATTTCTGTCTTCAGACGGGCTGGTTTGGAGGAGACCACTTGTGAGCATTTTAGAGGTGGGGGGAGTGACAGCCAGGTGGAAGCATAGGTGCTGCCTGAAGTACAGAGAGACAGGCAGTACAGCCTTGTGCAAGTTAAGAGCCTTGACCTTGACCTTAGTCCTGACCTCAGATCCCAGACTGACCATGCCAAACCCTTGATCTTTGTCAAGTTACTTAACTTGTCTGAACCTTCATTTCTTCATCTGTTAAAAGGAATAATAATGATGTCTATCTCAGAACTTGTGAGGATTAAGTGAACTAATCCATGAAAAGTTCTTAGCAAGGTGCCTGACATATATGCTAAGTATTATTATTTAGCTCCAATTCAAAGCTCTTCTCAAATGACAGCTAAAATTGAACTTAAGGCACTTGGTGGGAGCGGGGGTGCAGTTCACTGACATCTAAGCAAACCAGATATTAAAATTGTAGTGCGGGTGTGCTCTATGCCTTCTGACAGCTTCAGAGGTGTCTCTGTCCAGCAATGTCTCTACTGGTTAAAAAAGAATTATATATATATATATATATATATATATATATATATATATATATATGGGTAAGTTTGTGACGTTTTTTAGGACTCAGCATGCTAATACTGAGAAGGGGTGGTGGTTGGTGATTTTCCAGCATTTGTGGACATGTCCTGACACTCCCTTTTCCTTGCTAACCATTCCCCAGGCCGGAGTCAAGAGAGGGCAAACCAGAAGGCCCAGCTTTGGGTCTGACTCCAAGACGACTGGCTGGGAGGAAAACTTAACAGGCAAAACAGGCTTCTGAGGCACAGTGGAACAGTGAGACTACAGCATTGGTGCCCTGGTGACAGTCCCTACCGAAGAAGCACCTCAGCTATACATATGGCCAAAGTAAAGATCACGCCACCCAAAGGGAGAGTGCTGGGCAAACCAGAGGTGGAGATGGCAAAGCAGGAACAGAAATGCTGCCACAGTGAACAGGAAGCAGGACAACTTGACTAGGCCAGAGTTCTTTGCCTCAGGGAACCTCTGCTCAAGTTTCAGGAGTTCATACCTACCCCCTTCACCTAGGATCCCTGCTACAGTGAGTAACTGCTCTGTGCGAAGCCTGGAGCAAACACTGGTGTGTAGGTGGCTGAGGACAACAGCCACTTTCTTACAGCGGAGTTGAGGAGAATAGTCTAGCAAAAACAAAAGCACGTTTTATGTTCCGTGCTTATGAAGTACAACAGAAGGTTTTCAGATCGGGTCCTCTCACAGCCACCCTGTGAAGCAGCTGGGGTTAGTGACTTTAAGGATGACTAACGACCTGCTCAAAGAATGCCCTGCCTGCGTCCCAGGACACAGATCCATGGCTAGATTAGGGTTCGTTTCTTGCTTTGATTTTGAGTCGCCTCCACTGTCGGTATTCCCCTCTCATTCATATTTTATCAGCTTGATTGCAGAGAAGAACGTGGTCCATCAAAGGGGCTTCTCATAGAAAGTTCCATTAATTGTCATGACATCTGATCGTTTCATTAGGTTCAGAGATTGAAGTGGAAGGACAGCAGAGAGAAATGGATTGTGATCTAAATCTATATTATCAGAGATACACTGCTCAACTACTGTCTTGCAAGCTCCATGCTGGAACTCCGCATTGTAATTTACACATTTTGTTCATTTGGAATGTGTGAGGTTCTGAGTCTGCCATCGTACGCCTTGGAGGAGAAAGGCTTGCCTCACAGTGTAGGCAAGTGGGATGCTAAACTTGCCACCATATCACTACAGCTGCACAGGTACCTGAAGTCAGCACTGTGAGTTCTGTGAGAACATGAGCTGCGTCTCTTAGCCCACTGGGCCCCTGCAGTTTCATTTGTCTCCTGTCTGGTATGATGGGGCTAGCAGCCTTCCTGCCTTCCCTCCACTGTCATCCCCAACCCACTTGCCCACAGGACTGCAGATTTATTTTTCTTAGCCATGGCTTTCCTGGACTTCCCAGCGTGGACTTCCTTAATCTATCAGGATTTTCTTCTGTGGTCTTTCTGGAACTATTTGCTGATTTTTCCCTTCTAGTTCCCACTAGGAGCCCTCCCATCTCATCACATCAAACTCACTTTTCTCTTTCACACCCCTTCCCTTCTGCCTACTCCTCCAGTATACGTCTGTGCATGTTTCTGCCTTTGATAATTCCCCTTCAGGTTTACCCTGTATCTCTCTTCTCAGGTTTTTCCGGTACAGATTCTCCTCTCTGTAAACACAACAGTGAATTTCAAGGCCAGTTACTTAACCTCTTAGAGCCCGTTTTTCCATCTATAAAATGGGGCTGTTAATCCCTCAGGACAGAATGAGGGTACGGTGTTTTTAAATGAAGCCTGATAGTCTTTGTAAGTGTGTGTGTGTACGCTTTACCATATGCATTTCTCTCAGCTGCCTCCCTCTCCGCATACACACACATCCTATTTAGAGTTCTGGGGAAGTGGAAGTGTAGCGTGGGCCCTGCTGTCTAGCGATCTGGAGTCACACACAGCAGCCCAGACTACAAGACTGTATATGATGAAGTGCCAAACTAGCTTTGGGGGATATTCAGGAAAGAGGGGTGACATGTCTTTCCCAGGGTCCCTTCAGTTCAATAATGACAAGAACCACTTGAATCTTGTTCACGTTCTCTCAGGCCAGTGTTCATCTGCCTGTTCCCTGACCCCCTGCCTCTCCAGAGCTCAGACACCCAGGTACCTGCAAGAGTCAGTTACCTATGTCCCTGTGGCCTTCATCATTTAAGTCCTGCTCTTGGGCCCATTGCAATACTGGCATAAATGATGGAGGGAGGAGCAGGCCAGGTCATGGCTAGAGCTCTGGTTTGATTCAAACCCTAGAGGGGTCTTAAACAGGCCCTGAGGCAGAGGCATGGCCTCAGTTGCAGGGAAACCGCAGCACCAAATGTTGCATGGGAGGACCATCATGGTTGAGTCTGAGGAGTTGGGGCGTTGATTCTGAGGGGGGTTTCCTAGATCGCCGCGGGGTGAGGTGGTTGAGCCTAGGAGGGACAGAATGTCTAATTGCCTATGAGGAGAGTTCACTGGAAGATCTGGAGTAAGAATGATGTTCACCATGAGCTGGAAGGGAAGGAAGGCAGTTATCTGAGTGACCCAGTCCCTGAGGAGGTGAACCCCGTTACTAAAAGGTTTGGTTGAATGGACAGGTACAAACGGTTGTGGCTTATTCAGAAAAACAGCATTTTCTGTGTGAATTTCTTGCCAAGCTGTTACTTCATCCTTCCAAGCCCAACTCCTTTCACCCACTCACAGTCAAGCTGAAGGACCAGGCAGCCGGAGGCTGTGAAGCTGGGAATCCAGACCCAGTCCTATGTTCAGAGCTGCCCCCAAGGCTTGGCCTCCACCTACCCTGGCCCTCAGCACCCTGGGCAGAGAGCCCAAGAGTGTAGCAGGAACGCAAGAAGTGAGGTCCATATTAGAAGACTGGTCAGAGGGCCCTCGGAAAGTTAAGCCCCCAGAGAACAGGTTTGCAAGTCCCCAACAGTAGGCAAGTCAGAGGGGTCCTGGGGTTAGAGGGGAGGCAAGGTGGGCCAGAAGCCCATGGAGAGAGCGCAGGGGTGGTGAGGCCACCACCAGGGGGCGATACTGGTGCTGCTGCCCTTGAGGGTGGAGGACGCCAGATGCCCGGAGGCCGTGTGAGCCTTGGCCTCAAACCTTTATCGTGTAGGGTGGGGGGCGCGAAAGAAGAGAGCGGCGCCCTTCCCTGCACCCCACCCTGTCGGCCCCGCCTCCCTGGCCCCGCCTTCCAGCCCCCGCCCCACCCCCGGCTCCGCCTCCACCCCCCGCCCCGCCTCCGGCCGCAGCCCCTTCCTCCCGCAGCTGGTGCTGTGAGGCCGCGGAGCAGCGCGTCGCCGTCTCTATGGCCGGGGATCCAAGCGCAAAGGTGAGAGAGGCAGGGAGCGCGGGCGGCGGCGGGGCCTGGGCCGGGGGGCGGAGGCCAGGCCAGGCCTTCCCCACATCCATTCCACCCTCCAAGCTGGGCCAGGCCTTTCTCACCGTCAAGTCCCGGGTCCTGCTATAAAGGCGCTGGAGGGGCGCGGGCCAGGCCTCCTGCCGTGCAGGGCGCAGACCCGCCACCGCGGAGTCGGGGACCGGCGTGGGGCGGGGACCCGCGTGGCGAACAGTGTTCCCTGGGATCTGGGTCACGTCTCCTGGCGTCCAGCGGGATCGAAGGAGAGCTTGTCCTCGAGCTGCAGCAGTAGAGACAGAGGTTAGATCTGAGGAGAGGGAAGACCCTCATACTGTCCAGGATGATGGAAGGAGAGGGTAGCGGGGGAAGGGCTCTCAGGCCAGAAGAGACGGCCATCCTACTGGGCCGAGGGGAATGCCGCCTACACTAAGCAGGTGGACGTCTGGGATGAAGGTCGAGAGCCTGCTGATCCAACATCGATCCTGTTTTGAGGGGGAGGGGGTGCCTCCGTTTCTCAGTTTCTTGAGCCCTAGGATCTAATACTCGGAAGGTGATCAGAGTTCAGGGGGCTGGCCCTAGGGAGGAACCCAAACTGTGCAACTGGGGGTGGAGTGTGGGGTGTAGACTGGAGACCTTGAAGCCTTGTCGCCACTGGGGGAGGGAGGGCAGCCGCTCCGCCCCCCGTTTAGCCCCGCCCTCCCTCCCAACAGGTTAAATGGAGGCTGAGAGCCCCTGCCCAACTCCCATATCTAGAACGGCAGCATACAGGGGAGTGGAGCGGTGCTAAGTTCCATTCCATCTTTCTTTTGCTAAAGCGAGGGGCCTCCTTCCATCTGGGTTAGGTACCCCTTCCTTTGCAGAGAAGCCCGTTGCATTTGAACATCTGAGGTCAGATGCCTCCCTACATCACCACACACACACACACACACACACACACACACGCACACACATTTGGAATCTGGCCTTAAAATTGGGACTTTGAGGAAGGGAGGTAGTGCTGCTCTGCACCTCAGTGGACACTGGCAGCCTCCAACCCTGCAGTGAGAACTGGACCCCTGTTTGAACATATGCTGCCTTTGCACACATGTAATTTGTGTGTCTGAGCACTGTGTGAACATACATGTACTTGACCCTTCTGTTAACATGAACATGCCTGACCTACTGTATCAGTGGGTTTGTGTGCATGTCCCTACACATATGTATGTGCACGACCTTTCTGTGAATAGGTGTACAATCCTTCATATGCACACGTGTGGATTTATAACCCTCCTTAACTTCTGAGGCTGTGCGATCTGCTGAATGAATGGATGAGAATATGTGAATAGAGCCTTATTTGTCAATGTGTATGAACGCATCTGGCAGGCCCTTTATATGAGCATATGTGTGCACAAACCTCCCTGTGAATATGTGTGCATGACTCTCCTATGAGTACATTTGTTCACAACCCTTCTGTGAACATGTGTGTATGTGCACCTATTGTGTGCACATCACCCCCTTCTGGACATGTGTGACTTCTGCCATGAACCACACTCTGAGTGGTTTCTCTAACCTGGAGTGTGTTCCTCCTGCCCAGTCCTAGAGCCTGATACCTCATAGCCGTAGGGCTCCCTCTCCACCCCTCACCCCACTTCTGCACTAAGCAAATAGGAGGCCCCAAAGGTAAACAGGTGTGCCTCCACAGTGAGGGGTGGGGCATGGGCAGTTTGCCTGGGGCCTCGTGCTGCCCAGCCCCCAGATGAGGAGCTGACGCCCTCTAGTCTACACTCTTCTCTACACTCATACTATATTCTCCCCCTCTGGGCTCTGACCACTACAGTGCTGACCTTTACCTCTTGAATAAATGCTCCAAATTCCTGTTTTCCCTCTGGCCGGATCCTAGTCCTTCCCCTCGCCTCAAGGCCACATAGTTAATATTTGACCTGGAAAGGAGGGGAGAGGCCAGTGGCCCTTGTGGCTGTGTCTGTGGGTGTCTGATGAGATTGGGTGGGTCAGGCTTCCTCCACACCCAGCCCAGTCCAGGAAGCCTTCAAGAGCCACCTCAGAGATCAGGCCTATTACAGGGGTCAGGGGAGATCTGCCACCTACTTCCACCCCATCCCCACATGACTTGAGAGAGAGTCCAGGTGTGGAATAGTCTCCAGGGTAAGCCAGGGGAGGTGGCCAAGAGCTCCCATCACTCACCATTTCCATGTTGCTTTTATCTCAACTGGCCTTGCACACTAGAGCATCCTGCATAGACATTACACCTGTGCAGTGCAGCCAGGGGGCCCCAGATACCCGCCCCCCACCATGTCTATGAATGCCTATTTGCAGGTAGGGACACGTGTGGATGCCTAGCCAGAGAGTGCAGTACAGACTCGCATGGGCAGAGTAGAGATGTGCACCCCCTCGGAGAGGAATGCTGAGGAGGAGAAGTGTCTAATTAAAGAGAGATTCCAGAGGGAGCTCTTGGGCCAGGGAAAAGAAAAAACAAAGGGAAAACAGGACAAAATCAACAAAGGCCCATTAAATGTCTCTGCCAAGCTTTCTTGCATAAGGCACCCCCGCAGGCAGCAGGGGCAGCTGCTGCCCCAAGTTTGGTCCCATTGTTGGGAGGAGAAGGCATTCTCTCTGAAAACGGAGACGGAGGCCTAGCTTAGCCTCTGAATTGGCCAGAGGAGGGTGGATACTTTGGGTTCGGGTTGGGAGGAGTCTAGGGTCTTGTAAGGAGGGCAAGTTCTACCCAACTTGCATCAGAGCAGAGAAGTGGACAGAGCGACAGTGAGCCAATCCTGACGTAGGAGTTCTGTGGTCCCTCCCACCAGTGCCCCCTGAAGTCTGGGGGTAATGCCATCTACCTTCCACACACACACAGATAAAAGAGCTTTTCTACCCTGTTTTTTTCTTTAGAAAACGGACCTCAGAGAACCAGAACTAGTCCTGCTGTCGGGGCAGGGTGACCCCATCAGTGACCTACAACCCCCTTATGACCCCACAACTCCTTCCCACCATGGAGTTTGTATTTGATGCCGAAAAGCAGTGTGTGATCCATCCCTCCCTCTGACCTCTAACCTGGGATTCCATGGCCACACAACCCTGTGATTCCATGTCCCCTCGATTCCAGGACCCTCCCTGGCCCCATGACCCCTGACCTTCCAAGTGACCTCCCTGGACCTTGACCCCTGTGACTATTCTTGCCATCATACCCTGTGACTGTGGCCCTGGCTCCCCTTGGGGGTCTTACTGGTCTGGGCCTCCCCAGAAAAATGTGGGGAAGGCTCTGGCCCCTCTTCCTGAGCTTCCTCACAGCATCTGCAGTCCCTGGACCCTCACTGCGGAGACCATCCAGAGAACTAGATGCCATCCCACGGATGACCATCCCCTATGAAGGTTAGACGCTGCACCCCCCCCCCCCCCGCCAAATTTGAAACGCAGCAGGAGCCAGGTCTGGGAGTGGGGAGGACACCCCAGGACTGGGCTCACGACTCCCACTCTCCCCAAGAGCTCTCCAGGACCCGGCACTTCAAGGGCCAAGCCCAGAACTACTCAACGCTGCTGCTGGAGGAGTCTTCAGCAAGACTGCTGGTTGGAGCCCGAGGTGCCCTCTTCTCTCTCAATGCCCGTGACATAGGAGATGGGGCTCACAAAGAGGTTAGCCCTTAGAACCTGGAACACCCAGAGGATCTCCAGCTTTATCCACCTCCCTGGGACCTCAATTTCCTGGAAGCCTCGCCAGCCTTCCACAGCCCCCTGGTCAGATAGCATGGCCCTTCCTAACCCACGTCTCCCTTACCATCCAGTGCTCCTCCTGAAACCTACCTGTACCCCAGTTTCCCCTGTTCCCTGCAGTCCTATACCTGGTCCCACAGATAATGGTGAAAGGGAAGGGTCCTGGGGTCAACACATCAGCCCATTCCCTTTCCCTGTCTCCAGATCCACTGGGAGGCCTCCCCAGAGATGCAAAGCAAATGCCATCAAAAAGGGAAAAACAACCAGGTATGTGGTCTGTCCTTTCCCCAGCTCCTTTCCTTCTCTTCAGTTGGGGATGTCAAGGTTGGTGGGGACACAGATGGAGAGGTATGGATCAGCCAGTCAGTTGCAGCAACCACAGCAAACACGTGAGTGTAGCCAGAGTGGTGGGCCCTAGGTGCAGCACTTCTAATCCAAACAGCTGGTCACCTACCAGCTTGGCCTATAGTGGCATCTGAATCTCTTCTGGGCTCCTGAGTAAGAATCATGATAGAAATAAGTAATCTCTAGTAAATGCTGACTTAGCCATTATCTCTCCTAATTCTAAAATAACCCTATGAAATAGTACTATCCTCCATTTTACAGATGAGACAAATGAGGTTTAGTCAAGGACTAGCTCAAATACCCAGTATTCCATGGAGGGCTGTTAGTGAATTGCCAGTTCTTTCAAGCTAAAGAACAGGGTGTCTGCAGGGGTTCCATGTCTGGCTATGTAACAGATCCATCTGGAGAACTTTTTAAAAATACACATTACCAGGGGTGCCTGGCTGGCTCAGTCAGTAGAGCATGCAACTCTTGATCTCAGGGTCATGAGTTCAAACCCCACATTGGGCATAGAGCCATCCCCAAAAAGAAAGAAAAAAAACTATATTCCCTGGCCCAGGGGTTCTGATTCAGTGGGTCTGGGGTGGTGTCGGGATAGGTGTGTTTAACGAGGCACCACTAAGAGATTTCATCAAAAGTGCTGCTGGAGCAGCATGGGTAGGAAGTGGGGCTGGTGAAGCAAGTGGAACCCAGTCACAGAGCACTGCAAATGCCCAGCTAGAGGTATGGGTTTTATTCTGTGACAGTGGGCACGCTCACCATTTGGTACTTTAGAGACTCTCAGACTTTAGTGTGCACAAGAATCACCTGGGTATGGTATAAATGCAGGTGCTAACTCAGTCAGTCTGGGGAAGGGGCCCAAGATTCTGCAATTCCAACAAGCTTCCAGAGGAAGCTGATACTGTTGCTCCCCAAGCCACACTTTGGGTAGCAAGGCTTCAGGAAGACAATTCCCAAAACATGTTCTGAGAAACATTAATTTTCAAAAGGGGGGTTTAATGGTCAGATGAGTTTGGGAAATGCTGTATGCTTAATCCCACAGTGTACAGCAACATCCCTAAGGCCCTGAGAAGTCCCCTGGCAAGGCAGGTTTTAGCCATGGTTTCCAACTTATTTGACCACAGAATTCCTCCCTCATCCCCCCTTATTTTTTTGTTTGTTTATTTATTTATTTTGAGAGAGAGTGTGTGTGCATGAATGGGGAGGGGGGGCAAGCAGAGGGTGAGGGAGAGAATCCCACACAGGCTCCTCATGGGGCTTGATCCCACAAACCATGAGTTCATGCCCTGAGCCGAAATCAAGAGTCAGACACTTAACTTACTGAGCCACCCAGGTGCTCTCCTTCCCACCCACCCCCATCCCCCCCACCCCCCTACTTTTTTTTTTTTTTTTTAGTGTTTATTTATTTTTGAGAGAGAAAGAGACAGAGCATGAGTGGGGAGGGGCAGAGAGAGAGGGAGACACAGAATCCAAAGCAGACTCCAGGCTCCGAGCTGTCAGCACAGAGCCCAATGCGGGGCTCAAACTCACAAACTGTGAAATCATGACCTGAGCCGAAGTTGGACGCTTAACCGACTGAGCCACCCAGGGACCCCGACCTTTTTTAGTGTAAACATCTTGGGGAAACACTACTAGAGTAATACTAATCCAGGCCCAGGCACTAGATGGATTAAAATGGAGTAAGTCTATGGGACACCTGGGTAGCTCAGTTGATTAAGCATCTGACTCAGTTCGTGATCTTGTGGTTGGTGAGTTTGAGTCCTGCAAGGAGCCTGCTTGGGATTATCTCTCTGCCTCTCCCCTGCCCTCTCTCTATCTCTCCCTCAAAATAAATAAAAATAAACTTAAAGAAAATCCTTCTAAAAAAAAAATCATAAAATAAAATAGTGAGTCTGGAGGCAGGAAAGGCAGTGAAGGTTGGAGGCATCATGGGGGTCAGAGAAGGAAGGCATGAGCAGGCTAGTGGAGAGAAGGGACCCGGGGAGGCAATGGGATGAGACAAAAAGGCCTGCATGGATTCAAATCCTGGGTAACAAGCAGGAGGAGGAATCATGAACAAGGCAAACAAGTCGGGGGGGGGGGGGGGCGGCGCTTAGCTTGAGGCATTTAATGGGCAGAGGAGAGCAGTGTGGCTGGAGCAGGTGAGGGAGGGGAAGAAGGGGCAGAGCCCTACCATGCAGGGCCGGAAGTGGTAGGCTATGTTCAGGACTCTAGTGGGCCACTGAAGGTTTTTTAAATACAGCAGTGACACGATCTGGTTTACATGTTTAAAATATGCCTTGGAAAGTGGGTTGCCAGAGGGTGCTAATCGGTAGAATATCTCTGGAAGGAAACCAGACAATGGTAAGAGCAGTCCCCTTTGAAGGCAACAGGGATAAAAGGAGACGCTCTGTTTACAACCTATCCCTTTGTACCTTCTGAATTTTACACTGTGTACATGCATTCCTCACTCATTGAATAAACAAGTAGCTTTTACAGAGTGGCGGAGGCTTGGGAGAACTGTCAGGCAGTCTACAGTTGTCCAGGGAAGAGGCAACAGTGGTGACATGGACTAAGGTGGTGGAGGTGGAGGGGGAAGTGGACCACGTCAGGAGACATGATGACAAAGAATCTCGAGGAAGGACTGAACATGGGGGTGAGGGAGTGGGAAGCAGCAAGGATGACTCCTGGAATCGACTAATAGGATGGATGGATGGATGAAGTGAGGTGGGAAAGACTGGATGAACAGGTTTAGGGGGGAAGATGCAGGTTAGGGAGGAGGGAATGAGCTAGCTATTGGGTGGAGAGAGGGCAGAGCCTGGGGATACATTTGGTAGTGTCACCCCACAGGGGGTGTGGGAGCTCCAGGACTAGGGGACACTGCTGAGAAGGAGATGTGAGAGAAGTATCTCAGGGTGGTGGGAGCCCTGGGGGCCCCCGAACTGGGGGGTGCGGAGGGCTGCAGGCCATGCAGAAGCTGGCAAAATGTGTCAGGTAGTCCTGACAGTGAGAGAGAAGACTGAAGAGGGGTCAATGCCGCTGGGAAGCCCAAGGACAGTGGGTTCCAGGGAGTAGTCTGTGTTCCGGGCAGTGAGCAGGCCCACTGGGAACTCAGAACTGTGTCGGGTGGGTGGGGGCAAGAGCCGAACTACAACTCTGGATTAACGGAAAAGGCCTCTAAGCAGGCTGGGGGCTCACAGCCCTCCCCCACCTTCCCCCCAGACGGAGTGCTTCAACCATGTGCGATTCCTTCAGCGACTCAATGCCACCCACTTCTATGCATGCGGGACTCACGCCTTCCAGCCTCTCTGTGCAGCCATTGTGAGTAGGCCTGCCCCAGCCCAGACCTTATTGCTGCTCCCTGGCCCTGGACCAGTCTGAGCTTGGGCCATGACCCCTGCCTGTCCTCGAGACCACTGACTTCTGGCCTCGTAATCCTCCAGGATGCTGAGGCCTTCACCTTGCCAACAAGCTTTGAGGAGGGGAAGGAGAAGTGTCCTTATGACCCAGCCCGTGGCTTCACAGGCCTCATCATCGGTGAGCGTGCACTCCTCCCCACCCTGGCCCCTTATCCATCAGCGTGCTCTTTGGGGGACACGGACCTCGTTGCTAGGACTTGCCACTGATATGTGTTATGTGCCTTATTGTATGTGACGTGTCTGTCACGCGTGGCATGCCTGTGCTCCAGATGGAGGCCTCTACACAGCCACACGGTATGAATTCCGGAGCATCCCTGACATCCGCCGAAGCCGCCACCCGCACTCCTTGAGGACTGAGGAGGCTCCGATGCACTGGCTCAATGGTTAGGAGGATGAGGCACAGGATGTTGGGGGGCAGGGGACTATTCATCTTTACTCCCTTGGGCAGTTGACATCCCATCCCCAAATTCCCAGGTGAGCCTGTCTATTCCTGAGTGTGGTTGAGTGAGGGGTAGTGGAGGGGATCCCCATCCTGTCTCAGGGGCCACTTGAACTGCCCAACCTGCAGATGCTGAGTTTGTGTTCTCCGTCCTGGTACGGGAGAGCGAGGCCAGTACAGTGGGAGATGACGACAAGGTTTACTACTTCTTCACGGAGCGGGCCACTGACGAGGGCCCCAGCAGCTTCACTCAGAGCCGCAACAGCCACCGTGTGGCCCGTGTGGCCCGTGTGTGCAAGGTGAGTGGCACCACGTTTGGCCCAAGAGTGTACAAGCGGAACCTCTGGCGCTGACCCTGTGCCCTACCTCCCCAGGGAGACCTAGGAGGAAAGAAGATCTTGCAGAAGAAGTGGACCTCCTTCTTAAAGGCGCGTCTAGTCTGCCACATTCCACAGTATGAGATGCTACGTGGTGTCTGCAGCCTGGACACGGACACCTCAGCACGCACACACTTCTATGCGGCCTTCACGCTGACCACACAGTGGTCAGTGCAGGGACAGTGGGGACACAAGGAACTGGGGACAGCCTGAGGCCTGGAGCAGAGGTCAACGAGGAGAAATAGGATCCCTTGTGGGGAGGCTGGCTGCAGAGAGAGAATTCCAGGCACATCCAGCTAGCCTGGAGCCAGAGGCCACAGTGGCCTCCTGACCCTTAGGAGAGGCCCTGAGGCCAAGAGCTGGGGTTGGCCAGGGTTAACAGTGAGCTCCAGGCTGGGGCAGGTGGCAGGGGGGCAGGCTCCACCCAGTGTGGCTCAGGCCCCTCCCCTATGTCCCTTCCTAGGAAGACCCTAGAGGCCTCAGCCATCTGCCGCTACGACCTGGCCGAGGTGCAGGCTGTCTTCGCAGGTCCCTACATGGAATACCAGGACGGTGCCCGGCGCTGGGGCCGCTATGAGGGTGGGGTGCCGGAGCCCCGGCCCGGCTCAGTGAGTGCCCAGGCCTGGGGTCAGTGCTGAGTAGACAGAACCCCCGGGAGGGGCAGGAGGGCCTAGCCTTTGGGGGGGGGGGGGAGGGGGAGGGCACGCAAGCAGTAGATTCCTGAGGTTCACTGCCTCTGCCCCCCATCCCAGTGCATCACAGATTCATTGCGCACTCGCGGCTACAACTCATCCCAGGATTTGCCATCCCTCGTCTTGGACTTCGTGAAGTTGCACCCACTGATGGCTCGGCCCGTGGTGCCCACACGAGGACGGCCCCTGCTGCTCAAGCGCAGTGTGCGCTATACACACCTCACAGGGACGCCTGTCACCACGCCTGCCGGACCCACCTATGACCTGCTCTTTCTGGGCACAGGTACTTTTGACCCCTGGCTGGGCCCTTTGGTAACTGCTGACCTGGGTCCTTGATCCTCGTTGACCGCTCATCCCCTGAATGACTTTTGATTACAAAACCCTGGTGACCAATGATGTTGATTCTTCAATGAACACTCACTACTGACCCCCAGTGACCACTGGCTCTTGGTACCTGCAGATTCCTGTCACCAGCCACAGTGATATTTGACCCTGATCACTAATGTTTCTGGACCCAACAATTCCTGCCATGACAAGCCCAGAGTTCCCAGCCAGGGAACTGTTCCCAGTCCTGAGTAACTATTACCGGCTGAATCCTTGTCCCTGACGTCCTGGCTCCCAAGCTACTCCCATTAGGCTATTGCAGGGGGCTGAAAACAGATTCCATTTCTGGGTTCTGACCCTCTGCCCTTTCCATACCAGCTGATGGCTGGATCCACAAGGCCGTGGTGCTGGGTTCTGGGATGCACATTATCGAAGAGACACAAGTGTTCAAGGAGCCCCAGTCTGTGGAAAATCTGGTCATCTCTCCAATGCAGGTAGCCTCTGACCCACTACTTGCCAGAATAGGGGGAGGGAGTGGGTGGCTGGGCAGTGGCCGTGTGTGTCTGTAGGTGGGAGCTGGGGGTGTTGCCAACCAGCTTTCCTCTCCGGCTCCCAGCACAGCCTTTACGTGGGGGCCCCTAGTGGTGTCATCCAGCTACCACTGTCGAGCTGTTCCCGCTACCGCTCCTGCTATGACTGCATCCTGGCCCGGGACCCCTACTGTGGCTGGGACCCCAGCACCCATGCCTGCATCATAACCAACAGGTCCCAGGGTAGCAGGTAAGAGGTGGTAGGGGTGTGAGGGTCCCGTGTGAACAGGGGATCAGGGCCTGAGGGGAGGAGGCGGGCCTGCTAGCTGGAGGGGGAGTGGGGGGCGGTTGTTGGCAACAGCATCATTGACTTCCACTGGGGAAACTAAAGCTCAGTTCCCCTGTTCGTGAGTTTAGGACAGCACTGATACAGGACATAGAGAGAGGAAACCGAGGCTGTGAAGGCAACAAGGACACAGGTAAGTGACAGGCATGGACGTGTGTAGGCCCGGCTGCATAGCCTGTCCTCTACGCTTACTGTCATTTGCCTGTGCGTGTACGTATCTGAATGGTTGTGTCTGTGTGCTTTCAGCGAGGATGTTCCAGCACAGTGTGGCACAGAGTAAGTGCTCCACAGACATCTATTGCCCTAAAGGATTATAAATGAGGAGAAAGGCTCATGACATAAAAGTTCTTTTTGTCACACCTGAGCTTATAGCCAAGTGTGTGCTGGCGGGGGCGGGAGGAGGGGCAATTAAATGATCACACAAGTAATTCTTTCCATTGGTTTTTGCTACAAAAGGAATACTTACAACTATAACAAGGATGTGAAGGACAATGAATACTCCCCTGAGGAAGATCAGATGACTGAGCTGATACCTAAAGGAGGAGCGGAAGTTAATAGTCATACTAACATGTACTGAGTACTTACTCTGTGCCAGGCGCTGACCAAACACGTACACACACGATCTCTCTTATGCTCACAGCATTCCCAAGAGAGAGGTGCCACGATCCCCATCCCTATGAGGGGCAATCTCTCTGAGGTACAGGGAGAGTAAGTACACTGCCCAAAGTTAATAAGCTATTAAGTAGTGGGGTCAGAATTCAAACCTGACCCCGAACAGTCTGACTGGAGTTTGTGCTTTTCATTACTTCTGTGCTCTTTCCCCCTGGCCAACCAGCGGAGGGCACGGAGAGGGGGGTGACATCCAAGCAGAGGGGACAGCAGGCCGATGAGCTTGGGGTGTTTGCCAAGAGGCTGGAGAAGTGGGCAGGGACCATGTTGAGGCAGGGAAGTGGCACAATCAGTGTGGTGTTTTTAAAAGGTTACCCCACTCCTGCATGGAGAATAAATTACATGGGGGCCAGAGTGGGCCAGCAGCTGGGGAAGGAGAGAAGTGAACAGGGCTGAGATGGATTCTGGAAGCAGAATCCTGGTGAGAATTAGACACGAAGGTGAAGGAGAGAGAGAGGCAAGGGGACTCCCCGGTTTCTGACTTAAGCAGCTGAGTAGCTACTGGTGCCATTCACTGTGACAATTCAAGGAAAAGACCTGGTGTAGTTTGGGACGGAGGCTTTGGCCTTAGTTCCTGTGCCATGTTCAAGAGACCTCCTGTGGAGATGCCCTGTGTGTGGAAGATGTTCAGGTCTGTCGATCAGGGGAGAACTCTGTGCTAGAGACTGAGCTTACAAATCATTGGCAGATAGCACGCACTGAAAATCACTGAGATGGGCCAGTGCAAACCTTAAACGGGAACACAAACGCAGGAGACCTCATTCAGTTGTCACCATGATTCCAGATTTGCGCTTGGTGCTAGGGACGTAACAGTGAACCACCTGACCTGCCATCTCCAACGCCCTCCCTCAGATAGACAACACTGACCACTCCTCTCACCGCCCCCCCTCCCCACCTCCAGGGCCACCACCACCACTGAGAACCCGCTCTGTCCTCCGAGGTGACGATGTTCTCCTGCCCTGTGACCAGCCATCCAACCTGGCCCGGGCCTTGTGGCTGCTCAATGGGAGCATGGGCCTGAATGACGGACAGCATGGCTACCGCGTGGGCGTGGATGGGCTGCTGGTGACAAACATACAGCCTGAGCACAGTGGCAACTATGGCTGCTATGCTGAGGAGAATGGCCTCCGCACCCTGCTGGCCTCCTACAGCCTCACAGTCCGGCCAGCCACTCCTGCCCCAGCTCCACAAGCCCCTGCCATGCCCGGGGCACAGCTGGCACCTGACGTGAGGCTACTGTATGTGCTAGCCATCGCTGCGCTTGGCGGCCTCTGCCTCATCCTGGCTTCCTCCCTCCTCTATGTGGCCTGTCTTCAGGGAGGCAGACGAGGGCGTCGAAGGAAATACTCTCTGGGTCGGGCTGGCCGGGCAGGGGGCTCTGCTGTGCAGCTGCAGACAGTTTCAGGCCAATGTCCTGGAGAGGAAGACGAGGGTGATGATGGGGAGGGGGCTGGGGGCCTGGAAGGTGGCTGCCTCCAGATCATCCCTGGGGAGGGAGCCCCAGCCCCACCGCCTCCGCCACCCCCACCACCACCGGCTGAGCTGACCAACGGGCTGGTGGCACTACCCAGCCGGCTGCGCAGGATGAACGGCAACAGCTACGTGCTCCTGAGGCAGAGCAACAACGGAGTGCCAGCAGGGCCCTGCTCATTTGCTGAGGAGCTCAGCCGCATCCTGGAGAAGAGGAAACACACACAGCTTGTAGAGCACCTGGACGAGAGCTCTGTCTGAGCCCAGCCTCCTAGGACAAATGCTCTTCCAAGCCAGCCTGTCTGCCCCAGGCTGGGCTGCTGCTTCCCCAACACAGCCACTCTACCTTCACCTCCCTCCCCCCAACTCCAGGCCCTTCTCCCAACTTTGTGATGTCCCTGTAGGGCTGGCAGAGTCAGGCCCAGCCAAAGTCCCCTCCTCAGTCTCCACAGACCCATCTGTGAGCAGCCCAGGCCCACCGGTGCTCCTCAGAGGTGGGTACTCCCCCAGGACGTGGAATTCTGTAGACCCAGCCCCAGTTCCTATTCCCTTACCCCAAGCACTTGGGAGGAGAGGATGCCATCTTCCTGCCCCATTTGTCTGTTCAAATCCTTCCTCTTTCTCCCAGGCAGGGCTCTGCAGGTCCAGATGACCTCAAGGTCACCACCCTCTGCGTGGCCCTATGTGCTGGATGGTCCCGAAACCAGACAAGACCTCTACCAGCCACCAGAGCCACCTGAGCCCTGCATGCATTCATGTGTGCACACGGATGAATGTCTATCAGCTGGGCTGCAGGGCCCCCACCCCCATCTCCTGGAACATTGTGTTTCATCTCTCCTGGACTTTGGGTACCCTTCCAACGGCCATATCCCATCCTATCTAGGTTTCTCCCCTAGTCCCAGCCCCATGTGGTGACCTCTTTGGCAAAAGCTTGGGAACAGGCCAGTCTGGGGAGGTAAGACTGTGTCATTCCCCTCTTCTTCCTTAACGTGCAGCCCTCTTTGGTCAACCTCCTCACCCCCTTGGTCACTCTCAAGAGTGACAGACAGAGCCCCAGGCATGTCCCTTCACACACACGTGCTTACATTTCCACTTGCATTTCTGAGCCTCCCTTTGCTGCCTCGGACCTGTATCTGTTGGGTTTGGTCCATGGACATTTCAGAGGGAGAGCCCTCTCCCATTCAGCTGTCCTCTCAGACATTTCCCTAGGACGGGTGACCAACACTGCAATGAGCCAGCCTCCCTTTTGGGGACCAAGCATTTGCTACCCCCAGACCAGAGCAGGGGGAGGAGATCTGATGTCTCACCTGGCACATGAAGCCCGTTCTTGGAACTATGCAAAGGGCAGAGGCTGGGAGTTTGGATGCTTGGCTCCCATCCCTGTCCTACCTCACCGGGGCACTTTCAGGGTCCAGGGGCCTCTGAAGTCTCCAGGCCCATATGGGACAATCAAATCCTGACTGAGCTCCCCCATTCCCCTTGGGTGAGGATGACTGTTATTTTTGTAGCTGAGAACGTGGAATCCCACGGGTTTTTACTGCCCTTCACCCAACTTCTCCCACCTCCACCCCACAATGAATGTATTTATTGTGAGAACGGCTACACTTCTTTAGGAATGCCCCCACTCACCACCAAGGTGGGCAGAACAGGCATGTGACAGAGTGGGGAGCCTGGGCTCAGCTCCTCCCCCTCCTGTTGGTTAATAAATACCCTCTTTCCCCACAGCCATGTGTGGTCCGCTTGGTCTAGACTGGCCTTCCCCTGGTCACCAGGGGGCAGGCTTCTGATTCTATGGAAATGGTGCTGCAGGGTTGGCTCTGCTCCCCATAAAACCATTTGCAGAGGAAACTGGGATCCTCAGGTTCCATCTGACTGCCCTGGGTGGATACACAGGCCTTTATAACGTTCTCACTACTCACTGATCATGGTGGTATGGGCATGACAAACAAAATTACAACACTTCAAGAATTCATACAAAGGTTTCTAGGTTTTTACCTCCTAGCTCTTTTCCTCACTATTCCTCCCCCTTGTTTTGGCTAAGCCTAGAAGATGCTCTGTTTATCAGCTCTCTTGCTCATCCCCAAAAGCTTTTCAGTCCCGTCCCTCCCCCCAACAAGGGACAACATGAATTCATTTCTGCATAGGGGCCTGTCTTGGGGAGTAGTTAGTAGTTAGGACCAGGGCAAGCTTGTTACCAGGGATCTGGCCTAAGAATCAGCCTCCAAGGGTTAGGACTGGATAATCACATGGCCTCTAATACTAACCATCCTGAAGGGTTGTATGTTCCCCTTCTGGTTTTAGGATAATGAAAAATGGGGTTAGACTTAAAATATACACATATTTTGAAGATCTCAAGTGTAACTTTGGGCAATTTTATTAACCTCAGTTTTCTAATCTAAACATTTACACGGATGTAAAGTGACTGTCCTAATGCCAGGTTCACAGCAGAGTCTAAGGTGCTAGCTCTCTCTAGTTCAATGGTTGCAGAAATAGGACATGGATGGGAGGGGCACCTGGGTGGCTCCGCCAATTAAGCATTCACTTTGGCTCAGGTTATGATCTCAGTTTGTGGGTTTGAGCCCCATATTGGGCTCTGTGTTGACAGCTTAGATCCTGAAGCCTGCCTTGGATTCTGTGTCTCCCTCTCTCTCTACCCCTCCCCACCACCCCCCCCACACACACAGTCTCTCTCTCAAAAATGAATAAATGTTAAAAAAAAAAAAAAAAAGAAAGAAAGAACTGGGACATCAGAGATTCCTCAGAAGCCAGTCTTGAAACCCCACACCTGGATTTGAGATCACTATTATCAGTCTGGATTACAGAGAAATAAAAGCCTATAAAATCCTTGAAGAATCAGGTTTCAAGGATGTCAACTGGGCGATTAATTAGGAGACTTAACAAAGTCACTGCCCCTCCTCCTATGCAACGAAGACAAGCAGCTCTTCTTTATCCCAAGCAAAAGCTTTGGCGTCAACTTCCCTTTTGGTGGGCTCCATCTGCCTGCGTGGGCTTGGAATCCCCTGAACCAGAGAGGAAGAACCACCTCCACTGGGGCAAGAGTCCAAAGCCTGGGATTGGAGTTGTTGGGGTAACTCTTCATGGCACTTGCACCTGGGCTGGGGCAGCATCCTTGACTTCTCGCGGGCACAGCCCGCCCAACGTTGTCGGTTTGTTGGTGAAGGGGTGCCACTGGCCCTGGATGCTAGGGCTGTCCGTGTGGAAGGGCTTACGGATGCGGATCACTTCCAAGCCCGACTGGTCCGCCAGTTTCTGCACCAGCGTCGCAATCTCCGCCACTGACTTGCAGTGGATGCTCTCCTCGCGCACAGCCCCGTTAACTGGCCGAAGGGAGGGGGTGGGGGGAGAGGAAGCGGATGGATCAGGGTAAGACGAAAGGAAGGCGAGCCGGCGGGGCACCCCCCCCAGATGCCGCCCTCCAGCCCTCGTCCGACCCCACTCACGGTACTCGGCCACCACTCTGGGCACACAGCACGGCCGCGAGTTCACGTATATTACGACCCCCGGGTTCCGTCGGGCGAAGTCTGCCACCTCCCTTTCCACGAACTCCCTGAGGAAGCCCAGAAGAGTAAGCACGGCGACCCCCGACCCTGGGCGACCTCTGCCCCGAGAGCACCCCGCGCCCTGCGCCCGGCTCACCTGGCGCCGCGGGACGAGGGCGCATCGCGACTGAGGCTAAAGCTGAGACGCTGCAGCTGCTGCACGTAGCGACCCAGACCGTTGTGGAGGACACTGGCCAGAAAGCGGCTCGGGGTCCCTCGCGCCGTCATGGCTACAGCGCCCAGGCAGCCCAGCCCAACCTCGCGGGACGGGGGCGGGACGAACGCCGGGACTTCCGGTTCCGGGAACACACGCGGCCGGGGAGTTTTGCTTCCGCGGTCATGGCCCGGGGCATGGGACAGTGACCCACGTTGCGGTCGAGAGGGGCGAGAGGAAGGTGGTGATGTGCGGCTACGGTCGCAAGCGGCACAGCTCTTGGCAGTAGAGTCGAGGGAGGACCCGGGCGCGGGGGCGAGGTGAGCGCGGGGACCGGCGGGAGCCGCCGGGTGGCGCTCTACTTGTGGTGAGTCCTCTTTGAAGGAAGGAGCGGCGAGGAGAGCCTCGAGTTGGGGGCTAGCGCCTTGAGGCCAGGAAGGGCTCAGGCGGCGGTAGAGATGAGGACGACCAGGAGATCCCCCGGAGGGGCGGGAGTGGTAAAGAGATGATCTAGACAAGGCACAGCGGTGAGGGGCAGTGTGGAGGGTCGTAGAGGTGAGGTGGCTGCACAGGGCCATGGAGACAGAGAGCCAGATAGAAGCCCACGGACGTGAAAGGGTCCTGTAGATGGCCATAGATGTGAAGTAGCAATGCGCAGGGGCTGAAGAGGATTCAGAGAGATGTTTATGAGGGAGCAGTTGGAAGAAAGAAACCACCTCCAGTGGGCTCTGTAGAGTGCTGCGCCGAGGATCCCTGGGGTCTGACCTAGCGAAGGCCCCCCGAACAAGGCACGGAAGGCATTTCAAGTAGTGACTTCCTCGGTTTGACTAGGAATGTGGGTACTCCTTCGAGGTGGGTACCCCCTCCGTATCCTGCTGCCGCTGCGTGGGGAGTGGATGGGTCGCAGGGGCCTGCCCAGAAGCCTGGCCCCAGGCCCTCCTCGAAGACGGTACAGGAAGGAGGCTCTCCCAGCCTTGGAGGTACCAGTGTTGCCTGTAACTGCAACTGAAATCCGCCAATATTTGCGGGCACGTGGGATCCCCTTCCAAGATGGCCACAGCTGCCTGCGGGCACCCAGCCCCTTTGTAAAGGCCTTGCCGCTCAAGGACCAGAATGGTGCTACTGCTTCCTTCAGCCTCTTCATTGACAAGACCACAGGCCGCTTTCTCTGCATGACCAGTCTAGCAGAGGGGAGCTGGGAAGACTTCCAGGCCAGTGTGGAGGGACGAGGAGATGGGGCCAGAGAGGGAGTCCTGCTCAGTGAGGCCCCAGAAGTGGAGGACAGTGAGGAGGTCCGGAGGATCTGGGACCGAGCTGTACCTCTCTGGGAGCTGCCTGAGCCGGAGGAGGCCCAGCTGGCTCGTGTGATGTTTGGCCTTACCAGAGTGACAGATGACACGCTCAGGCGTTTCAATGTGCGGTATTTGCGGCCGGCTCGCAGCCTTGTCTTCCCTTGGCTCTCCCCTGGAGGTCTGGGATTACGAGGCTTGAAGCTACTAGGCGCTGAAGGCCAGGGAGATGGAGTGCACTACAAGGAAACCACAATTCCCCGGCCTGGGGTCTACCGTAATCTGTTTGGATTACCACTGATCAGTCGTCGAGATGTTGAGGTGGTACTGACGAGTCGTGAGCTGGACAGCCTGGCCTTGAACCAATCCACAGGGCTGCCCACCCTTGCCCTACCCCGAGGAACAGCCTGCTTACCCCCTGCCTTGCTCCCTTACCTCGAACAGTTTCGACGTATTGTGCTCTGGCTAGGAGATGACCTTCGGTCCTGGGAAGCTGCCAAGTTGTTTGCCCGAAAACTGAATCCCAAGCGATGCTCCTTGGTGCGGCCTGGAGACCGGCAGCCCCGGCCCCTGGAGGCCCTGAACCGAGGCTTAAGTCTTTCTCGTATTCTGCGTACCGCCCTGCCCGCCTGGCACAAGTCGATCGTGTCTTTCCGGCAGCTTCGGGAGGAGGTGCTAGGAGAATTGTCAAATGTGGAGCAGGCAGCTGGCATCCGCTGGAACCGCTTCCCAGACCTCAATCGTCTTTTGAAGGGACATCGGAAGGGCGAGCTGACAGTCTTCACAGGTGAGCCTTGGGAAATCACTTCTTGGGGTAAGAGGCAGAGGATCAGGTGATGAAACGCATGTGGGTTTGGGCCATGGCAAATGTTAAAGAGGAGGCTTCTCCCAACTTTGAAACCCTTGCTCCGGGTCTTAATTTTAAGGGTAGAACTTTCCTCCCTTACCCAGGTCTGTATTCAACCCCCTGCAGGGCCAACAGGCAGTGGGAAGACCACATTCATCAGTGAGTATGCCCTGGATTTGTGTACCCAGGGGGTAAACACGCTATGGGGTAGCTTTGAGATCAGCAACGTGAGACTCGCCCGGGTCATGCTGACACAGTTCGCTGTGGGGCGGCTAGAAGAGCAACTGGACAAATACGATGAGTGGGCCGACCGCTTTGAGGACCTGCCTCTCTATTTCATGACTTTCCATGGGCAGCAGAGCATCAGGTGAGATTCCAAGGCCGAGGGTTTTCAGAGAATGGGAATGCAGGAGAACAGATCCCCAACAGAATTTTCAGGAATGCTGGCTTTTCTGCTGGGATGGTCTAGAGACTGCTTGTAATTGACTCTTGAATTCCTTGCTTCTTCCTCTTCCCAGGACTGTGATAGACACAATGCAACATGCAGTATACGTGTACGACATTTGTCATGTGGTCATCGACAATCTGCAGTTCATGATGGGGCACGAGCCACTGTCCACAGACAGGTGACACCCTCTTGTGTAACTGGAATGCACTTGAACACGCGTGTCTTCGTAGGCAGCTGGCCCTTAGGCACACGCTGTGTTCTTGATTTCTGACCTGTGTGCCGGTACACACCACCCTGTGTGTATTTCTGCCTTCACAGACGTGTGGGTTGTGGCAGTGGGAAGTATGGAGAGGAACCTAAGTGTGAGTTTGGGTAGAGTGAAGTAGTGTGGGTCTGTGGCCTGGGGAGATGCGAATGAATCAAGAGTGTGTGTATGCTCTTGTGCTTCTGCCTGTGTCCGATAACCTCTTCATTTTGTTGGGGTGGGGGCAGGATTGCAGCTCAAGACTACATCGTCGGGGCCTTTCGAAAGTTTGCAACAGACAATAGCTGCCACGTGACACTGGTCATTCACCCCCGGAAGGAGGATGACGATAAGGAACTGCAGACAGCGTCCATTTTTGGCTCAGCCAAAGTGAGTGGCTTTTAGAGGAGCCCAAGCTTAGGAGGGTAGAGGGGGCAGGTGTGACCAGGGATGGCCCTCACTCAGCCTTAAATCATCTTGACTGCCCACTTAGAAGAGGCAGGAGACAGCTGTCGCTGCCTTGGGGCCATGACATGAGGAATACGTGTGCTGGGAATATAAAGGCTGATGATAGTTGGTCCTTTGCCCTCCTTGTCCTCTAAGAGCTCACATCATCCAGTGGGGAAAATAGCAAGACCGTGATTATAACTCAGTATGATAAGAGCTACAGTAGGCAACACAGGCATTGGGGGAGCCGCGAAACATCTGAGTCAGCCTGGGACATCTGGGGAGACTTCTTCACCCATTTGGGGAGAGGAGGTGTCAACAAAGGTTAGGTTGAGTTTTGGCAGACAGTAAGTGCTAAATAATTGAATAAATGGGAGGGCCTCCTGGGCAGCGGGACCAGCCCAGTCCTGGAGCTTCCAGGGGTACACTGAGTGCCTGTTACATGGCAGGCCGGCTGGGCACAGGGCATACAGGGTGGGGAGCACAAACTGTGCCACAATGGAACAGACATGGAGCTAGGGAAGAGAGTAACACAGAAGTGGGAAGATGATGGTTCGTTCTTTGTTCATGGGGATCAAGAATGGTCTCTGATAAAGTGTGACATTCTTTTTTTTAAATTTTTTTTTTTTTTTTTTTAGCGTTTTATTTTTGAGACAGGGAGAGACAGAGCATGAACAGGGGAGGGGCAGAGAGAGAGGGAGACACAGAATCTGAAACAGGCTCCAGGCTCTGAGCTGTCAGCACAGAGCCCGACGCGGGGCTCGAACTCACGGACCGCGAAATCATGACCTGAGCCGAAGTCAGCCGCTTAACCGACTGAGCCACCCAGGCGCCCTAAAGTATGACATTCTGATAGAGACCTGAGTGATAAGAAGCAGGGGTTGAGTGGGGTGGTGGGCTGTGGAAAAGTGTTACAATCAGAGGGAATGGCATGTACAGAATCTACGGCAGCAGTGAGTAGTCAAGGAACTGAAGGATTCAGGTGGCCCCAGGTTGTGGTCAGTAGTCCATGGCTTTGCCATTCTTCCCCGGACCCTCGACCTTCCTTTTTACTTCTCATATGTCTTCTTCTCACTGCTCCTTCCTCCTTTTGCCCCCATCCCCCAGGCAAGCCAGGAAGCGGACAACGTTCTGATCCTACAGGACAGGAAATTGGTAACTGGTCCAGGGAAACGGTATCTGCAGGTGTCCAAGAACCGCTTTGATGGAGACGTAGGTGTCTTCCCACTTGAATTCAACAAGAGCTCTCTTACCTTCTCCATACCACCAAAGAGCAAGGCTCGGCTCAAGAAGGTCAAGGATGACAATGGGCTAGCGACCAAAAAGCCCTCTTCTGGCAAAAAGGGGGCTGTGCCCCAGAACTCTGAGACTTGCTTGGATCAGGCCCACCAGCCCTGCCAGCCAGACCCCTCCAAGCCCTCCAGGTGAAGGCCGTTCAGAGCCGGACACTGAAATGAGCCTGGCCGGACAGGCAGGGGCATAGACTTTTTTAGCCCTCTGCCAAGACTACCTCTGTCCTGTGGGCCTAAGCTAGGGGTCCTCCACAGAGGGTCCTAACCTAGGGCAGAGTTCCATAGTGAGAGACTTGAGAACTTCCTGTGTGCCAGGCTTCGTTCTAGGTCCTGGGAATACAGCACTGACAAGACAGATGAGCTCCCTGCCTCCCTAGAACCTGCAGTCTGATAAGCAAGACAAGAGAAATAATGAACAAACACAAAACGTATTTTTAGACAGTGAGATACACCATGAAGAAAAGAAAACAGGGCAATACGTACAGCCTAGTGTAGATTAAGGTCGGAACAGATATCTCTAAGCAGAGGACATCGGAGATGGGGCTTAAAGGACTAGGATTGAGCCGTGTGAACATCTGGAGAAAGAGGGATCCAAGCAGAGCGGAAATGAGATACAGAGGCCCTGAGGTGGGAATGAGCAAATTGAGTTCAAAGCAGTGGGTTCAGGCCCCCTGAACGTAGAAGGGAATAGAGGACTTCTTGCCAAACTCATACCTAGGCTTGTGGAGCCAACGGGTGACATGGTGGGTACCGGACTCCTCTGTTGCCCATTCTGGACCCTGCCATGAGGTGGCACTTCCTACCATTGATTGGATCCTAGGTGCTTGACCCTGTAGTATCAGGGCCCCAAAGGTGGAAGCTGGCCAGAGAGCCATGGAAGGAAGCGGAGCCCAGAGTGCCTGCCACATGGACACAGATTCCATATTCTGTCACCTCACACCACTGGGGTGGATAGTCATGACTTTTTGTAGAGCCTTTTCTAGTTTTACTGAAAACAGTTTTTCCATTGCCTTGGTTTCTGTGTTTTTTCTTATTTGTCCACCAGGTGTCTCCCCAGTCTAGAACTGGATTTTCCTCTTGCTTTCAATAGGGAATCTTAGCTGTGCACTCCCAAGGAAACGGGCATTAAAGGGCCTTCACCCACACGACCCCTTATACCTCTTCTTGGCTTAGGGATGACAGAATGGTGTCTCTTTATCCTTATCTTCCCTGAAGATCTCCATGTGATTCCTGGCACAGGTGTGGGTCACTGGGCCACATGTCTAGGCCCTGCCTGACCAGCTGTCCCTCAGTGACACGAGCCACTCGCTGACCTGAGTGTGGGTTCCGCATGCTGCCGTCTTATTGGACTCCCCATCCATTTTCCTCATCCTTGTACACTCAGTGTTTGTCTTATGTCAGTATGTGTCAGAACTCCTAGGATTCTTTAAAAATGAAGAATCTAGGGCCTACTCCCCTCCCCCCCCCCCCCCAACACACACACACAGATGTTTCTGATTCTAGAGGTTTGAGAAAAGTTACAGGATTTCTTGTCTTTAACAAGTACTGAAGGGGATTGTCATGTAAGAGACTTGTGAAAAATAGTTCTAAATGATGGCACTTTTCCATCTCACTTCCTCTGATACCCTTAAGCCCTATTTTCCCTTTAGATTTGCATGCAAGAATGGTCAGAATGCCAGGTGTCCTGAGGGAGCTGGGGAGAAGCCTTTTGTAAGGGTAGGCGGAGGTTTCCTGCTCCCTCCAGGCAGGGCTGCCTTATCAGGTTCCCCCAGTCCACCTAAGCGGGCTTCTGGGGCCCTGTGGAAGGCTCTGGGCTCTCTGGTCTGTTGGGTGTGAGAACTATGGCTACAGCGGACTCCTGAAATAGACCCTGGAACAAAGCTGTTCTCTGGGGAAGAACCTGTGGGGGAGGGAGGGGGTAGTTCCTCCAGGGCCTCCCTTCTTGGGGGTCTCCCAGACTGGCTGGAGCCAGGCCTCCTAATCCCGCAGTAATCATTCCCAGCCGCTGGCTGGTCTAGGCCTCATCCAGGGTCTATAACAGCGTCAGCCATGCCTTCCAGATGCACACCACCAGGTCAGTCCTACCTCTAAGGATGTGGGTTCTACATCCCACATTCTGATCTACTGGGAACTCCCGGTGAGTTCTCAGGAAATCTCTGAGGTCCCTGTGAATTGGTGATAGAGGGACAGACACACACTTGCCTGTTTGTCTTGACCCACTCTCCTAGCAGACTCCCTGCCCGGCACAATCGAGAATAATGATGGGGGGCAGGGGAAGCTAATGCTCCCCCAGCCCTCCCCCTACACAAACACATTCCATTGCACCCCTGTCTTAAACTCCTCACATCAAGATTAGCCCAAAGTATGTTCAAGAGTCCCAGGAGCCTAGAAAGCAGTGGGGGAATCCCTGGGAGCCACTGTCCCTGTACCCAACCAGAGCAGATTAAGTCAAATTACCCTGGTTCTGCCTATGTCCAATTGGGTATTAAGAATCTCCTTGAGCATTCAGGAAGGGCCTGGCCAAGCAGAGTCCAGCTGGATCTGCAGCTCTCTCAGATTCCGGGTCACATTTGTCTGTGAGGGGGGCAGCTTCAGTCCTCCAGCAGCTTCGTTACTGCAGATGGGTTTGAGAAGGGACTAAATTCACTGCACTCCCGCTGCCCAAGTATTCAGGCTGCGAGTGTGGCCCAGATACCTATAGACCTCGCAGTCTGTGCCTTCCCACAGGCCGCCTCTGGTGCCATGGAGGGAGGGAGCCCTAGGTGCCTCCCTGCAATACAAGGCAACTTCCTGTTTGTGCCTGTGGGTGGAACTTTATGAGTCTAAGGGAAGCCTGGCCCCTGCTCTGTGGGGGGCCAGAACTGGCGAGCACACTCACCTGGGCAGACACCTACTCCAGGGGAGGGGGAAGGTAGTTGTGCTAGGGCAGCTCTGACCCGAGGGTGGGGCGGGGTCTGTTTTGGTGAAACCTGAGCCTTCTTTGTCTGCTTCCTAGGGGTTTTCCCGGTGCCTAGGGAAGGAGCCGAGAGTGGACTCGGTTTGGCTCCCCACAGGGCCGGGCAGGTGGCAGTAAAGCCCTATCGCCAACTTGGTTAGGGCCCCCAGGTAGTTTAGCTCTCGATCACGTGCTGCTCGGCCCTTTCCCAGGTCGAAAGCCAAATCCAGAAGGCTGTGAAGTCGGAGGCCAGCGGAGCAGCCTCAGGCCACCGTTGAGCTACTGCTGGGCTGGATACCGGGTCGGCTGCTGAGGGGGTGCTGGGCAGACCACTCCCCTCCTGGGCCGGGGGCGCGGCCTCAGCCGCCCCGCCCCGCCCCGCTCCACCAGGCCCGGCCAGGCGGGCGCCCGGAGTCCGGAGCCCGGAGCTGGCTGGGAGCCGGCGGATCTGCGGCGAGGAGGTGCCCGCGCTGGAGCAGGAGCTGGGCGGGAGCTGGAGCGGCGGCGCAGGTGGCGCTGGGTGAGTGGTGGGGACACGGAGGTATCGGAACTCCAGCCTTCCACACATCCCGGCTCCGGAGCGAACTTTCCCGATCTGGGGAAGCCGGGGACTGGAGTGAGAAAGGGGTCCCCACTCTGGGCGACGGGGGCGGGGCGCAGGCGAGGAGTCTGAACAGGGAACCGACACAAACTCACACCAGCGGGCACACACACGCGCGCACACAGACCCACGCACTTGGGACACACGAACACACGTGCATTCAGGAAAGGACGCGCCCCATAGATTACCCCTGCAGTCCCTGGAGCAGCGCCACTGGCCCGCACGGACCCCCAGCGGACAGAGCGCTCTGCTGTCGCGCACTTGACGGGGGTTGGAGATAAAGGGCTGCCCTGTGACCGCCGACGGGGACGGGCCGGGTGGGACACCTCCCGAGGTTCCTGCTTCCTGGCCGCCCACAGGTGAAGACTTAGACGTAAACAGGCGCCCAGCACGTGATCGCTTCGCAGACAAGTGGGCTGTGCTCCCCCACCCGCGCATCAGGGCGAGGACCTCCCTCCCCAGTCCTGGGCGAGTCTGCAAGGTCTCCAGCCGAGCAGTATTCCATTCTCCTTCCAGAGAAGTGTTAAACCTTCCCACAGAAGTGGGAACAGAACGCCCCCTGGAGTCCGGGTAGCGCAGGACTGGAGACTTGCACTGGGTGGGGTGACCTGGGCTCCTCTCCTTCCTTCACCCGAACATGTTCCTGGTGCCCTCATCCCTGAAGGTATCGAAGAAGGGAGTTATTTTTGATGGCAGTGTACAGCAGCCCCTGCCCCATACCTCCAGTCCAGGGAGCAGCTGCCTGAGCCTTAGTGGGTCCCCTTCCTACCACTCCCCTCCTTGCACAACTGGGAGCTCTTCCCCCCAATGTAGGAGCAGAAAGCCCACTCCTGCGAGGGTGGGAGCCCTTTCCCGGACAATGCATGAGGGTAAATGTCCCTAAATACAAGAGTGGGCCTATCTCCCTCCCCTAGAAGGGAGGATGAGCCCCCTCCCTCAGGGAATGAGGGAGTGGGCAGCGGCCTTCTGCCTCCCTCACCGCCCCACCCTCCACCCCTACACACATGCTGAGCCCAGCTGCTGCCTGAGCTTCTGGGCTGGCTGCCAGAAAGGGGAGGAGGCTCCTGGTGCCCCAAGAGGCTGGGATCAGGGCAAGGCCAGGGGAGGGGGTCTCTACTGGGGGGGGGGGGGGGGGGCTCAGTCTGTTCTTGTAAGGCTCAGGGTCTGGGATGAGCCTGAGGGTAGTTGGGTTATGTCTCCCTTTCCAGGGAAAAAGAAAGAAAAACAACCCTTTCCATAGAGCTAAAAATAGAGCTGAGAGCTGGCCAGGGCTGTGGCCTGGAAGGGGGGGATGCTCCTTCCTGGGGCAGAGGAGCTCTGGCAGGCCTTGGCCTTGGGGGTGGGGTTGCAAGTAGGGGGTGGGAAGCTGTTCTTGCCCAGGGGTGTGGGCATCAGCTGACCTGACTGGGGCACAGAGACCCTTCGGGGAAAGTCTGTGTGGTAGAATGTTTGTGAAACTCACTGTTTATGAAAGTTGTCTGACTGTGAATGAGACCACCAATGTGTGAAAGATGCTTAGGAGAGGAAGCCTATTTAAGATCGTGAGTCGGTAGTAAGGACTTTGAGTTGTTGTGAAAGACTGTGCACAACAAGGTTTGTGACACGGAGTATGTCTGTGTGTGCGGTGGCCTGAAAGATTATGGAAAGGAGCGTGGAACCACGTGACGGATGAGACTGTGTGATTGTGGCTGCGTGGGACTGCATGTGGGAAAGGTCGTGTGGGTGTTATGAAGACTGTGGTGTTTGCCAGAAGGTGAGAATATCTGCGACCCTGAGAAGGCAGAGGAATGTTGTCAGCTGTGAGGCTGGTGTAGGTTTGGACCGGCTCACCCCCGTGATTGTTGGGGGATCAGGGACTGCGCCTCTCTCCCAGCAATGACCTCCTTCTTAAATGATTCTGAGAGGAGGTTGGGGAGCAGAGAGCCGCGCCTGAGACAGGCCTGGGCTCGCGCAGGAGAGGGTACAGGGCCGGGGAGTCGTGTAGAGGCCCCCAAGGTGGAGGGCGAGGGGGTGACTGAGTGTATTCACCGAATGCGCCGCCAGGTGGCGCCGCCTCCGCAAGTCCAAATATTCCTCCACCAACCGCTGGGGGTGGGGGGGCAGGCCCGGCGCGAGCCTCGGCCCCCGACTCATCCTGGGGCGCAGGGTCCCGGTAGCAGGGGTTGGGGCGGGGGAGGGGCAGCCGACCCTTGGCGTCTCGCTCTGGACTCCGAAGCCCGAGAGTGTGTCTTGCGGGGGAGGCTTCGACCGAAGAAGCGGAGGGGGAAGGGCGGCCGCCTTGGCGCCCGGCCCTTTGTGCTCGAACAATGACCAGCTGCCGCTGGCCCCGGGGCCCGGGTAGGGGTAGAGGGTGACCCGCGGCCGCGGCCGAGTCCTAAGCCGACCGGCTCTCGGAGCGGGGGCGCGGGGGGACGGGGATCCTGGGTCCCCCGGCGCAGCCCCCGCGTGCGCCTGGTCGGCCTCGCGTGACGCGGGGTGCCTGCGCGTGTCCGCGCCCGGGGCGGGGACGCCCCTCCGACCCCTCCCCCGCGCTGCGCCGCCCACTCGGGCCGGACGGGGGCCGGCCGGGCTAGGGGCGCCGCGGAGGCGGGGCCGGGCCGGGCCGGGCGGCTCCGGGTGGCCGCGCGCGGGCTGGAGCCGGGCGGCGCGCCTGTGGAGCGCTGGGGGCGGCCCGGGGCTGAGCATGGAGCGGCGCGGCGGAGGTGAGGGGGAGGGGGGGCCGGGCTGGGAGGCGGCCCGGGGGCGCCCCCAACTTGTGCGCGGCGGTGGGCGGGTGGGGAGGAGGCGTCCCCCAGCCGCCCGCACTTAATAGAGGCGGGGAGGGGGGGGTCTCGGGGGGGCCCTGGAGGGTGGGTTGGGGGCTCCCGGCTTCCTATCGCGGAATGAGAACTCGTGATCCCAGACTCGATCCCGCTTGACTAGTCCTTGGAGTTTGGTGGGGGGAGACTTTCCCCAACTCTTCAGCCCCCAGAACAGGTCTGCGGGAGTTGGGCTTAGCCAGACCTGCCCGGGGCCCTGGCCGAAGCCAGCACCCAGCTGCCCCCGGCCCACGAAGGGGGTGTGCGTGCGCTGTGCCAGAGTGATTACTCAAGGAGTGGTGGGAGAGCCAGGGGTTCCCTTTCCCACAGACACAACGCGTTTCTCAAAATGGAGCCTCCACTTGCCCCTCCTCTCTCGGGCTCCCGCTCTTGGAGCCCGGCTGGCTGGGCCTGGCTTTCCAGAGGCCTGGCTCTGGCTCCTTGGGCGTCTGGCTCTCGGGGCCCAGCTTTCATGTCTCTTCTGGGTTTAGGGGCCCCTGGCTCTGTGGGGTTCAGGTCCCTGGGCTCACTGGTTCAGCCTGTCTCCCTGTCTGCCTGACCCTGGGGTCTCTCTTGAGTCTTTGTCTCTGGTCGTTTGGGCCCCTGTCTTTCTCTGAGTCCGCCTGTCTCCTCCCCTTACTTCTCACTTTCTCAGTGCTCACTGAAGTGGGCAAATGCAGACAGAGGTGCCAGCCTCCACTGCCCCCTAAGAAGCCCCTAACCCCACAGCTTTCTCCATGCCCCGGAGTGGTGGGGGAGAGGGCAGAGAGGCGGTGCCCCGGCTGCCTGGCTCGGGGCTGGCACTTGCCGATGGGCTCAGCGCACCCCCACCCCACCCCCCACCCCCGCTTCCAGGCTCAGTCTGGATACCTTCCCGGTTCTCATGGTCTCCTGACTTGAGTGGGGAGTGGAGGGGGAGCCTCGTGCAATACAAGCAAGAAAGAAGGGGAACGGACCGGCAAAGGAGTCAGATAATGTGTCTGTCCTTTCCCCACACTCGAATGAGTGACAGAAACCAGGCTCCTGCTCACCTAGGTGGCCTGCTTGCCACCCAGGCTCCCAGCCACTCTCACACATGCTCTGTGCACACACTGCTCGGCACCCGCTTGTGCACACTCACTTCCCTGTTCGTATGCAGTTTCCACGTAAACTCACGTACATGTGAATGGACATCTATCCAAAGATGTTCTCTTCTCTCAGTCACGTTCATACAGCACAAATTTACTTACTACATATGCAGTTACCACTTTTACGTATTTCCTAAGAGTGATCCGGAGGCACGCACATACTCGTGCACATGTGAACTCACACATACGAATATATGAATGTACTCATACCTCTAGTCAAACATACATACACTCAGATGCACTCGCGTTTTCACACATTTTCACATACACGCGAAGTAAGTTCATTTCCATGCGCCTGTGCACAGCCCGACACACACCGATGAGTACAAACGCACACTCCTGTTCCGACTCGATTCTGTCCGCTTCTTGGCCCCCGCTCTGCATGATGATTTCAGCAGATGCCTGAGTCCTGGTCTTCGGCCTCAGGACTGGGGAGGGAGTTCCGGGCGGAGACTTGCTGTCGGCTTCCAGGAAGGAGCAGAGCCTGGGGAGGTGGAGCCCTCTTCCCTGGGTTCCAGGGAAATGAGATCTTAGTGCAGCTGCCAAAGGTGATGGTGGCGCTTCTACCCTCATCCCCTCCGGGTTACTCTGGGGAATGTCTAAAGCCGCATGGTTTCTTAGAGGTTGGTGGCATGCCTGTGTAGGCTCCTTTAGGCCTGATTGATTGGGTATGGTGAGGCCAGGAATTGTCATGGAAACACGCATGAGCCTGTATCCACCTCTGGAAGGCGGGAGACCCCAGAGGGCACCTGTGGGCTCCCTAAAAGCTCTGGGTTTCTTGTTTGGTCAGCTCCACCCTTGCTGCCTCTCTGTCTGGGAGAAACTGAGGCCCAGCTGGGGGAGGCTGGGCACTGCCTGGCCTTGGCTCTTTATTCCCTAATTGCCATCTGAGTTGCTGCTGACTCTGTCCCTGAGGTTGCCTGTGCCCAAACTGCCCTCTAATGAGGCCACCTGTCCTAGGGGACCAGGGGCCTCCTAAACTTGAGTCCTAGCCTCCATGAGGGATGCAGGTTTAGGCTGGGGCCTGGGCCTCTGCTGTTAAGGGCCCTGCGTAACCACCAGGCCTCACGTCCCATCATCATCTTTGCTTGTAGAGTCAGTCCTTAGCCCTGTTCAGACCAGAGTTGGGCAGTGGCCTGGGTCCCAGGAAGAAGTCAGGTTCATGCTAGTGCTTGGAGGGGGAAGTTGCGGGCAATCAGGGGGCTGTTTGTCCTGGGACGCGGGGTCAGGAGAGGGACTCAGGGACTCGGATAGGGAGGGACCTCAAGGTGAAGGGACTCTTACACCCCTGCCCTGCTCACAGGTTCCCCTGGAGGCCCTTGGCCAGGCCTGAGCCCCTGTCGCCATGGCCATTGTGCAGACTCTGCCAGTGCCACTGGAGCCCACTCCTGAGGCCACCACTGCCCCACAACCTCCAGCCATGGGCAGCGTGAGCAGCCTCATCTCAGGCCGGCCCTGCCCTGGGGGGCCAGCTCCTCCCCGCCACCACGGACCCTCTGGGCCCACCTTCTTCCGCCAGCAGGATGGCCTGCTACGGGGTGGCTATGAGGCACAGGAGCCACTGTGCCCAGCTGTGCCCCCTAGGAAGGCCGTCCCTGGTACCAGCTTCACCTACATCAACGAGGACTTCCGGACAGAGTCACCCCCCAGCCCGAGCAGTGACCTTGAGGATGCCCGAGAGCAGCGGGCACGCAATGCCCATCTCCGCGGCCCCCCACCCAAGCTCATCCCTGTCTCTGGAAAGCTGGAGAAGGTGAGGACCAGCCCTTCCTTTGGGGCCTGGGTGGAATCAGGAGCCCCTGAGGAAGCCGGAATTTGAGGGTCGATTCAGAGGAAAGAATGTGGGCTCCCGATTCACCAGACCTGGGTTCTAATCCCAGCTCTGCCTCCTTCTAGCCGCATGACCTTAGGAAAATCACTTAACCTTTCTGAGCCAAAGTTTCTGCATCTGTAAAATGGAGGTAATAGGTTAGCTCTCATGT
The DNA here is from genome assembly GCF_028749965.1 of Puma concolor. NCBI lineage: Eukaryota > Metazoa > Chordata > Mammalia > Carnivora > Felidae > Puma > Puma concolor. Next base: position 60,577,227 of record NC_141677.1, read on the forward strand.
GATCGTTGTGAGCATTCGCTCAAATAACGTACGTAAGGGTTTAGCCTAGTACCTGTCACATAACGTACTCAATAAATGTCAGCTGCTCAAATTACTGTTACTGCACAACAACTACATGTCTGACGTTGAACGAGGTCTTTGACTTTGCTGAGCCTCCGCTTCCTCGTCTGTAATATGGGGATACTGATGATATTTTACTTGTATGGCCGTTGTAATGATTAGAGATGAACCTTTTAAATTGCTTGATGTAGAGGACATCAGGAGGCCCTCAGCCGGTGGTAGCATTTATTATTAACATGTGGGGATCGGGACCCCAGATGGGAGGGCAGGGAGTATGATAAGGGCTTTGAAAGATTGGGCAGCTGATCCCCAGTGTCCCATGGCACCTCATTTCAGAACATGGAGAAAATCCTGATCCGCCCAACAGCCTTCAAGCCAGTGCTGCCCAAACCTCGAGGGGCACCATCCCTACCTAGCTTCCTGGGTCCTCGGGCCGCCGGACTGTCTGGGAGCCAGGGCAGCCTAACACAGCTGTTTGGGGGCCCTGCCTCGTCCTCCTCTTCCTCCTCCTCCTCGGCTGCTGACAAACCCCTGGCACTGAGTGGCTGGGCCAGTGGCTGCCCATCGGGGACACTGTCTGACTCCGGCCGAAATTCACTGTCCAGCCTGCCCACCTACAGCACCGGGGGTGCAGAGCCAGCCAACGGCTCCCCAGGCGGGCACCTGCCCTCCCACGGCCCCGGGCGGGGGGCACTGCCGGGTCCAGCCCGAGGGGCCCCTACTGGGCCCTCCCACTCGGACAGTGGTCGGTCTTCCTCCAGCAAGAGCACAGGCTCCCTGGGAGGCCGTGTGGCTGGGGGGCTCTTGGGCAGCGGTGCCCGGGCCTCCCCTGACAGCGGCTCCTGTGGGGAGCGCTCTCCGCCCCCGCCCCCACCCCCGCCACCCCCTTCGGATGAGGCCCTGCTGCACTGTGTCCTGGAAGGAAAGCTCCGAGACCGTGAGGCAGAGCTGCAGCAGCTGCGGGACAGTCTGGACGAGAGTGAGGTGACCATGTGTCAGGTGTGGTCAGCAGCGATAATGGGGGTGGCATGGCAGGACATCCAGAGGTGCTGGGGAGTCCGAGGAGCATTTCTGTTTGTGCTGGGTGGGGGGGGCGGTCCCCAGCCCAGCTGTCCGGCGTAACCTGCAGAGTGGTAAGGAATCGAAGCCAGCACCACCGTCTGCTGTCTTTCAGACTTGAGCAGGATACTTAATGGTACTGAGCCTCGGTTTCCTCATCTATAAATGGAGATATTTATCATGAGGATGAAGTAAGGCAAAGGCTGTAAAGTGCTTAGAATAAACGCCTGGCACCTAGAAACTCCTACGGAAGCGCTTGCTATTATGGATATTGTTTCTAGCGTCCTAAAAGTGGTTGTGATTATTGTCGCGATCATTATCCCGGGGCAGCGGAGCCTGCCGTCCCTGAGCCCAGCCACTGGGCCGCCAGAGCAGTCGGTGACCGGGGAGTTGTGGGCGGGCGGGGCTCGGGGTCCGGGGTGGGGGGGAGCCGCCAGGACCCAGGGCCGCCTTGTCGTCCCCAGGCTTACGAGGACCGGCAGCGGCACTGGCCGCGGGAGCGCGAGGCCCTGCGGGAGGACGGTGCGGCCCAGGCACAGCGGGCACAGCGGGCCCAACAGCTGCTGCAGCTGCAGGTATTCCAGCTGCAGCAGGAGAAGCGGCAGCTGCAGGACGACTTTGCACAGCTGCTGCAGGAACGGGAGCAGCTGGAGCGGCGCTGCGCCACCTTCGAGCGGGAGCAGCGGGAGCTCGGGCCGAGGCTCGAGGAGACCAAGTGGGAGGTGGGCCAGACCAGGAGGGGCAGGGAGCGGGGCCTGCTGGGAAAAGGAGTCCAGCCATACCCACCCCCTCTGGCCTGCTACTCCTAGAGGACCCCCCCACTCCCCCCTCTGTGAGATGAAGCTCCCCCTCTGACCTTCCTTTCTGCGTGGGGGTCTCCCTGTGCCACCCTCGTGGGGCTCCTCAGCAGTCGGGTTTAGCGCTCACACAGCCAGTGGTGTTCCCACCCGTTGCCTCCCGACCAGTTAAGAATAAGAACGTAGTGCTGCTGTGCGCCGGGCACCGTTCTATGTCATATGGGGGGGGATCTTCTAATCCTCATAACAGCCCTGCCAGCTGGGTGTTGTTAACATCCCCGTTTGAGGAAACTGAGGCCCAGAAAGGCTGGAGCCCAGAATTACAGCTAGTCCGTGGCAGGGCTGAGATTTGAACTCAGGCCATCTGGCTCTAGTGTCCATGCTGTTAACCAAGACACCGCGGTGCCTGCCTGTGGAAATGTGGGCACTGCCCTCAACCGCACCCACTCCTGCACGGCCTGCCCCCAGCCTGTCCCCAGGGCTCGGTGGTGCTTCACGATGGTTTAAAGACACCTGCTCTGAAGGAGAAAGATCTGGATCCGTATTTCCCTTCAGCCACTTACCAGCTGTATGGCTCTGGACATATCACTAAGCTTGCCTCAGTGTCCCCATCTGTGTTACGGGTGTCACGATCAGAGAGCCTCTCCCCACATACCCTGCGTGATCTCAGGGCCTGACCCCCCGGGAGAACTCTTCTCACCATCCTTCTCCATTCCTCCCCCCTCAACAGGTGTGCCAGAAGTCAGGCGAGATCTCCCTGCTGAAGCAGCAACTGAAGGAGTCTCAGGCGGAGCTGGTGCAGAAGGGCAGCGAGCTGGTGGCGCTGCGGGTGGCGCTGCGAGAAACCCGAGCCGCACTACGGGTCAGTGAGGGCCGGGCGCGGGGCCTGCAGGAGGCGGCCCGGGCTCGGGAGCTGGAGCTGGAGGCCTGTTCCCAGGAGCTGCAGCGGCACCGCCAGGAGGCCGAGCGGCTGCGAGAGAAAGCCGGCCAGTTGGACACCGAGGCCGCCGGACTCCGGGAACCCCCCGCGCCACCTGCCACCGCCGACCCCTTCCTCCTGGCGGAGAGCGATGAGGCCAAGGTGCAGCGGGCAGCGGCCGGGGTCGGGGGCAGCCTGCGGGCCCAGGTGGAGAGGCTACGGGCAGAGCTGCAGCGGGAGCGGCGGCGGGGCGAGGAGCAGCGGGACAGCTTCGAGGGCGAGCGGCTGGCCTGGCAGGCGGAGAAGGAGCAGGTGATCCGCTACCAGAAGCAGCTGCAGCACAACTACATCCAGATGTACCGGCGCAACCGGCAGCTGGAGCAGGAGCTGCAGCAGCTCAGCCTGGAGCTGGAGGCTCGGGAGCTCGCCGACCTGGGCCTGGCCGAGCCGGCCCCCTGCATCTGCCTGGAGGAGATCACCGCCACCGAAATCTAGGGCCCTCGGCGTCCCGGATCTGCGGGGAGCCTTGCCGAAGGGGGGGGGGGGCGGGAGCCTCAGGTCCACTGAGGGCCCCAGAGCCGCCCGTCCCCCCACCCCGGGGGTCCAGGCCTCTGGGCCTCTGCCAAGAACTTGGGGCTGCCCTGTGACTCGGATGAGCAAGATCAGACTCCTCGAAGGTCCCCGTGTTCACTGTCACCCAGAGGTTCCTGCTCACTCGACCCGTTTCACTCCCCAGCTGCCGCCATTGCCACTCTGCCGACCGCATTCATCCCAGACGCCCGGGGTGGGTGGGGGGGACGGGGGGTGCTGGGAAGAAGAAGGGGTTCCCTCGTTTCCACACTCCCCTACCCCGAAGCCAGAGAGAGCCAGACAGTGCCAGCTGCTCCAGATGTGCCTGCCCCCACCCTGCCCGTGTCGGGCGACAGGGCTGGGACTGGGGTCTGACCCCCAGGTTCCAGCTCTGCAGCCTGTCTCCCAGGGTGAGGGGCTGTAGTCAGACCAAAGGAAGAACTCAGAAACGTCTTGTTTATTTGTGTTTGTGACCAAGTGGCCCCTCCCCACACCCAGGTTTATGGCCTCGTTTTCACTTGTATATTTTTCCACACTGTAAATTTCTTGTACAAACCCAAAGAAACAAATTAAAAATTTTTCTGTTTGTAAAAAAAGACAAGTGTGCTAGAGAGAGTTGATGGGAACTTCTTTGACCCCGACTCCCACCTCTTTCTGACCCCTCGTGGAGGTCTTGGGGAGAGAGAGGGTGAGGGGGGATGGATAAATCCAGTGGAAAGTGTGAGATCCTAGCGGACCACCACATGAAACGGTCTCCCAGGATTTGAGAAACTAGAAAAGCTTTCCATCCTATCCCTTGCACAGAACACTGCTTGGGGCTGGGGGACGGATGCAATGACCCCTCCGGGCCCTGAGAGTCCATGTTCCTCAGTGCTTGGGGGCATTAAAGGAGGCCTCATGAGAAAGGGCCCGCCAATCCCAAGCTCCAGACCTTGGCTTTCTCCCAACCTCTCCCAGTCGTGGGAGGTTGGGGGCAGTGCGAGGGTGACACAGCCTACCCCGCAGCACCTTGTCCTTGACACCAAGTTTATCTGGAAAGGGCAGAGCCTTAGTGACAGCGGGGGAGGGAAGAAAGTGGGGAGGTCTGCGCCAGCAGTGTGGAGCTCTGGGAGGAGGCAAGTCGAGGAGCAGTGAGACGTTCCTGAATCCCGAGAGGAGGGTAGGAGGGGAGGTCTGGGAGACAGCAGGAGGGTCCTGGGAGGCAGCGGGAGGATCTGAGGTCAGTGGGAAGAGTCCCGGCATAGGTGGAGAGAGTCTGGGGTTAGTGTCAGGAGTCCGGAGGGGTCGGGGAAGGGACTGGGCTGGCGGTCCGCTGGAGGAGACTGGCGTCAGCGGGAGGAATCTGGGAATTGGTGGGAAGAGCATTTACGGGAGGTTCTGGGAGGCAGTGGGAAGGAATGAGTACCAGGAGGGGGTCAGCGGGCAGGGGAATGGTCAGCACGAAGGCACTGATCGGTGAGGGCTGACGACTCGGGGGGTAAGGGTTGTGGGCTGGGCCCAGGGACCCTGACCACAAGCTCCATGGGCTCCCGAGCCTTGTTTCGATAAGCTCGGCGGATGGTATCTACTGCTCGCTGGTGGGTCACCTGCTCCAGGCTCTCTCCATCCACCGCCACAAGCTCGAAGCCAGCCTGGGACGGGAGTGGGAAAATCACAGCCCTCCCTTCTCAGGTCAGCCCAACACCCAAACTCTCACCTCCACCAGCGAGGACACTCCTCCCCATCTGGGTGGAGGGGATGGACAATGGGACTTTTGTGCCTGGAGCGGTCGGGGGCAGGGTGAGACACGGACAATGGCCCTTTGTCCCTTGGGGCTAGGGGTGGAACAGGATGGGCCACCCTCAGGCCCAGGCTGGCGCAAGGGGACAGATTTTTCCCTAGGCTTGGTCATCTTGCAGTCCTGACCCCCATGCACCCAAGCCTCCTCCCATGGCCTGGCCTAAACCTGTCTGGCTGGAAGATGAGCATGTTCTAGCCCCACTCCCGCCAGAATTCAGCTCCGGGCCTCAGGAGTGGGGCTGGGTGCTCTTCACCCACCTGCAGGGCCCCACTGACGAAGGCAGCCCCCCCAGGGAAGATCTTTTCTATCTTCACCATGGGCTGCACCTTGGACTCAATGCCCCCAGAAATGCTGATGCCTGGCGAGAGAGAAGCACTGGGTGAACGCGCAGCCACCCCCCTCCACCCAGAGCTCACAGGAGAAACCCAGGACCCCAACAGCAAGTCCGGGCCCGGACTTCTCCCTAATCCCCATATTCTATTATTACTCAGTCCTCAACTCCAAAAATCCTCTATTCCCACCTCTGCAATCTACCCCCATACCCCAATCTTTTCTTAAGCCCAAGCCCCCTAGTTATAGCCCAAAACCAAGCCCACAGACCCCACCAAACCCAAGAGCCCCACCTGCCAGGCCCAGGCCCACCTGGACTCACCCAAGGACTGCTTCATCTTGGACAACGTGACTGTCCTCAGCTCCCCACCAGGGGCCTTCGTGGCTGTCTCCTCGGCTGTCCCACCAGTTCCATTCTCAGAGGGGCCTTGGTGGCCTCCCGCCTTGGCTGCCTGCCCATCCGGAGGTCGAGGCAGAGGTGGCCTGGCCTTCCGAGGCTTGTGGTAGCGCCCGTTGGCCACGCTCTGGGTGGAGATAGGTGCTGGAGACGGGGAGCGCCTGCGTCCTGGGGACTTGCCTCGGCCCCGGCTGCGGCTGCGGCTGCGGCTCCGGGCAGGGCCCTGGATCTGGCTCTGCCGCGGGTCCTCCAGGGTCGGGGGTTCTGTCAGCAGCCAGTTAGGCCTTGGGGGCCTGGGAGCCACGGGGGGTGGTTGCGGAGGGGGGGTGCGGGTGCTTGGGTGTGGGGTGAAGGCATCTACCGGCACGTCTTGGAGAGGGGGGATCCCTTTATGAGGGTGGCGGGGAGCAGAGGCCCCCAGGGAGAGCTGGAGGCCCCCCAGCCGCTCCCTCAGTTCCCCACCATCTTCCTCCTCTGAGAAGCCGTTCACAGGCAGCAGATAGAAACCTCCACGGCTATCTGGGGAAGAGGGCCGAGGTCAGGCAGGCTGCCCCTCCTTGGCCTTGCTGGTGCCAGGCCCCAGTCCTTGCCTTTGCTGGGGTAGGGCCTGGGGGACCCAGGCGTGGGTTTGCTTGGGCCCTGCGGCAGCTTTGCCACAGTGAGGGACACTGCCCGGGTTCTGTTGGAATAGTATTTTCATACTTTCCATCGCGACATGTGTCGTAGAAAAAATATTGCTCGCACACCACACTGGCAATTTCTTGGAGATTATTGCAGAGAGTGAGACTAGATTTCAAAAGTGAGTGGGTCTAAAACCAATTATTAAGGAAATAATAGTGTGGGTGGTGAGTAGAGACGATAAAAATGGTTCCGGTGGACAAGGGACTTCCTTCAGGGAACCAGACAAACTTCTGAAGCCTGGATACCCTACACGGGGGCAGGGGCAGAAGGCCCCTTTTCCCTTCCCTAATACCCCAGCTGTGTGCCCCCTCCCCAGGCTCTGGGACGCTTGACTGACCAGGCACAGGCGTGATGAGGTGACGCTTGGGAGGTGCGTCTTGCTGGGCTGGTCTCAAGGCAGGAGGCCACACTGGTGGGAGAGGAGATCCGGTCAGAGACGGGGGGCCCAGCGGGGGACACAGCTGGTCATCTCTGCCCCCTCTCCCCTGGGAGACTCCACTCCCATCCCCACCCGGGGCTTAGGGTCTACAGGTCCTACCCTCTCCCCACCGCCCAGCTGCTGACCTGCGCGGCTCTTAAGGGCCTCGAAAGCCTCCAGCTCCATGGGCATCACCATGCTGTCAAAGCGGCCCAGGTCCGTGGGGGCCACCACACTCCTGGGGAGGGCAAGAGATAGGGGGTGGGCAGGGGCACAGTTCTGGAGGTAGGGGGAGTTATTAGAGGGCCCCTTTCTGCCCCCCAGCCCTCCCCACACCCTCCGCCCCACCTGATGTCCCTCAGTAGCAGCAACTTTGCGGGCCTGTCCAGAATGGCCAGCAGGGGCCTCACCAGGTCCTCTACACCGCCCTCGTGCACATACTGCAGAGAGAGACCCAGAGGTCAGATAGCAGCACGGCCATCCAGAGCCAGGGGTGGGGGAGACGCGGGGGGGGGGGGGTGGCACTGCTTGGGCATGTGGGGTTCCCCACGTTTAGGAAGGCTTCTCCCCAACCCCGGGCTGTTCACAGGACGGTCTTACGTTGGTGACTAGGTGGAAGCCTGCGATAATAACAGACCTATAATAGCAGCAACGACAATGACAGCTTTGGAGCAAGCCCTTTTTGAAGCCTTTTACATATGATCTCCCATTGAGCAACCCTGAGAGATGACATTAATTATCCTCGTTTTACCGGTGCGGAAACTGAGGCTCAGAGACAAGGACTTTGCCCACAGCCACACAGGTAAGGAAGTGTGAAGAGGGACTGGAACCTGAGAAGTCTGGCCCTTGCCTGCTCTGGTGCCGGAAAAGGATGTGCAGGCAGCGGGCTCTCTTCCCCACCCCCACCTCCCAGGCAGAAGGAAGGAATTTGAGCCAAACACTAGGCCGCGGGCCTGGGAGGCCCAGCATATGTCTGCACATAGACCTACCAATTAGGCTTTGTTCAGGGCTGGAATGGGGACCTTAGGGAAGGGGCGGCTCGACAGAAAGCCTACCCAGTCAGTACCCGGGGGGTGGGGGGGTTGGGGGGAGGCCCTTCTGCCTGGCACTGCCCGGATGCCACCAGCCACACCCCACTAACGCAGACAAACTGGTAAACCGAACGCTGGGAGCCACCCTGCTTGGATGGCACACCGCCCCCTGGTGGTGAAAGGGAGACACGTACTGATTCAGGGAGACACACACACAGCATCCTGGACAGGGATAGACAGAGACACAACACAGCAAGCCCTGGTGGTCAGAGTGAGACATTCATAAACACCCGGAAGTAAGTTGTCAGCTATGGGGCCCTAAACCACACACAGACTTACAGGGACTCAGACAAACACGTATCAAAAATACAACCCCGCATGTCGGGAGAGGGATACATACAATCGCACAGAACCAGTCACATACATACACACTTCAAATCCGCCAACCTGCATTCAGCACCTACTACGGGCCTGGCCCTGCACTGGGCAGTGGGGGCACAAGGAAGATGACCCTGTTCCAGCTCCTTCAGAAGCCAGTCTGGTGGTGGGAACAAGGGGCAGGATGAGCCACGTGCCCCAGTGAATTCCAAACCACTGGCAATGAGGCAGAGGGAGTCTCAGAGGAGGGTGGCAAGACCGGAGTTGGCTTCTTGGAGGAGGCGGCATTGACGCTGAGCCCTTTTGGTTTGTTTGTTGGCTTCCATTTACACTTACTCTTAAGGATGAATGCAGGGAACAACATGCAAGTCGGGAGGAAGGCGCTCCAAGGGAGACGTGGCATAATGGGCAGGGAGAAGTTTAGCTTAGCCACGGGGTACATGAAGGGCCTCCGTGTAGGCCGCACACGTCATGACTCCCAGAGTAGTGCTCTGGAGTTGTGCAGTTCATCACCTGTACACCCCTATGTAGTGACCAGCAGAAGATAACGACGCGGTGATGTGGTGACCATGGGAGAGCTGAGGTTAGTGGTTGGGGAGTCAAATCGGGGAAGGCCTTGAATGTGAGCATAAGGAACTCTATTCCGCCAAAGATAAGAGGCTGCAAGGGGGTTTGGGGAGTGTAAAGTGATCAAAGAGGTGACTTATAAAGCCTGGTCTGGTGGCTGTGGAGAGACAGCTCAGAGGAGGCGAGAGAGGGGAGGCCCGGTGATCTGAGTCACTGGGGGAGATTTACTAATCATTCTGGCCAGAGCTCTACCCCAGAGGGCCTGATCTCTTGGTGTGGGTGTCGTGCGGGTCAAGTTTGGGTGGTGTGCAGGTGCTGTGGGGGTGCAGTGAGAGGTGGTCCTGGTTTGGACAGGGTGGGAGGAACAGAGGGATGATGGAGAAGGACCTGACCAAAGAAACGGACACATCACGCCACCTAATGGCCAGAGCCCAGAATTGCAAGCTCACGGCGGCCGGGGCGCGCCACCCCACTTAGCGCTCAGAGTGGAGCAGGCTGACACTTCCGGAGTTTAGCCCAGAGAACCTTAGTTTCCCCCCAACACGCACCCCATCTGCAGCTCTGCTGTAAACCAGACCTTGGTAAAGGGCCGCAGGAATTACTGGGCCTCAGTCTCCACGTGACACACACGTGCCTTAGCCAGACACATACACGCTCACACACAGATCCGTCACACAGTTAGGGTGAAACAAACCCAGGGACCCCACGGACACACAAATGTACACATCACACAGTCACACAACACAGCCCTACCCTGACCAGAGTGAGAGAGCTTTGGGGGGTTGGGGATCACAAACTATGCCCTGGAACCCCTCAGTTTGTCCTTGCACACAGGCTCACACGTGCACTGATGCAGGCACATCACAGGGACCCCAGCACAGGAAACCTGGGGTCTTTGAGGCAGAGGGATAGGGGAGGGCCTACCAATCCCCCTGGAAGGTCCGGCATGAGGCTGGGCCTGTCGGCTGACCCAGGTGCAGAGGGAGGCATGTGAAAGGGGAGGCTGGGGTTGACAGGAAGAGGAAGGCAGTGACTGCGGTGTGCCCCCACTCATCACCTGTCTGGCTCCGTCTCAGCTGAAATATCACCTCCTCCAGGAGGCCCCCCTAGACCTAATTTGTACCTCTTGGGTTATATTCTCATGTTTTTTTCCTTTCACAGTACTTCACATGATTTGTCACTATGGGTGTCTAGGTTCTAGTCATTGTAACTCCCCTTCCTGCCTGTAAGCTCAGTGTGTGTGTGTGTGTGTGTGACAGGAGTGACTCCTGCATTTTCTGACCACTGACCTCACGGCCTCGATCCCAGATAGCCGGAGACAGTGGCCTGAATGAACGAGGGGCTGGGTGACCGTGTGCTGGAGTTGGGGGCAGGCTGGAAGCTCACCCGGGAGCAGTGGCGGGTGACTGCCAGCACCTCGTCGTCAGTCAGCAGCCGTCGGGCCAGGTCCTGAATTAGGGGCCGTCGGCTCTCCCAGGCTTGCACCCGCTCATCCACATCAGGCAGCTGGCCAGAGGGGCTCCCAGACCTGGCAGAGAGCAGGGCCCGGCCCCTCTCCCGCTCTGTAGGGCAGGAACGAAGGTGTATGATGAAGGAGCCAGGAGACATCGAGGGGGAAGTAGGGGCTTCTCTCAATTGGGTCGGACCCCAGAACAGGTCCGTGAGAGGCCTAGGTGCCCCTGACAACATCCCGGCCTAGCCCGGACTCTCCCCTCCATGGCCTCCCATAGCAATCTGCCCACCAGTGGAGCACCAGTCCAGACCCCATGGCCCCCATCACAGACCCCTTTACTAGTCTGTTCCTTAATGGTGTCCTAGCCCAGTGCCCTCCGGGCCCCCGAACATGCACTGTCAGAGTACTCATTGGAGTTCTGGCACAGGCTCCCTCACCGCCCCCAAAATCTGTCTTTGGGAGTCCCAACCAAGCTCCCCAGTCCTCAAAAACATACCCCAACATCTGTCTGCAGCCCTGTCTTTCCGAGTAAGCTTGGTCCAATTCTTTTAGCTGCCCTCAATTCGCACCCAGTCCCCCATACTTGGCCCCAACTGAGTTTAGCCCAAAGCTCCTTAACAGCCCCCAACATGCACCCCATCTGCAGGTCTGTCACCAGGCCTTGCTAAAGGGATGCTGAATTACCGCGTCTCAGTCTCCATGTGACAAACTTCTGCACGGGCCCCACTGCCCCTGCCGTGGAGAAGAAGGGTTACGCTGAAGGCCCTGGCTCCCAATCTGCAAATGGGGCTTGGGGGGGCTCAGGGATGGCTGGATCACCGGCTGGGATGAAAAGCTCAGGCTGGGAGGAGGTGGAATGGGGAGGCCAGAGGCCAGGCCATGAAGGTCTTGGGGCCATGGTCAACTAGGGACTTCATTCATAGGCAGTGGAAGTCCGTGAAGGTTTGGGACCAAGAGAGGGTACAGCTTGACCTCTGCTTGTGGAGACTCATTCAGAGGCAAATATATGGGGGGAAGAACCCCGAAGGGAAGGTGGGGGGGGCACCTACCTTCAAGGGACAGAGAAAAAAAGAAGAGCCTTTGGAGGAGAGAGAGGAGAGGCCAGAGGGATGGGAGGAGAATCAGGAGAGAACAGGGCCCCGGGGGCTGTGGAAAAAGAGATGGGTTGAAGAGGTGGAAGCTGGCCTGGCCTCATTTAAAGAGTCTCTCCCGTGAGACTCTCACTTTAGCCCCCCAGGAGGGGCAGGGCCAGCTCCTACCCAACACCCACTCTCCCTCTGGAAACAGCACCCCGATTTCACCTGGGGACCCCCATTCTCAGCGCATGTACTCCAGAGTGGGCACAAGACACAGGCTGGCCCATGAGAGCACCCCCCCACCCCACCCCACAGCCATTTGTTGGGCATGTGGTCCCCGCTGGGTCAGTGAGAACCTAGGACCTCAGCCGGAACTATTTAAGAAGCTTTCTTGTCCCTGGGTTGCTAAGCAACAGTGGCCATCTTAACTCTGAGTGGGCAAAACCTACATGATAATGAAGCCAACCCAGGGGAAAATGGAACCAAAGATGAAGGGGGCAGATGTCTGATGAGAGTGTTTAAATCTTTAGACCCACTTACATCAGTAGCTGAGCCAAGCAGTGCTTTTTAAACCTAATTTGAGTTGAGTTTCTGGCCCATACAACCCCAAGCGTCTCAACTCCTCCACTCTCGGTCCAGTCTCTGAACCTCACCTGAAAGACGAGAGGCCCTCTCTGAGGGTCCTTGAAGCCCCTGACATACTGGAAACTGCCGAGGCCCTTCTGCTTGGGCCCTGATTTAGAAATGACCTTGCTCAAGGATGGTTCTAGAGCTGGGTAGGGCCTGTTGGGGCCCTGGCCAGGGGAGATGTAGCCACGTATTCGAGGAGAGGAGCCCCCTACCCACCTCAGCACCAAGGGCACAGGGATCTGACCCAAGCCCTTCAACTTCCTTGCTATGTTGTGCCTCTAACGGATTTCCTTTCTGGAAAGTGGGGAGACGAGACAGTATAACAATAACCACTACATTTTCTGAGCACCTTCCATATGCCAGACGAGGTCCTTAAGTGGTTTACATCCATCCATACACTTATTCCTCACTACTCCTAAAGAAATAGGTATCATCACTCACTTTACTCATAAGGAAACAGGCTTACAGGGGCCAGTGGTTACTCCCAGCTCGTAATAAGCAGTGTGGGATTTAAACGCAGAGCTGCTGGATGCCAACGTGGGCCCCACCTGCGTCCACCCCATCTCATCTGACCAGCATGGCGCTTACCTTTCTCCGGGTCCAGGCGAGGGCGGGGCTTGGCCGGGGTCCCTCTGTCCAGCGTCCAGGCCTCTCTGTGCCCGTCCCCTGCCAGCCGCCCCTGCCGCCCTCCCTTGAAGAAGAGGTTCATCAGTGTCTTGGAGCGCTGCAGGGCTCCCTTCTCCCCAGGAGACCCCAACTTCTCCTTCTTCCTCTGCCTCTTCTCCTCTGCAGACATGAGGGAGCGCCCGCGGGGCTGGAGTGGTGGGCAGAAGGGAAGGCCGAGGGGCAGGGGTATGAGGAGGGACAGAGAGGAGAGAGAGTAGGGGGCAGACAGGACCTGCAGCTTTGTGGGGAGGTGGTGCTGGAGGTAGGGGTGGGTGTCTTCCTCCAACTTTCCACCCTCCCCCACCCCACAGCTCCAGTTCTTCGAGGAGTCTCCAAGAGGGCTGGTTTGTGTGTGTGTGTGTGTGTGTGTGTGTGTGTGTGTGTGTGTGTAGGGTGGAAGGGATGGGTTAGGACTGATTTGGGGCCCAAAATTGACAGGAAAACAAACTGGGGCTTGGGGTCCAGGACCAGTTTAAAATGGTACCCAGAGCAGCATCGAAGTGTATTCTGGGGCTGCAACTGAGGTTGGGTCAAGGCCCAGGGCAAAGGGAGGTTTGGGGCCCAGGACAAGGTGCGAGGCAGGTTTGGGACTGGGAGTTTCGGAGAGAACATCAGCCATCCATCCCCCTACGTACCCCACAAGGTCAGGTGGCTCTGGGATCTTGTGATGGGGGGCCGGGGTCGGCTCAGGGCCAGCAACAGGGCAGTCTTGGGGGACTCCGAGAGTGCAGAATCGAGGCGGCGGGCAGGCCGGGGCCCATCGGAGCGGATGGCTGTGTCCCTGAGGATGACGGTGGGCCTCACGCTGCACCAGGTCTCCACGCGGCCCCCCACATCGGGCTCCGTCTGCATGGCTGTGTCCGCCCGCCCCCAGCCTGGCCCCCGACCGCCCGGCTCCTCAGGCCCCAGGCAGACATCCATGCGGTCGGAGGGCAGGGAGCCCGAGCCCTCGGCCGAGCTGTAGGGGGCACTGGAGGCATAGGAGGAGACGCTGGAGCTGCTCTCAGAGGCCGGGGACAGCTGCTGTAGCACCCCGTTGCTCACTGCAGGCAGTGGGGAAGGCGGGGGCGGCTGAGGGGAAGGCCGGGCTGCAGCCCACCCTGGGCTTGGTGGCGGGGGGGGGGGGGGGGGGGGGTGTGTGGGGGGTGGGTAGTGTGGGGCAGCAGCCAGGGCTGGAAGCATGGGCTCCGGGGAACCGGTGCTCAGCAGTCCTGCCACTGACTTAGGCAGATCAGTTCTCCTCCACTCCCCGCAGGACCCCAGAGCCAAGGGGAGCCTGAAACCAAACCTGCAGCTCCTCGGAGGGGAGCCCAGAAATGGCGCTGGGTGGTGTGAAAGTCCCAAGGAGGTTTGCTCCTCCTGCCCAATTATTCTTCAGACACTCTGACCCACCCTTGGGCCTCAGCCCTTTCCCTCCAACCCATGGACCTGAGCCACTTACATCGGTCCAGCCAACAGTACTCAGAAACCATCTCTTTGTAGGCAGGGTACCGGCCAGTCTCCTGGGAAGAGCGTGGTGGGCATAGGAAGGCATGGGGGAGTGGGCAAGAAGGGGGTGGGTGAGAAGGGGGATGAGAAGGGGGGTAAGTGAGTAGGAGGGATGAGAAAGGGGGTGGGTGAGGGAAGATGAGAAGGGGGTGGGTGAGAAGGGATGGGGTTAAGAAGGGGGAGTGATGGGACAGGAGTAAACTTTTCAACCCCCTTTCTCTCTCTCCAAGTTCATCATGCTCTAGACAAACAAGCTGCTTTATTTCTCAACATGCCAAACTCCTCTGTACCTCAGAGCCTGGTACTTGCTGTTCCTTCTGCCTTGCTTCTCTTCCTTCAACTCATCTTCTGGCCAGCTCCTCCCTCTTCGGGTGTCACTTCCCCAGAGAGACCTGCCCTGACCGCTCTGGCTAAAAGGGCCTTCCCAAATTACCCCTCCCACCTCTCTGTTAATTACAGTGTAGCACTTGTCACAGTTGGCCCGCATCTAGTGTGTCCGTCTCCCCCGAGGAGCAGAGACCTTGCCTGTCTTGTTCACCGTGACAGCCCCGGTACCTGTCATAGTGGCCATCATGTAGAACGTACTCGAAAATGTTCAGTGGATGAATGAGGGGCAGAGCGGGAGAGAGGAGGAAGGAAAGGGAGAAACGGGATGGGGGGGGGGGAATCGTGGGATGGGAAATAAGGTTGCAGAAGTAGAAGAATGGCAGAGGAGGCCCTGAAGGGCAATGTGGGTGAAAGCTTGGGAAAGGGAAGAGAGCGGGGCAGGGGCTGGGACTGGGCACTAGCCGAGAGCGAGACGTCACCTCCTCTGGAGACAGAGTGAGAAAGACCTGATCCTCAGGCAAGTGTGAGACCCACATGAATAATGAATGCAGGTGCCTCCCCTGAAATCCAATCTCTGGCCCCAGCCCAGCCTCTTTGCCCTGTGCCCACGTCCTGCCCAAAGCCACAGCTACCACCCCACCCTCTGGGTGGGACATTTTCTCCTTTCAGCCCAGGTCCTCCACCACTCATGTGAAGGGGCACTGCCCTAGGCATCTGAAGAGCAGGACTGGACCCAGGCCCTGCTACTGACCAGCTGAGTAATGGACTGGGATTCCTGAGTTACTCTGCCTCTCTGAGCCTCAGTTTCTTCTTCTGCGAAATAGGGACGAGCGCAATGCCTGCCCTCCCTCTCCGATGGCTATGGTAAAACCATAGACTGTAGAGCGATGGGCATAATGATGTACTAGAGCGGTCGGGGAAGTCCTTCCTATAGTCTGGCCTCTCCCTGATACCCACAGTCCTGCCCACCTTGATGGTCAGCATGATGTGTGTTTGGCCCTTCAGCACCTCCACGGCCTGGCTGTGGCTGATGTCGTCGAACCTGACGCCGTTGGCCGCCAGGACCTGGTCCCCCACCTTGATGCCATTCTCCTCGGCCAGCCCACCGTGGTCCACTCTAGGGTCAGACAGGAGGCGGTCTGGTCGGCTGCCTAGCCTGCCCTCTCTCACCCTAGTCCAGACTCTCTTCACTCGGATACAGGGATGCCCCAGCCAAACTCCTTGGCTCTCCTTCCGGAGCCCCCCACCCCTCTCCAGACCCCACCCCTGACCCAGGCCCTCCTTTGGACATGTCATTGGCCAGGCCTCGCTTGTTGATCCCCGCCCACTGCATGCCCCGCCCAGCCCTCACTTGGACACATAGATGCCCAGGCCGAACTCCTTGCCCCCGCGGATGTTGAAGCCCAGACAGAAGTCGTCTGACGTGGTGTACAGGTGGACGATGCGCCGCACGCCATCCTCCGAGCCGCTGTCAGACGGCGTTGATCGGCACTTCTCCACCACCAGCCGCCGGTTCACCACATCCACCCTGGGACAACAGCAAGGGGCCCTCGACCTGGACCCCCCATCCACCACCACCCCTCCCCCTCCTCCCAGCATCCTTGACAACCGCACGGGAAAGGAGAGATTGCCTTGGGGGACTCCCCAGCCCAGAGACGTTCAGTGGGATGTAGATTTCGCCAAATTTGGAAAACGACCTGGATCTCCTCTTTTTACGGAGCAGCTCCATGTGCCCGTTTCCAACTCCCTACAAGAGCCCTGAGGGGGAGATGCTGTTACCACCCCCAGGCTCACAGCAGAGGCCGGGCGGTGTTGGGGGCAGGACCGCTGGCCTCTGGGATAGCAGGGTTGGGAGGAGGGCTGGGGAGAGACACAGCCTTGTCTTATTTCAAGGTCAGGCCTTGGGATCCCTGTGTTTCCGGTGCCCTGGGTGGAGGGAAGAGTAGAAGCCATACTAGTCAAGTTCCACGCAGAGCCCTGTGACCTCGGCCTCTCCTGCGGCGGGGGGGGGGGGGGGGGGGGGGGGGGGGGGGGGGGAGGGGGGCTGGATGGGAGGGGGGCTGGATGGGGAGGGGAAAAGCCAGGGCTGGGGCCAGGCGTTCTCACCACGTGGTCTTCTCTTTGGAGAATTTGATGCCCGGCACTCGGCCCATGCGCCTCACCATCATGTGCAGGCGGCTGCTGCCAGTCAGCACCTTCACGGCGCTGCCCATGGTGGTGCTCTCCAGGCTCAGCCCGTTCACCTCCGTGATCTTGTCCCCCACGCACAGGCCGGCCCGCTCTGCACCAGGGGAGGGGCGTGGCTGGCAGGGGCCACTTGGAAGAAGTCCTCCAGGGTGAAGCTAAGCCTCCCGCCACCACACAAGGCTCCCTGGGGCAAAACTTCTTCCGTGAAATTGGGGATCCCCGGGTGAGGTCTGAGTAGTCCTTATGAGACTAGGGACCTGTCCATTAGCCCACTCCACCCTGGGAGGGGGCCCCATGTCCCCATTGGATCGGGCCCTCCAAAGCTGAGGACCCTTTCCTCCCATCCCTGATAAGAGCACCATCCTAAGCCAGAACCTCGCTCCTGGGAGCCCTGCTCACCTGCACTGCTCCCCTCCTCCACCTTGCTGACGAAGATGCCCAGGCCATGCTCCGAGCCGCCCCGCACACTGAAACCCAGTCTCCCTGCTGGACTCTTCTCCACCCGGACCGCATGGATGATGTCGCTCTCATCACTGTTGGCTGTGTGGTGGTGTGGGTGGGAGGGACATAGGCATGACTCCCATGTCCTTTCTGGGCACAGAGGGCCCCTGGGTTTCCCAGGTTGGGGCCTGCAAAGGCTGGGTTTCTAGGCAAAGATACCTAAAGCTCTAAGGCCTGAGGGCAGCCAATTTCTGAGTTCCCTATTGGTGGTTTTGAGGCCATGGGCCAGGGAGAGTGTGGGAATAGGCAGGACAGGACCCCACAGTAGAAGCCACTGTTCTCCTTCCCTTATATAGGTGAGTGTGTGTGCGTATGTGTGTGCGCGCGTGCTCGTGTGTGCAGGTGTGTGTGTGTTTCTAATGCTTACTCAGCTTCTCACACCCACAGGCCTGAGATAGGACAAATTCCTAAAAATCCTGTCACTCTGAGAGTCAGATGGATAGAGAAGAGGTTCAAGATTCCATTCGATAGGGCAGAGTTGAGCAAATTTGGGCTCTTCAGCTTGCACAGAAATGAGTATGCTGATCTTCAAACAGTTGAAGAGCTATTCTGTGAAAGGCATTAGATGTTTTTGTTTGTGTAACCCAGAGGACAGAACCAAGCCCGAGATAGAGGCTATCTATCTAAAACCTTCAGCTGTCAGACAATGGAATGAGTTTTGGAGAGATAATGAGTTCCCCATCTTTGGAGGCATACAAGCTGACCCCTGATAAGTCCCTGTCTGGGATATTGTGGACGGATCCCCGAGGCTCCTTCTATCTCTTCAACTCTGTGATTCTGGAGGTAAGGGCTCTAGGAGCTACTTGACTATATGTGGAGAGAAACCCAAAACACCACTATGTTGCAGCGTGTGCCCAGAGCCCAGAGGGGTCCTCTCCATCAGTGCTGGGGAAAGTCAGGGGAGCAGGGTCCCTAGGGGCTGGAGCTGTCAGGGAAAATGATTTGGAAGACTGAGATGAGTGGGATTTGGTTGGAGGGGGGGAGCAGAAAGGGAGGGCACTAATGAAGAAGGGGATAGAGTGAGTAAAGGCACTGCGGTGGGTCCTTGAGAAGGCCTTTGGTTAGAGAAAAATAAGAAGACTGCAGAGGGAAGCTAGGTCTCAGGTGAGAAGGTGAGAAGATGAGATTTCCTCTTGAACAAGGCTTACTCTAGAGGTGTTTGTGGGGGACAAATCTGTCTCTCTCTCTCTCTCTCTCTCTCTCTCTCTCTCTCTCTGTGATCTAAGAGAAATCAGGTTACAATACATGAGCAGAACAGCTCAGGAAGAAATCTCCAAGGGCAGCCTGTGGGCATGGATGGTGTAGGACAGAGATGTGCGATATTCTAAGGCTTTCTGGCTGTTTCTGACTGTATAGGTCTCAACCCAGCCAAGGAGTCTATTGCTTTCCTGCCCCGCAACCCTCTTTCTTCTCAGGCCCTCCCTGGGGCCTTCCTAGGGCCCTGAGCCAGGGGGATGCCACACTGGGGTTTTGAGCATAGGAGCTTGGGGCCTCTGAGGATGGAAACTTCTCTACCTCCACTACCCTAGCCTGGGCCACCGACCTCTCCCTCTAGGCACTCACAGCCTCCTCACTGTCTCCCCACCTCCATTCTTGCCTCGTTTAGACCATTCTCTACAGTGGCCAGAGCCAGCTTTTACAGTAGACTGCTTATTGAGAACTTCAATGCCTGCTCCGGCTTCTAGAAGGAACTCCACAGCCCCCCCATGCCTGGTAAGGCCCTCCATGGGCTGTCCTCTGCCCACCTCCCTACCCTCACCTCTGGCCACCATCCCTAGCCTCACTGAGCTTTGGCCAAGCTGACCTCCTTCCTGCTCCTCTCATGGGCCAATCATTTCAGTGTTCCCTCGATCCTTGATACTCTTGTCCAGACTTTTGTAAAGCCAGCATCTATTCTGCAGCCCCTCCTGGCTCAGACACCGCTTTCTCGGAGAAGACTTCCTGGACTACCCTACCTGAAGAAGTCCCTTCCCTTCTTCCCAGATGGTCTCTATTAGAGCGGTTCTCAAAGCATGCTCCCCAGACCAACAGCAGCAGCGGCATCCAGGAACTTATTCAAAAACTACGTATACCTGGGGCACCTGGCTAGCTCTGTTGGTACGACATGCAACTCTTGGTCTTGGGGTTACGAGTTCGAGCCCCAGGTTGGGTATAGAGATCACTTCAAAATAAAGTCTTAAAAAATTATATAACAACAATGTGTGCTCTTGATCTTCGCTGCAGACACAATGAATCAGAAGCTCTGGGTGTAGGACCCAGCAACTTGTCTTTTAACAAGCCCCCCCACCCCAGGCAATTCTGATGTATTCCAAAGTTTGAGAACCGCTACTCTGTCGTACCGTCCAAATTAGTACCTCCAAGATTCTTACCATCCTTTCTCATTATTTGCTTATTCATATATTATTTATTCATATACTGATTATTCATATTTTATTGTCTGTCTCCTTCCACTAGATTGTAAACTCAATCGTGGTAGGGACTTTGTAATTCTTTTCTGCCAATATATCTCCAATGTGTTGCGCAGCACTTGATATCTGCTAAGTCTTTTTTGAATGAGTAAAAGAATAAAGGGATGAATGAGGGAATAGACCAATGAATAAGGAGAGTGAAGAGAAAGGGCTGGTTTGGATTAGAGGATGCATTTCCTTTGGGACCAGCTGAGTTTGCGGAGCTGGTGGGAACCCGTGGGGGTGAGGTGGGTAGCAGTTTCTCCCTTCCCACTGTCTCTCCCTTATCAGCTATTTTAGGCCTCTGGAATGGTCTGAATAGTAACAAGGGGGAGAGGTTCCAGGCTTCGGTGAATTGGGAGATGTTTGTGCTCAGGCAGAGGGGGAAGATTCTGGGTTCAGAGCTTCCCAGCCCAGACAGGGTAGGGGCTGGCAGGTCAGAGAAATGCCCCAGTCCTCCCATTGCTGGGAGACCCTGCTCTTGGCTGCACCGGGGCTCTAGGGTGAGGCAGAAAGAGAGAGCAATCCTGGAACTTCTGCAAGAGGATCTTTAGCAGGACAGTGGACGGAGCTGTTACATCGTAGCTGGGCATGGTGTGCGTGGTTGTGAAGGGGAGGTAAAACATAGTTATTTTAATACAATGGGACTTACAAGGGTCCTGCCCCAGTGCCTTCCCTGTCCCCTACCATGTCTCCTAGCTCCTCTGAGGACTTCTGCTCCATGACCCGAATGACAGTGCTGACCCTCAGCAGTGCCCTACAGCTCACCTAGGGGTGAGGCCCATCATAGTAGATGATGGGGGTGGGCATGCTGGGCCACTGAGGCAGGAAAGCCTGCTGCCTGAGCAACATGGCTATCCCTGCCCCAGTGGCCCAGGGAGGAGAACAGAGATACCCAGCTGGGTCAGAGGGGAGGAAGAGGGTCTGAAAAGCCCACTCTGGGATCCAGCCAGGGGAGTTCTGCTCGCTGAGAGACAAAAGGGGAGCTGGAGACATTTATGGCATCTGGCCCGCAGAGAGCCCAACCCCAGGGGGGTCCCCATTCCCCATGGGCATTCAAGGTCCTGCCTTACTCACTAGCTCTGTGTCGCCTCACATCTGTCACTGCAGCCTGGCTGTCTCCTAATTGCATCCCCCCCCCCCCCAACTTGTACTCTTGTTTTCCACTTCCAGCCTTATCTGGGATACCTCTACCCCAGCAGCAGCTGTTCTCATTGCTCTGTCTCTAAGCTCTGCTACCCTGTAAATTTCTGGAAGGTGACAATTGACCTTTATTTTTCTCTAGGTCCCCTACAGGACCTAAGCAGGGCTGGTATAGAACAGGAGTGCAATGAAACAGCATTGAGCAACTACAGAAAATTAGGTATGCCCTGATTAGGTACCAGGGCTCAGTCCTGGGGCTCCCTTCCTGACCCTCAACCCTCCTCTTCTCCCCACTTTTTGGAACATATGCTGCTCTACCTCTATTTCTTTTCTTCTGCATCTGAAATCTTTTATTATTATTATTATTATTATTATTATTTACTTGTTTTTTTAATAAATTTTTTTAACGTTTATTTATTTTTGAGACAGAGAGAGACAGAGCATGAACAGGGGAGGGGCAGAGAGAGAGGGAGACACAGAATCTGAAACAGGCTCCAGGCTCTGAGCTGTCAGCACAGAGCCCGACGCGGGGCTCGAACTCACGGACCGTGAGATCATGACCTGAGCCGAAGTCGGACGCTTAACCGACCAAGCCACCCAGGCGCCCCTATTATTTACTTATTTGAAATCATCTGTATACACACTATGGGGCTTGAACTCATGACCTGAGATCAAGAGTCGCATGCTCTCCTGAATGAACTGGTCAGGGGCCTCTGCACACGAAATCTTAAATTCTGTCTGCTCAGTTGGGCACTGACTCCTCACAGCCCCGCACTGAGCTGGTCACACAATGGGCTGGTTGATGGGGTTATATCATTCTCTATCCTGCCCCCCACCAAAGGCATACACAAAGGGATTGGAGAAAGGCAGAGTCCATAGGATGGAGGGGCCAATTCAATACCCTATCTTGCTCACTTGGGGCTAGCATACCACACACACTTTTCCGTGCCTCCGGGCTTCTATCTCCCACCTCTGACCTCTCTACAGCCCTGCAACACTAAAGGATTGGCCTAAACATAAGGAAAGGGCTGATAAGGTAGAGTATAAGGGTAAACAGAGACCCTCCACCTCCCATATCCTTAAGACTCCCATCACTTGGGTTCCTCCACCCATATTGGCTCTGCCTCCTCCTACTTAGTGCTGCTGCCCCTTACCCCCACCCTTAGCTCCAGGCCCAAGCTGGGCCCCGCCCCCACCTTCGATGGGAGAGTTGATGAGGATGACACGGCCCATGGGCGATGAGGCTCGGATTCCGCGGGGGGGCCCATTCAACAGCCGCTGCTGCTGCTTCCTCAGCAGGTATCGCGTTGCGGAGCCCGAGTCGCTGCCCAGGTGGCCTCGGGAGGAGAGGGAGCTCAGAGAGCCCGAGCTTAGGTCTCCAAGGCCCAGTGGGTCGAAGCCCACCGCAAAACTGTGCGCCATTGTGGCTATACTGGGGCGGCGTCCTACAGGTCCAGAAAGAATCTGCTAGCCCTGGAGCAAAGGGCCCCGCGTGCCCCGGGCTCCATGAGTCTTCCGTGCGGGACTGGGGTCTCAGGGACCGGGAGCCCCCCACCTCCGTTGCCTCACAGCAGTGTGCGCTCCAGGCCTGCGGAGGGAGAGCAGGGGTTGGGACAAGGGTGTGAATGTTGCCCTTGCTGCCTCCCAGAACTTCCACCCCTTGCCCTGATTTGAGCTTCCTGCCCTCCCATGCCCTAGGGCCCTCACGTCTCCCACCCCTGGCCCAGTCCAGGCACCATCGTGGATTTTCGGAGTCATTTATACAACGCCAGTGGGAACCTCTCATTCACCCCTCATTCCTGCTCTCAGCTGAGTCATCCACCCCAGTGACCAGTTCTCAGTAGAGGCTGAGAGAGTGGAGATGGATTCTTGCGGGCCCTAGGGCTTCAAGTGGTGTGAGAGAAATTGGGGGCAGGACCAGTCACTGCACGCCTTTCCTTGTGCTTGTGGGCAGGGGGCTCATGTCTCGAGGCAGGGCGTCAGGACCTGGGACAGCTGCAGCCAATGGCCCCGGAGATTTCCCGACCGCCACAGACCACTTGGCTCCAGGCTGCTGTCCCTCCCACCCCCTCTCCCATCGAAAGGGGTTGCCTCAACGTCTCCCAGGCTTGCGGGGAGGACCTGCTGGCTAGAGTCCCACAACATCGCGCCCCAAACCCGGGGCTAAGTCCCCCAGAGCAGCTCTGGGACTCAGAACGCAGCATCCCACCCTCGGCCCCCACCTCTTGAGCTTGGCCCCCCTCACCTGCTTGCTGGTGCGGCGGCCGCCGGCCTCGCCAGCCGGTGGGCGCGGGCGCGAGCTCTTGCAGCGTCCGGGGAACCCCGCCCACGTTCCGCCTAGCTGCTGGAACGGGGCTGGCCTACGTAGCTCCGGGCTCCCATTGGCTGCGAGGGCCGCCAGTCACTCTCTCCGCCCCCTGTTTCGGGCGCTCCGGTCAGGCGTTCGTCACCTGGGCTGAAACCCCTGCAGTTCGAGTTCTGATGCCCCACCACGCCCCCACGAATTTAGGGTTTGGGTCACGCCTCGCCCCCTCCCGCTACCGGCTCAGCGCAGGGGAGCCCAGAACCGCGTCTTCTCCAGGCCAAGCTAGATGCTAGGGCTCGGAATTGTCACCCCTTCGCGTCACCTGTGAGGCCTCAGTGAAGGAATGTCACCTGGGCAGTGGGGGCGTGAGCATGCGGTGGGCAGGAGCGTGGGCTGGCGCCTGGGCTGCGGCAGGCGTGCCCTGTAAGGTGACTGGGTGAGTTGTGAAGTATATGTGTGTGGGGTTGGGTGTGGGTGTGGGTGTGTGTCTGAGTGTTGACTTCTTTCTCATGCGTCTTCCTTCTATGTCACAAAGTGTCTCTCTGGCCCCTCAGTTCTGGAAAGGGGACAGAGTGGGTCACTGGTTCCAGGACACTAGGGGGAGGAAGAATCTTTCTGAGCCACTTGCTTGATGCAGACAGAGCTACCTTGAGCCTTCTTCCCCTACACCTCCCAGGGCAGGGACTGGGGCTAGGTCTGTGGTGCCGGGATAGGGATCGGGGACGTAAGGAAACTGGGACCTAGTGGAGCTAGGTAAGGAGGGGGCTGGAGGAGGAAAAGGGTGGGGACATAGAAGGGGCACAGGCACGAGCGGAACGAGATTGTGGAGGACTGCGAATGCCCAAGTGCTGTGAGAAGAGCTTGTGAGAACTGGGGTAGGAGCCCAGGGGGCCAAGTAGGCAAAGGCCACTGCCAAGGCGGCCATCTAGTAAACAACCCAGGCGGTAACCCGAGTCCCTCCGGGCGCACCATCAGAGGATGGCCCCTCCACGCCGCCAGCCTTCGTCCTGCGCCCAGGGAGGCTTCGCCCTGGGCACCTAGACGCGTTGCTGCCGAAGCCGGGTGCCTCCCGAGGCCAGTCAGGGGACTGCAAGCAAAGGGGGCAGCGCCCACGGCTCCTCCCCTCCTCTCTAGGCCTGGGGACGGGCCAGAACCTATTCCCCGAGCCCTGATTGGCTTTGGGAGGCGGCGTAGAGCCAGCTCCCTGCAGCCGGGGCTGGGGGCGTCGCCCCAAATGGCACCCACCGCCCCCAGGCTCTGCCAATCCCTGGGCACGCCCGGCGGACGCGCGGGGGTTGCCCCCGCCCCTCCTGCCTGTCAGCGTCACGCGTGACGTTACGCGTGATGGGTTGGGGGGGCGGAGGCAGGGGCGACGCGCCGAGAGAAAGGCGGGTCCGGGAGCTGCAGAGGCCAGAAGCCCAGGAGCTCAGCAAAGCGTGAGTGCTGGCTGTCCGGGGCGGGGTTCGCGGGGTTCAGGGGAGTAGGAGGTTGAGGGCTGAGAGGGAGGGAAGCCTGCCTTGGGTGTGCTCTCTGTCCTACCCGGATTCAGTATCTTCGGTTCTAGGGAGGTGCTTGGGGCACGAGGGGAGGTTGGCTGGTGGGAGTAATGTCAGGGTGGGGCCTTATGTGGTCACACATTCCCGTGTCTGCAGTTGATGGATATGGGGTGTGTGTGTGTGCGCGTATGTGTGAGTGTGCAAGTAACGGTCTTTGTGGGCTAGTGTATGCAGTGCGTGTCCGCCGTTTGTATATCTGTGTAGGGCATGTACGTATCTTTGTATGTGGGTATGTGAGTGTGAGTTTGTGAGAGAGGGGAGGGTGTCTCCTCCAGTGCGGGAGGAAGTGCGGTTGGAGAGGATTAGTCATATTGTAGGATTTTGCCTAACACAGCCAGCCGGCTGCTTCAAGCTTTCTTCTTGGTACTGGGTGGAGAGGGCACTTACTGACTCCTCCTTTCTAGACGTAGGTGGCTTGGGGAGAGATGGGTGGGTGTCTGTGCCAGCCCTGCCCAGCTGGGGAACAAGGAGGGCCTTGGGCCATTCAGTGTGGGTTGAGAAAAATGCCCCTGGAGAGGGGGACTTGTGCATGACTGCGAGCACGCATGCTTGGCTGGCATCAGAGTCCCCTATTTGAGATCTGGAATAGATAAGCCCTGAAGTAGCCAGTGAGCCCTTGTTCTCCTCCAATCAGGGGCTGGGGTGTGGGACGGCTTATGCCATCTTCCCAGACAGCCTTGGGGGGTTGTATCTAGGTCTTAAGGCAACTGGGCCCTGAAGCTGACCTGAGCATGCCTGTATAATGCATATAATACACACTTTTGTGCACACAGAGCACAAGAGTAGCTGCATAGGATTAGTTGCTGCTGTTGCATCAACTATACACGTGTAAATCCTCCCTGATGAAGAGCTGCACAAGGCCAGGGTGCAAAAGAGATCTGTTTTTTCTGGTTCTGTTTTCCCCTGCCCCCTCCTCCAATGGCTGCAGGTCTCTGAGCCAGGGCCTTGCCTGGAAAACAACTCCTCCCCCCAACCGTTGCTTACCTATCTGGAGTCACCTTGAGCTCTAGAAGGGGTTGGTGATAGGCCCAGGGACCAGGGCAGAGCCACCAGAGGCTCCCGTAGGTAGAGCTCTTGGACTCCCTCCTTGGAGTCCTCCGATCCTGATCTTTGCTCTGCAGAAAATGGGGGAGTTGCCCTTAGATATCAATATCCAGGAACCTCGCTGGGACCAAAGCACTTTCCTGGGCAGAGCCCGGCACTTCTTCACCGTTACTGACCCCCGAAATCTGCTGCTGTCTGGAGCACAGCTGGAAGCTTCCCGGAACATCGTGCAGAACTACAGGTAGCCCGCTGCCCCGTCCGAATGAGACCCTGGGGTACTCATTCCCTGCCATTAATATGGTACCTTTTGCATCTATCTCCTCAAGTTTGAGAGTGACCTTGTCCCACTCCTTGACCCCTTTACTCCCTAGCTCTATATGTTGGAATCACAGGCAACTATGGCGCAGCGCTTCAACCCAGAGAATTTCAGGGTGTTTGGGTTGAGGAGGTGGCATTGATATTTGTGGGTGGGGGGCTGCTGTATGTTTCGCAACCCTCCACAGGGTCCTGTCCCACTGCTAGGCCCACCCTCTTCAAGGACAGATGGGGCTCAAGGTTGAGTCCCAAGGAGATAGGAGAGCACCCCCTTGTCCCCAAGAGGAAATACCCTTGAGATGCCCCCAGCCATTTTTGACCCACTGGAAACTACCATTACCCATGACCAGGCATTTAGGCAGAAACAGAAGGGGACCCTTCTTTATGTGGCTAGAAGGAAATGGAAATAGGAGCCCCTCTGCCCTTCTGGAAGATTTGACTCCCCCCGAGACAAGGAGCTCCTTTATTCTGAGACTCAGGGCCAAAGTTCCTGGTCCTCTGGCCAGACTTACCCTGAGCTAAGTGGTCAGGGCTGGTGGGGGCAGATCTGCCCCTAGAATTGCCTGTCTGTTCCCTGACATTCTCTGCAGGGCCGGCGTGGTGACGCCAGGGCTCACTGAGGACCAGCTATGGAGGGCCAAGTATGTGTACGATTCTGCTTTCCATCCGGACACGGGGGAGAAGGTGGTCCTGATTGGCCGTATGTCAGCCCAGGTGCCCATGAACATGACCATCACTGGCTGCATGCTCACCTTCTACAGGCAGGTCCTGCCCCGTGTGTCCCCTCCCTGAGCACTCTGTCCAGGCTAGAGTGTAGCCTGATGACTAGGTGAGGCCAGTTTGGGCAGAAAATAGTGGGTGAATGAGAGCTTGTGTTAGAATCCCTCACATTCCTCAGAACTCAGCCCCAGGGCTCCTCCCACCCCAGAGACAAGTGTATGTGGTCGTGTCAGTGGGGAGGGTCGTGCAGAGGTCACCGAAGCAAGTTCTAAGGTCATCAGCTGGGTCCCTCCTGAGGGTTTGGGAATAACCTTTAGGGTTTCTTTATTAGGGTTTGAGGATAAGGGACACTGTAGCAGGAGCAGCAGTAAGTGTCTCTGTTCCCTCAGGAAGACCCCGACCGTGGTGTTCTGGCAGTGGGTGAATCAGTCCTTCAATGCTGTTGTTAATTACTCCAATCGCAGCGGCGACGCTCCCATCACTGTGGGGTGAGAGCTCATCCCCTCACCAGGACTCCTCCCCCCCCACTCTCTCCCTGCCCTGGCCTCCCCAGGCCTACCATTGCTCCCTCTTGTCTGCTCCTGTTTCTGAGTGCTCCTGCAGCCAGTGACTCAACTCCCTCCCCTCAGCCCGCCCCTCTCCCCACTCTCCTGGCCTGAGGGCTCAGGGTCCTCTTGCCTGTGCTAAGGGAGGCCCTGTCCGAGGGATTGGAGCTTCCAGGCAAGTCTATGCTGTAGCAGGGGAGGAATTTCTCTGCCCGTCACGCCTCACGTATTGAGGATTTTGACGTGTCCCTGAAGGAAAGAACCACAGGCTGGACTGTTCACCTCCAACCTTGTGTCCTGCCTCTTCCACCCACAGGCAGCTGGGAACAGCTTATGTGAGTGCCACCACTGGGGCCGTGGCCACAGCCCTGGGACTCAAATCCCTCACCAAGGTAAATGCCCCCCCATTGTACTGCCCCCTCACTTACCCTTGATCTGTCTCCCTCTTCCCCATCGCTCGTCCACACCAACCTACAGGCTCCCCACATCCCTCCCCAGAGTTCCTCGCCACTCCATGGCCCTTAGGACCACTAAAGGATATATTTCCTCCCCCAGCACCTGCCCCCCCTGGTGGGCAGATTTGTCCCCTTTGCAGCTGTGGCAGCTGCCAACTGTATCAACATCCCCCTGATGAGGCAGAGGTGAGTGGCTCCAGCTCCTGGCATGAAGGCCCAGCGTGCAGGTAGGCACATCATCCCGTCATGCCGACTGGCCCATGGTGGGGACCGTCCTCTCCCTCTCCAAACAGAAGCTTCTGGGCACAGTCTCAGTCTGACTCTGGGATCCTAGAATGATATCTGAATCTGTGATATCTGACGGGACCCCAGGGAATAGCTGCCCGTGAGGGCAGTGCAGGTAGGATGTGGGCCTGTGATCTGACCCCCACCCCCTTCCCTTTTCAGGGAACTGCAGGTGGGCATCCCAGTGACTGATGAGGAAGGTCAGAGACTTGGCCACTCAGTGGCCGCTGCCAAGCAGGGAATCTTCCAGGTGGTGATATCGAGAATCTGCATGGCCATTCCTGCCATGGGTGAGGCAGGGGTGCCTGGGTGGGGCACGGGAGGCTCTAAGAGAACGGGGTGCATTCTCCAGGGGTGTTGAGCACCCCCCGGGGGAGTGGGAAGAGTTGTGAAGGGGATCCACCCCTCCTCACGATTCTGACTTTCATTCCACTAACTCTTACCTCCTCTTCTGCCCTGCTCTCCCTGCAGCCATCCCCCCGGTGATCATGGACACTCTGGAGAAGAAAGACTTCCTAAAGGTAGGCCACACCCACCTTTCCCACCCTGGAAGAGGTGACGGCTGGGAGCAGAAGTGACCAGTCCCCAACCCTCTTTCCAGCTTGGCCCAGGAGTCTGAGACTTGCTCCCTGTTGGCCCCACCCCTGGGCTGCCGCCTCCACCTTCATTCATTCATTCAGCAGGAAGGAAGTGGGCTGGGGTGAAGGAACACTGAGGGAGCAGGAGGAGAAGATAAGGAAAGGAAGGAAATGGTTTCTGTCCTGAAGAGAGCTGGTATCACTCCAGAGGCCTCTTGACACACACGGGGATGGACCACCACCATCACACTGGCCACTATATTCATGCTGTCACCTACCGACAACAATGAGACACACAGGCTCACACACGCACGAACAGAACAGAGAAGGCACAGGACTACAAGTTCATTTATTGAATCATTTATTCACCAATTTATCTTGAGCACCAGCTGTGCCCACTGGAGGAACCGAACGCTGGTCCCTGTGGCTGGAGGGAATGGAGAAGGGCGTGCAGAACAGGAAAGGGACAGATTCATGCATGCTACTGGGACGGGAGCGGAGTGTTAGAGGAGGCTTCCTGAAGAAAGCAGCTCCTGGAGGAAGTGCGGAACCAATCCTGTGAGGGGAGAGTGGGTGAAGGGACACTAGGGAGGGTGTCGCAAGTAGGCGTGGCTGGACTGGAGGCTGGTGATTTGGAAATTCCAAGCCTGTTATGGTCTTGGGAGAAAGAAAAGACTCAAAGGCAGGGTTGGTGGGATAGAGCTGTGGTAGGGGAAATGCGGTAGGGACTAGGGGAGGAGGGGACACAAGCCATCCCGTTGCCTCTGTCTCCCTACAGCGTCGCCCCTGGCTGGGAGCGCCCCTGCAGGTGGGACTGGTGGGCTTCTGGTAAGTGTGTGGGGACTTAGCTAGGGTGTGTGGGAGTGCCCTTTCCCTGGTGGATGTGGGTGGGTATTTGCTGATTTTAAGATGTTTATGTACATCATTCATTCATCCATTCAGCTGGTAGGGCTCTTAGACACTTGTAGGGCATGTTGTGTGTGTTAGCAGGTGATCGCCACCCTTGAAGGTCAACAGTCTAGTTTAAGACATTCTAGTCTTTGTGTACAAGAGGAAAGCATGGAAATATACCTTTTGGTATCATCCAGGAGTTTCATGCACGTTTAATTTCTGATTCAGGCACTCACTGGCTGTGGACCTCTGGGTCATTGCCCTGGAGGCTCTTTCCTTAGCCAGAACCTGATGTCAGCGTTGGCCTTAATCAATCTCTACCCCTAGGGGCTGTCTCCAGGGATGGGGTGGGATGCAGGGAGGCAACAACCATAGGTCAAAACTTCACAAACCTTCCCAACACTCTTCTCCCCCCAGCCTGGTATTTGCCACCCCCTTGTGCTGTGCCCTCTTCCCCCAGAGAAGGTAAGTGCTGCCCCCCGGGCTTGGTTGGGGGCTCTGAATAGGTCTCCGCATCTCTGGAACCCAGTGACCTTAGGGTCCTTTAGTGTGTTCCAGGAGGAGGCTTGGCAGACACTAGACTTATTCTGGGGGTGGGGACTTGATGGTGAGCTGGCCCTTCTGGCAGTTGAAGGAGACTGTCCAGCCTGGGAGGAGAGGTGGTGAGCCCTTAGGCTGATGCAGGTTGGGTTGAGGGGATCCTCAGCCTGCCTGTGCTGTTCTGTTGCAGCTCCTTACATGTGAGCAGGCTGGAGCCAGAGCTGAGAGCTCGGGTCCGTGAGCAAAACCCCAGCATCGAAGTGGTTTACTACAACAAGGGGCTTTGAGGGAGGGTCAGCCCCCGGACCCCTCCCTCACCTCCTTGGGCTGCTGCTTTGGTGGAGCCTTGCCATCCCTGCCACTTGCCCCTCTTCCTGGTACCGGGCGGGGGCTTGGTGGGGAAGCAGCCATTGAGACCAGCAATCCATAGGCTGAGAGGTGCCCCCGTTAAGCCTTTTTCTCTCCTCTCTGGTTTCAAAGAGCAGGGCCACATAACCCCTTTCTCCTGTGCTCCTATGTTGATGTATGTACACACATGATACGTGTGTACGTGTGTGTGTACATGCTGTCCTAGAAGCTAGGAACGGACGTGCTGTCCTAGGATGTCCTGATAATCTGGCTTCTCCTCTCGGCCTCTTGCCACCTGTCAGCCAGCCAGGCTGCAGGACTTCCCTGCCTAAACAGTTCCACTGGCCAAGTCATTTCTGACAGCACCTCGAGGGCCCCTTCTGGACACAGGAGTAGCCAGGATCTCTGAACAGAGACTGAGGGATACTAGCAGGCCAAACGGGCCCGACTCCTTCCAACTTTTGCTTCCTGGCTCCCAGGAACCGGGCTGGCAGAGAAAGACATATCAGGGTAAGGGAAACGGGGAGTTTGTGCACCCCCCCCACATCCTGAAAGAGCTCATTTCCTCTCCTCTCCTCTGTCAGAACAAAGGGGTGGCATCCTGTACCACTCTCGCCATCCTCCCATCGCCCCCACACTGCAGTGTGGACATCTTTAGGTACATTCTTAGGAGTTCTTGGTCTGCTCTGACATCATAAACTCAAATCTACACCAATAGTCCCAACCCAAACCAAAAAGCCATGGAGGCAGAGAAAGCATTCCCCCTTTAAGAGCTCCCAGAGCCCCCTCTTGCAGAGGGACACAGCTGTGGGAATGGTGCTTAACCTCAGATACCACAGGTATCTGAGTGGAGACAACTAGCACACCCTCAAGGGCAACTAGGCCCTGAGTGTACAATCTTAAGACAGGAAATTCTGTGTTCTCTTGACTCTTGTTAGACATTCAGCAGAACCCTGACCTTAGCTCCTCTTTTTTGAGGCTTGGCCCTGCTCCTACCTCCACTCCCACCCCCATCTCCCAAGAGGAAGAAGGGCCCAAGCATCCATAGCTGGTCCAAAGGGCAGGTAGGCTTGGGAATGGAATGCATGGTGTTACACTCACAGGATACAGAGCTTGACCTTGACTCCAACTCCCATGAGCTCTAGCTGAAGCAGTGGGTGGTGCGGACGAAGGCCCCAGTGGGATCCTCTAAGAGCATTTTTGTGCTCCCCCAACTATCTGCTACCAGTGACTAAAACTATGATGCCATTGTTACTCAATAAACTAAAAACCGATCTACTTCTTGATCTTCACTTGATTCTGCGTCCTGAGTGCTCAGGAAGAACCAGTCTCCTGCCTTCAGCCTTCCCTCCCCCACAAAATCTAGGTTCTAGCTCTTCCCTCCCTTCTGTATGGATCCTCAGCCCCCAGCAGAGGGCACTCTGAGATTAGAAAATCAGTCCTCCATCAGCACCTAGAGTGCTAACTAAGGGGATGTAGATGCCTTCTATTCCCTTTGCAGATAGAGTCCTGGCTTCATTTCATTCTTGGCTAGGAAGGCTGATCCCACCTACCTACCAGCTCAGGCTCTGGGCTTCTTGGTTCCCTTCAGGCATTTGGCATGGGTTGGTGGGCCTCTGGTTCCCAGGGAAGCCTCTGGAGAGAGGAAGGCTAGGGACTGTCCAGCTCCATCAGAGAGAAGTTAGGGCACCAGCACACCCTCCATACCCCTCCATGCCCCCACCAGCACAGCACAGGAACAAGCCTGGCAGGGACCATTTGCTAGTTAGCACCCCTCCCCCCCCCCCATCAGGACCCTCCACTCCCTCCTTGTGTAACCCTTCCCCCCCCCCCCCCCCCCCCGGGGAGAAATGAGGCCAAAAGTTCATGCCTCTGAACAGATGGTGAGAGCTACTATTAAACAGTTTATAGTTAGTTGCCTCTCTTACCCCAAGTCTTGGCTTTGGAAGATTCAAAGGAATAAACATGTATGAATCTATGATAAAATCCATTGCCTACTCCCTGCAGGACATACCCCCATCTCCCCTTTTTCAGCTCCAAGCTCTCACACTAGGTGGTGGGAGACAATCTTTGGGACTGTATGGTCCCACAACAACCTGAAGTGAACCTGGTACCTTGGCCTGGACTCTCTCACTCCTCTTGGGAAATGGAAGTTTCCTTGTATGGGCAGTGGGGGTGATACCAGCTACTGCTCATTGAGCCATACGTGTGGTGCTGGGCCAAGTGCTTTAAGTCCGCCTTTTGATCTTCACAACCCACTGGGGGACCAGACATGTTATGTCCATTCTTAGCAAAAACACAGGCTTGAAGACATTTAAAAAGTTGCCCGTGGGGCGCCTGGGTGGCGCAGTCGGTTAGGCGTCCGACTTCAGCCAGGTCACGATCTCGCGGTCCATGAGTTCGAGCCCCGCGTCGGGCTCTGGGCTGATGGCTCAGAGCCTGGAGCCTGTTTCCGATTCTGTGTCTCCCTCTCTCTCTGCCCCTCGCCCGTTCATGCTCTGTCTCTCTCTGTCCCAAAAATAAATAAACGTTGGAAAAAAAAATTTTTTTAAATAAAAATAAAAAAATAAAAAAAAATAAAAAAAATAAAAAGTTGCCCGTGGTTCCACAACTAGGAAGTGGTAGAACCAGGCTTCAAGTCGAGTCGTGTGACTCTGAAGCCACTGGGCTGAGCTTCTTCCTCACCTGCCAGCCACCAGCCAAACTTGAGATCATTCTTCTCATCTCTCTGATGCTCCAGGGCCTCTCCTCCCTGGGCCCAGTTTGTTTATAGGCCTACAAAACTGATAGGCCCACAAGTGTACTCAGACCTTTTACTAAAGCCCGAGGAGTTTCCAAGCTTGAGAGTTTTACAGCTGAAGGAGCATAAGCAAAGATTTCTCTTCTTGATTAAAGATGGGGCAACATGGGGCGCCTGGGTGGCTCAAATCGGTTAAGCGTCCGGCTTTGGCTCATGATCTCCCGGTTCGTGAGACCAAGCTCTGGGTCGGGCTCTGTGCTGACAGCTGAGAGTGTGGAGCCGGCTTCAGATTCTGTGTCTTCCTCTCTCTCTTCCCCACCCCCACTCACACTCTGTCTCTCTTCCAAAAAAAACAAACATTAAAAAAAAATTGTTTAAATACAGGGCGACACTTAGATGGGGTGCCTGGCTGGCTCAGTCAGTACAGCATGTGACTCCTGGTCTTGGGGTTGTGAGTTTAAGCCCATGTTGGGCCTAGAGTTTACTTTAAAAAAAATGTTTTTAAATATGGTGTAACATTTCAAAACCCAGTTTCAATTCCATCCTGTTCTGCCAGTCTTGACCGGTGCCTCCTATCAAGCCCAGGGGGCTCTGGGTCAACTCTTGAAACCTCTTTCTGCAGGTACTGCTTTGGTCTTTGGTAACCTCCTTGAAAAGAGGCCTTGCACTCTTACTGGAAAATCCATGTAAAATAAACCTATTTGGGGAGGGAGGTGCAGGAACCTCTGTTAAACAAAATCATTAAGAACATTTTATAACTTACTGTGTTCTGTAGATAACACTAACCCTATCAGGGAGAGGACTGGCCAAGGCACCAGTGAGGCCAGTTAGGAAGGAATGTTTTTCTGCCATCTTTCCTTCCTAATTCCACACCAGCTTCTCAGAGCAAAAGTTGGCTGTAGGCTAACTTCACAGGCTCTCTAGGGGCAAATCCTAGCCAGGTGCCTTTTCCAAACTGCTTCCACGTACTTGGAATTTTCCTGGGAAGTCAGCATTAGGACAGAGGTAGCACTTTTCTCGCTGGAAAATAATCTCCCCCATTCTTGGGCCTTCCTTCTTCCTCCTCATGCGCAGCCAGACTCTGGGAACCTTCTTTGGGAGCCTACATCTGCGTCTTAGGTCTTCCTCTCCAGCCTTTTCCCCCTGGCCTGGTTTCATCTGCTCCAGAACTCCCATCATGCCCATTATTAAGACCACAACCGTCCCTTTCTCCCAACCCACGTTCTGAGGAGAAAAATGGCTCAGGTCTGGGTTAGGCTGGCCATAGGGAGGGAGCCAAATGGGCATATCCCACTCTTCTTTCTTTCTTTCTTTCTTTCTTTCTTTCTTTCTTTCTTTCTTTCTTTCTTTCTCTCTCTCTCTCTCTTTCTTTCTTTTTTTTAAATTTAATTTATTTTTTAAATTTACATCCAAG
Source organism: Puma concolor (assembly GCF_028749965.1). NCBI lineage: Eukaryota > Metazoa > Chordata > Mammalia > Carnivora > Felidae > Puma > Puma concolor. The sequence goes on from NC_141677.1 coordinate 60,611,868, forward strand.
GGAGTTAGCATATAGTGCAACAATGATTTCAGGAGTAGATTTAGCCTGCCCTTTTCTAGGGTCACTGAGGCTGGCATCTCAGGGACAGTGGTTAGGGCCAGCTTCAGCTCCGCTCTGTGGGCGCAGGCCAATCAGACTAGGCTAGTCCCCCCTCCCCCTCGCTCTCCCGCCAACCCGCTTGCGGCGCCCTGCGAGTCACAGCCAAGCCCCTTTCCTCTCAGTCAAGCTTGTCAGTCTCAAGCCAGCCCCGCCCTGGGGGAGGGGGGCTGTCAGTCATCGGTAAGCCACGCCCCCTGGGGGGCGAAGCCAGTCAGCGCAGAGTCCCGCCCCTCCTCTGGCCCTTGTCAATCAAAGTTAGGCTGGGCTCCACCTCCTTTCTGTTTCCCAGGCAACGGCTTTATCGCCGCTGGCCGGAAATGCAATTGTTCATCCCTACCTGAGCTAGGAACCTACTATCAGGTCCGCTTTCCGGGTGTCCTCGGTCCCGGACCGTTACAGCCGCCAGATCGCCTCCCTCCTTTCCAGTTTCGAAGTTCACGAGCGCCCCAGCGCCCGCCCTTTGACTTCCTGCCCGGAAATCCGCGACGTTTTCGAGGAATCGCGCGATGCCTCTCCTGGGTCCCAAGCCCGGATTTTTCCGCGGCCTACCCGACTATTGGCCCTGCCACTTGCGCTTGCATCCCACAGTTCAGGAAACGTTTACTGAACTGCTAAGAGTGGCTCTATGCTCGGTGCTGGGTAGAAATGGCCTGTTGGGTGAACAGAGTCCTTCCCTATATGCAGGGACACAGCCTGTGCCCAGCAGTCATTAAGATGTCTCTCCCCCTCCCCTCTACGTCAATCTCCCTGCCTGTTACAGCGATCTGGGTTTTGCTGCTGCTGCGGAGGCATTCTTTTGCTAGGAATTGTGGAGGAATCTTGGCCCAGTTGCATCATACCCTCCAAGGGAACTTCCTGGGCAGCTCCCTCCTTTCTTTCTAAATATACACACCTTTTTCCTCATGGGCAGTCCTCCCAACTCAGGCTACCAGAAGGATAACCGCAGGCCCCAGTTTGGGGCCCCAGCCTCCTCCAGCTTTTTCTTTCCTCCTTCCAATCTGAAACCAGCAAGGTTCTGAAAACTGAATAACAACCCTTAGAGCAGAGGAGGAACCCTGCATAGCTTGGGCTACAAACACAGCCCCTCCCTGCCCAACCCCATACATCCAACAGGGAAGTAAACCCGTCCCCCTTTTTTTTTTTCAATATATTTTTTTAGTGTTCATCTATTTTTGAGACAGAGAGAGACAGCGGGGGAGGGGCAGAGAGAGAGGGAGACACAGAATCCGAAACAGGCTCCAGGCTCCGAGCTGTCAGCACAGAGCCCGACGCGGGGCTCGAACTCACGAACCGTGAGATCATGACCTGAGCCGAAGTCGGACGCTCAACCCACTGAGCCACCCAGGGGCCCCATTATCTTCACTTTTTTAGAACAAATTGTGATAAAACACACATAACACAAAATTTGCCATCTTAACCGTTTTTCGATGTATAATTGGTAGTGTTAAGTATATGCACATTGTTGTGAGACAGGTCTTCCTAACTTTTTCATCTTGCGCATTTGAAACTCTGTACCCATTAAACAACAGCTCGTATATTCACTTTTTTATGCCCACACCACCCCTAGTACCGCCTGACTCACAGTAAGTACTCAATACATGTTTGCTGAATAAATGAATGTAGAATGCAAAAGAGCCCTTAAAGCTCACTCATAGGTTGGTCCTAGGTAAGATCACCAGCAGTGTCTCTCAATCTATTTCATTACTCCTCAGCAAACCTAAAATATGTCGCAGATTCACAAAAGAAACAATGGTTCGCATCTTTAGTGACTTTCAGCCTGGACGATGGGCGAGCATATCCTCCCCGGGAGGCATATCAGAACCTTGGGGCTTGAAAGGTCCCTCAGGCAAGGTGAAGCTTGCTCTAGCTGTGTCCCTACATGTGATGGCCAGTGAGAGGAGGGGCTCAGCCCCCTCTCTTTTCCAGGGCACCAAGGCACAGTGGGGTGGGGGAGCTGCTGGGTAGTAGTGATGTAAGATTAAGCATCACCCTACAATATACCTGGAAGCATTCCTTTTTATGATACTCAAGCCCTCTGCCGGGTCAGATTCTTCCTGCTGGATTTGCTTTCACTGCTAGTGATTTTCTTCCAGCACCCCATTTCTGCAAGCTGGCTTCTGACACCTAAAGCCCCAGGCTGTCAGACTACCCTGCTGCTATCTGATCTCTGAGTTGTGGGTAAGATTCAAGTTCTTTTTCTTTGGCCGAATCAGATGACTTCCATTCACTTGTCCCAAACTTTCCAAGACCACTAGAGGCTTGCTGTGTAAAGGAAACAGACTCCCTAAATCTGTGGTTTCCCAACCGTGTGCTTAGGCACCCCAGAGCACTACAGTGAATTAGTTAGGACTGTGGCAAGATATTTTCAGTTTTCCAGAGAAGCCCAGCATACTCCACATAGGCTGGACACTGCACAAACTGCTAACTCAAGTTCGTGGTTTCAAAATTAGATTGTGCTGCATTACTTTCAATGCCTTTGGGCAAAACCGGGTTTTTAATGTGCCAAAAAGCAAGAAGTACACAAAAATCAATGGGGCAGAGGCAATGAGGGTGACTGCAGCCAAGCTGGTTCCAAGTGTGGACAAGTTTTGCAGATCTCAACAGGTGCACACATCCTGTTAGTAAGTAATCAAGGTTACGAATTATATAAAAATATTCTCCCCCCTCCTGCAATGTATGTGGATTTGTTTTTCAAACAGGTACAAAGGAGTTAGGACAGAAATATGTACTGAATTGCTTGGACCTAAGTACTTACACAGAACTGTTAGATATTTCTTTTGGCCTAGGGTACTGTGAAGCAAATTGGGAAACTAAAGGTCCTATAGGAACCCACAGAAAGTTTGAGAACACTTGCCCTAAATGCATGAAGGAAGAAATGAAGGCATGAGGGAGTACCACTAGGTTGTACTGGGTCTCAGACCTGCCCTCTACCATCTCCAGGCACCGTGCCTTTGTAGGAAATTTTCTCGTATCGAATTCTTGATAATTCTTTGTGGGAAGTTCTAACCTCGTTTCAGCGTTCCAGGTTGTTCACACAATGTGATCAGAGGGTGGTGGAGAGTCCCGAGGGACTGGGAATGGTGGCGGTAACTTAGAAGCCAGAGCCTGGTTGGCGGGGCCAGCTGAGAGCCGAAGCAGAGGAGAGAATGAAGGCCGAGGAAACTGGGGCCGCTGCTTGCCCGGCTCTGCTCTGCATTAGGGGGTGGGGAGCCAAGCCTCCTTAGGACACTCCCTCCCCGAGACCTGCCCCCCATTGCGTCCCCTGGAGGCCACACTGGGTCCGTTGGCTCTGACGGACAAGCTATCGCCTCACCACTGGGAATCTGAGGACCTTTGAGCCCCAAATCGTCCCGTGGAAAGGAGGGGTGGCTGCCAATGGGGCCCCACTCAGGGATGCGCTTCTCCCTCCGTCCCCGCCCGCATCCTCAGGTGACTAGCGGACGCCTTTCCGGAGCGGAGACGGCGGAGCCGGCGGGTCCCTGGCTCCCCGGCTCATACATTAAAGATGCCGAGGCGCCGGGACTGCGGTGCCACAAGCATGAAGACAAATTTTTAATCCCGAGCAAGAAGATGCCGGGAGATGGGGGGCGCGGGAGAAAAATGAATTAGGTTTTTATTATGTGTTTTATTATGCTGTAATTGAACAGGATTAGGTGAGAATACAATATATTTCTGGGGCGGCTGGAGGGGGAAGGGGGCGGGAGAGAGGCTTCCAGCGAGGGAGCGAGAGACAGCGAAGCCCGCGGAGAAGACGCGGTTCCAGAAAGCAGCGGTTCCCAGGGGAGGGCAAGAGCGGCGCGTATCGCGTCCGGGGCTGGCGGGGGGTGGGAGTGGGGCACAAGCGTGACCAGCACCCCCAGCCCCCGCAGTTTGGGCCACACGGGGATGGGTGAGGGGGACTGTATCGGTAGGACTAGGTTAGCTACAGGTCCCGCTAGTATATGCTGGAGGGGGTGGGGGTGGGGCGGGCTTGAGAGCCGGAGGGGCTGGGAGCTCACAAACCCGCTCCAGAAGGGAAACTGAGTCGCAGAGGCCAAGGGGCGCAGCTGTGAAAGACAAGGCGCTCTGGAGTCGTTAGGGTCCCCGAAAGCCTGAGAATCCACACTTGCTTCTCACATCTCTGCCCTGCACACGTCGGGCACAGGCCTTGTAGGTCAGCAACATCTCGGAGCGCCCATCTAGCGCCAGGTCCTTCCTTACTGCAGGGCGACCCCTCCTATGCAGGGCCATATCCCGTCCCACTCCTGTCACCTCCGAAAAGATCCATTCTCTACTCAGGTCTAACCCAGCACCCCCACCCACCCAGCCCTGCGCCCCCGGGGGGCCTCCTCAGGGAAAGGGCACCCAGGTGAGCCCCCCCGCGCTGGGCTGAGCTAACCGCCCTCCACCCCTGGAACCGCCTCCCTCCCCGGAGCTCTCCTCTCGGTCCGCGCAGGCCGGGCAGCTTCATTAAGGGCCGCCGCCAGCTCCGCGCCTCACCTGCTGCAGCGCCCCTCGCGCTCCACCGGGGACCCGCTCCTGGCGGTGATGAAGAGGCCCATTAGCCGCTTCTACCTTTAGGGCGGACTGGGCCGCTCTCCCCACCTCCCAATTAGGACATTAGAAACCGTCAACCAAGATTAATCGTTGCCCGGCTCCGGGGCAGGGAGATGAGCCCAGATACCGCGGCGGCGCCGCGCACTCCGCTCGGGCCAACTTGGTGTGCGCCCGGCGTACCACCTGCCGCCGCCGGCCCGCCCCCCGCCCCCTAGGCTCGCCTGAAACTCTCAGGTGAGCCCCACGGTGGGGTCCGGAGTGTCAGAGGCCGGAACCCTAGTCTCTGCTGGGTCTCCGTCCTGGGCGCGCTCCAAGGCAAGGCGCGTTGGGGAGGAAGGTGCGCCCTCTCCAGGAGACTCCCTCCCCCACCCCGTTTTCCCAAAGACTCCACTGAAGGGCTTCTGGTCTTCAATGATGGACTGACTGACCATCGCGCTCTCAGAGAGGCTTCCCGGACCCTCTCTTCTCCAAGTGAATCCCTCCTCTTATTCTCGCTCATTACTCGTCGTATTTTTCAGTAGGTGTACCGTATGTGTGCTTTTGCTTTCATTTGTGTGGTTAGATCATTGCTGTCTGTCTCCCCCCACTGGACTATGGGCTCCAGGGAGAAGTACCGTGGTTTGGCTCACCTTGGGCTCTGGAGCACCTTCAGTAACCGTGTGTTGAACGAGTTAGTGGGCAACAGGCGTTCCCTGTGTCTTTACTGAAACATCTGCTTCCTGCGCAAGCCCCCTCCGTTCGCGTCTCAAACACGGTCTTAGCACCTGCACTCTTCCTTCTAGTTCCTATCATAATTGCGACTTATTAATTATTTCCATGATTATCCATTCAATGTCTTCTTCCCCTTGAGGCCATAAGCTCCCCCAGGGTCAGGCAGGGGCTGGGCACACAGCTGCACCCCCAGGCCTGCCAGCCGGACTCCGCACTTTGTCTGACAGATTGTTGTGTCTGAGGGCACAGGAGCTCTAGAGCGCTTCCAACCCCATTCTTTGCAGACTCTGTGGCCTGAAGAGGCAACGTGACTTGCCTGAGGTTACACAGCTAGCTAGAAGCAAAACTAGGATGAAAACAACTTTTCTCTCTAACACGCTCTGATTTTTCTCCTAAGGTCTCATCATCGGGGACCCTGGGGAAGCCCCTTCTTAACTCTAAGGTCTCCAAGCCTTGGGGGGGCCTTGGGGGTGATCCTAGGTATCTCTTCTTTGGGAGATGGTGGTGATCCAGAACTAAACCCATCCCCCTCCCTGCAGGGTATGGGGTTCGAGGCCCGGAGACACCCGATACCCTGTGTCAACAGGGGCAAATACTTTCAGTTAAGTTTCAACTTTAGTTTATCTTCCCTGGAGGTAAAACTAGGGGATCCCCCTCTACCGCCCTGGAGGGATGTGAATTATCTCTGGTCTCCTTTCCCCCCCTCCCCCCCCACCAAAGTAGCAGGGGGAAAAATAATGATTTGGAAGCAGAAAATGAAAGGAATACAGAGGAAGTGCTAAGACACAGAGAGTGGGGGCCTGAGATTTTCCTCCCCCCATCACCCCCCCTCACACACACACACACACCCCGTGTCACCTCTCCAGACCCCATACACTCTAGGGGGAGGGCGCGGGACTGGGTTTGGGGATAGGGGTAAGATCAATACTTCACTGGGTTTTGATGACCGCAGGCTTTCACCTTGCAGATAATGGGGTGAGCGGCGGTAAACTCTCACCGACAGAGCGGGCTCCCCCGGCCTTAATGAGATAATCAATACTTGTTCTCGGCTTAATTTCCATCTAATTGCTCTTTAACGACGCCGGATAATGGGCCGCCTCCTGTGAGGAGAGAGCTGGCTGGGAATCCGACCCGCCTCGGACTCCCGCCCCCCTCCCCCGGGCGGGGTGCCCTCGTGCAGGTGGGATGGGGGCGCACCCGGCTCCCGGGCGGGGCTGGAGCTCCCTCCTCCGGCCTCCTCGCCGGGTGCTGCCACCTGCCTGCGGTGTTCTCGGCCTCCGCAGGGGGCGCTCCAGGCCTCGGCTGCGGGATCCCAGGCAGGGCGCCCAGTTCTAGGCTCCGGGCCATTCACCTGACTGGGACACGGAACCGCGCGGTGCCCTCGCTCCCCCAGACCTAGCCTCATCCTCCCTGCTACCCACCGGGCCAGGCAAGTGGAGGCTGAGCCCCCGCGCCGAGGTGAAGGGCCTCTGAACGAGTCCTTTCCTCCTTGTCCTTCTCCCGTCCTTGCACTGTGGGGCGCCGTGTCCGCGAGGCTTTAGGTAAAATGCTGCACCTAAGAAAGGCTCCGATCCATTTTTTTCCTGTGAGCTAGCTGGGCTACGTCCTGCACAGGAAGCTGGTTGGTTACCACAGACCCCTCAGACCAGGAGCGGGGAGGGGCAAGAAGGGAGGAAGGCATGGGTGGGACCCCTAGGCCTCATGGCCCAGAGGCTCACATTGTCCCCCAGCTCAGACGGCCACCCGCTCTCCATTCGCCAGAACCCCCCACCCCAACCCCCCATAGCCAGGAGACTTCCTGTCAATACCAGCAGCTCAGGTATCAGCCATCACTCTCTCACCTTCTACCTACCTGTCTCAGCACTAGGAGCACCTGGAGAGGCCTTCCCCAAGGCCTCTCGAAGGTCCTGGCATCTCAGGAGACTGATCCCGTCTCCCCCCTCCCCCAGGCTCATAGCTCTGGTCTTCTATTAATACTAACCCCGAGGCGCTTTGGCCTCAGGTGCCCAAATGCTTTAACCGAGGATGTGCCCCATCACCTCCCCGCCTCCCGATTTTCTGCTGACTGGACATATACTCACCTGCATCTCTACTGCTTGGCTCTTGAATATGGGGCATTTAAACTTATAAACCACCAGCTGCAGTTCTGGCTCTAGCTGCCCTGAAGGTAGCGGATAAAGATAAGAGTGACAGTGTCAGGACAGTGTGATGGTAGAATCGTGCCCGGGCAGCCCCAGGTTCAAGTCTTGACTTTGTTGCTTACTGGTCAGTGTGGCAGTGGGCAAACTTACCTACCGGTCTGAACCCCAGTTTCCTTATTTATTCTTTTAATGTTCATTCATTTAAACTTTTTTAAAAGTGTATTTATTTTTAGAGACAGAGCAGAGGAGGGGCAGAGAATCTCAAGCAGGCTCTGTGCTCTCAAGCGTACAACTTGATCTCACGAACCGCGAAATCATGACCTGAGCTGAAACCAAGAGTTGGACTGAGCCACCCAGGAGCCCCAGTGTTTATTCGTTTGAGACAGAGACAGAGAGAGCACGAGCAGAGGAGGGGCAGAGAGAGAGGGAGACACAGAATCCAAAGCAGGCTCCAGGCTCTGAGCTGTCAGCACAGAGCCTGTCACGGGGCTTGAACCCACAAACTGTGAGATCATGACCTGAGCCAAAGTCTCAGATGCTTAAACAACTGAGCCACCCAGGTGCCCCCTCAGTTTCCTTACTTAAAAAGTAACTTTCAGCTCAAGTCATGATCTCACAGTTTGTAAGTTCGAGCCCCGCATCGGGCTCTGTCCTGACAGCTCAGAGCCTGGAGCCTGCTTCAGATCTGTGTCTTCCTCTATCTTTGCTCCTCTCCTGCTTGTGCGCTCTCTCTCTCTCTCTCTCTCTCTCTCAAAAATAAGCATTAAAAAAAATAAGTAAGTTTTTTTTTAATTTTTTTAACGTTTATTTATTTTTGAGACAGAGAGAGACAGAGCATGAATGGGGGAGGGTCAGAGACAGGGAGACACAGAATCCGAAACAGGCTCCAGGCTCTGAGCTGTCAGCACAGAGCCCGGCGTGGGGCTCGAACTCACGGACCGCGAGATCATGACCTGAGCCGAAGTCGGCCACTCAACCGACTGAGCCACCCAGGTGCCCCCAAAAATAAGTAAGTTTAATAAGCCTACCTTACAAGGCATTGTAAGTCTGCAACAAGCTAATGTATGTAAATTGCCGGCCACCGTGCCTGGCACACTGGAACCTTTGCTCAGCGGTAGCTGTTGTTGTTGTTGCTATTGCCTTTTGGAGCCAAAGACCGATCTAGTTCGAGGATCATATCCGCAAAGGTTACAGGGGCAGGCAGGAGTCTTCAGTGAGGCAAACTGGTCCCACCATCAGGACTAGGGTGAGCTGGAGAGGGCCAGACCCACCTAAAACAGCAGCCACTACTTATGCTCAGTGGTTGCTAAGTGGACCAGATTCCCCAGGTTTTCTTTTCTCTCCCCCCACCCCCACTCCCTCTTTTTTAGCAGCACCAGCGGCTTGATAGCTTGATATCAGCTTGACTTTTCTTACCTCCCTATCTCAGCACTAAGAGCAGCAGGGAGTTCTCCCCCAGGCCTCCCTGAGCATCCTGGCCTGCCGACGCTGCCCCCCACATTCTGGATTTTTATGCTGAAATATTGGCAATTAGTTAGAAACCCAAAAACCCTGTGCCAAATACAACATGTCCGAAGGCTGAATACACCCTCGTCTCTCAGAGGAAACTGAGGTTCAGATGGGTCGCAGCTGCTGGCAAAGCTGACGGGAAGCCTGGATGCTAAGTTCAAGTAGGAACTTCTGTGAGGCCCTTCCCACACTATCGGCCTTTTCAGCTGCCGCTCGCTGCAGATGCTGCCAGTGGCTGGGCCAGTGGCACGGTAGCCTTCGCTCTTGGGCTAAATCCAAATTCTTTAGAAATGTAGACAGCCGCGCGGCGCGAAGTCACGTCTCGGGACCCTTGGAGATCTTCGCTTTTAGCTTAAAGCACCATTTTGTACCCATTTCTTGAACTCAACCGCAGTGTGATTCTACTCAATGAATTCCCCACTTGGGTCTCCCTTTAATGGGGGGACCGAACCAGCAGGAGGTTCGCTAGCCATGGTTCTCCTGTGCCCTCTCTTGGTACCTCTCTTCCTGCACCTTAACCCACTGGGGAAGAGGAGAGAAAGTGCACAAGTGTGTCCGGAGTTTCATGTGGCTTCATACTGACATGTGAGGCTTATGGACTTTTGGACATGCTCAGAGGTTCATGCTGAGTCTCGTGTTTGTTCTTTTTTTAATTTTTTTAAGTCCATTTATTTATTTTGAGAGGGAGAGAAGCAGAGGGAGAGGGAGAGAGAGAATCCCAAGTAGGCTCTGTGCTGTCAACATGGAGCCCGCCATGAACCGAACCATGAGAACATGACCTGAGCCCAAATCCGCAGTCTGACTCCCGACCTCGGTTGGGAGAGCCCCGTGTTTGTTCTTTACCGCCCGTCCTTTCTAACATGTTTGTTCTGTTAGTGTTGAGTTGCCCACACTGAGCAGAGATGGCGGTTACTCTTTGCCTAGGATTATACTCACCTTATTCTGATTCTTGCCCGGGGTCAAGAGGTTTCTACGTGGTGTGGTTGCCTAAAAGCCAAGTAGTTCCTAATAGTGTTCTTTCTGTCTTCCATCAGCCCTTGAGAAAACATCCTACCATTTCTTCTTTGGAGTTCTGAGCATACATTTCCCAGATTCTTCCTTGGTTTCAGGGAAACCTTGGTTTCAGTTCGGAGAAGTCTCGGATGTTATTAACCTATTGCCCAACTCCCCACAGAAGCCAACACTGAACTGTGATACGTCAAAAGCAAAGGTTAAAAGTGGGGTATGAGCAAAGGATACGGTCACAAACAAGTGTAGTTTGGGGTCCAAAATCTTTTCCTGGTCAAATGGTCTTGATGGGGCTTCCAGACAGATGGCCTTACAGGGGTCATCTTAGTTTTGGTTCCTCAGAAATCACATCCCGAGACAAGGTTTGAGTAGAAGTTGTTTATTTGGCAAACCCCCCAGAGAACACAGTGAGGGAGAAGGGAAGTGAGGGGGGCGGGGCGGAAACAAATAGAGGGTGCATCAGTGAGTGAGTTACCACTGTGGGTAACTGGGGCTCAGTCCCACTGGAGCCTTTCTGGAAGACCAGACAGAATACACCTCAGAATTATCCCACTGAAAGGAAATGAAGCAGAGGTATTTACCCTTCAACTCCTGCCCCTCACCTGATATGGCTTGCTCTTGGGTTAACTCTGGCATTTTTAGCCTGCCCTGCTACCTGAGCTCACTCTAGGGGCTCAGACCCACGAGACTGTACAGGAATGAACTGTCTGCAGGTAAACTTTGGGGTGGCCAAGAGTAAATGCGTGGGGCATGGACCGCATCTGCAGCAGGGGGAGACTTGTGCTCCAGGCTGGCCAGGCCTTGGCCATCTGATTAATTCTCGTTGAGCATATCACTCAAGCAGAGTCAATGAAATGTGACCCTGTGATTTGACATATTGATGCTTTTTTTTTCTGGGAGCCATAAATATGATGCAGGCTGAAGCTGTTTCTGGCCTTCTTCCCTGACTGCTTGGAAGAAAATGCTAGGGGCGCCTGGGTGGCTCAGTCAGTTAAGCGACCGACTTCAACTCAGGTCACGATCTCGCGGTCCGTGAGTTCGAGCCCCGTGTCGGGCTCTGGGCTGATGGCTCAGAGCCTGGAGCCTGCTTCGGACTCTGTGTCTCCCTCTCTCTCTGCCACTCCCCCATTCATGCTCTGTCTCTCTCTGTCTCAAAAATAAATAAACGCTAAAAAAACATTAAAAAAAAAAAAGAAAATGCTGGAAGTGGATTCATCAGTTTGGTTGTACTGGTGTGACATTCAGGAGAGAGGTCTGGGCCAGCGGTGGAAATTTGGGTATCATCTGGACATATAAAATAATGGTAGAATAAATAAAGGATCACTGTAGATGTCTCAGCAGGAAGTTATCTCGTTGGCCTCACTTACAGAAAATTGTCTTCAAGTAAAAAGCAAGGCAAGACTGAAGAGCCTGCCACTTTGGAGAACATCACTTGTCATTACCAGGTCTTTCCTTCTGAGTATGCCATAATGAACAGTTGACCTCCACCAGTGACCCTGGGACTCCGCCCTTGCCCCCAGCTGCCCCAACAGGTAGATGTTGAGTGTGAAAATGTATATTTAGCTTTCTTGACAACTAGCCTCCTTTCCCTTCAATGATTTTTTTTTTTTAGATTTTATTTTTTAAGTCATCTCTAAACCCAATGTGGGGCTCAAACTCACAACCCCAAGATCAAAAGCTGCATGTGGCACCGACTGAGCCAGCCAGGTGCCCCTCCCTTCAATGACTTTCGATAGTAACTTAAAAAGCAACTTATATACTAAATGACATTTGGTTCAGTGTTATAGATTCTACAAGTTGTTCCCCTGGCATGTGCTTTAGTCTCCCATACCCCAGAAGACCCACTTATTCACCTCATAGTACACAAACCTATACATGTAATAAAATTTCAATTATAAACACACACACACACACACACACACACACACACACACACACACACCACATGAATGTATGTAAAAATTAGTGAAATCTGAATAAGGTCCATAGTTTGGTTAGCAGTTAATAGTATTGTAGCAATGTCAATGTCTGGGTTCTGTTAATTATACTATGGTTATATAATATGGTTTCATTGGGGTCAGGTGGGTGAGGGTACATGGGCACTTTCTGTGCTATTTTTTTTATGTGTATTTATTTATTTTGAGAGAGAGAGAAAGAGAGCCAGCTGGGGGGGGGGGGGAGAGAGAGAGAGAGAGAGAGAGAGAGAGAGAGAGAGAGAGAGAGAATCCCAAGCAGGCTCTGCATTCTTTTTTTTAAATTTTTTTTTTTTAACGTTTGTTTATTTTTGAGACAGGGAGAGACAGCATGAATGGGGGAGGGTTGGAGAGAGAGGGAGACACAGAATCTGAAACAGGCTGCAGGCTCTGAGCTGCCAGCACAGAGCCTGACGCGGGGCTCGAACTCACAGACCGCGAGATCATGACCTGAGCCGAAGTCGGATGCCTAACCGACTGAGCCACCCAGGCGCCCCAGGCTCTGCATTCTTAGCACAGAGCCAGACTGGGGGGTTTCAAACTCAGAAACCGTGAGTTCATGACCTGAGCTGAAAAGTCAGATGCTTAACTGACCAAGCCACCCAGGCACCCCTGTGCTATTTTTGAAACTTCTATGCAAATGTTAAATTATTTCAAAATAAAGTGTTTTTTTTTTTTTTTAATCCAGGGGAGGAAATCCTTGTGGACTGGCCATCTTAGATCTTAGGCTCTACAATATTTACTTAATGGCTAAAATTGAAAAGACTGCCAATACCAAGTGTTGGCAAGGATGTGGCACAATGGGAGCTCTCATTAATTGCTGGTGACTATGTAAATTGATAGAATCACTTTGGGAAAATGGTTTGGTAATAACTGCTAATGTTGAATGCGTGTATATCACATGAAGCAGCTATTCCATTCCTAGGTGTATCGCAATTTATATATAAATCAAAAGCAGGTAAAATTAAAATATGAAGTTAGAAATGGTTACCTAGTGGGGAAAGGAGGGATTAATGGCTGTGATGGGACATGAGGGTTTCTGGCGGTTTTAACAATGTTCTATTTCTTGACCTGGATGATGATCACATGGGTATTAATTTTGTAATGATTAATTGGCCTATATCTCTATTTTGTGCACTTTTTCTGTTTGTCTTTTATACTTCAAAATGGGAAAAAAGTGAAAAAAAAGAACAAGAAATGTAGAGAGAACCTAAATGACTTAAACATCCTTTCTAAGTTTATTAATTCAAAATATGGCCAAGTCATCAGGTCAGATGGAGCTACAGTCTCCATCTCAAAGGTGGATGGGACACTGAGGGTGGGACAGAGAGAGTTGCATCCTGGGATATAGGAAGAGTAAACTAAAGAAAGCTTCACCTGATCTCTCTCTGCATGTCTTAAAGCTCATTTTCCTTGACTTATTGCCTAGGTATTCCAGACAGCTCGTCTCCTGAGTATTCCAACTTTTATTTGGTAATATTATTTGTAGCCACATTATAATGTGTATCTGCCCACCTGGCTGTCCCAACTTTCTAAATTTATCTCAACATCCTAAATCTACCTATAAAAAATAGCCTCTAATTTTTTATTATGGAAAATAAATTTTACAAAATAAAGGAATAGTGAGCTGTATACTCAACGATTTGCCTCATTCTGAATTGTCTTAAGGTGTTTGCTGATGATATATATGGCAAATATTTACACAGCAATGATTAGTATCCAGATCCTTCTCCTTTTCACTTAACCTTGTTTTCCTACACATATTTTGACTAAGTTCACCTATTTGCCATCATTGATATCTACAAGGTATTCCATCTTAATTATCTGTTGAGCCTTCTTTGACTTAACTGGTTCTAATGTTCTCAGAAAACACAATTCCTCCGTATCTGTCTCTCATGGGTCAGTTTGGACCATTTGTTTCACTTCTGCCTCTTCATCAAAGTGGCAACCCCCCTATTTTCACCAGCCATGTCAAAAGAGGCTGGTGTCAGGTTGGAAGGTGTGATCCCTCCCAAGTAATTTCTTACCGGGTTACACACTGATCTTTTACCCTTGTTTCTTCTTCTGCTGTTCATCTGTACAAGACCCATTTCATTCTGTCATTATATCTAACAACTATTTCATGGGTCAGTGGCTGAAAGTGAAGATACGATAGCCTGTGAACTCCAGGCTATGAATCATGGTGGAAAGCAAACTACATTCTATGCCTCCTCCTCTCAGTACAAGAGTCTACAGTCAAGGGTGGGGAAGAGAAAGAGGCAGTACTATGTATTCTTCAAAACACTGAATGGGAATAGATGTTGTTGAATGTGTTTTGCAGTCTGAATTGGATAGTGTCAGATGATGAGGCTCTGGGAACATAGCTAGACTTTCAAATTGTCTTTTGCAAAAAAAAAATCCCTTCTAAAATATTTTTTACAATATGTGGTGTTTTTCCAGGAACACATCTTTACTTAATAAAAGCCGATCTGTAGCGTCAACATCTTTGGCGCCTACTGTATGCACGGTCTTGTTCTCATCGCCAACCGCATGCCCACCAGAGGGCGCTCGTTCCCCGTCTATCCAGCCTTCAGCGACTCCGAAAGTCTAAATTAAACTTGACTTTCACACACAGGAAGTCTTTCACATTTAATCCCCAAATATTTACCAAGAATTTACTGTGCTGCTAGGCGCAGGGCTAGGTGCACAAGATACAGTGAAGAGTCAGACACGATTCCTAATGTCAAACGCTTAGAGCATAGCAAATACTGAAAGCAAACAACCGGCTACAGTAAAGTGGGGTAAGTGAAGGGTTTGTAGGTCCGGGGAGTTTGCTGTTTAAATACTGGCTCCAAGTCTTAGAAGCCGGTAACAATTCATTTTGAGATCCCCGACTGCTTCCCCTCTGTATACTGGGAGTGATCACCCTCAAGGCATTTTGTAATTCAGAGTCAGACTTCCCTGAGTGGCTCCATTAGTCAGTTCCGCAATTTCAAGTCCCTTCCTACCCACTCTCCTGTTTTTCTCAGGACTTCCTGCAGTTTTCTTATAGTTCACATCTGCCCCAGGTCAACATTTCAGTTGACCCCAGGGCAAAAGACTGGGGATTACCCACAAATATCTGCCATCGCCGGCCCCGCCCATTCTTTTTCCGGTTTAAAACCCGCGGGCCTTTCCTGCTCCGAATTCCTAGGCTTCCTGTTCAGGTTCTCGCGATGGTTGTGAGATCTCGCGCGAAGTTTGCTCCCTGTCCCTCCGGAGTTTGGGGAACACGGTGACTGTGTATCTGTTTTCGCCCACCTCATCAGAGCCTCCTCTGGCCAGGAGTGACGTGCACGCGGCTAGGGAACCCCTAAGTGGAAGGGCTTGTCCAAGTTGAGGTCCGGACTGACAGTCCTAGACCGCATCAGGGGGTTGGACTCTCCAGGCCTCCAGTACGCATGCGGAGCGGATCCCCCTGGGCGGTCGGCACGCTGCCGCCAGCCCTGAAGCTCGAGGTTAGTCAGGAGGCCTCGGAGGCCGGTAGGCTGGGGGCCAGGTCCTTCTGGCCCGAGACTGACTAAATACTGTCACCTCCCTCGCTGCAAAGCGCAGTTTTCGCCCCCCACACACTGAACTGCTGCGCGGCTTCTGTAAGCCGCTAGGGGCAGGCTAGGGCGGGGCCTGGCCGACCCCCTGTAAGGCGGGCGGGCCTCCAGGAACGCTCTCCTCCCCGCCCCCAGCCCAAAGTGCCACGGTGGCGCTGGTGGCGGCCGCGAAACCAAATGCCTCCGGCCCTGCCGGCCTTGGAACTAACTATAACCTATAATCCCGACCCGGAGCGAGGTCCGCGGGGGAGGCGCCCCGCCCACCTCTCCCTGCGGCTGCTAGTCGGCTGGGACCTCTAATCTCCAGGCTCATCCGCGGGCTGAGGCACCTGCCGGATGTGGGGAGGGAGGACGAGGCCAGATGTGGTGAGGCAGATGTAAGCACCGAATCTCTGACCGGCGCCCTAGTGGGGAAGCTGGGTGGACGAGACTGCAGTAGTCCCTGGGAAGCCAGCCCTGGGCTGCGGGGAGACTACATTGGTTGGCTCTGCCCTCCAGGAGCCAAGGCACCAGAGCTCCTACCGCCTCCGCGTTATGCAGCTGCTCTAGCAGACCCCGGGGACTGTAGAGTAGGATGGGACAAGACTTAGACCTTCACTCGGCTCTTTCGAGCTTCCCAGCAACCCCCATAGCCCCTACTCCCAACCCCCCACCCCATCCTGCCCCTTGTCTTCTCCCAGCTTCGGTGTCCGGTTACGATTCCTCACTTCTCACTGTGACTTTGGCCCAGCTAGGGGAAGTGGCCCAGGAGGGTCCTGTGCGGCTGCATAAAATTGGCAGCTTCAAAACTGGAGGGAGGGGGTTGTGTGCGACGTCGAGAGGCGGGGAGAGGGGGCGGAGGAGTTGCTCTCCGAGTCCAAGCCCTTGGGCTCTCTCAGAGATCCTCAAGCCGCAGCAGAGGTGGCTGGCAGGCCCAGCCTTTTGTTGGCCTCTGCTTCTTTCCACTGCCTGCTTTTTCGGACCGGAATCACGGCTGCTCTGAAGGGCTTAGTCCTAGACAGTAGGTGAGCACTCTGGGCCCCAGGGCATCTACTCTTTCCGCTTTTCCTCCCTTGTTAACAACTCCTTAGCTCTGGGGCCATCCATTCCCATCTACCTCTAGGACAGGAAGCTTCAGAGTTGGATGGTCTGTGGTGCTGCTGCTGCTGTGTGTGTGTGTGTGTGTGTGTGTGTGTGTGTGTGCGCGCGCGCGTGTATGCTGGCGCCTGAGTTTTACCATCCTTTCCTCTCATCTGTCCCCAACCCCAGAAACCCGGTCCGATCAATAACTGGATGACTCCTAGAGAGTCACTATGCTTCTGTGTTGAGGGTCTCCTTGACTCCAAGGCAGCAGGGAAGGGGGCAGTGCGTGGGTCAAACTTTGGTACAAGTAACAGTGAGGTTGCTTCTGACCTCCTGACCTGGCTTCCCTCCCTGGCAGGGTGCCACGAACGCGCTGATGCCCAGAGCGCTCGCAGGGCTTCCAGCTAACCATGCCACGGCCGCCGGCAGCTGCCCTGGCGCTGCCCTCGCTACTGCTACTGCTGGTGGTGCGGACGCCGCCCCCGACAGGCGCGCGACCGTCCCCACGCCCCGATTACCTGCGGCGCGGCTGGCTGCGGCTGCTGGCGGAGGGCGAGGGCTGCGCTCCCTGCCGGCCAGAAGAGTGCGCCGCGCCACGGGGCTGCCTGGCCGGCCGGGTGCGCGACGCGTGCGGCTGCTGCTGGGAATGCGCCAACCTCGAGGGCCAGCTCTGCGACCTGGACCCCAGCGCCCACTTCTACGGGCTCTGCGGCGAGCAGCTTGAGTGCCGGTTGGACGCAGGCGGCGACCTGAGCCGCGGGGAGGTGCCGGAGCCGCTGTGCGCCTGCCGCTCGCAGCGCCCGCTCTGCGGATCCGACGGCCGCACCTACGCTCAGATCTGCCGGCTGCAGGAGGCGGCCCGCGCTCGGCCCGACGCTAACCTCACTGTGGCGCACCCGGGGCCCTGCGAATCGGGTACGCACGGCCCGGGGTCCCTACCCCTGGCGCTCGGGGCGCTCGAGGCACTGATCCCCGACCTCCGACTGAATTGGTCTCTGGCCAGCGGAGCGAAAAAGATGAGGCAGGGGAGTGCTCGACTTCAGTATAAGAGCCCGCGCTCGCTGCTGGTCCGCAGAGACCGCTGCCCTAAGGTGCGGTCCGAGCTTTGTCAGCAAGCTGTGTGCCCTGAGGCGCGTGAAAGCTCCTGACCCGGCCGGCGGGACGGACCCCTCTGAGGGAGCAGGCACAGAGCCAATGATTGGTCTCCCAAAAGGGAGAGAGTGAAGAGACTCCCAGGCTTTGCCCAGACCTCTGGAGCCCAGGCAACGCGATTTGGGTTCCAGTGAGATGAAATCAGGTTTCACTTGGGCGGATTCGGATTCGCAGAGCAAGCTGTTAGCCCAGTCTCCCGCCTCCCTTCTCTTTCTTCTGGGCCTCGGGAGTAGTGAAGGAGGGGGCTCTTCCAGCTCCTCCCTCCGATCCCGGGTGGGGGTGGTGGTGGTGGTGGTGCTGAGGGCCATTCAAGCCTCAGGTTTCCTTTGGCAGCTTTAGTAACTTTCGCTTCCTGAGCCCCTTTGAGGGATCTGGCCTGGCCGTGGCTGCTTGGAAAACAAACACCGGCAGGGTCCCAACACTTTACCCCGCAACTTCAGGCTTTCTGCCTGCTGCCCAGATCTGGTTTCAGGTTCTCTGCCTTTCCCACGTGGGAATCCCCCCCTCTCTCGCCCCCTTCCCTGGTCCCAGGGTGGGGGGTAGGGGGAGGGCCGCTCTTCTGGTCTTTGGCAACTGGACTGGTTAGGAAAGGGGGAGGGTAGGGGGAGGTGTCAGTTACAAGTATAGCAGGACAGGGGCCTAGAGGGTGGAATGAGGACAGGGGAGCAATCAGGGACAGAGTGTGGCTGCCAAGCTGAGGTGTGGACCTGTGTGCTCGTTCGTGCATCCTGTTGCATGTGCCTCGCCACTTCTGGGTTTGTACCTGTGTGTACCCGCACCTACATTTGTATGTACCTGTGTGTACATGTCATGTCTTGCTTATGGAATGGATGTGTATCTACCTGAGCGTCTGTTGTGTTTCCCCGCAAACACATCCATGAGGGTTCATACATGGGCTTCTTGCTGGGCGAGATGTGCCACCCTGTTCTCAGGCCTTCCGCCTCCACCCCTAGAGCCCCAGATCGTGTTGCACCCATATGACATTTGGAACGTGACGGGACAGGATGTGATCTTTGGCTGTGAGGTGTTTGCCTACCCCATGGCATCCATCGAGTGGAGGAAGGACGGCTTGGACATTCAGCTGCCAGGGGATGATCCCCACATCTCAGTGCAGGTAGGATAGGGAGCAGAGGCCTCCCCTGGGCAGCCCAGGGTCCCCCTAGAAGGATCTTGCTGACCCTTTCTCTGGCTCCAGTTCAGGGGTGGACCCCAGAGGTTTGAAGTGACAGGCTGGCTGCAGATCCAAGCTGTGCGTCCCAGCGATGAGGGTATCTACCGCTGCCTGGCCCGCAATGCTCTCGGCCAGGTTGAGGCCCCAGCTAGCCTGACGGTGCTCACGCCGGGTAAGGGGGAGCCCTGGGCTCCGGGGACTGGGGGGACTGGTGGTGGATTCAGGACCTCACACGTGCGCGCGCGCGTGCGTGTGTGCGCGCATATGGGCGCACATGCAAGTATGGCTTTCTCACAGTCTGGGACACGTGGGTACCGACGGCCCCTCTTTCCCGTTCTCTCTCCTTTGCCCACATGTGTTTGCAGACCAGCTGAACTCTACAGGCATCCCCCAGCTGCCATCCCTACATCTGGTTCCTGAGGAGGAGGCTGAGAGTGAAGAGGGCGAGGATTACTACTAGGTCCGGAGCTCTGGCCTATGGGGGTGGGTGAGTGGGGACAGTATTCATCCCTGCTCTTGAAAAGACCTGAAAGGGGGAGCGGGGGCCTTTAATCACTTTAATGCCCTTAATAGGGGAGTCGTGGTAGTAGTAAGTAGGAAGACAAAGTTGGAGGATAAGGAGAGAGGCAGAGACTAGGGGTGGTGGGATGCTAAGAGGCCCATGGAGGAAGTGCCCTGGCCAGGACAGTCTCCAGCGGGGACCAACCAGGCAGAAGACAGCAGCTGCCTGCTGGTCCCTAGGCTGGGTGGAGGTGTGGGGGCACGTGAAGAGTGGGCACAAGGAGGCAACCAAGGTCCTCCATTTCTTTCTGAGACCCCTCCCTCCAGCCCTGCTCAGCCAGTCTTTCTAATTACCCTTCACCACAGCTCCGGCTGTTATTTTTCTAGTCCCTAACCTTTGCCTAGCCTCAGTTTACCCTTCCTCAAAACTCACCTTCTAGAAATTTCCCCCCTCACCTAAGTCCCAGTTGCACTTACTAACTGCAGTCCTCTTTGCTGTTGGCCATCTGTTGTCTAGAAAAGCATAATGGAGCATGGTTTAGTCCAGGGCGGTAAAATGGGCATTTGGTCATGACCGGCTTCTGTCATTCTGGAAACCCCACAAGGCCAGCACCATATCTTATAGCACTCTGTATTGGACAGTGCCTAGCACAGGACTAGGCACAGTAGGCACGCAATAAAGGATTTATGAACAAACCGAGTCACACGGATGCACAGATGGTTCATGCAGATGTGCACATGAAGACCACATTTCCTTGGGAGGCATCCAAAAGCTGTGGGTCCCACTCCCTAAGCACACGCCTGCCAGATGTACGGAGGGGAAGCTTGAGCTGGGGCCTCCCTTGCCCTCTAGGGAGGAAGGCTGAAGCCATCTGGTTGGAGGGAGGGTATCTTCCCAGTCTGGTCTCCATTTGTGCTGGACTAGAGTTAGAGTGCCTGCCCCCTCTGTTCAGCCCACTCTGGTCCCCTCCCTAGGCAGAGTGGCGAACCAGGTCTATGTGGGTAGGGCCCCAGTGTAAAAGCACAAGCTGGATGAGGGAGGGGAGATGCTTGGCCACCAGTATGGACCAAGCCCTAGGATTCCCCTAGGAATCCACCCATTTCCTTGTTGAAACCAGACAGAAGTCAGGTAAGCCTGTTTCCTCATCTACCAACTGTGACCTGTCCTGTCTGGCTGAGGGTCCCTCACAGAGCCACGTTTTTTTCCCTCCCCACATCTCTCTTCACACTCTCCTTACCTAGCCAAGGGGCACTGGTGAGGCACAGTGTTTATTGAGTGATTGAAGCAGAAAATGAAAACTTAAGTTCGGGAGGCCTAGACCCTGTGTATGGATGGCGACAGTCTCCTGCGCGCCTGGGCTCCGCCTAGAGCCTGGCGCCACCACCGGAGAGATTGCAGTTGGCTCAATGTCTGAGCTTGTCCTTTGGGGCCCGAAGCAGGGAGCCCGGGCTCTTGGGAGGGGCGTGGTCAGGAATCCCAATCCGAGGGTTTGGCGGTGCCTCCCGCGGAACCGCAGGGCTCCTCCAGAGGCTAAGCCAGAGGACAGCTCTCATGGCCTAGTCCCGTCTAGAGCCCGGCGGCCCCAGAAACTGCGCTCCACGGCACGAGCGGGTTGGATACTTGAGGCGAATTCCAAGGCGACCGCGGAAGCAGGAGTAGGGATGTGAGCAGTGTGCCAGGGATAGAGGGGTCGTGTTGTCTGGCGTCCGGAACAGAAGGTGGTGTGCTCTGGATTGAAAGAGGGGACGTGGTCAGTGTTCTGTGGAAGCCTGGGAATCCTTCCCAGGCTAGTTCTTCGAAGGGGACTCCGGTGCAGCTGTGCTCGAAGGCGCCCCCTGGCGGGCCCATCGATCCTACCGCGCCCACCTGCAGAGCAGAGGCTCCACCCGACCCAACCAGGGTCACACGCACCCCCCGGAATCCGTACTCCTTGTTTGCTCATGCAGACTTTGTAGAGTATTCGCGTGCAGCCTCCTTACAGCCTCAGTTTCCCCCCTCCGCAGCCCTGCTGGTTTAGGCCCCGCAGCCTGGAATAGAAGGAATCCCTGCTGCTCTACCCCCCCACCCCCACCCCCTCCCCTCCTCTGCTCCGCGGACGGGCTTTAATAACGTCGCTGGAAAGTGACACGCGATTTATTATTAAAGTAATGCGGGGACGGGAAAGGTTTAATAAACGCGCTGCGATGCCGAGGATTATTCACCGCAAATAAATGAGAGCGCGGGCGGCGTTTTAATAAATAATTTCCCGCCGCTCCCGGGGGAAGAGAGGGGAAGAGGAGGGGGAAGCAGAGCCGCTGCCAGAACTCCGGCCTCGCCTCCCAACGGGTTTCCAAGCCTTCCCTGCGTTTTCTGTTCGAGGTTGCTCACCCCCGAAATGTGAGGTTCCGTGAGAGCTGACTCGAAGTGGCGGGAGGACCTCTGTCGCATCCCACTTCCCTCACCTCCGGGATTTGAAGTGGTTTGGTTAAGATGAGCGAATGTACTTCCTTCCGACTCCAAGCCAGAGATCGGAGTCAACACTGGACCGGTGCAGGAGGGGTTAACCGGGACCTGCTCCTCCCTAGCCGAGGGTACTAGGCCCCAGGGCCTGGCCATTCCCTCGGCTTTTGGCTGACTCCCGCTGGGCATCCAGGGCACGATGTCGGGGGTACGCCGTGGGTCGGAGGGCTGTGTGTACAGGAGTGGAGGTGCCACATGTGTACAGATGACCTTGACTCGCTCCTCCGCCGTCGTGGGGAATCTGCTTATTACTACGAAGGCTCCTAGTAAAGGCCCTTGAGCACGCTGTTCTGAACAGAGGGAGTCTGGGTGAGGCCCAACCCTTGACTCACTGGTGAAGGGGGCTGGATTTGAGGGCTGAGCAGAACAGGGACCCCCAAAGAGGAGTCCCCCCTCCAACAGAAGCCTGGAGGCCCCAGAGGAGGAGTTCGACTTCGGAGAGGGAACGAGTTTGCAGACTTTGGGGACGAAGGATATGTCCACCGCCCTGCTGGGTAGGGGAGTGACGGGGAAGCTCTTGGGGTACGCCGACTCCACCAGTTTTGTGCCTTGGCCAAAAGGGGCGACATCTCTGGCAACACTTGGGAGTACAGGAAGTGGCAAAGGAGTGCCATCTGGTGGATATTTCTGGTTGCAGCAGCCAAACCTGGGCGGGGGGGGGGGGGGGGGGGGGGGTTGAGACAGTTAAATTGACTGGAAATTTCTGAGTAAAAAGGTGCTTCTATTTGTATTCATTTATGTATGTGAGCGTGCACACGTACCTACACCTACATTTATGTGTATATGTGTGTGATATTTACATGTAATGTCTATTATATGTTCATAGTAGTTTGTGTGTGCTTACCTGCATTTTATGAGGTGTGTGTATACATGTATGTATGTACATCACAATATGTTATATATATGGATTATCTAAAAGCATATGTGTGTATGTGGATAACCATGTAGACACGTATATGTATGTGTGTGCATAAGCATTGTATACATGGATGTATTGTTATTTGTGTATATACATGTATACACATTTGCAAATATATGTTCCATTATGTATTATACATTTATTTGCAAATATATGTTCCATTACGTGCCGTTCTTTCAACAAATACTTGTTATGTGCTAACATCATTGTAGGAACTGGAGGTACGTCACAGAAAGGCACATTGTCCCTGACTCATGGAGCTTACATTCTGTTCTAACATGTGCATGTGAATGTATGTATACTTAGATTAATTATATACGTGTGTGTTTACAGGATTACATGCACATGATTGTGTAACTCTGTCTACACATGTGAGGGGCAGACAAGCTTAAGCACTCTTCTGGTGGACTTGGAGATTTACTGAACTCTTTTTTGCTCAAAATTTCAGGTCCTATCACCTAGGACTCTATTCTAAGTGTGCAGACAGCTTAAGGCAGAGGGAAATAGGCTGGAGACACAGGCCCATCACCTCCTGGGATATATTTTGGTCACTTCCTCAGCCCTGTAAATGACTAGATTCTTTCTAAAAGGGTGAACAGTTCTGGAAATCCACTCTGGGTAATGAGATGTTAATGAAGCTCAACTCTCACCTCTCAAAGCAAAGCACCTTGGGAGGAAAGTTTGAAGATTGGGATGGGCGGGAATGGAGTCTGGGAAGGTGGCGGTAGGAAGGAGTTCTCTGAGGGCAGTGGTTGGGGCATGTAGAGAGTAGAAGGGATCTGATCTGGAAGGTTGTGATGGGAGCTCTGGGAGTCAGTTGCAGATAATGGAGGGTGTTTTGAGAACTCTGGGAGGGACGGGCTGGTGGACAGAGATGGGGCCCAATGGGAGTAATGAGGTTAGGATTAGGGATGGAGTTGGAGGGGTCCAGATATAGCGGCTCTGGTGGCAGTCTCGGGGTGGAACCTGGAGGCCAGCTCAGATGGAGTCATCCCTGCATTTCTCCCCACTCTCCCTTCTCCATTCTGGGGCCCCTAATGTTCTCTAGTCCTCTCTCTGCTCAAGCTGGGTCCCAGATATGCTGGTGGCAGAGAAGAGTGGAGGCCGTGGGGCTTGGCCTGGCTCAGGTGACTCACTGGTAGGCGAGGTGAGGCACGGATCCCAACACCGCCGGACCATGAAGCCTCATCCCAACTGCCTGGGTCATTGCCCGCCGCTTTGCCATTACCGCTTTCAGTTTGGGCTCAGCGCAGGGGGTTCAAACAAGGGTGAGGCCTGGACCTGGGAAAGGTCACAGATCCCCCTCCCCACATACACCCACACATTCCTGGGACTGAATTGGGAAAGGTGCTTCTGAATGATTTCTTCCTTCTTTCCCTCCTTTGCTAGATGTTTTCCAGATGCAGTCAAGGCCAGAAGCCTTCAGGTGCCCCTTGGTCTGTGGCAACACCTCAAGCCCAACTATTCCCCCTAAAACCAGGGCTTCTGTCCCTTCGTTGCCTCTCTTTCCTTCCTTCAGTCTCTCTTTTCTTCCCAGGGTTGAGATCTTAGATCCCTGGTGTGTACAGGGGGAGGGGCTGAAGACAGAGGCTGGCTTTATTTATTTATAAATCCCGGCCTGAATTTATTTTTGACATTTTCTCTGCCAAGCGAGTGGCCGAAGGCTCTCTGAACAGGGTGGACAGTTACGAAAGCCAGCTTGGGTGACAAATGTTACCCCACAGTCAAGTCTCCCCTTGTCCCCTTGGGAGGCAGCACGACCTTGAGGGTGCAGAAGTGGGGTCTGGAGTTCCCTGGGAGAAAAGATAGAGTCTTTGTGAGAAGAGAGAGGGTCTCCCGGGATGAGAGTTGAGGACTCAGGGACAAACACTTCCTACCTCCCACCCCACCCTCATCCCAGATCACTGAAGCAGGGCTGGAGAAGGCCCCACAGGCCACCTGGACTCCCCTGACCCTCAAGAGACCCAGGTTTCAACTCTGGTTTCCCAGCTCCCCCTCCTCTGCAATGTGAACTAGTGTTAGAAGGGTTTGAATTCGGGGGGGTAATAGTTGGGGGGGGCAGTCTCAATGCCAGTGGTCTCTGAAGGGCAATGATGGGTCTTTGCGAGTAGAACTAGACCTCAGAAGTCAAGGATAGCCTGGCAAGGGCACATGGGGTTTTGCAGTACGGGTTCGAATGTCAGTTCTACTGCTTTTTAAGTGCATACCTGGGCAATTTTCTTAGCTTCCCTTCTTCTGTGTCCTCCTCTGAAAAATAATATAAAACTTGCTCTGTAGGGGGTTGTGATGACATTAGAGATCTTATAAGTAATGTGTCTGGAACACAATAGTAAATGGTCAATTTTACTACTACTATTTGTGGGCTGATGAGTTGCATGGAGATGGGGGTCGGGTACCTAGTACAGAGCTTCCTGCTGAAGTGTGTGTGTTAGAAGAGGGGGTGACTGCAGTCTTAGTGCCTGCCTGGAGGGGGCCTCAGGAATTGGGCCTTTGGAGGAGGGAAAGGACTAAGGCAGGGTGGGGATGGGTAGCAACTGGGCCTCCGGAGAACTTGGCAGTCTTTAGCCTCACCTTCAGCCCTCCTCAGGGAGCCCCTGTCACAACCCAGGGCTCTAGCTCTGAGCTTGCAGGGAGGGGCGTCCCCCAAACTCACCTCCATCCATCTCTTTTATCTGGGCTGCTGAAGGGCCGGAGCTCCAATGGGGCCTCTGATGGGGAACAGATACAGACCAGGCGGAAACAGCCGGAACTGTGCCGAGCTGGAGCTGAGGACCAGGCCAGGGGGTCAGTGAAGACAGATAAAGCTCAGAGCAGCTGGGGACTCAGGGGACGCATGGGGAGGGGCAGGAGGGGCTTAGGGCAGGCTGTGTCCTGGGAGGAGGCAAGGGCCGGAAGCTCCTGATGGGGGCCAGTGTCCATCAAGGCTTGCAAATGTGCAGACAAGGCCTTTCATGACTCTTTGGGAGGAGAAAAGGAGCAGAGTTTCCTCCCCTAGGTGGGGCTGCAGGAAGGCCAGGGATGGCCTGCCCGCCAGGGATGAGGGTTCCTCTCAGGGCCAAGCTGAGCCTGAGAACAGGAGGGCCTCAAGTTCCCGGCCAAAGGCAGGGCTTTTGGGGGCCGCCTTACCTTTAAGGTGGAGATGGGAAAAGGGTTGGTAAGCTATTCTGCGATTTTAGTTCCTGTTTTAATTAACTCTGAAGGGCTTGGGGCCTCCCTGAACACCAGGGAGAGGAACGGAACAGACGTTTATTTTCCTCTTTTCCCTTTTAAAGACAATTTTATTAAATCACTTTGTTTTCATTCTGGCTTGAACATGGGGCATTTAAATGGAAAAGTAATTATTTCACCTCGTTTGCTTATGGAGAAGGGAGAGTCAGGAAAGGGAGGGATGCCAGTAAGAGGAAGATGCTGGCAGCTTTGGACTGGCACGTGTGCAAGCAGGCACGCGTGCGCGCGCGCGCACACACACACACACACACACAATCACACCCATGTTCATACCAACAGCAATGTCTACACATATGCCCTCACATCGGCACACACTGTGTACCCACAGAACGACATGCCTTGTCCACATCTTCCCAAACACAGACACCTCACCTCTTGGAAGCACATGTCTACACTCTCCTGAAGACACACTTCTTCCCCACAGCCATGCTTCCAGGCAAAAGCTCTCTCTCTCTCTCTCTCTCTCTCAGGCACAAACACTCCCAACACATTGTGCTGGGAGTGCAGTATAGGCCCTCTTGCGGATACATGCAAATGACCCTTCCGAGCACTGTGGTTTACGTGTGCACACCACCCCCCCCCACACACAACCCCACACCATATTCAAGTCCTTCTGAGCCTATCGAGGTACATCATCACAAGCACACCCAGGTTCAAACACACAACTCTCAGTCTCACACCCCATGCACACCCTGCCAAGGATGCCTGGGGACAGATTTGGGTGAGGGGGGACATTGTCGTGGAGAAGGTGGAGGAGTAGTGGACCTCTGTCTCATTGGGATTCCTGGGCCCCCAAATCTACCTATCCCCCAGACCACTCCAGGAGTCCCTTTCTCTGCACCTGTAACGATCTTGGGAAGCCTGCTTGTGACCTTGATTCTGCAGCCTCTGGGACAGAGCTGCTGCCTCCCTCCCTCCCACCTGGCCGCTGGTGGAGGGCGGGAGCAGGCCAACAGGTCTCCCGGGCTCAGCCCGCTCTGGCTGGGACCCAGGTTCTAACCCTGGCTTCCCCCACTCGCCCCGCCCTGCCTGGCTGTGTGGATCGGCGGCGTCGGAGGGGTTAAAACTTCGGTAGCGCGCCCCCCTCCACTCCCACCCCTGGCTGGTACATGGAGGGCTGGGTTTGCGGGAGCCGTACCTGTACTTTGTCTTCATCTGTCACCCCTTCTGACAGTCAGATACATCTTGTGGGGGGGGGGGCGTGGGGGCGGGGGAGCAATAATTAACCTCTCCCGTCTCATACCCCAAATACCGCCGCCTCGGCCCGGCTGCAGCAGGGTCTGCGGGAGAGAAGGAGGGAGGGAAGGGAGGAGATGGAGAGGGGCGAAGGAGAGAGCGGGAGACGATTGGGAGGAAGGGAGCGGAGAGGAAAGGCCCTGACATTTTTATTGCCCTGCCAACCTCCTGTCCACGCGCTCTTTCCACTCTCTCTTCCTGGGGAATGGCGGGCAGTTTCGAGAGGCGAGGAGAGTACAAGAAAGCATTGTGTGCTCAGAACTCACCACTTCCCCTCACATCCGGGAGTTCGGGCCCCTCTGGAAGGCCTGGGGGCGGATCTGGGGGAACAGTGGGGTAGGGGGGAGGTTGTCCGCATACTAGCTTAGCACGGGGACCTGGAGGAAGAGGAGAGGGCTTTGGACCATGTAGCCTCGGTGGGGACGCCATGCCCATATCTCCCATTTAGGACAAATGACTGGAGCCTGTGTTAAGGATTAATTTTTCTTTCAATCAGTGAAGGGGGAGGGGTCATATGTTATTTCTGGGGAGGCAAGTGACTCCAATGCCAAGGGACCCTGGATTAAAAGCTCTCCAGGTTTGGGGTGGGAGACAGAGGACACTTTGAAAAAGGAAAAAAAAAAAAAAGCCTTTGGGGAGGGAGTGGCTGGAATCAGAGCTTAGATGAAAAGAAGACGAATTTGTCTTGGGCTAGGTCCTTGGATGAAGCAGGCAGGATTCAGGGTCAGACAAGACTTGCCTGTAGCTAAGGGGATGGACTTGGATATAGAGCATTCCCAGGCGGACTGCTGTGTGTCCGGGATATACCCAGGAAGGAGCTGGGAAGCAGCCAGAGGGGAAGAGAACTGTTGCTGTCACTGCTGGGGCTGCTGGGGGCACAGAGACAGGGCCCAGCCTGTCCCCTGAGCAGCCTGAAAGCCAGGGAATTCTAGCATTTTCCATCTCTTTGAGAAGTTGTTAGTCAAATCTGTCATCGACAGCATCTGAGAAATGGAACCTTTCCTCCAAAGTCTCTGATAGACTTGTGGACGCGGCATTCATTGTCCACGAGTCAGGATCCCCGGTTCTCATCCTGGTTCTGCCGACAGAACCAGTTTTAGCTAGCTGCGGGAATGAAGAGAAGTCATTTAACCTCTCTGGACCTCAGCTTTCTCATTTGTAAAGGGGGGGGGAGCGGGGAGGGCTGATGCGACAAACTAGAAATACCGCTGCTACTGGTGTCCTATGATCTTCTAAGACCTGAGGAGCATTGACAGCCTCAGCCGTGTCCCCCTCCCCTTACTGCTGTGCTCTGAAGCCTCCTGCCTGAGCAGCACAGATGCAACTCCAAAGAGGCTCGCTTTCTGCTCTCTCTCCCTCTTCCCCTCCCCCCTCACACCCACCCACCCACACACACACACACACACACACACACACACAGCCTCCTTGCCCCATGTACTGTGCATCCCTGGACTCCCAATCATCCATAAAATTTGCTGTGGTTGGGAAGGAGCCTGGGGCCAGGGCATCCCAACAGAAAAGCTGACTCTGTGTATTTCTGTTAACAGAAAAAAAGAAGAAAAGCCTAGCAGAGCTGGAGAGCGGGGCACCAAGGCACAAAGTTAGCACTGGTAAGGACTTGCCAAATGGGGAGAGGGAGCATTGGGAACGGAAGAGAGCCAGGAAAGGTGAAGAGAGAGAAAGAGAAGGCGCAGCTCAGCTGCAGGGGACTCACGCGGAGAGTGAGGAGTGAAACGCGCTGACAGCCTTGGCAGGAAATCACCTCGAAGCATCCCACACCCTGGTCTGTCAGTTCCATCTCCCCAGGGGAGGAGCCCCTATGAGTCACTGCTGCCGTCGGTCCCCTGGATTTCACTCCCCACCCCCCAAGCACACAGCTCTGCTCCAGAAGGGAATTAATTTCGGGCTCTTATTTTCTTCACCTGGAGAAGTGCTGGGCATTTTGGCAGCATAAGGGGAGAGGAGAGAAGCAGAAGTCACGACTGCTTAGGGCGGGGTGGGGGGGGTGGGGGGGGGGACACCTAGGGTGGGTGGCGCTGAGTGACCCAGGGCAGTGTGGTGCCTTGGACTGAGCTGATCTTCTAGGCAAGCACGGTACTTAAGGAAGAAGGGGTTTTTGCTCTAACAGCATGGGGCCTGGGACGGCAGTAGGCCACCTAGAACCCGTCAGAGGCCCTGGAAAAAAACTGGGCTCTTGTTTAAACTCAGTCCTGCTGAAGGGGAGGCTTGGAGTTGGAGGGAGTGGTTCGGGCAGCCTCATTTGTGGAGCGGAGAGTCTCTCTCTCTCAGCCCTGGGGGGGTCAGAAATGAGTCCCACTTTCTTCAGGTGCACTCTGAGGGTTCTTCTCTGGCCCTGCCTCCTTTCTCCTAGTGCCTCTTCAGTTGGTATAAACCTCATGTTCTGGCCCCAGTCCTGACTGTCACCCCCAGAGCTTCCCCCATCACGTCACCCATCCATCACCTTCCTAAGGTGACAGACTCTGCGTCTGTCTCTAGGAATCCTTTTTATTGTTTTTATTTTTACAATCTAGTACATGAATATAGGATTAGAGGAATTTCAAACGATCCAGAAGTGCGTAGAGTAAGAAGGAAAAGCCCCTCTTTCCTCTTTCCCGCTAATCTTATTCTCTTCTCTGTAAGTTACTGCTCTGAACAATTTGGTGTGTATTCTTCTAGATCTTTTACATATCTACCATACACGTACAGTCGGACAGACGTGCACACAAATTAGATTGAAAAGCAATTACTATATAGATTTATCATGTCATACTACTATCTTATTATTTGTTCTTTTCACTTAAAAACTATCAGAGATATTTTCCAGGCCAACACATAAGGATACAGCTCAACACATATAGATGTTTCACATGGCACTCCATAATAGATTTCACCAATTCCTTATTGGTGGGCCTTTTTGTTATTCCCAAGTCGTTCTTTTACAAACAATGCCACGGTAAGCCTTCTTAAATGTATGTCATTTTGTACAAGAATGAGTGATTCTGGGGCACCCGGGTGGCTCAGTTGGTTAAGCGTCTGACTTTGGCTCAGGTCATGATCTCACGGTTCTTGAGTTTGAGCCCCACGTTGGGCTCTGTGCTGACCGCTCAGAGCCTGGAGCCCGCTTCGGATTCTGTGTCTCCCTCTCTCTCTGTCCCTCCCCTGCTCAGGCTCTGTCTCTTTCTCAAAAATAAATAAACATTAAAAATTGTTTTAAAAGGAATGAGTATTTATGAGATTCAGATTTCTAAAAACGGCATCACTGGGTCCAAAGACACTCGCTGTATATCTAACTTGGATTTTTCCTTTAAGCTTGAAACCGACATTTCCAAGCAAGTGCCCGTGGATGCTTCCAAGATGGTGATCAGGCTATTTCCAGGTAAATGTCTCCAACACTTCAAACTCAGTAAGTCCAGTTCTAAGCTCATTATTCCCTCCCTTCCATCCTGCTACTCTGCCTCCCAGACTACGTTGGTCAGCATCACCCTATAGATCTTGTCACCCACATGCCACACCTTGGGTCATCTTTGACCAAGGTGTCTGCGTGTCCAGATTTGCCCAGGATTGTTCAGTGTGTGTCTACTGTCTTGGTAAAATGACCGATAGTACTCTTTTCATCCTCAAAACCATTCTGGATTGGACAATAAATTATATGGTCACGCTATTCCTCCTCATCTCTGATTCCTGTTCAACCCATCAGTAAGTCCCACCAACATCGTTAGGCTTCGGTGATGACAGGCTCTTAAACTAGCCTCCTGCTCTGTATTTCTCCTCTGTTCAACACATCCTTAGTCCTCACCACCAGTCTTGTGTATTTAGGCCACGACTTTTATCTTATTACTCTCCTGCTTCCCATTGCCTACAAGACGGAGTCCACTCTAGACCCATCTTATGCCATAGCTGTCCAGAGAACATACACCCATCCGACAGGTCAGGAATCTGTATCGCATTATCTGGAGAAGGGCTAGTAATCAGGCACTGGAAAAATTGTTCCATGCCCCCTAGATCTGCATGAGATGGCCTGGCAAGAGGAAGACAAATTAATAATTGATGAAGAGAAAAGATTTCATGTGGTCTGAATGAATCCTGGATAGTGGCTTGGTGTCTCTCTGAATTCAGATCTGGGGGTGTCCATAGAGAGAGGTCTCCTTGGGCAACAACCCCCCCAACTCACGTTTTCTCCCCACCGCCCACCTGCTTTTTCCCCTGGTTTCACAAAATTCCAGCCAGTTTTCCTCCATTTCTTGTTCCAGGGCTGGAGTCCTCAGGGACCTCTTTTCATGTTTGGCCATTTCTGGTTGGCTCTCATCCAGCTGCTGCCTGCCTGCTGCACTCCAGGCCAACTGGGAGCAGCATTCTACAGGATCAAGGATCACAGGAACACCCAATCCTTGGGTAAGAGTAAGGGTGGCAACATAGAGCCCGTTGTATGCATATGTGGTATTGTTAGAGTCAGCCTTCAAATGCTTCAAGCCACACCCTGGGGGAACTATTCTAGGGAAACTAAGGGAAACTTAGTCAGAACTCCCTCTTCCTCCCCCACCACGTTAACCCCTACCCACCTGAGTCTTTCTGATAAGCCTCCAGACCTCTTCACCAAATCTAAGGGCACCTGCAGCCTTTCCACTCCCTTCCCTGGCATCCCCTCCCTTCACTCAGATGTTGCCAAATGGATGGTGAGCCTGGATAGATCCTGGCGGCCAAATTCCAAACAAAGGGGGAGGCATCCTGGCCCCCCGCCAGTGTTCCGTCCATGGTAATTTGGCAGGAAAGCGCCAGCTGCATATATCTGCACATCTGTTTATGCCTCTGGCTTGTTATTTATTCTCTGCCTTTCATGGGCAGCAAAGCCAGAGCGCACCTCAACTCTTCCCAAGTTAGATTAACCAGGAAAGAAGGCTGGGACACTCAGTCACTACAATTGCTGATGTTCATTGAAGGGTATGCCTTCTCTAGCAGCTGCTGCCACTTTTCAAAGAGACGCAGAGGAGAGGCATGAAAGGGAAGGGAGGAGGCGGGAAAGGGTGGGAGGAGAGGGAAGGAGAGATGAGGGAGGGCTGTGGAGTTAGAGTTTGTAGTTATGTTGGGAGTCCTTCAGGCAGATGGGCCGATCCCTGACCCCACTGGAGATGGGGAGAGCTGGCCAGCCAGTCTGAAACACAATCACTCTGACCTTCCTTCCTGCTAGATACCATGTTTCAGCGTGTGTGTGTGTGTGTGTGTGTGCGTGTGTGTGTGTGTGTTCTTGTATGCTGTGGGTGAGCAACAATCCTGGGGATAAGGCTTTTTAACAGAGGTTACATAAGACAGGCTTCTTGGGGTGCTTAAATAACTTTTCTTGAGGAATTCCTGGGATGAAGTATGTGGTGAAGAACCAGGGCCAAGCTCTGTCCCTGGGATTAAGAAGGAGAAGGAGCGAGGAGAGAGAGGAGAAGGAGGGAGAGAGGGAGGGTTAAAAGGAAGGGCAGGAGGAGGAAAAGGAAGGAGTGTTAAAGAGTAGAGAAACAT
Source organism: Puma concolor (assembly GCF_028749965.1). Classification (NCBI taxonomy): domain Eukaryota; kingdom Metazoa; phylum Chordata; class Mammalia; order Carnivora; family Felidae; genus Puma; species Puma concolor. The sequence continues at coordinate 60,644,685 of NC_141677.1, forward strand.
GTTCAGCAGGGAAGAAAGAGGGATGGGTGGAGGGGCCTGGAAGTTTGGAGAGCTTGGCATAGGTGCTATCCTTGGTCCTGACTGACAAAGGTCCCAGGAATATCCCAGAGTCCCTGTCTTGGATGGTCCTCCCAACTCCCTACAATATCCTTTGAAAGGGACTGAAGGATTTTTAGAGTAGGAACAAAGCTCTGAAGCTCATCTGGTGAGAACTGAATGCACAGATCTGACCCCTCCCACTCTTGCTCCATCTCCCTCTCCTGCCTTTTTCAAAGCAACCCCTGTCCAGTCAATGCTCCTTGCAGGGGACAGATAGGTGTGGGTCCAGAGAACCCTGGGTAGGGCTCCTGGTTAATAGTGCAGGCATCTGAGCCCTGGGGACCCTTGGCCTGAGTGGAGGAAAGTGGGGGTGCCCTAGTGTGGGGAGCGCCGGCCTGGTCAGACTTAAAGCAACTAAACCCCACCAAATTCTGGACAGACATTTTGCTTCTACTTTCCCTCACCTCCTTTGCAAAACCCAAATACCAACATCATTTTTACCCTCCTTCAAAAAATTATATGTAATGAGCTGTTCACAGGCAGTACTTGCACAGATGGGGGTTTAATCAGCTGGAGTCTAAGCACACGGGCATTCCAGCCTAATCCAATTCCCATCCATTCATTAGGGGAAATATTCATCACCCAGAGATTACAGCAGGGCCAAAGCTCTGAATGGATTCTAAAGAGCTGTCACTGGAGCAGTAACCGCACCCGCCGAGACAGGAGGCCAGATTGTGCAGAGGGGGCCTGGCAGCCGCTGGCCATGCCCCGGGACCCCTGGTCCTATGAGGCTACTTCATAGTTTTTGCTTTTGTTTTTGCTTTGAGAATCACTGTTTACAGGCCTGGGGGCCAGGCACCAAGGGGGAAGATAGGGAAATATCAACTGCCTTTGGGAGTCCCTGTTTAGAGGGGAGACACATCATCCCTTGCTTGTAGGGAACCCCCAGTCTAATGGGGAGAGAAATGGCCCCCACTTGCTAGACTGCTCTCCGAAGAGTGCTAACTTATAAGTGACAGACATCTTTGTCCTAAAATCTCTAGCAAGAAGCAAGAAATTACCTCCTCGTGAAGGCAGAGGTAAGAGAATGACTCCTCCCAGTCCCTACAGCAAATCAGCGGCAGAAGTTGGGCACAGAAGGCAAGCTGCAGACTCCAGACTAAGGAACACCATTACTTCCCTTCTACCATGGGGGGAACTGGGCCAGGGGAAGCCAGGGAGAAGGGCAAGGGACATCTCCAAGGTTGGCCTCTCCCAAATAGATGAGACTCTCATTGGTGTCAAGTGACTTTCGCCTTCTGGCATTGAGAATCTTGACTATTTCCCTGTGGTCCCTGCCCACATCCCCACTTGAAGTTCGGAAAACCTATTTGTTGATCTCCACCAGCTTCCCTGGTGCCACTCTATGTCTGCCATTTTTCTCTTATCCTCCCTGGTAGTGTTGGTGGGTGTGTTGCCTCAGGCGGCACAAACTCATCCCAGAGTGTGTCTGACCCAAGGGGAAGGCATTCGAGGGCTAGACTGTGGCCTCAAAGTCTGTAGCGCTTCCTGCCACCTTCAATCCTAGACAGTCCTATGGGCTGAGGAGAACTGTCACCTGCATCCCCTGTCTCCTCTGCCCTCTGCTCACCTGGCCCAGGACAAAAGTAGGGGAGGGAGAGAATGGAGCATGTGGCTCACCTTCCCCTAGGGGTGAGGGAGAACTTTCTGGACCAAGCACACTGAAATGGAGACCTGAAGGGTAAGGGGGAAATGCCCAAGTGTGGGGCAGGATGGGGACTGTCACCCTTATTGGCCCCTTCTGCTCCTCACACCTCTTTTCTCCCAGACTTGTGGGACTGCTTCTTGGCTCAGGGCCCTTCAGTCCAGTCTCCTCAAGAGGTCCTCCTCCACTAGCCACACCCTGCCCAGCATCCAGCTTCCCCAGAGACTTCCCAACTCTGGGATTACACCGGGACACTTTCCCCCAGGGATTCAGTTGAAAGACTGAGGACCCAGAGGAGAAGGATCCAGAGAGGGTGGGATCTGGGTATTCCTCAAAGGGAGCACCTGGTGGCAAGAAGGCACGTGGTGCTGCTGCTCCCAGGGCCACGACCTCAGGTGGGGATCAGAGACCTGGGGCAGAGGGAGCTGACAGAGGGGACGAGATCCAGATAAGAAATGAACAAGCAGGCGAACCACAGGGATACCTGAGAGTTCTGGGGTGTGGGGATCCGTAAACACCCTCTCATTCCAGCACAGATGTAACCTACCTGGGACATGGGACCTGGAGCCACATCCTGCTGCTGAATGGGAAGTGGCAATACGGTCAGGGGCCTGGCTTCAAACTCTGTTTTCACCCTTCCTAGCCATGGCATCTTTGGTCAGCCACTGCTGTGTATCTGACTCTTGTTTCTTTATCTGTAAAAGTTAGGCTGAGAACCCAGGACAGAGATTTATTACAAGGAATTGGCTGATGTGATTGTGGGGGTTGGCATCCTGAGTGGCATCCTGGGTTCTTGATGCTCTGACTCCTTCTAAGGGGGTGGGCCTGAGTGGGGCGGAGCGTGCGTTATCATAATATATGCATATTTTATATGCAGGAGATCTATTTCAAGGAACTGGTTTATGCAACTGTGGAGGTTGGCTAGGCAAGTACAAAATCTGTAGGTCATGCAATCAGGAAGGAAAGAGAATAGCTCAGGAACAAGTTGGACCCCGGGGCAATGGTAAGGCCATTGTCCACAGCCCATCAGGAAGAGGAGTCTAGCGAGGGGAGGGCAGCCGGAGTGTCCTTCATCAGGAAGTGTGTCTCTTTCAAGGGCTTGCCTGCTTAGGCCAGGCTCACAGGGGATACTGTCCCTAAAGTTGACTAATTAGGGACTTTAATTACATCTTTCAAATCCCTTTGCAGCAGGCCCTAGATCAGTGTTTGCTTCAATAACAGGGAGAGGGTGTGTGTTTGCTACAAAGTGGCGGCCGCCCTCTCTCCCGTTCTCAGAGAGAGTGTAGCCTGGTTGACTGGTCAAAGGAAATCACACGGCAAAAATGATTTTTATGAAGATTAACTATTAGATACTCTTTGGGACAGTTTCCCGACAGCTGGGACTCGCTCGGGAATTTACGCACCAAGGAGCTGAGGCTCTGCTTCTCTTAACAGAGGGGACCTGAAGAGGTTCCGGCCATAGTTGTCTTTGGTCAGAAGCGAGGGTGTCTCTGTGGGGCTCCTGAGGTGTGTGGATATGGCACATCATGGGGAGGACCTCAAGATCAACCAGTGCTCCGGAGATGCCCTGCCCTGGCAGTTGGGGCCACCGCAGCCAGAGCTGCGGCAGCAGATGACCGTCCCGGCCCTTGGTGACCGGTGGGGCTGCAGCAGGTAATTACCGGGCAGAGGCTGGGAACTGACAGGGTAATTATTAGCTTCTAATTGCAGGGCAAACCCAGGCCGAGATCCTTCTCTCCAAAGCAGAGGGCATTACTATTTGCATAGCAATTAATTACTTTGGGAGCTGCGGAATTTAATTACCCACTCGTCCGCAGGAGCCAATAATTAAATTACTCTCAGAAACAGGGTATTTATTTCCCAGTTAGGCTGAGCAGGTAGCTCCTACCTTGGGGAGTGAGCCTGGGTGGTGACCCCTGAACCAATGGTTGGCCCCCTGGCCTGAGCACTCAGGGTGGCAACCTCAGTGCCGCAGGAGGGAGTGTCCGCCCCGTGATGCAGATGGACGCTCGACACCCACAGATGCAGGCCCTCGTGGAGCACGCTCAGACCCAGCAGCTGGCTCTCACACACGTGGTCGCCGGTGGAGGCGGGGACGCGCGCGCGCACCCACAGCGTCATGTAAACCATGCACGTAGCAAGAAGGGCAAAAAGACCAAACAGGGCACTTTTGCTCTGTCGTTTGGCCACAGCTGCTTGGCCTAACTTGTGTCAAAATGTCAAAATGTATTTTTAGTACCGTGTACTGTGGCCAACAGACTGATTCTGAGTCCATCTAGTCCTTCTAGAATCTCTTTTCATCCCCGATTCCTCTCAGGGCTGTGTCGGGGTTGGGAGGGGCTTAGGGCAGCGTGAGGCTTAGGGAAGGATAGAAGAACATCACTTGATAATAATTTAAAAAATCAAGAGTTTAATGTTCCTGCATCACAATGTCCGTGTCAAGATGTCATATACTCTTGAGAGATGGGGGCCTCTGGAGTCTTCCAAATAGAGTGGCCCTTGGGAGCAGGGCTGTGTTAGGTTCAGTCCTTACTTCTCCCTCTTCATACAAGGCAAGGTGGGGCTGGGGTCATGGAGGTAAGAAGGAGCTGAGGGGAGGGGAAAGCCACCAAGGGTGTGTCTGGATCAGCTCACCCGCTGACTGGGACAGCCTGTCCCCCAGGCCTGAGAAAGCCTAGAGGTCAGGTGGCATCATTCCCGTTTCCCCATGGCTGTCCCCCAAGTCCACCTGCCCTGTTCTCCACCTCGCTGCCTGGGCAGTCAGTAGCTGCCAGCTAGTTGAGACAATGCTTTTGCAGAGTGTGGGGTGACGTGTCTGGCTCCGGTGCTGGGGATCCCAGCGGTAGGGCTGCCTGCTGCTGGTGATGAGACGCCCGGTCCTCTGGGCCAGCGGACCTGGGGTCTTCGTGCGCCACCACCCTCAGAGGAAGGATGGAAGAGATCCGGCTCGCCTCCCTTGCTCTTCACTCTGGGAAGGGTCTCAGGCAAATCAAGTGGGTGCTGGTTATTCTGGCCTTTTAGATTCCCCCTCCCTTTCCCCCAGGTGACATTATTGAGCCCCTGCTGTGTGCAGGTCCAGAGCCAGGCCACCTCCCTGCCCTGCTGCCTTTGGTTGCGTTCCCAACTGACATTGGCGCCCAGCCCTGACCTCTTGCACCCCTCCTCCCAAAGCCTAGAGCTGAGCCCTGCTCCGACCCCTCCAGCTTGGCCTCAGGGCCTCCCGGGGTGGGATCCTATAGGCGCTTCTAATGCAGTTCTCCCTGACTCTGTTCAGGGCACCCACCACCAAGGAAGAGCCAGGGCCGGCCCTCAGCCCAGGCTGCTGACAGCAGCGATTCATCTCCATCACAGTAATGGCGTCCCCATTAATCGGCCATAAACTAATAAAGCAAGCACTTTCCACCCCACACCCCCCCCCCCAACTTCATTAAGTCTTTAGTACATTAATATGTCTTACTTAGTGTCAGCTAAGCCTCTTTCTCCGTTTGGGGTGGAGCACGGTGGGATGGGCGCCTTGCCCGGTGGGTGGGTGACCATGACCCCTCCCGTGGCTTGGGCAGAGGGTCTGCTGACTCAGGGCCACCCACCCCCCTCTCGTCCTCCTCCGCCCACCGCCCGCTGAGAGGCCCTAGAGGCCCAGGGAAGCAGGAGCAGGAGGAACAGGAAGAAGTGGGGAGAAGCAGAGGTGTAGGGAGGAAAGAGGAGGAGGAGGGAGGGACTGAGGAGGAAGGGGGCTGGCAGGAAAGGAGGAGACGGGATGGGGGAGGAGCCGTGCACCTCCAAATTAAATTTGTGATTCAGGCATCAGATGGGCCGACAGCCAGAGATTAATTCGACTGATCGAGTTATAAAGAGCGGGAGGCCTGGGTAATCAATCTTGCAGCTGTCAGGCCGACAGGCAGGAGTATTAACCTGGCGAGACGGCACATACCGAGGACTTCTTCATTTCATTCACCCCAACCACGTCCCTGACCACCTCCGGCCTGTCTCTCCAAATAATAATAATTGTGGCTGTTAACGATGACAGAGACAGGCTCTTCTGCCAGGGCCTTCTCTCCGGGAACTCCCGCCTGCCGCTCAGTGTGACCAGAAGGCAGAGCAAGTGACAGCCGGTGGCCCTCCTTGAGAGGTGGGGAAATCGAGGCAGGGACTCCAACAAGACCTTCAGACGGGCCAGAGGTGGGGTTGGGAAGGCACTTGGAGATAAGGACACTGTCCTAGATCCCTCTTGCTTCCCAGGGAAGGAGCTGTCCCCCAACGAGGGGGCACAAACCCGTGGCACTTTCAGCTCTGGCTGAGGAAGCTGGGCTCCAACTGTCTCCTCCTCTGGCCTCTGCCCACCCTGAGCACAGCTCTGAGTGCTGAGTGGGCTGCTTGGAGGCCCCGCCCTGGCCTTGGGCTGGGGCCCTGTTCTTGCTGGCAAGCCACCTTTCCTGCTCCCTCTCCTCACCCGACAGTGTCAGTCCGCACCTGGGGTGGGGTGGGGGTCTCCCTGCAGAGACTTGTGGAAACACCATTCCTTGGGCAGAGAAGGGGTGTGTGTGGGGGGGATACTGCCTTGAAGTTGATGCCTCTCTCAGTTCCGGCTAATTTTCACATCCTTCAAACTCTGATATCTCTTACTTCCTTGCTCCGGGGAAAGGAAGGGGGAAGAAGGCACAGTGGGTGTGTGTGTGTGTGCGTGTGTGTGTGTGTAGGTGTGTGTAGTTTTGGGGGGCCGTGTATAAAGAGGTGATGCGGGCATGTAAAAAGATACCTTTAGGGTATGAGGGAAGTGAGCCAGGACTGAGTCAGCCCTCTGAAATCCTCAGGCCAGGGTGCACTGTAAGTAGTGGAGGCCTTGGACGGTCAAGGTGAGGAGACAGGAGTCCTCTCCTCCTTTCTTAGTAAGAACCAGGCATAGTTACTTGAGGGGCCATGGTCCCTCTAGTGCTCTAACAACGTTATCTATTATTATGTTGTGATTATTATTGCCAATCTAGGGACCACCCCACCCTGCAGACAACAATACAATTCTCATTTATTGTGTTCTAAGTATTTCTAGATTCTCGCTAAGCGTTTTATATATGTTACAACTTTAATGTTCACAAAAAGCTCTACAGAGTAGGTTCAATTTTCAGTCGCATTTTACAGAAGAACACTTGAGGTTCAGAAGGGTTTGGGTACTTGCTTAAGCTGGCGTTGCCAGGAAATGGTAAAGCCAACAGTTGCCCTGCCCAGCGCCTCAGTACAGGCTGACTTTGCCCAAGGCCCCCAAATTCACTTGCACTCCACCGTGGCCCCTCCGCAGCATCCCCTATTGGCTGATTCTGGATATCTCCAGCTGAGGTTCCCTGGGCACTGGATCCCTCTGGGTGTGAGGAGGGTGGGGAGGGTGGTGCTGTTTGTTCAGAGGGTGGGGGGGGGGCTGGGTGTCAGAGAACACTCATCCAGGGCAAAGAGAAGAATAGGGCCCCGCCCTGGGAGGCTACTCAGTGCCCTAGACTAACCCCAGGGAGTAGGATTGCCCCCTCCCCAGGCCCCATGGCCTTTTGGGAAAGGAGAGGGTGCTGATTTACCCACATCCCCCCCCTCCCCAGGGATGGAACAATTGGAGGGATGCCATGCTGGGTGTGTGTGGCAGGGAGGGATCCTGACTTGGATGGATCTAGAGAGAAAGCTCTCGCTCTCTTGCCTGACCCCAGCTGGGGCTGGGTCGGGGTTGGGGTGGGGGAGTGGGTCTGACTGGGGAGGCAGCCAGGCCAGCCCCTCTCCCAGGCTCCCTGGGACCCATTTCAAGTGGCTGCTTCCAGGCTGCGCCAGCCAGAGGGAGGGGGAGCGGGAACAGGGAGACTGCTTCCAAGCAAAGGTTCAAGGGTCTCCCTTCCTGAGCCCCTGCCCCCTTGCTCAGGGCAGCCATTGATTCCACGCTGTCAGTCTCAGCGTCTACTCCTTATTCTTTATCCGGGGCCAAGCGAAGGAGAGTACGTGCCACCCCCAGCCCATCTGGAGGTCGTTCTTGTACTTCGGGTGGGGATGGACGAGGTCCCCTGGCATAGACCCTCAGGGACCAGAATCCCCAAGTCTGAAGGCTTTGATCATGGGGGTAGCTGGGGATTTAACCTTTTGTGGCTACCCTCGCACACTCCTGTCCCCTCCCACCTTCTCCTTCATGCCAGATCCTGCATTGAGGCCTGGGCTTTAACAGTTCAGGGGCCTCTTGTGACAGTAGTGTTGGGGGGCGGGGGCAGCGTTCTCTGGTTTCTAGCTTTCTCGTCCCATCAAGGCAGGAGTAGAATGAGACCCATTCTCATTCTCAAGACAGTAGAATGAGCTGTCTTGTCATGAGCACCATGATGGCCCCTCGAATCTTCTCTATGCCTTAGCTCCCCATCTAGGTAATAGGGAACTGCCTCCATGATCTCTCCCTCTTCTGCCTTAGGAGGGGGAAAGGTGGGTTGTTGGGGAAGGAGAGAGGAGAGATCTTTTAAGGCAAATCATGTAGAACATCTCTTTCAAAACCTGGCTGTCTCTCAAAGCCTCAGTTTCTTCATCTGTAAAATGGGAGAAGTAACGCCTACTTCCGTGGCTTGTGGTGGTGCTCAAGTGAGATGGCAGAGGGGGTCTCTCACTGTGTCTGGCACATTGTGGGTGCTGAATAAATATCAAAACCATCAGCCAGAGCAGGGCAAGAGCTAGGGGTGTGGTGGAGGTGTAGGCTTTAGGGGAGAATGACTCTTTCTCGCCCTCTGCCTTCCTTACCTCCTGGCTCCTGATCCCTTACCCGGTGACAAGCCCAGGCAGAGGCCTTGGACTTGGACGCCCCACTCTGAAGAGCTCTTGGACAAGGCTGGGAGAATGTCTGTGTGCCGGACAGGGATGTACTCGAAGACTGGGTGTGATTCCACATCCCTGTTTCAAGAATGGAATTGTTTGGACATCAGCCAGGTGGTATATGTGAGTGTGTGTGTCAGTGCACGTGTGTGTGTGTGTGTGTGTGTGAGTGTGTGTGTGTGTCTAGGCTCAATGGCTGGCATCAAAATACTTGCTGATTAATCTCTGTCTTCTCGTACCCAGCCCTGGTCCCCTAGAAGCTCCAGGCCTTCACTGGTGTCCAATGGGCCTGAGGGGCAGAATCAGGCCCAGGAAGATGGATTTCCCCGGTCCCCTCAGCCCCAACCCAGCAGGGGAGGGAGAAGACTGCTTCATTATGTTTAATGGGATTATTGGGGGGGATAGTAGTCATGGGGCATTAGCTGCTAATTGGGTCCATAATAAAGTTAATAAAGCTCTTATGGTCTTTGCCATTAACTGTAATTAAGGGGGTGCTCTGTGGCAGGGTGGGGGGTGTTGGCGGGGAACGGGTACATAGCTCTTGCTGGTAGAAGGAGCCAGAACAGGAGCAGGTGATGGGGAAGCTGGCAGCCATGCCAAGGCCAGGAGCTGCACCCCGGGCTGGGCTCACCAGCAGGTCCTCTGGGAGCTGGAGGGGATGAGGTGGACAGGAAGGGAAGGGCGTCCGTGATGTGCTGTACATAAGAGCAGGGGGAAATTATTAACCCCAACCCAGATGTCCATACCCTTGAGGAGGCTCAGAACACAGAAGAAATGGCACCTCCAAGGAGAGATGGTATGGGCGAGCTATGAGCTTCGGGGCCTGACTCCAGCTCGGGTGTGCTGTGTGACCTTGGGGAGGTGTATAACCTCTCTCAGTCTCCGTTTCCCCCTCCATAACAGAAGGATAATAATGGCGCTGTTCACGCCAGTTTCAGAAGCTGATGTGGTGGGAGGAAACCAGATGAGTGACTGGCGCTGTCGTTATCTTTGGAGCTTTTATTTATTTGATTTTTTAATTATACAAGAAGTACTTAAAGTCTTATAATTTTTTTTAACGTTTATTTATTTTTGAGAGAGAGACAGACAGAAGAGAGCTGGAGGGGCAGAGAGAGAGGGAGACACAGAATCCCAAGCAGGCTCCAGGCTCTGAGCTGTAAGCACAGAGCCCGACACGGGGCCTGAACTCTCGGAACCACAAGATCATGACCTGAGCCGAAATTGGCCACTTAACTGACCGAGCCACCCAGGTGCCCCTAAAGTCTTGTTATAGATGCAGAAGCATACGTGACATTCTCTTCCCATTTTCCCTCTCCCATCAATTTGGTGTTTAGCTTTCGAGAGTTTTGGGGATACATTTATGTCATATATATGTACATAGAGAAATATATAGTTGTCTTCCTTCCTTTCCTTCCCCTCTCCACCTTCCTTCCCTTTCCTTCCTTCCTTCCTTCCATCCATCCTTCCTTCCTTCCTTCCTTCTTCCTTTTGCTCCTTCTCTTTTTTGACACATGGAATATTTTTGAGTTGGCTTGCAATTTACTTTTTCCTCTTACATTTGTCTTTGTAGTGTTCCCATGCCAGTACATGGAGATCTACCTCATTTTTATATGGCCACTCATATTCTATTGTTCAGATATACCATCATTTATTTAAACAGTTAACCTATTCATGAGCATGTAAGTTGTTTCCAGTGTATGACATTTAACATTTTTTTTAAACATTTATTTAGTTTTTTGAGAGACAGAGACGGAGTGTGAGCCGGGGAGGGGCAGAGAGGGAGGGAGACATAGAATCCGAAGCAGGCTCCAGACTCTGAGCTGTCAGCACAGAGCCGGACACGGAGCTCAAACCCACAAACCGTGAGATCATGACCTGGGCCAAAATCGTGCACTTAACTGACTGAGCCACCCAGGCGCCCCCAGTGTGTGACATTTAAACAGCAGACCATCCTTGTATTATCTTTGTGTGGTTGTTTATTTCTGTAGGCTAGATTTCTGGAAATTGAATAGTTGGGTCCCAAGAGATATGTATTTTATTTTTGTGTTATAATAAACGTGTTTGTTTTTGAAAGGTAAAGCATATACAAAGTTCAAAAAAAAAATCATAAAGTACAAAGGAGTGAAACTCCTGACCTCAGTTCCCCTCCTGGTCCTCAGTGCCACCACTGTTACTTCTTGAAGATTTAAAACTATAGATTTTCAAAAACTGGTGAATGCTTATGTGCATATTTCCTCTTCTTCCGCACCCTCCCCAAATGGTGGCATGTACCCTACTCTGCTCTGCATCTTGCCTTCTGTCTGCACCTTGCTACCCTTGTATCTTGAAGATCATTGATGATGGGAGTATGTAGCTACTCTTTTGAATGGCTGCAGAGTATTCCGTTGTGTGGCTGTGGCTTCATTATCAGCCAGCGTCTGGGTAGACACCTAGAACGCTTCCTGTCTTTAGCTCTTACAACACGACCATAAATACTGACGATATATATTTGCCCGAGCACACACGCGGGACGCAGAGAGACAAATTCCTGGATGTAGAATTGCTCGGCCAAATGATATGTTCATTGAAAACGTCTGATAGATATTGCCAGATTGCACATCAAGGTGATCTCCCAAGCCCGCGTGCGTGCTGCCTGCCAGGCCCTCAGCAGCAGCCACATCAGTTGTGTGCCTTTGCTCTCAGACACACTCACGGGCAACGGTTCTTCCCGCAGCTCCCAGGATCAGGGGAGTCCCAGGGTGGATGCAGCTTTCCCTGGGAGAGGCCCGGCAGGAGGGGAAAGGCTCGAAGGGGAACTGGATAAACACAGATGTCAGACCGTGGAGGAAGAGTTACAGTTGGGGTCAGGGGTTAATGCAGGTGGGGCTACCGGACACGCCACACAGAGCAAACAAAACAAGTTGGGGGAGGGAGGGGCTGGCCCTGGGGTGGGGGGTGCACCAGCCAGCCCGGACTTGGCTCTCCCCGGGGCGGCTGCCGTCAGGAACACAGGCTCTGGGCTGCCGAAACCCTGGGGGCTAGCTGCTGGGCTCTGAGGCCACGGGGGCAGCTTTCCCCTCCCGTAAGGCCTCCCCAGCCCAGAGCCAGCAGGGTGGGCGCACTGAGCAGCCCTGCCCACTTCCAGGGCCTCTCTGGGGGGTAATCCCCCCGGAGCCCCGTCTGGGAGGCTTTGTGAGGTATTAGAGATGAGCCAGGCGGCGGGCCCTGGAGCCAGGCGCAGCTTTTAGAGCATTCCTGGGCATTAGGCTCCCTGTCCCAGCCCAGCCTTACCCTCACCCCCCTCAGCCCCAGGGCCTTCTCTGCCTCAGCCACTCCTGGCCTAATTACAGGTGTCCATGTCGGGGTCAGCAGTGGGGTTAATTTGGAGCTTGTCCTGGGGCGGCCGGGGCTCCTTAATGGAGTCCCAAGGAGTCCAGGGGATGAGCCGGGCAAGCAGGGGATTAGGGGCCGAGGAAGACAGTTGTCAGGGAATGGTGGGTCAGATGGGGCTGTGAGCGAGGCCCGGGCTGGGGTCAGCCTCAAGCGTGTGTGTTCATGTGCTCCCCACACGGGCCCTCATACAGCCACAACAGGTGCTCAGAAACACAGGCACACGCGGCCACGGACCCAGACGCTTCCCAGAGACTTCTAGAGGCAGACACACAGAATTTCATACCCACACAGGCTCACACACACAGACATACAGCATTATGACTTAGGACCACTTCCCACGAAGTTGCAGGGTGTGCAAGGGGCGGGGGCTTGGGGGAGACGAGCCACAGGCTCTCTCTCCAGCCAGGAACTCTGGCCTGCCGAAACCAGCCTCCTCTGGTGCCCCGTCCCATCCCCTACCAGGGTGATGATGTTCCCTTTTCCTTTTCCCTCAAGCCTCCTCCCACCCCAGACCTGCGATTCTGAAACATTGGCCTGTGGATAGAATGACTTACAGAAGTCTCCACGCCAGGCTGGGGGGAGGGAGGGAGCTCTTCCTGCACGTCCGGGTCCTCCAAAGGGTCCCAGTGCTCAGCTGTCAGCCCAGCCCCCAGAAGACTCCCCACCCCCACCCTTCATGACAAGCCTTGGGTTCTAAGGGGAGGCAGGGCCATACTGCACAGAGGTCACTGGAGCGGAGGAGGAGGAGGAAGAGGAGGAAGGAGCTGATAGGAGCCAGGGATGGGAGGGGGTGGGCAGGGGGAAATCATTTAACCCCAAAGCCGCCACTGTTCTTTGGACCCCCCCCACCCGCCCCCCGCCTCCCAGCACTGACAGGGGCCAGCTGGAGCCGGCTGAGCAAGAGAGGCTGAGTGTGGGAATGCAGGGAGGGGGCCTCCCAGGGCTTCCTGGGTCAGCTGGGACGAGGGCACCCGGAGAGTTCTTCCCCGGCCTGTCCCCCTGCCGCCATCCACGTCTAGGATGTGAAATTAGGCTCTGGTTCCCTGGCTCTGTTGCTGACAGGGAGCTTTTCCCAGCATTAACCGCTGACCCCAACCCCAAGCTGACTGGCTGCTGTTACTCCATTCCCGACTCAGAAATCCAACATTGGACTCTAGAAGGGTCAGATTTGCCCAAGGATACTTCCTTCCATCTGTGCCCCCTTGCCGGGGCACCCTTTTCACCAATATTTACAGGGGATCCCAGGGGCAAAGTGACTCCCATCACAGAAATAGCCACTTCTCTGTCCCACTAACAGCCTTTTCATCGGTAAAGGTGTCCACGGGGCTAGGCTGCCACCTGTTGTCATCTCAACCTCGGTCCTAGGCAACAACTATTCCACCCTTGTTTCCTGGTCTCCCCCATGCCATTCCCAGGACCCCCCACATACTCCAGGCCCATAATTGAATATAAAGGCCCAGAAGCCAGTGCAAACAGCAGCATTAATCACCAGCAACCTGGCAGCCTCCTGCCATAGATCTTTCTCACACGTAAAATAGCTCATGTTAATCATTGCTGCTGATTTATTGTCTTCTCCGCCTTGTACATAAATTATTCACCGTTGCTGGGGCGCGTGGAGGAATCCTGTGATGAGGGCTTCCGTCCTTCCATCTGCGTCTGTGAGGTGGATCATCGGACCTCTGGGTCCTCATAGCAGCTCTACAGGACTGTGGGTGTTCACTGGTCTGGCCCAGGCAAGGAGCCCCAGGCAAAGGGATTGAGGGGATAGTAGGGAGAAATGTCCCATTAGCGAGTGAGTGTCTGCTCCGCCTGAGAACACACACAGGAACTTCTCAGCTCTAGGAAATGGAGCTGTGGCCTCCGGGACCTTTCTAGTCCTGGCCAGGAGAAATGGGGCAGAATGAGAGGCCCGTGGTTGGCCCCTGGGCTTCCTGAGGCCGTTGTGGGTGGAGCAGAGGGAGACTTTCCTGGGAGGTTCCTGCTCAGCACCTAAGAGCCTCCGCTGCCAAAGAAGCCCAACTCTTGGGAGCGCCCCGTCCCAGGAAGCAGGATGTGGGCGTGCTCACTGGACGGATGGACGTGGAGTCCTGCCTGCCTCCCCCAGGGCCCTGTCTCTCTGGGGTCGGTGCCGCTCTCTCTGGCCACACCTCTGAGAAGGCCAAACCCTCAGAAGGTGGTGGCAGTAGTTATGGCAGTGTCCACCAGAGGGCAGACCTAAAGCCCAGGACAGCAGCGCTGGAGGAAATGCCTTTGGAAAAGGTGGGCTGGGCAGGAGACAGACGCCGGGGTGGGGTGGGATAGGTGGAGATGTGAGTCTTGCTGAGGGAAAGAGCCCCGAGCCTCAGTGGGACCAAAAGACAGGACCCATCTCACACATGAGACCACACCCGGTGCCATCCTCCAATGGGATCGTCTCAGAAGAGTCGGGGGTCCCAGAAGGCGTGTGTCAGCAACGGGACCCGAGCCGGGGAGGACGTGGCCAGTCCCAACATCACTGGCTGGGGCCGAGCTCCCCTGAAATGTGGCCAGGCTCTTAAGGCTCTCCTTCCCAGGTCCAAGCCCATCGCTTCCTACTCCCGTCTTGGCTGGGAGACCCTGGAAAGCAGCCAAGATAGGAGCTACTGGTGAAACAGCGTCTGTGGGGGTCCCGCACAGCCCAACCCTCAGCATCTGGAGGGCTCGCTGGCCCTCAAATGGATCGTTCAGACACACGGGCCTGTGAGCTGCGTGGACCCTTTCCACTCAAGGACCCCTGGCCCCCCACAGACCCTCTCCCTCCTCCGTGTAAGTGGTGAGGTGCCCAGAGACACAAATGAGTCGTAAGATTCAGGAGACTTGGGGCTTCAACAACGGGCTTGCCAGAGGCCCCCAGCCTGACCCTTCTCCAAGCCCCTCAACCCCCACATCCCACGCAAGGGTATGGTCTTCTGGCCTCTCCCGAGGCCGGGCAGAGCTGCAGTATGATGGTGTGCATAGCACGGGTGGCATTGCATCACCACCTAGCCAACAAGCTGTTTCCCCCAGAGACGCAGGGCTCTGGCCCTTTAAATGCCTTGAGCCCCAAGGGTGGAGCTGGCAGAGCCGGACTCTGAAGGACAGCCAGGCCTCCTTTAGCCCCAGCTGCCTCAGCTAGAGCCCCAGGAAAACAGTTGGAACCATCCGTCTCCTTGGCAGATCTTGCCTAGCTGTCCTTGCCGTCATCTCCTCCCCCCAGCTCTCTGCAGGTATTAGCTGGGATCCTGGAGTGCCCCTCGTGGCTGTGGGGCCTTTGGGTCTGCCTGGGAACTCCCAGCCCCAGGCAGGGCCCAGTCTCCTGCTCTCAGGTTCCCTGAAGGGAAGGTCAAGACGTCCCCCTCAATGAAGGCCAGTGTTTTTCCAAGCGTGACTCCTGGGCCTGAAGACCCACTGAGCTGCAGACTGTGGGGACAGGGTCCAGGGAACGGAACTGTTAGCTAGCTTCTAGTCTGCACAGCGGACTTCCTTGGAGGCTGGGGAAACCCTCATTAGGCCGAGTTTCCTGAGGATCAGCCACGGACCCGAGCGGGCTGGGGGTGGGGAGGTTTTCGCAGGTGCACCTGGGCCCTGACTTCCCTGCCCTGGATGCATGCAGGCCCATGGCTGTCTCCCCACCTGGGCCCTCTCCCTTCCCCGCCTGGCCTTCCACACCCAGCTTGCCTGGCTTCCTCAGCCCACTGTCTTTATGTCTGTCTTCACGTCAGTTCCAGGGCTGCCCCAGCCTAGCTTGTTTATCCTTCAGGGGGTCCGAGTGGGTGTTTCAGCTCCAATTATGTTCTGACCACAGTCACCACAGATACCAAAACAAATGTCCTGGGCGTCAGAGGTGCGGGAGGCTCAGACAGGCTGGTGCCAGGGGGGCTGATAAAGGGGGATCCGCTTGGGCCTGGAGGTGATGAGAGCTCCTGGTGATGGGGCCCTGGGGACCAGGGGCTCGTGGGTAATTGGCCTCCTCGGCTGGGCTCCGGCCACAGAGAGGGCAGTACCGGTCTCGGTGCAATACCCCCCCCCCCCACCAACCCATCTCGGCCTCCCTTCCGTCTTATTTGGCAGAGGCCTGGGGGTGCCTTGGAAAAGTCTTGCCGCTCCCCAGCTACTGGCTAAACCTGGCCTTACCTCCAGAAGATGGAGATCTTGACCCTTCAGTTCAGGTCGGCCCGGGGAGACCTTTTTATCCCTTCCCAGCCCTGGCGGTCAGTGTCTGGGGGAGGAAGTAAAAGTCAAGGATTCCAGCCCCAGCTTTTCTGAATTCTCCCTGTGGCTTGGATTGGGGTCCTGTGTCTCAATTTCCCACCTCAAGGTCAATTAGCAGAAAATGCTTCCCAGTCTGACTCTCCGTGAAGGAGAAAACTCCTGACCCTCTAAGCCTCCCCGGGGGGCCTGGGGAATGCAGCGAAGCTTCTCAGGGAGCAATGGTAAGCAGGAGGTGGTGCTGGCTCGGGGCACTGATAGCAGAGATAAAGAGGAGGATACCCACTGCTGATGGGTAGACCCTGGTTTCTATCTAGAGCTTCAGAGGGATGGGATACCAGGCACTGAAGCCTAGGGAAGGGCCCCCAGCTCCCTTCTGCCTCTCTGATAGGTCAGGAAGTGACCTATGAACCAGGGGACACAGCTGGGTCCATGCTCGACACCCTCTCCGGCTGTACCTGCTCCCGCCCGGAAGGAGCCCCCTCACGGCCCTCTCTAGCTTCTGCCCCACGACCTGTTTTACCCCTACCCTTGCCCTTCTGCTCTGCCCTGGAAAGGCCACCTCAGCCCATCTGCCCGTTGGCTGATCTCCTCAACGGGCCACCCGCGGGGGCGTTTGTAATAATGATGATATTTGATGATGGTAATAGCAAGGATAGTGAAAAACAGCTTCAATGGATGGAATGCTTTCCATGTGTTGTGCCAGACGCCCTTGCAATTTGCTTTTCCTATCAGTGCTGCAAGAAGGCAGAAAACTCACAGCCCTGCTTTACGGACCAGGAAGCTGAGACTTAGAGACGTGGAAGTGAATTGTTGGAAGCCACACCACTAGGAAGTGGTAAGAACAGGATTCAAACCCCAATTCGGTCTGACTTCTGAGCCCCAGGATTTCGCTCCAGGCTCAGAATGGCCTGAGGGGGCTCTGGTTGATGGTGGATTTCTATCCTGATCTCCATTCTGGCTTCTCGTCGTTCAAGAATGAACTGTGTTTGTGCCCAAACACAGTCAGCCCCTTGACCCAGGGCTGGAGGCACGATTCGTAAGGCGGAGGGATGAGAGGTGGGCTGTTGGGGCCAGACATCTGCTTCCCTGCCACTCCTCTGAGGCCCAAACCTACCCCTCAATACACACTTTGAACGAGGTCCAGGTGAAGATTAGAGAGTCGACCTCTGGGAAAGAGGGAGAGCCGCCAGGGGCTCATGAGAGTGGGTATGGATGCATTTGTGTCCGTGAGTGTGCATGCTGGAGGACTGACGGTGTGCATGTGTGTGACTGTGTGTAGGCGTGTGTCTGCGTAAATGTGTTGGTGCTTCTGAGTGTAAATGATTGTGCTTGGGTGTGAGAGCGCAAACGTGAGTGGGGAAGGCAGTCACTGCCTGTGTATCTCAGAGGGAAAATCCCAGAAGACCCAGAGCCCAAGCTCTGCCATTGATCAGCTCTGTGGCTATGGACACGTGACTTCTCTGAGTCTGTTTCTGTACCTGCACGTGGGGAGAAAACCTCCTTCCGGAGTAATCCTGAGGCTCCAGTGCCGTTTGTGATCCTCGGAAGCCAGCACGCTCTCTCCACCCTCTGCCTCTCTCCCTGCTCTCACCCCAGTCGGTTCCAAGCTGGAGTGGGATGTTATCCCACGGCCACAGCCCATACAGGGAGGCTCTGGGTCCCAGCCAGGCTGCACCCCAGAAAGCAATCCCCAATCGGTCATATAGATTTAAAGCTCCCTCATGTGATTCGCATGTGCAGCCAAGATTGAGAACCACCGATAATGATTCCCAAACTTCCCTGACGAAGAGAGTCACTTGAGAGGCTTGTTAAATACACAGCTTCCCAGGCCTCTCCCATGGAAATTCTGATTTGGCTGGGCTGGGGTGGGGCCCAGGGATTTGCATTTTTAATAAACATCCCAGGAGATTCTAATTATCAGAGAATTGGGACACACGAGCCTAGAGCTGTCTTCTCAGACTTTGATGTGCGTGAGAATCATCTAGGGAGCTGGTTCCAACGCAGATTCTGGTTCAGTGGTCCTGAGGTGAGAGCCCGCGGTCCCATCCAGCCAGAGCATAAATTATGAGATGGTGAATGATAAGCGATGACACCACAGAGGAGAGCAGGGACCTCACCAACCCTGATAAGGACCTTGAACTTGAACTTGGCCTCCAGGGCAATGAGGAATCACTGAAGGGTATTGTTGTTGTTTTTGATTTTATCAGAGGCGTAGTTTGTTCAGATAGACAATTTAGGAAGATTATTCTTGTGGCCACGAGCGGTGGATGGGAGGGTGGGACAGCAGCGAGGAGGCCATTGCCTCTGTCCAGGCGGAAGGTGGTGGCCTGGGCAGGGAAAGCAGGGAGAAGGAAGGGAGATGTTAGAAATCCTAGGGAGGGTTTCATGATCAGGTGGATGTGGAGCGAGGGGGAGGGGGAGGAAGCTCGAGAGCGGCCCCTGGACGGGCAGTTGGCGAACGAGAGCGCCCCACACCTCAGCTAGGCTAGGCAGCTTCCTTCCACACTGGCTGCCCCCACAGTCTGGTAACTGTTTGGCCTTAGGCTCCTGTGGGACAAGAGTTGGGGAGAGGCAACAGGAAGCAGCCTGGAAAATGTTATGGAACTGTCTCAGAGAGCCCCTCTCCTTGACCTTGGATGACTCTGGATGTCCCCTATCAGCCGTTGCCAAGAAGACTTGGAGACTGCTTTGGGTATTCAGCCTTCTGAGTCCCTCGGCCCTCTACTTTATCCCTCTCTGGCTCCTTCTAGACACAAAAGCCCCGAGGAAGGGAAATCCAGACCCACCCTGGCTTGTGGATCCTATCTGGCCGACTCTCACTGTGGATCCTAAGTACCCCTAAAACCTGTCCCTGGCCATCCTCCTGGCATCTTTGCTTGGCATACTGGCCCCGTCCTGCCCTTGACCACGGCCCTCCCCCTCGCCCTCCCCCGACAATGAGTTCTGACTGCCTCTCAGACCATCTACTCTAAAGACACGGGGCTTGTTTTCCTGTTTGGGGGTTTATTTCTCCCTGTTGGCAGCTGGAGGCCGGCTCATCCTCTCCCGGCCTCAGGTGCTCCTCCGGAGTTCCCAGGCTGCCGTCACACTTTTCTCTGACGTAGCTCCGTCTGTAGTGCAAGTGTGACTAAACCCGAGATTCAGTCGTGCTTACCTGGACGGAAGGGCCATCCCACCATAAATGTTTGCCATCAGCGCCTTCAGCGTATTAGTGAGAGCTAATAAAATGCTGGGGCCCAAACCAAGGCCTTTCTACGTATAATCTCAGTGTATGTTCGCCACATCCTCAAGCGAGATTCTCCTATTATTGCTATTTTATGGATGAAGAAACAGAGGCAAAAATGTTGAGGCATGTGCTCAAGCTCGCTAAGCTAGAGAGCCCTGGTGCATCTGGTGCCAAGGGCTTGCCCTTGTGATTAGGTCACTGCACAGTCTTGCCTCTCGTCGTGGTCTTCATCACCATCCCGAGGCCTCAGTGAGGTCCTTTGCCTGAGCTCAGCCTCAGAACTGGATTCTTCCCAGAGCAAATGTCAGGCCGGGGCCGAGGCTCGTGCCCAGAAAAACCGAGGTGGGAAGAAGATGGTAATCCCAGAAGGAATTTTGCTGCAGCCGGAAGAACTAAGGGTAAAGATGCGAAATGAATGAGGATGAGTCTTGCGCTGCCTCTTGGTGTCTGAGTGAGCCCGGCCAAGTCTTTAACTTCTTTGAGCCTCAGTTTCCTCATCTGTGACATGGGGATAGCAACAGGGGCTACCTTTCAGAGCCATGACGAGAAGAAATGAGGACATGTGCAAGGCAAGATCCTATCAACTGCAGAGGGCTGCTGGGAGTGACTGTTAGCACCATTCATCACTCAATATTTGTTTTGAATCGCTGGGACAGAAGGCAGTGCCGGTGGCGACATCCAGGAGCCCCCGGGCCTGGATCTGTCTCTGAGACAACAAATGACGAGTCAAACAGGTGTACGGTCAAATTGCCACCCTCTGCCTTCCATTAACCTTTTGTGATCTTTCTGCAGCTATGGCTAGGGCCCCGGCCATCTCTCTCACCTCTGTAAAATGAGGGGGCTCTAGCCAGTCAGTCTGGATAGCTCCCCAATGTTAACATCCCAGGAGTGGAATGGAAGGCGAATCCTTGTGACATCTGCCAAAGCATCATGGCTTCCAGAGAGGATCTCCACTCTTCATTCAGTGGATAATAACTCTTGGTGCCTCCTCGTGTGTGTATGTCGGGTCTCACTGCTGCCCCCTTCATTCAGGAAGTCATTCAAGATACCTTCGGTTAACTTTTTATTTTAAATTTCAAAAGTGAGCCATGGATGCATTCTTTTGTCCATTTATTATTTATTTTTTTATTAAATAAGCTCTATACCCAACGTGGGGCTCAAACTCAAGACCCCGAGATCAAGAGTTGCACGCTCTAGTGACTGAGCCAGCCAGGTGGCCTGGATGCATTCCTGTTGTAAGAAATAACTATGAAGCACCCTTTCAGATTCCAGAACCCTCCCCAGAGATCACTACTGTGGTCAGTTTACTAGGTATCCTTCTAGACAATTTCCTATGAGTTTACATGTATATGTAAATATTATACATGAGAAAACATACAGATTTTTTTGGGGTGTGTTTTTAGCTTTGTGTACACATTATTTTTCTGCAATTTGATTTTCTAGTTAAAAATATGGCTTGGAGGGGGGGTGCGCCCGGGTGGCTCAGTCGGTTAAACGTCCAACTTTGGCTCAGGTCATGATCTCGCCGTTCGTGGGTTCAAACCCATGTCAGACTCTGTGCTGACAGCTCAGAGCCTGGAGCCTGTGTCTCCCTTTCTCTCTGCCCCTCCCTTGGTCACGCTTGTCTCTCTCTCTCTCTCTCTCTCTCTCTCTCTCTCTCTCCCTCTCCCTCTCTCTCTCTCCTCCCCCCTCTCTCTCTCTCTCTCTCTCTCACACACACACACACACACACACACACACATAAGTAAACACTAAAAATAAGCTAGGTTTCTATTTTTTAAAAAATATGGTTTGGAAAAAAATATGGCACAGAGATGTCCTGACTCAATATCTATAGATCTGCCTCATTAGTTTTAACTGCAACATATTAAGTATTCCATAGCACAGGTTGCCATTGTTATTTAGTTTAGCCATTGCCCCACCAGTGGACTGGTAGGTTAGTTCCAGCTTTTCATTGTTATTAAAAGTGCTCAGTGAACTCCCTGGTATGTGGTTCTGTGGACAGACATGAGTATTTCGTTAGGATAATGGATATCTAGAAATAGAGCTGCTAAGACAAAGATGGGCCTTGTTAATTTTAATAGAAACTGCCAAAGTACCTTCCCGAAAGACTGGACTGGAGCAACTTATGGTGCTTCCAGTTGCTGATGAGACAACCCACTTTACATACACTCTCTCCAGTATTGGATAATAGCAGTCTTCTGAATTTTGCTAATCTAATGGATCAAGCAAAAATAAATCTTATCTTTGTTCTAATTTACATCTTCCTAATCATGATTGCATCGCTCTAATGTTGAACATATTTTATTAAGTTTATTGGATATTTTGTATTTCTTGTATAAACTGCCTGTTCATATACTTTGCCCATTTTTCAAGTAGGTTTTTAAAATCTTTTTCTTATTGGTGTATTAGAATTCGTTATTCTGCATATTAGTATTTGTTATGCTTTGGTTGCTTTTCTCTCTATGTCATTTTCAATCTTTTATCAGAAAGCAGTTTTAAATTTAGATGTATATTTTTCAATGCTTTTCTTGATGGCTGTTATAGTTTGTGTCTTATTTTAAATTTTCTTTAATGTTTATTTATTTTTGAGAGAGACAGAGAGAGACAGAGGGCGAGCAAGGGAGGCTGCAGAGAGAGACGGAGACACAGAACCTGAAGCAGGCTCCAGGCTCTCAGCTGTTAGCACAGAGCCCGACATGGGGCTTGAACCCATGAACCGCGAGATCATGACCTGAGCCAAAGTCTGACGCTTATCTGACTGAGCCACCGAGGCGCCCCTGTGTCTTATTTTAAACAGCCTTCTCTAATGTGAAATTATTTCATTTTAGCTCATATTGTCTTCTAACATTTTAGAATCAGATTTTTATTTCCTCTGGAATCTAGTTTGTAAATGGTGCAAGATAGAAATAATCCTCTTATAGGGGCGCCTGGGTGGCGCAGTCGGTTAAGCATCTGACTTCAGCCAGGTCACGATCTCGCGGTCCGTGAGTTCGAGCCCCGCGTCAGGCTCTGGGCTGATGGCTCAGAGCCTGGAGCCTGTTTCCGATTCTGTGTCTCCCTCTCCCTCTGCCCCTCCCCCATTCATGCTCTGTCTCTCTCTGTCCCAAAAAAAAAAATAAATAAACGTTGAAAAAAAATTAAAAAAAAAAAAAAAGAAATAATCCTCTTGTAAAGTCAAGTTTAGAGAATTCCCCGGCCAGGTATCCAGACTATGAATCTGATTTGCTATTATCAATGCATGCAGCTAGTGTTTTCACAATTTGAAAGTGAGAGATTTTGTAAGCAATGGCAACGGTCTGGTGTGGTGAAGGAAGGGTGTGGGGGAAATGGATGTGACACGAGGGTCACCACCTCCTAGGGCTTAGCTGACTGAGGTACAGACTTTGGCCTTGGTTCCCCCTTTCCCACCCCTCAGTATGAAAATGGCCCCAGGCAAAGGAATGGCAGGTGATCCCCCCAGGGTCCTGAGAAGTCCACCTATGTGTGCCTGTGTCAAACCACATGAATGGTCTGTTTCATTAGCATGGACCCCCACTGAAATGTCAGCCTCCAGGGGGCAGGGACCTGTCCTCTTCACTTTGATCTCCCTCACACCTAACACAGAGCCAGCATCCTGGGGTGAATGCGCATATACACCCTCATGCACACATGCACCTGCCCTTTTGTGTGCTCGGTTTGTGCCCGAGGGGTGTGTCCCTGGGTGAGCACGTGGCTCCTGCGTGCATGGATAGGCATGCACGATAGGCATAGGCGGTCTGTGAACATACTGTGCCTGGGGCACAGGAACATAGGCGCGCTTTCCTCCACCGTCTTCTATCCCGTTTCTCCCCATCCCTTTCTCGGGTCCTGGAGCGTTTTCTCCAAGCAAGTGGGAGTATTTATTGATGGGGCCAAAGTGAGGCCCCGGCAAACGTTACAGTTCCCCCTGGGAAAGCGAGCTTCATCCTTTCCCCTTCTTTCTGTCCCTCTTTGCTTTCTTCTCCCCGCTCTTTCCTATTTCACATCTCTCCCCTGCCCCCCTCCGGGAGGAAGCTCATCTGAGCTCAGCCTTTGCTGACACGGCCATTTGGGCCCATTAGCTGCCTCCTAATGAGTGAGTGCCTTCTTGGCCCCTTCCCCCACCCCAGCTGGGAGGGAGGGATCAATTAGCTGCTACACACACACACACACACACACACACACACACACACACACGTACGCGCGAATGCACGCTCGCCTACACATGTACTCATGCTCCGGTGTACATATATGCACATCACAAGCACACTTATAAACACACTGATGGCACACACACGTACATTCTTTCCTCATGACCAATAATATCCTTTTAGGGGTCCCCACCTTCCACAGTGCTCCCCAGCTCCCTAGACAGAGATCCTCCTCAGTTCGACGAGCAGAACTCCCCCTGCCAACCCCACTCACGCCAGCTCATTCCCAGATTTCCACGATTCCAAACTCGGTCCAGCTCTCACATTTCACAGATGGGCAAACTGAGGCTGAGTGGGGAAGTGACTTGTCCCAGGCACTTAAGTCAGTTAGAAGGCAAGCTGGGAACAGACCCATGTCCTCAGACCCCCAGTCCAGCACTGTCACTATCAACAGATAGAAGCGGGCTGTCCCACAAATGTCCACCTGGTACACATCAGAGCTGTGGGACTTCACGAGTGATAAGTCCACGTTAAGGCATGTGGACATGATTCCTGGGGGTAACAGGGACCTGGGGACCTCTGCCGTGTGCCGAGGGAGAGGGTCGAGCCCTCAGGCAGGCTTACCTGGTCCCTTGGAGTCAGTCTGGCCCAGAAATTGCAGAGAGATGGGTCCACCTTCAGCCTCTCCTCGGGCTTTCACAAGCCTCGTCGAGACCGCTCTCCCTTCCGAGTACTGGCCTCGGGGATCCCTGATACAAGCTCCGTCTTGGACGGATAGGAAGGAGCACCTCACTGAGGATTCTGTCCCAAAGAGCGTCCCACGAGGACTGGGAAGGGGTAGGTGCCAGCCTGGCCCATTGTCTACACTCCGTGTGAGGATAGGGAGTGTGAGAACCGGGACGCAGGCCTGAGGCATGCAGGCCCAGGCAGGGACAGCCCAGGCGGCCAGGGTCAGATGCCCCCTGCACCCAGTCCCTTGGGAGAGTCTCCTCCGAGGCCTCAGCGGCTATGGCTGGACCTTGGCAACTCATATCTCCTAAGGCCCCAACCTGAAGGCTCTGTACAAAAGAGGACTTGAGGACGGGTCTGGGAGTCGTTCGGAAAGCTTACCCAGGGGGCAGGGCCTTCCAGAGCCTCTCCTCCCAGCCAGGAGCAACAGTACTCTCTTTGCTCCTGCTCGGCCTCTTCCCTCTGGAGCGCTGGAGTTCTCATCTAAATGTCCCTCTCCTCCCTGGGAGCCCCGGACCACTTTCCTCCCTGATCCTGTGTCCCTGTCTGGGAGGTCCTGCAGACACCGAGGCCTGTAGTTCTCTGTAACCCTCAAGGCCTCAGCGAAACCCAATACGGACCCCAGAGGGCATCCTGGGATGGGCCCCTCCGCG
The DNA here is from genome assembly GCF_028749965.1 of Puma concolor. Taxonomy (NCBI): domain Eukaryota; kingdom Metazoa; phylum Chordata; class Mammalia; order Carnivora; family Felidae; genus Puma; species Puma concolor. The sequence goes on from NC_141677.1 coordinate 60,669,582, forward strand.
GATGTGGACCCCACGGTCATCTCGGTCAAGTTCCTGGGCCTGCTCCTTGCCCTTCCCATCAGCAAGTTCTCCCCTAGATTGAGTCGTCAGAGGGGGCCACCCTGCCCTAAAAGCACAGAGCAGCAGAGTCCCGGCTGCCCACGGGAATGAGGGGGCTCTCACCTCAGCTGGCCCATCGCGGTGCCAGCGTGAGATGGAGGAGGCAAGGAACCCTGGGGCAGAGGGTGTAGAAGACACAGGTTCCAGGGCGTCTGGGTGCCTCAGTCGGATAAACATCTGACTTTGGCTCAGGTCATGATAGTGTCATTCATGAGATCAAGCCCCACGTTGGGCTGTCTGCTGTCAGCCCAGAGCCTACTTTGGATCCTCTGGCCCCCTCTTTCTCTGCCTTTCGCCTGCATGCACACTCTCTCTTTCTCAAAAATAAATAAACATTAAAAAAAAAAAAAGGAAAGGAAGAAGGAGGAGGAGGAGGAGGAGGAGGAGGAGGAGAAAAGAAGATGACGATGACGACACCAGACCAGGAACCAGGAACCAGTGACGACACCAGACCTGGACCAGGTTCCAGACCAGGAAAACTTGGATGGGCAGCAAACTTCTCCACTCAACACCTGAGTGACTTCGGAGAGCCACCTGCTTTTAAGTTTCATCTGTAAAAGGAGGAGAATCAGGGCTTCTTCGCAAGTGAGACATTGCAAGGATTTGAAGCCAAATAGAATCTCTAATACTATTTACTTACATGTGCACTGACCATTTCCAGAGGGGTTACAAAGAAACTGTCAGCAGCAGTTACCTCTGGAAACAGAAATAACGGGAGGAAAAGGGGGGGGGATCTTCTACTTTTCGCGTTATTCCCGTTGCCCTGTTTTAATTTTCCTACTGAGCCTATTTTACTTTGGTTTTAAAAAAAAGAGGGGCGCCTGGGTGGCTCAGTCGGTTAAGCGTCTGACTTCAGCTCAGGTCACGATCTCGTGGTCCGTGAGTTCGAGCCCCGCGTCAGGCTCTGGGCTGATGGTTCAGAGCCTGGAGCCTGCTTCCGATTCTGTGTCTCCCTCTCTCTCTGCCCCCCCCCCCCCCGTTCATGCTCTGTCTCTCTCTGTCCCAAAAATAAATAAACGTTAAAAAAAATTTTTTTTCAAAAAGAAAGAAAGAAAGAAAGAAAGAAAGAAAGAAAGAAAGAGAGGATAAACTGCTTCCAGCCAAATAACCGAGCCAGTTAGTGGTAAGTTGAGTCAGTAAGTGGCAGCCTTAATTGACGTCTGTTAACGGTTAAGAGGGCAACAATCCCTCTTTCAGTGGGCATTGTATCTAGGTGTAAAAGCGATTTGTAAATAAATTGCTGTGTAGATGTTAGGTGTGATTAGCGTCTGGGTAATGATATGTTTCTATGCACAATTATGTATGTGAGACGGCCTAAGTATGAGGAGGTGTATATATACTTAAGGGTAATTATGCAAATGTTATAAGGGGATGGTTAACAGCACAGGCTTAGCAACCCTGTTGCCTGAGTTTGAATCTTAAATCCTCTGTTTACTGGAGATATGATCTTGACCAAGTTATGTGACCTCTCCGTGCCTCAGTCTTCCTATCTTTCAAAGGGGGATAAGGAATGTAGCTGCTCTATAGGATTGCTACGAAGGTTAAAATGAGCTGAGTTCTATAAAACTCTTTGAACAGCCCCTGGCACATAGTAAGTGTTCAACAAATTGTTCTTTAAAAGAAGAGCCTCTTAAAAGAAGAGCCACCGTCTCAGCCTGTCTTCCATCAAGGAAGGGGAGACGGCTGGGTAGGTCTCCCCTTCCGGTCTGTTTGTACACACCTACTGCAGGGATCTAGGGTGCTTGCTGATCCTGAGATCCAGAGCCCAGGCCTGTCCTCAAGGGGGCCCTGGAGAGGGATGGGATGACTCACATCCAGCTCTCATGCTTTCTGTGCTTCTAGGACATTCCAGGCCAATGCCCCATTTGCCCCCCTGGGTCATTCAGATTGGATGTTAGCTGAGCCAAGAGGGAGGACCGAGCCCTTGAGGGTGGGTGGTGAAGAGCGGGAAAATTCTGGCAGGAAAGAGGGACCAGGGACCATGGGGGAGGGGGCGCAGCGAGCTCAGGCCAGGAGAAGGATGGAGGCAATTTCTGGCAGCCTAATTTCCCCAACCCCTCCCGAAGGGGTCAGCCTGCCCTCCCACCTACCCCATTGCTGCTACTCTTGCTGGCTTTCCTGATGACGGTGGGATGCCTGTTCCCCCCACTCCCAGGGGGCACCAGAGGCACCTCTGGGAGACGCTGGCCTGCCAGGCGGGTTGAGCAGGTTTGGGAGAGGGTGGGAGGAGCTCTGACTTGGGGGAGGGCCCTGGGCCAGGGACGGAGCTGACAGGGCCAGGTTTCTCAGGGTGCCAGGCCAGGCGCCAGCTTGGGAGGGAGTGAATAAACCCGACCTGGAGAAAGATGAGAGAGTCGAGCCAGGCTCCCCCTCTTCTCTGGAGCCATAACCCCCTTCCCAGTGTAGACCCTATGTCCCGGCTCTGATTTCTATCAGAAGTTCTGAACCCCAAATTGAGACATGTGGCAGGGAAGTGTTTGTGAGAATCACGGGGCAAAGTGATTTGGAATGCGATATGTTTATCCTGCCTCCTGCATGGAACAGGAGCACACTCCCTATGAAATCATACAGGACCCCATCTGGTGACACAGGCACAAGCATACCCACAGTCACACGCCTCACCTGCGGGCGTGTGCACACAGTCCTGTACACAAAGAGACACTCAGGCACAGATAATCACAGGGACGGTGCTGGAAACCAGAGTGCTTTCTCTCCCTTTACAGATGAACGAGCCAGATTCTGGGAGCTTAAATAGTGCAGCCAAGGCTCACCTTTGGGGTCTTCAGAGAGAGACCTTCAAGGTTTTTCCTTCATAAAAGGCCGTCCTTAACTAATGCCTTGCGGTCACCCACTCCCTCCCATGTGTCGTTTGTCCTGCAGGAGCGTGGCTGACCTTCCACACTGGTGTGCACGCTGGAGGCCTGTCCAGACCCAGAACGTCAGCTTGGGGGCTCCCGGAGGGTGAAGCCAAATCTTTCGTCATCTTCACTCTGCCTTCAGGGACACTGCCTTCCAAGGGAGTCACTGAGTTCGGGGAGAGACCAAGAGGTGAGATGGGAGTGAAAAGGAGGGCTGTGGGGAGAAGCCCAGAGGTGAGTTGGGATCCGAGCAGGCATCTCGGCAACCCAGAGACATAGGCCTCTTACACACCCAGACAGTGTGTGTGCCAGTGCGGGGGGCGGGGGGGTGTGTGAGGAGGGAAAGCAGGCCGAGGGGTCAGTTGGAGAAGGTGAGCAACGCAGGCATGTGGGAGGGACGCGGGGGGGTGTGCAGGGGACGGTCTTCAGGTTAGATATTCTTGGACCAATGTTTCACTGAATTATAACATATTCAGCCAGTAAAATTATATATGTACTTTATGATTTCTCATTATATATGAGTATAGGGGTCAGTGAATTTCCACAAAGTGGACACATACATGTATACAAGTAAACAGCATCCCGATCAAAAAGTAGAATATTATTGGGGCACCTGGGTGGCTCAGTCGGTTAAGCATCCCACTCTTGGTTTCGGCTCAGGTCATGATCTCGTGGTTTCGTGAGCTCGAGCCCAGCGTCGGACTCTGGGCTGATAGTGTGGAGCCGGCTTGGGATTCTCTCTCTCTCTCCCTCTCTCTGCCTCTCCCCCACTCACGCTATCTCTGTCTCTCTCAAAAATGAATTTAAAGGGGCACCTGGGTGGCTCAGTCGGTTAAGCGTCCGACTTCGGCTCAGGTCATGATCTCGCGGTCCATGAGTTCGAGCCCCTCGTCGGGCTCTGTGCTGACCGCTCAGAGCCTGGAGCCTGTTTCGGATTCTGTGTCTCCCTCTCTCTCTGACCCTCCCCCGTTCATGCTCTGTCTCTCTCTGTCTCAAAAATAAATAAACGTTAAAAAATATTTTTTAAAAAATGAATTGAAAAAAAGTACAATATCATTAGTACCCGGGAATGCCCTCGGGCCCCCTTTCCAGGCACAATACCCTGTTCTGACTTCTTACACCAAACATGGATTTTCCTGTTTTTACACTTTATTTGAATGGAATCACAGAGTATGTTACCTTTTTTGTCTGTCTTCTGTTGCCCAGCATTATAGTTCTGAGATCTATCCATGTTGTGCAGACACATCCTTAAACAATATTTGCACGTGGAGATGCACACACACTTGTAAGAGCTGGCACACGGGCCGGCTTGTGTGAATAAGGTTCTGCTACGAGTATGCACACGCACAGCACGGACATGCCCGGGCTCTCACGCACATATGCGCATTCCCGTTAGGCTCGCCTACGTGACTGTCACACACACACACACACACACACACACACACACACGTGTACACAAATACACCCAGAACCTCACGCGTCCACACACTCGTGCAAGTTCTCACACACAAACACACACGCCACGCACTCTCAGGCTCGCGCACCGTACCCATTTCGCACACTCATGCCCACTCTCACACGCGGGCCAGCCCCCCAGCCTCTCTGGCACAGGCTCTAAACAGACAGAGGAATGTGATCACGCCGACAGCTGAAAACTGTCGTAAGAGCAAAGCTGTACTTTGCTGAGAAATCCGAGCCCTTATTGGAGGGATACAAGTGTCTGTGTGTCTGGAGGCTGGGGGGAGAAGGGAGGTGGCTGACGGTCTCCCAAGGCGCCTGTGGCCATCGGGCTGTTTCCATTATAACAAAATGATGAAAGCACCCGAGCAGTGAGAGCTTGACTGGGAGTAAATAAAGCTGCCACCTTTGACCCCTGGAGGCCAGGGCTCATCCCAGGACGAATGATCATGGGGGGGGTGGTGCTCAGGCCCAGCCCAAGTCCTCCAGCACCCAAGGCTCAAAGCCAGACTCCAGAGGGGGAGGGAGAGGGGACGTGAGAAACTGTGCGATGCCGGGGGATGTTTAAAGGGGTGTAGAGAGAGGAACCGGGGATCTGGAAGGAGGTGGGGTGGGGGACACTGGGGAGGGTGGGATGGGGAAGAAGGCTCGGACTTCGGGCTCTCCCTCCCTGGACTCTTCTCTCCTGGCACCTCTCCAGGCCTCTTCCGCTCCTGGGCTCTGAAACAAGCACAGGTCCCCTTTCTCATGTTTAAGGCTTTGCCCTGCTTGTTTTTCTAATCACCAGGAACTACAGGCAAACAGGGGTTAGCAGAAACAAAAAACAAACAAAACAAACAAACACAGACAGACTACAGAGTCACTGGAATCCCAGAAAGGTTGAGAAGTGGTTGGTTCTGGCTTTGACAGAAGTAAGGGACTTGCTGGGCCTGCCCCCCAGGCCCCCCAACCCCTTTCCCAAGGGGCCTGCCTAGCTCTCACATAGCAGGCACGGTGCCTGGCTTAGAACAAAGCTCAGCGAAGTGGGCTACATGGATAGATAAGTGAATACACGCATGGCTAGGTGAAGGCAGGAAGGTTTCTTGGTAGTCAACCTCCCGACTCTGTGTGGGTTCAAAACTCTTTGAGCACATACGTGGGGCTGGTCTCACTGGGGAGTCAGGAAGGATCCTCAGCCCTTTCCAGGCCTCCTCCTTGTTTACTCTTTGCAGGTGACCCTTTGGGCAACCCCCCTTCCCTAGGGCTGACACTCACTTCATTCTGTAGCCACCTTGGCTACTAAAGGTTCACCTGGTCTAGTCCCTAGAAGAAGAAAGTGTTTTTCAATCTGGCTCTCACAGATCCCTGCCCTCATGTCTCTCTATCCTGTACAGACCCAGTAGTCACTTCCTTTGCTCCTCCTAGGGGCCACTGAGTGGCCACTAAGTCGATCCTGGGAAGTCTTACCTTGGCTAATTACAACAAAAGTGACGATAACAAGAAAACAGAGCAATAAACATTGCTTCTTGGCCTTTTGGCTAAGATCAAGTGTAGTCAAACAGAGCAATGAACAAAATTTTCACCACAAGATGAGGACACTCCCAGGTTTGTGTGTGAGGGACATATAGGGAAAGATGACAGAAAATAGACCCACTCCACCTCCCAGCCCTATCACCCGATCTGGGCCTGACTTAGCAAGCCAAATACACAGAGACAGTTCAAGAAAAGCACCCCCATTTTCCTGCAAGCCTGGAAACTTCTGGCGGGAGCTCCAGTCTTCAGTTGGAGAGAGTGATCTCTGGAGGAAGCTGAGCAAAAGGAGGACAGAGCCTGCATGGGGGCCAGTCCTCGGCTGGGGGAGTTGTCTCAGGTCAGTGAGACATCGCCTGCAGCCAAGCGCTCAGAACCTGGCCCTTCTTTATCCCCTAAGCACAAAGCCCACTTTCCCCAAATCCATGACAGAGACTTGACTTGGTCTTAGTCCCCGGGGGCAGGGCAGGGCTAAACTCCCCGGCTGGGGTAGGGAGGGCACGCAGGCTGGAAGAATCTGAGGCAGCTGAGCCCTGTGTGTCAGCACTGGATTCTTGGTCTGCACCGAGGGCCCCCTCTTGGCTAAGACTCTCTTGCTTCGTCAGCTGAGATGAAGGAGAAAGCCAGGTGCCCTAGGCTTCAAAACCAACCAGAGACCCGGAAGACATAAGCATCAGAGAAATTAAAGTTTTCTGCCTCCTCCCTTTAGAGTTCCCCCAAACCCAACCCAAAGAATGACCAACTGTTACTGAGATGTTACTCTAGGCCAGACACTGTTCTCTGGGTTTCCGTAAGTTGACTGATTAAATCATGGCAATAATTCTCCATATAAGTACTACTCTGATTCCACCTTCCAGATAAGAAAACTGAGATCTAGAGAGGTGAAGCTACTGGTCCAAGATCGCCCAGTTTTTAAGTGGAGAACCGAAATTGGAACCCAGGCAGTCTGGCCTCTAGGGAGCTGGTAGGAGGTGTCTCAGTCTGGTTTGGAGGCAGGGAAGTTCAGCAGGGCCAGGTTCAGGAGTCAGATCAGAAGGTATTCATGGGGCACCCGGGGGGGCTGGCTCAGTGGGTTGAGCATCTGACTTCGACTCAGGTCATGATCTCACGGTTCATGGGTTCGAGCCCCGCATCAGGCTCTGTGCCGACAGCTCAGAGTCTGGAGGCTGCTTCAGAGCCTGTGTCTCCCTCTTCTCTCTGCCCCTCCCCCGCTCACGCTCTGTCTCTGTCTCTCAAAAATAAACACTAAAAAATAACAACAAAAAAAAAGAAACATTTGATATGTCCACCTATTTACTCTTTCATGTGAATGTCGGAATCTTTTTTTCTTTTAATATAAGAAAATGTCTGCTTTGATTTTTGATTAGTAGGACATTGAGCCTGTACATTTTCTTAGGGAGTTCTGACATTTTTACAGTTTGGCATCTTCCCCTAGGAATACGGCACGTCCCACTCCTTACCTGCGCCCTCGTTAGCAGTTTAATGGCTGTGTGCTATTCCTTTGTGAAGCAGCTTTCTAGCTGGCTTAACCGTTACCCTAGTGTTGGGTGTTTGGGCTGCTTCCAAGGTTGAGCTGTTATGAATGGTGCTCCTATGAACATCTTTGTACAAATTGCTTTTTTTTATTTCCCCGGGATATGGTCCCAAAAGTGGGATTATCTGATCAAAGGATATGAACAGTATCATGGTTTTTGTTACATCACTCGAGGAGGCCGGGATTAATTTACAGCACCACCAGCAACATATAAAGAAATGTCTACTCTTCCCTTAACAAACCCTCAAGCACCTTGAAAACTTAAAAGGGTAACCTGTTCCTAAAGTAAACAAACCACAGCCACGGGAGGACAAAACCAGGAGTTCGAAAGCACAGGGTTCTGAAGATCACTGATCATGCAGCCAAAGAGGCAGGCTGCCTCTGGTGTGTGGCTGCCCCACCGAGTCCCCGGGACCAGGTTCCCCGTCAGCATGTGAGCCTGGTTTGTTTCTATTGACTGAGCATACATTCGTAGGGCATTTATTCTGTGTCAGGTACTATTCTAAGCACTTTACAAATAATAACTCATTTACTTCTCAGATCAAGTTCACAAGATAGGTGTTATTGTTATTGTTGTTATTATTTTAAGCGTTTCTTTATTTGTTTTGAGAGAGAGCAGGCACACACGCATATGTGAACAGAGGGTGGGGCAGAGAGGGAGGGAGAGAGAGAATCCCAAGCAAGGCTTCTCACTGTCAGTGCAGAGCCCCATGTGGGGCTCGATCTCACAAAACTGAGATGTGGCCCGAACAGAAATCGAGAGTCAGACGCTTAACCACCTGAGCCACCCAGGCACCCTGCTAGATCCTGTTATTATTATGATGCTCGTTTTGTAAAGAAATCAAGCCATAAAGAAATTGGCTGTAGGTCTTATAGCTAGAAGAACTTGAACTCGGGCCGTCTGGCATTGGATTATTAACCACTGTGCTCTGCTCACTTGACCAGGTACAGGCACTTCAACTTGAAGCCACCCTTCTTTTTCTGGGTCCTGCCTTGGCCCCAGCAGCCCAAATCCCCTTCAGGAAAGGAAGGCCCTACACCTTCTGGTCCTGCGTTTCAGACTTTCTTACACTGGCCTTCTAATTACTTTCTTCTCACATACAGCCCCCATCCGTTGGATCCTGCCATGTGCCAGCCATTGGGCTGAGCACTTTTAGGTATTTTTATCTCTTTTATTCTTCACCACAATCAAACAAAGTAGGTGGCATATCTTCATTTTATAGAGGAGTAAACCGAGGATCAGAGAGGCTAAACATGTTGCCCAAAACCACACAGCTAGTGGAGCACGGGGACAATTTGAATCCTGTTCCAACATCAATGTCTTTGGTCTTTCCATTATACTTCCCTCCTCCCCAGCCTCCTGAAGCCCCCACCTTTTACCCTAGTCCATTTTTCTTTGCCACGAGTGGCCTTCTTCACGTACGCTGAGGTGGAAACAAACCCTTTTGGTACAGCTCCACTGCTTTTCCTGGCCACGGTGAGGCCTGGCTTCACCAGGGCCTAAGTAGTCACCCCCAAGGTAAGTGCTAGCTTTACCTTGTGCTTCTTGGAACTGAGGGCCACTCCCTGAGAGAGGCCCAGATAGCTCCTTCCTTTCCTGTTTCAAAGGCCACGCCCTGTGGAGCCCGCCCACCGGGTTCCTTCCTACTTCCTGTCTCAGGATCCGCACCTAATTTACAGAGTGCACATGATGGACAGGTTCGGATTCCAATGAGTAGACCATATCCCTCTGTTCAGATGTGTGCTCCTCCAGGTCCTCCGGAATGACTCATAGCTCAGGTACCTTGTGGGGAGTGGTTTTTACCAATACCGCCCTACAATTCTACAAGCCCCAGATACCCTTGAGCATATGTTATCCTAAATATACCGAGTTCCCACCCAGGATAAAAGAAGGCACTTCCTGGGCGCCTGGGTGGCTCAGTTGGTTAAGCATCCACCTTTGGCTCAGGTCACGATCTCATGGTTTGTGAGTCCGAGCCCCTTATCGGGTGAGCTTGAGTCCCACTTTGGGCTCTGCACTGACAGTTGGGAGCCTGTGTGGGATTCTTTCTCTCTCCCTCTCTCGCTGCCCCTCGCTCACTCGAGCTCTCTCTCTCTCTCTCTCTCTCTCTCTCTCTCTCTCAAAAATAAACTTAACAAAATAAAGAATGAAATAGATATCAAATCTTCCAGAGTTTGATCCCTGGCAAACTCTGGAAGATTCAATGGCAGCACCAACTTCAGAAACTGTGCTTGGCATGTAGATTGGTTGAGTATTTGTGTTTGCATGAACATGCTAACCTATGTGGCTGTATACTTCTCTGCATGGGAGACAGTGGGAGACGGCATTTCAGTGGGGACAGCGCAGGTGCATGTCTGTCTGCACAGGTGGATCCGGGACTTCATGGGGGAGGGGGGTTAATGTTACGCTCAGGACTTTGTTCGTGTGTTTTTGAGAGTAAAGGTCTGCACGCACCTCTCAGTTTGCATGTGCGTTTGTGCGCATACAACCTCCAAGTTGGGTAAAGGGGCTGGTTAGGAAGTTTCCCAGACCAAGAGCACTAAGAAAACACTCAGCAGGGAGACTGGACAGGACAGGTAAGAGAGAAAGGGAAAACAGAAAAAAAGAGTCAAGCCTAATGCTTCGTAAATAAGCAAAGGGATGTTGCGGTAAGTCCGAAATGCCCCAGACAGATTCAGACAGGTTTGCAGCACTCAGCAAAGTCATTTGTAGCCCAGGGCAGGAATGGCAGGTTAGAGTTAGTGGTAAGTATGCGCTAGCCCCGGTTCTCAGGGGTGAGGGACTGGAAAGTATGGTAAGGCACTGTCCCACTCCCATCCTCCAGGCCCTGGGCCCCAGCCTTTCTCCACAGGTTGGCCTCCCTAGGGAAAGATGGTTTGTCCTTGGTAGAGAGGTGGAGGCAGAGGAGCGAGGCTCCAGGAGGCCTCTTTAGGCCGTGCCGGTAGCCTTCATCCCTCTCCCTGCTCCAAAGGCAAAGGAACCTTCTTCTTCCCGAAGCTGCTGAAAGGTTTCGCTGACTTCAGAGAGACAGAGGAGGAGGGAGGAAGGAGGGGGAGGCCTCTGAGGTGGGGAAGGTTTTGCTGAACCTGCAGGCTACCCAGCCCCTCCCTGGTTCCTCATTACTGAGGCCCTTGGGCATGAAATATCTTTTTATTTGAAGGCCAAAAAGAACCCAGGGCTGCATTAATGACCAGCCAGCACCAGGGCCTGAGGCAGGGGACTGGCTCCCTTGACCTTGAAATCCTGCCTACATTTTCCTGCTGCACTGATGTTCTATTTTTCCAGAACTTGTCTCTACTGCCTTAGCCCTATCCTCTCAACGGGACCTTAAAGAGGCCCCAAGAGGAGGAAAACTGAGGAGGCAAGGAGAAGGGTTTCTCCTAGTCCCAGGCGCTCATCGGCTGGTTCGGGTAACTGAGCAGGGCCGACAGCATTGAGTTTCAACAGCTCCCAGACAAGTAGGGCTGACAAACATTTTACACAAATTTTAATACAGTAAGAAAGATGGTAAAGCAGAGCTACAGCCAATGAAATAGGAAGATTCTGACAATGGCTTGCCGAAGTAGAAGGCAGAGTCCATTGGGCCCATTTTACAAACAAAAAAGTAAGGGCCAGAGAAGTTAGTCGATCTGTTCTGATACACATTTATTTTTGATTTTTATTTTATTTTTTTTTTTTTTTAGAAAGAGAGAGAGAGAACATGTGCATGTGTATGATTTTGATTTTATTTTTTTTAGAAAGAGAGAGAGAGAGAGAGAGAGAGAGAGAGAGAGAGAGAACATGTGCATGTGTAAGCAAGGGAGGGGCAGAGGGAGAGGGAGAGAGAGAATCTTAAGCAGGCTGCACGCCCAGCACAGAACCCAACATACAGTAGGAGTAGGGTGTGTGTGTGTGTGTGTGTGTGTGGTTGGGATAGGAGAGAAATGGATGTTGCCAGGGCATTGCACTGAGGAGATGGCGGTCAGTGGAAAGGTGTGAGAGAATTTGTCTCAACTGATACAAAATGGTGAATGGTAGCTGGGAATTGGGGGAGGGTACTACCAATGAAGGGGCAAGTTGAAGGCCTTGAATGGTGGGATACAGGGCTTGGATTTTCCTATAGGCAATGGCGAGTGGTTTCTAAGCCAGAGAAGAATGTGCCTTGCATGTCCTTTGTGAGGGTGTGAGGGGGTGGGGGGATTGGGCCTCTCCAGCAGGGTGAATTCCAAAGAGAGGGGTGAGGTGCCAGCCAGGAAAAAGAAGGGAAGTGGAGGAAGCTGGGGTGGCAGTAAGACTCCGGGCGTGAGGGTGGAGGGTAAGTAAGGTTGCCTCCTAAGGAGTGTGGAAGGAACTCCAAGCCAAGAGGCCCAGAGAGGAGGGTGGGAGCCACGGGAGCCCCCCCCCCCAGCATGGAGTGGCCATGCTGTGACCATGCCGAGCTAGTGCACAGCCCTGGGCAGCCCCAGGCTCTGCTTTCTGAGCCTCGCGCCTCATTGAGAGGTTATTAATAGGGAGTTTGTCTGGTGTCAGAGCGCAGACATAAACTGCATTAGCATTACCCCATAATCTTATTTAGTAAATGCTCATGCCGCTCCGTCTCCTGTAATTGCATTGCAAAGATGCAATATTTATGAAAGGGGAGAGGGGATGTCACTGCTCATCTTGGCGCTGCAGTAAAAGTCCCGGGAAATACAGTAAGGGCCGCGGAGGCCTGGCCCTGGGCCTGAGAGGGTGGGCAGTGCTGGCGCCTAGCGCTCTCAGGGTGACCTACCAGGATGCCCAGCCCGGCCCAGAGCCCCCACCCCCACCGCCTCTCCAGAGCCTTGAGTATCAGAGCAAAGGGGTGTGGGTGGAGACGCCAGCCACACCGCTGTCCTTGGTGTTACTCCTCCAGAGGGTCCTGGTCCCTGCCAGATGCACTGAGCCCTTCCGGTGGGCTTGAAGCCCCAGCTTTGGCCCGCTCCCACCCTCGTTGGATTTCTAGGGGACCTTGCCTTGACTGCATAACCTGGGTGGCTTGGCAGAACTCAGTGGGCAGGCGGAGGGCAACATCAGGCAGGAAGCCTGAGGGCCAGAGGTCCTTGCCGGGGCAGGGTCTCAGTATCAGTGCTGACCACTGGGTGGCCAAAGCCTGCTGCAGCCCTCGGTTCCCTGAGGTGGGGGTCCTCTTCCGCCCTCCTAGGAATCCATGGCTCCGTCCCTAGGGCACCCCCACCCGACACCCACTTGGGGCCAGGACCGTGTGTCCTGCTTCTGGGTGAAGGAGGCAAGGAGGTGAACTTCGCCATGACCTCAGAAGCATGGCCGTGTGCCCACGGTCTCCACAGCTCTTGGGCGGAGCTCACCAACAAGGAGGACTCACTGGTACTGAGAGCGCCCGTGGGCGTGTATGAGTGCTGGGGGACAAGCTGGGACTCTGGTGCGCCTCCAGGCACCTGCAGTTTAGAGCAGGACAGACATGCAGACGTGCTTCCTACCTCAGGGATCTGAGGGCCATCTTGGGCAGTGGAGTTCTTTCCCAGCCACATGTGGGGAAGCTTTCTGTGGTTAGGGCGCTATGAGCCAGACCTCAAAAGACCCCGATCAGCGGAGGTGCTGAGGACGTTGAGTGGGAGAAGAGCGGAACGAAAGGATGCCTGTGTTCGGAAGGCATTATCCAGAAAGGTGGGGGCAGGGAGGTGGAGGCCTCGATCAGAAGCCACCCCATCAGTTGCTGGTGGTGGGGCTGGGGCTGGGGTCTCGGGTGAGGCTGCTTCTGGAAATCCATTATGAGAGAAGGCAGGTGCCCAGCTAAGCACTTCCTGGGGACCCTGGGAAGTGCCAGAGGCTCAGCACAGCTCCCTGGCCTTGGGGCTGGGATGGCCCCCAGAGGCGGGAGCACACCCCTTTCATATCTCACAACCCCACACTCTGCACTTCAGCCACATTCATACACCGCCCCCCAGCACCCCATTCAGTGCAGAGGGATTCACAGCTCTCAATGCCCTTACACACCCATGCCGCCGTGCCTGCCCACACTGCCTTGCCTCCCTCACTAAGACATCCAACTGGTCTAATTTCCGGTGGCCCCGTCGGCCTGCCTCCCGGTTCTGCGCTCACTTCCCCAGACCCCAGACTCCAGTAGGGAAGGGGCCCTCAAACCAGGGAGTGAGAAGGCAGCTGAGAACCAGGGAGACGGGTGGGCTGGGCGGAGGGCTCCCTCCCCGCTGTCCCATTAATCACAGCGTCGTCGCAGTCCAGTTGGGGATCCCTGCCGCCCAGTGCCACACGCAGCCCGCAGAACAATGGGATTATTTCCGGGGGGAGAGGACGCCTCGGGCAGGGGCTCAGGCGGCGGTGCCTCCTTCCCTCAACCCGTCCCTCGGCACCCAACCAGCGCCTGCGGCGGCCAGGGACGTGTGGCAGAGCGGACGCGGGTGGCGCGCGGGTGGCAGGGCCTGGCCGGGCTAATTCAATTAGCGGGGCCGCTGCCGCCTCGGAGCAACTCTGGGCCCGCGGGGCTCAGCTTAGGGCAGCTGCTCTTTGTGCGCGGAACCCATACATATGGATACAGTCCCTCCCCCTTAGCCACCCCCACCCCAACTCCTGGCACCTGCGGCTCCCCCGCCCCCTCCCTCCCTGCCTTTGGCCTCCCCAGAAAAGTTGGGAAGCTGTGTGGCTGCTTGTGGGCCCAAGGTGGCCGGCAGAGTGCGCGCCCGAAGGGAGGGAGGTGGTTTTTATCTGAGCCCCGAGTCTGGGTGGAAGGCGGTGTTTGTAACATCCGTGTGTACTTGTGTGTGGAGGCGTGAAGGAGGCCTTGCGAGCAGCTGCCAGAATTGCACACAGGAGTGTGTGTGTGTGTGTGTGTGTGTGCAAGGGTGAGTGTGGACCTGTGAGCGTGAGCCTGAGAGAGAGGGTGCTGGATCTGCTCCAACGCTGAATCTGGAAGGCCTCGGGTGTTGGTTGTGTCTGCCAGGGACCATTCGTGTATATGCGGGGGCCATATGCAGTCGGGACAGAGCGTGGAACACATTTCCTCGACAGCAGCTGGGTCTCCCAGGCGGAATCCGTTCCCCTGCCTCCCGCAGCGGGGTTTTCTGATGGAGGAGGAGCTTGGCCAGTTCCTTTCAAACCCCAACTCCAGCTCAACTCATTTACGCGGAGGACACTTGCGGCGCCCACTGGGCGCAGCCGCAGCGCGGAGGTAGAGGTGCGGGCAGAGGTGCGCAGAGGCGCCGCGGCCAGGGCTTCTCAGCGGGAGCGGCGGTCGTTACTGGCCAGGTTTTCCGTTCGCAGCGCAGTGTGGCTGCGGCTCAGGGAGCACCTGCAGCTTCCGACGTGCCCCGAGCGCCCGCGGAAATGTCCAGACCTGTCCAAGCCGAGGTGGCCCAAGCTCCTATGGGTGACCGCAAGACCCTCCCCGCCGCAGCCCAGGACTGAACCCCTCTAGGGGGCCGGGTTTCCGGAGCTGGGAGGTCTCCACCCGCCCTTCCTCTGCGGCCCAAATGTATGCCCCAGGAGGGCTGAGGACCTGAACTGAGGCCAGAAATCTGGGTAGATCTGACCGCTTACAGGTTCGTGGCCCAGCCGGAAAGCCGCCCTCGTTTTCAGCTTGACTGAGGGGCTGGAGCGACAGAACACCCAGAGGTCTGGCCCACCGATCCTGAAGAGCCTGCCAGACCCCACCCTGTCCCCCCCTGCTCCCTGCCCTGGGGTGCAGGGAGTAGGTTTCTAGGAGGTGGTGGTGGCCCCCCCAGGCCCCCCATTCAGCAAGCTGGCACTCCCCGGCTCCTTCTCCCTCCCCCACACCACACCCAGCACACCCAGGGACTGGCTAGGACCCTCTGCCTTCGGAAATTCCTCGGATCAGCATGGACCCACTTGTCGGCTGGGCAGGGCCAAGGATGGAGGCCGAGGGTCGGCATGCTGGGGTGTACCTGTGGGTCCTGGGTCCCAGGCTGGGGTGCTCTACTGGGTCCAGTGGTGGGAAGCTAAACTTGGTGCCCAGGGAGCCCTTCAGGAGCTGTCAACGGATGGCAGGGTCACAGAGCGCTATTCTGCCCCCAACCTCAGCCCACACCCTGCCCAACCCTTTCCCCATCCTGGCATTCTGAGAGAAGACTTGGCATCAAAGATCTGCTCTGCCACGGGCATGGGTCTGGATGGTGGGACCTGAGGGTCTCTGGGCTTCCTTTGGGGGAGAGTTGGTCAGAGAGAGGCCTGAGGTCCTAGCTCCATGCCCAGAGGTGATGGGCCAACAGCTGCCTTTGTATAGAGGCCAAGAAGGGGACCCCTACAGGGCAGGGCCTAGACTTAAGACCCCGTTGTTCACCCAGGCTTTGGGGTAAGGAGCTGGCTCCTAACCCAGGTGACAGCTGAGGTATGTTTTCTAGCAGGAAAGGTCTGTCTTTCTCTGTCTTCAATCCGGCTGTGGTCCCTCCACTGATGAATAAATGGACGCTTGTCCCTCCATGTTGGAGAGATCCTCAGTCCCTATTCCTGTAAGGACTTGGGTAGGAGCACCTGGGGCTGGCCCCAGACACCAACCCCCCCCAACCCTGAGAAATCACTGAGTCGTGTAGCTGGAACCAGCCTGACCTGCTCACTCCCTCCTTCCCTAACCTAGAGATAACACCCTCCCACACACCTTGGAGGTGGAGTGCCCTTTACTGGGTCTCTAAGTCCTCAAGTCACCAGCTGCGCCTGCCCCTCCATTTCCGCTCCCCCCTTCCCTGAGGCAGGTGAGCAAGGCAGAAACTTCCGTATTGGAAATCCAGATCCCAATGGCCCCACTGCCACTGCTCCATGTTACACATCTCCTTACATATTTCTCAGCTTGTTCTACCCTTTCCCTGCGAACTATCGATTGGGCATATCCTGTCTCCCCCATTCCACACCCACAGGCCCGCATATGGCCATTTCCCAGACAACTACACTAGAAAATAAGACATCTCTCCCACAGATACACACACTCACGAGCATGCATACACACACACACACCATTATCACACCCTCACTTTCACACAGTAGCTGACGGATGCTCTCACCCCATCATATGTGCCCGTTATACGGGAACAGTTAGGGACACACTCCTATCTGTTACAAAAAACACACTCACTGGCATCACAGGCAAATACAGTTGTAAAAATGACCTAGACTCCCCTCCTGTCCCCTAGTCCCCTCACAGACATGCATTTTGCTTGCATTTGAATCCCAGCAGCCTAACACTGGTACATAATAGACACTCAATACGTATTTGTTGGGTAGATTTTAAAAAGTATTCCTCAGAGACATGCCCAGGCTATCATGCCCCCACTGTCACGCACACTTTCACATCTGGCTTTCCCCTCATGGACACACAGTCCCACAAACACAAAGTAATTAAGTTATCACACACACACCCCTAAGCTAAAGTACAACCCCTGGCCCAGGGGTCTCTCCCAGAGGGGGGAGGGAGCCGTGTGGGATCCAAAGGGGCCGCCCTCTAGGGCTGAGCCCTCCCTTTCCTCCTCCCCCAGCCCCAGCCCCAGCCCCAGCTGCTTCTCTTTTAATTGGAGGCACTTCTTCATTCTGCAGGCAGGGGAGAGGGGAGGCAGGGGAGAGGGGAGGCAGGGGAGAAGGGAGCGGAAGGCGCTTGGGGGGTGGTTACCAGGTGGCTTTAGGGCCGGAACTCACCTAGACACATGCAAGATACTCCTGCAAAGCGAGGGCCACAGCTACCAAGTTTGGTGTTGAGAAATCAGCTCGTAATGAATGGAGTCAGAAAAACAGCACTTGAGTCCAGTCTGTGTCCCTTCCCAGCTTTCAGTGCCTCAGCCTTCTCATCTGTGAAATGGAGATAACAAAAGCCACATCACAGGGTTATTGGAGGATGACACGAGATAATAACTGTGACTGAAGGTGCCGGGACATCACTGCGCTGTGTGCTCCTACTCTCTCTCCCTCTCCTCCTCTTTCCTTGTGTGTGTGTGTGTGTGTGTGTGTGTGTGTATGTGTGTATACAATTTATAGTCAAATTGGTTTCTCTCCTCCTCTTTCCTTACAGGGCCGACACTGGGGAAACACAAAAGCTGCACCGAACGTAAGTCCCTCATGTCTCCTCCCCACCCCCTTCCGAAAACTTTCTGACCTCAGGTGACACTGCTTCTGGGAGGGGTGGGGGCCAGAACCCAGCAACTCCTGACCCTCTTGTCTCAACTTCCTAGGAAAAGAAGGGACTGAAAGGGTACCCTGGCCCTCAGCAACTACCCTATTGGAAAACAAAGGTGGAAACAACCACCCTATTGGAAAACAAGTTGGACACAGAGAACCCCATCTTGGGGAAGGCCAGCACTCAGAACTGGGTTGGGATAAAAGTTGATTCTGATAGGTGGGGGGGGGGGCTGAAGGGGGGTATGGAAAAGATCAGTGAGGCAAACACCTGTAAGGGCCGGGGAAAGTCAAGATGTCCCTGGGTTGCAGGATTTTGATGAGAAGAGCCTCCTGACAGTCTGAAGAGGCCACTAGGCAGCTGTGACCTCTGCCAACCTTCGGCTGGTGAGGTCTCCCGCCAGGGACTCTGGCCAACTGGTGCCAGATCTGAGGAGTCCAAGGGGTGAGTAAGATAGATGCCTAAATGGTAGAATAGGAAAGGTCAGAAAGACATAGGTGCTGGAAAGATTCAGCCAGAGGAGGAAGGAGGGAGGAACGGGGAGAGTGTCAGGAACACTCAGGAGGTTCCTGCATGGGCCAGAGAGGGTGGCAAAGGTAAGTTGTCCTAAAGATAAGAGGGTTTTAATTGCAGCAGACAGAACTGTAGATAATCATGAAAAGGATCAAGGCACTGCAGTCCAGCCTCAAAGGAAGCAGAAGCACCCCTCTCCATACTTCTCAGCCTCATACAGGGAAAACAATTCAGATTTGGGCAACCAGATCAATCTTCTTCTGTCTGTGGGACTTTGGGCAAGTTTGTTCATCTGACCAAGTCTCGGTTTTTGTTTTTTCTTTTTAAAAATGAATGTAACTCATATACTATGATAACCCCTTTAAATCATACAATTGAGTGGTTTTTAATATAGTCACATAGTTGTGCAACCATTGCCACTAATTCCAGAATATTTTCATCACTTCAAGTGGAAACTTCGTATCCGCTGGCAGCCACTTCCAACCCTTCCTCCTCCAACCTCTGGCAACCATTATCTACTTTGTGCCTTTATGGATTTGCCTATCCTGGATGGTTCGTATGGATGCAGTCATTTGATAAGTGGCCTTTTGTGCCCGACTTCTTTCACTTAGCATCATGTTTTCTAGGTTCTTCCATGTTGTAGTATGAATAATATTCTGTGGTATGGATACACCACATTTTGTTTGTCCATTCATCAGATGATGAACATGTGAGTTGTTCCCACTTTTTGGCCATTATAAATAATACTGCAGTGAACACTCATTTAATTTTCGTACTTACTTAAAACTTGGAGGTGTTTCTATTAACTTCACAGAGTTGCGAGTCTTAAATGACATCGGTGTGGTGAGGTGCCTGGCACATGGTAGCTTCTCAGTAAAACACTTAGGTTTATCTCTGCTTTATTTAGTTCCTCTAAGATAAGAGGCAGGAAGGAGACAAATTTAGGTTCAAACAACTGCTGGGTAAGGTTGTAGAACCTGGATTGGGTGGGTGAAGAGGAGTGAACTGGCAAGGGAATAGAGCTCTCGCCTGTTTCTGCTCAGTGTTTACAAACCACCACCTATTTCACACATGGCCTTGCCTTGAGCGGGCCTTTGTCCACCTGCCTGGAGCCCAGACAAGATTTTCTCCAGGTTTCCAGGCTAATCCATAAATGCAACTCAAATCCAGCTTCTCCATCTTGACCAAGTCACTTAGCCTCTGAAATTTGGCTTTCTTACATCTATAAAATAGTATAATTTCTTACTATATCTATAAAAGATAATACTCATCTTGAAGAGTTGGTGAAGTTCATAGCATTCCCCATAATACTTACCACGATCTGACTTATTGTATTTGCTTCTTTGTTTATTGTCTAACCCCCTCTATGGAACATAAACTCCATGAGGGCAGGACCTTGGTTTTGTTTACTGCTGTTTTCCCAGTGCCAAGAACAATGCCTGACACATGGTAGGTATTCAATAAATATTTGTTGAATAAGGAGGTTCATTCATTCATTTTTCACCCAACATGACTATATCCTGTGGTTTGGGGCTACACTCCACAGGAGGGAAACTGAGATGAGGTCCCTGCTTCCAAGGAGGTCTCTTCAAGTGGAAATAACAGATGTGACCAAAGCAAATAGACTGTAATGAGACTTGATCAATAGAATGTGCACCTTCATCTTCCCTGATAGAGACAGTCCCTCCCTGAAGACCTGTTGAATCTGAAATAGACCAGAAATAGATCCAAAGTGAT
The DNA here is from genome assembly GCF_028749965.1 of Puma concolor. Classification (NCBI taxonomy): domain Eukaryota; kingdom Metazoa; phylum Chordata; class Mammalia; order Carnivora; family Felidae; genus Puma; species Puma concolor. The sequence continues at coordinate 60,689,399 of NC_141677.1, forward strand.
CCAACGTGCACCGGTCCCAGAGCTTGGCTCCTGGCAGGGAGCAAACCTTTCCCTACTGGAGAGGGGAAAGAGAGGAAGCAGAAAAAGGGAGTTTCCTCCTTCTCTCCTGGGCTGTAAGCCAGTCAGCCATAGTCAAAACTTTAAAAGGCCTAAATTTGTCCAGATGCACTTCCCTGATCTTGGTCCCACCAACCCTAGCCCCCAACCCCCCCCCCCCCCCCCCCCCCCCGCCACTGCCTTAAGTCCCCAGGCCTCCCTCCCAGGATTCCAAAAGTAAGAAAATAACTCCTTCCCCTCGCCACAGTCCAAAGGTTTCTTGCTTGGAATAGCCAGCCCTGTGCTAGTTGCTAGGTGAAAACAATCTGATTGAATTCATTCGCATACTGTGGGTACTGCTTCTTTGGGGCATGTTTATTTCAAAGGAAAGGGGTATCTGGAGGCATGGGCCCCCTGGAAACAAGCCCCAAGCCACCTCTCTTGACTTTTGCCTTCCTCTCAGGAAGTCTTCCTTTCCTCAGTTTCTCTAAATAGGCTGGGTTGGGGTGGTTGTTGATTTTTTCAACAACCTACAGCCGGTTGTTCATAGGCCTGTGTTTTTAAAAAGGACAAGCCTGAACTCACCTTCCTGCCTCAGGGGCCTGGGCTCCATACCTGGGAAGTAGACAGTCTTCTACTTTCTAACAAGCCAGACTTGAAGTTTGCAGTAAATCCTCTTGTTGAAGGACAGGTGTTTCCCAGCTGAGCCCTTGGGGAGATTCTCCAGTAGCGCAGGGACACCCTTCCCCAGAGGCCTAGTGGGCTGGACCTCTTTGGCCCCATTCAAAGTGAGGGGAGACTCCTGCCAGACAGGGAAGAGGGCTCTATCCTCCACCTCCTTGGGTCCGTCTGTTTATCGGTCTCTGGGAATGGCCGCCTCCTGTTCTTTTTCTCCTTTTAAGTCTCTGAATCTCTTCTCTCTCTTCCTGAACTACTTCTCGGTGCCTCGGTCTCCGTCCCTCTGTCTCTGGCTCCTGCATCAGTCTCGGCTGCCGGCCTCCCTCTCCCCCTCTCCGCCCCTCCCCCGCGCTGTCATTCACCCCGCTCCTCTCCACGCACAGCCAATGGAGAGACCCGGCCGAAACGGCTAGGCTCGCTTGCACCGGGCTTTTTCGCCCGGTGATTGATGTCCCAGAGTCAACATCGAGCTAGCAGACGGAGAGGGGAAGGAGCAGCCTGAGAGGGGAAGAATACGGCGCCCCCTCTCTCCTTCCCCTCCCCCCTACTTTAGCCCTCTGCGCACTTCGCCTCCAAGTCTCCGCGCAGCCAGGAGCGGCTGCCGCCTCCGCGCCCCTGCGCGCTGCCCCCCGAGCCAAACACAGCGATCGCCGCCGCCCAGGCCCCCCCCCGCGGGGCCGGGGCCGGGGGCCAGCATGGAGCACCTGGGTCCGCACCATCTCCACCCCGGCCATGCGGAGCCCATCAGCTTCGGCATCGACCAGATCCTCAACAGCCCGGACCAAGGCGGCTGCATGGGGCCCGCCTCGCGCCTCCAGGACGGAGAATACGGCCTTGGCTGTTTGGTTGGAGGAGCCTACGCTTACGGCGGCGGGGGCCCCGCGGCCGGGGCGGGGGCCGGGGGCGCGGGGGCCTATGGTGCCGGCGGCCCGAGCGGCCCTGGTGGCCCTACTAGCGGCGGCGGCGGCGCCTGCAGCATGGGCCCGCTGGCTGGCTCCTACAACGTGAACATGGCCTTGGCGGGCGGCCCCGGTCCGGGAGGCGGCGGCGGCGGGGGCGGCGGCGGCGGCGGCGGCGGGGGGGCGCTGAGCGCTGCAGGGGTGATCCGGGTGCCGGCTCATAGGCCGCTAGCTGGAGCGGTGGCCCACCCCCAGCCTCTGGCTACCGGCTTGCCCACCGTTCCCTCCGTGCCTGCTGTGCCGGGTGTCAACAACCTCACCGGGCTCACCTTCCCCTGGATGGAGAGTAACCGCAGATACACAAAGGACAGGTTCACAGGTGAGTCCGGCCGGCGCGCGCCCCGCCTGGCCGCGGCCCGGGCTCTGCGCTACCTTTCCCCTGCCCGGTGGCTCCCCGCAGCCCTCCTCTACGCACCAGGTTACCCAGCTCCTCTCGGTGCTTCCCCCGAGTTCAGCAGCCTGCCACCTTTCCACGCTCGCGGAATCGTCATGCTCGAAGAGTTCTCCCGTCCTGGGCCCCTCTCCGTCCCTCCCGCAGGACCCCTACTCTGCAAAGCGCTCCCTGATCCCCTCTCGGAGTCGCTGGGTTCAGTGTCGCCGAGGGAAGGGGGATGTAGCTTCGGGACTACCTTTCACCCCGGCATTTGGGGCTCGGGAATCTTGGAGAAAGGGGCCCGATGTGAACAAACTGTTTTTTCCGTCCGGGCCAACGTTCTCTGGCTGAGGCGAAGAGCCCCAGAATCAGACGCTAGGAAAGAACAGGTTCCCCACCTCTCGTCCCCCCCCCCCCACAAACACGCTCTCAAACACACCACACACACCACTTCACTTCGCGCTCCGAGCTCCAGTGTCGGTTGCGCTTGACGGGCCGGCAGAGGCCCGAAGCCTGAGTAAAGCAGCAGAGCTGGTGGGCCCTCTTTCCCGGACTGCGGGCTTCGTCCAGGTCGGTGGCAGCGTGAGGCTGAGCCTCCCGGTTCATTTTCGTTCGGTCCCGGCCTGGCGTCCTCCCCTCTGGGCCCAGCCCTGTTCCCTCCAGTGTGAATAATGCACCGGCCTGACCGGCGATCGATCCGCGGCGGCCCAAGGACAACTCCTGGGACGATTACGCACTCCGCGGCGGCCGACTGCAGCCCTCTCCGCTGCCTGCTCCGCGCCTTCCTCCGCTCGCTCCGGCTCCCTCCGCTCTCGCTTCCGCTCTCGGCACTCAGCTCTCGCTCACGCGCGGGCCCCTTGCTTCGGCCTCACTTCCAGCTACCCCTTAGCATTCCTGGGATCCGAGGCGAGGATCCTCGATCCTCCCGCCGAGCCCAGCTCCCAAGCCCGCTGAGAAGTAGCCACGAGTTGAGCCTGGGTTCCTGGCTGGGCCTTAGAGGCGGCGGGAGGTACTGGCCGCTGCCGATGGCGATGGCGAGGTGGGACTCCCATGGGGCTCGGGCTCCAGGGCCCAACGGTGGAAAGGAGTTAGGGGGTCAGCAGAGGCAATACAGCCATTCTGCCCTGGGCCTCCAGGAAGGACCCGGTACTCAAGGGACCCCAGGACCCCAACCTAAGTCCTCTCAGGCCTGGGGAGGCAGAGCCTGCTGGCCATTCCACTCCCCTGCCCACCAGGCCAGTCCAGTCTTGAAGGGCCCTGATGGAACCCTCAGCCTGGAACCCACTGGTCTTAGGTCTCTGGTGAAAGCTGTTCCACACAGGGCCTACCTAGGGGAGCCACCGGCCACCCTAATCTGGCTTCAGGCCCCAAGAAGGTTCTGAGGAAGTGAATGACTGTCACCTTGTGTTGCCCTGTGTCCTGTATGTGTCTGCTTGTGTGCCTGTCTGTCAGGCCGGGTGTATAGATAGGCAATTTGCCCCTTGGTATGTGATGTGTCTGTGTATGTTGCTGTGTTGGTGGCGGCTCAGGCCAAGACCCAGGGTTCCCCCACCCCCACCCCCACCCCCGCCTTGATCAGGTGCGGCTTCAAGCTGCTGGGCAGCTTCCTGGAGCAGTGGGGGGCTTCGACCTTTAGCTCGCCTCAGACAAGCCCCTCAAGGAGACTGGCTTGGGCACGAGGGAGCCCGGGGCTAGGGAGGCCTCCGTGGCGGCGGCGGCGGCGGCGTCCGCCTGGCGGGCGGGAGGGGGCCGTTTCTCGCCGCGGGCTTGGAGCTGAGGGCTGACGGGAGGATCGCGGCCGCGTTCCTGGGGTCTGGCCTCTGCGCTCGCTGATCGCGGGGAGTCGGGCCTGGGACGCCTCCTGACGCTCTGCCGCTTGCCTCTGCCGTCTGTCTGTCTCCCGCTCCAGTGGCCCTCTCACCCTTCACTGTAACACGCCGTATAGGTCACCCCTATCAGAACCGGACGCCCCCCAAGAAGAAGAAGCCGCGCACGTCCTTCACGCGCCTGCAGATCTGCGAGCTGGAGAAGCGCTTCCACCGGCAGAAGTACCTGGCCTCGGCCGAGCGCGCCGCCCTGGCCAAGGCGCTCAAAATGACCGACGCGCAGGTCAAAACCTGGTTCCAGAACCGGCGGACGAAGTGGAGGTGAGCGCGCGCGGGGCGGGCAGTTCTCAGCCCCCGGGGTCTCTCCTGGGGCGCTCACGCCCCCTCCGCTCTCAGGCTTCTGATCGGTTCCCTGCTAGGCTCGCCAGGAACCGGGAGCAGCCGAGGCCGATGCCCGGGGTGGGGCTGGAGAGCCCCCGCTCTGTTTTACCGGAGGCTTCTTGGCTTTCTGACCGTTATGCTCAATGCTGGTGTAGACGCGGCTGGTCACCGCCGCTGCTTGGGGAACCTGCGGGGTTAGAGCACAGTCAGTCCTTGCAGTCCGGGCTTTGGCAATCAGTGAACGCTGAGGGACTTTTTTGTTTGCACAAAGTAGCGCTTACAGACATGCCTCCTCCGTCCCGGAGACTGGAGGCCGGATGGCCTGCGCCTCGTTTCTGCCGCCCCAGAGAGGGCTCCTGGCGGAGCTGCCGGGCCCCAAACCCGGAGCCTGGGCCCCTCTGACTCCCTCCTCCCCGGACACTCAGCCAGGCCCTCACGCAGCCGGTCTCCCACCCTGGAAGAGGAAAATCAATCCGTACCGGCTGCAGCGGGGTTTTGGAGAGTCCCACTGAAAGGGGGATCAATTAGGAGCAGATGGGTGTGTGTGTTTGTGTGTGTGCGGGCGCACGCCACACACACATTTACCCTTCTCCCGTCACACACCCAGTACACTAAAATCCCCCCACCACGCATACATCTCTCTCTCTCTCTCTCTCTCTCTCTCTCTCTCTCTCTCTCTCTCAACGTCCCACACTCCTAGGCAGCCTTACTCACCGCAAGCACCGGCGCTTTCTCCAGCTGTACCCACTTGCACCCCTCCCGCACATCTGGCCCGCATACTTGGTTCCACAAGTTTGGTTCCAGAAGTTTCTCACTAGCTCAGGCCTCAGGGGGGAGAGCGCAGGAGAGTCTGGGCGACGTCCACGGCGCCGTGGCCCAGTGGGCCTAGCGCTGGAGGAAGGAATTGGAGTTTCCTCTTTTTCTGAACGAAGGCGAGGGATCTGCCCGGGATTCCACTGGCGTGGCTTCCACAGGAAGCCGCTGCCCCCACGGCTCTGCCTCCACCCCATTCCTGTCGTTGGGGAAGAAATGGAGTATATGGCTTCAGACCTCTGGGATCTAGTTAAAGAGGTAGCTAGGGCCGGCAGAGCAGGGGTGTGGGCACTGGTGTTCCCAAGGCCCCACCAGGGCTGCAGCCTGGGCGAGAGGAGGGAGCGAGGCACGTCCCTGGAAGGCTCTGGGATCACCGAGAGTGTCAGGCAAAGAGAAGGGAAGGGGCAAAGATAAACACCCCACCCCAGGGAGAAAAGGAAAAACCAGGCAGCTTGAAGAAGCCTTAGGGTAATAAAAGAAAGCAATGGATGACTAAACCTTCATTTTCGTTTCAAACAAATTCTCTTAATTCTGAGAGAACGAAGAGGGTGGGGTGAGAGACAACAAGAGAGAAGGACACAAAGCCGAAAAGGAAGAGAAAGGCTCAGGCAGTTTGAAATGCAGGAAAGAAGGGGAAGGCGAGACACGGAAAGACGCGCGGAGCTAAAGGCAAGAAGGGGCGGCGGGCAGGAGGCCGGCGTCCACCGCTGGGAGAGGCCCTCGCCGGCTTCGCGCGGCTTCATCGATCGCCTACAAATTGCTTCTGGAGGCCCCCGGGACTCCCATTAGGTCTGTCCACCTTAGAGACAGACGTTTGATCTCAGTTGACGGGGTGGAGGGGAGGCATTAAATGGAATAAGTGAGTCATCGCCTCCCTGGACCGCCTCGGAGAAAGGCGCTGGTCCGGCGGGAGTCCCGGCAGGGCACAGGGCTCGGCCCAGGAGGTAGGAAGGCTGGGAGAGTTTCGCAGAGAAGAGAGGTCTGGCAAAGCAGCTCGAAGGCAATCCACCGGCTCCCGCCTCTGCCCTGGACTGCTGGGGAGGGTGAGGCGCCTCAGGCTTGGCACCGCAGAGCTGGGGAGAGACGAGATGCCACCCTACCCCTGGCTGCGCCCTCCGAGGCTAGTGGGACATGGGGAGCTCCAGATGCTTGGGCCTGGCGGATTTCCCCACAGCTCCCCCGGGGATCCTGCGCTCCATTTACTTGTGGGGTTTCCAGTCTGTGTCGGAGTCAGGACCCTCAAGATTGGGGTGTGTGTTAAAGGGGCCCAAGATGGAGTTGGGGGCTGTGAAGGAAGCAGTGCTCGTCCAGGCTGTTTCCCGGGAGCGCGCTGGAAGCGTCGGTAACGGCTTGTCCCCGGTGCAGGCGGCAGACCGCGGAGGAGCGTGAGGCTGAGAGGCAGCAGGCGAACCGGATTCTCCTGCAGCTGCAGCAAGAGGCCTTCCAGAAGAGTCTGGCGCAGCCCTTGCCCGCCGACCCGCTATGCGTGCACAACTCTTCGCTCTTCGCCCTGCAGAATCTGCAGCCGTGGTCTGACGACTCCACCAAGATCACCAGCGTCACGTCCGTGGCGTCCGCCTGCGAGTGAGCCTGCCCGCTCTGCCCGGAGAGAGCCCGGGTCCAGCCGAGGGGGTCGCGGGGGCTGAGAGCCGGGACTCTCTCCCACCCCCTCCTGCTTCAGACTGTGCGCGGGAGGGGAACGTGGTGCCCCCTGCGCTCGGCGCCGACGCTGTTTTCTCTTTGGTGGGGGGGAAAAAAGAGCGGGAGACAGGGACACGCGACCTCGTTCCAGACGCCTAAGTGGTCCCGCGCCCCCCTGGAACTGTTCAGAGTCCTCTCAGTTTACGTCTATTTTATTTTATTCTGATTTTTAACGTGGGACTGAGAGAGGCAGAGGACGTTGGGGAATAAGTTTCTGGGGTCCTCGGAGGACAGCAGAGGCTGTCATTTGAACTTGCTCTGGGAAGAACTCCTCTGTATTCCACTCCCCATCACACGTGGACGCCCGCAGGCCCACACAGAGGCGATTTCACGGTCTCTGGTGGTGTCACCCAGAGCCAAACACAGAGGACCTACGACAGAGTGTCATGCACACATAGGGCCATCGCCTTCACACCCTTGACTCTCACTGTCAGGCATAAGCTAGGGGTGACCCAGCTGCATTGTGAACAGCATGGCACTTCTCACAAACACGAGGCTACGGCCACACTGTGACACACTACCCCACACACGACAGCGTCACGGCCCTCCAGGCCCCCATCACACATCCTAGCCGCACCCAGGTACGCACAGGCAGGTTTTCACACAGACTCAGCCTGCTTCTCCAGATCCTGTTCCTACGGGGAGCTTAAGTTATGCACTTATAAGGTGTTTTCTGTGTAACCATTTTATAAAGTGCTTGTGTAATTTATGTGAAAAAATAATAAAACCCTCCGGATCCGGAGTCAGGGCTACCTGCTCCTTGCTGAGCCCAGCACCTTGCAGCTACTTGGGTTTGGTGTGAAATGGTGCTGCTGGGGCAGCTGCTGCTGTCTGGGCATAAGGGACACCCGGGGACCAGAACCTGCAGGTCCTGGAGAGAGGGAAGGAGGGGGACAGAGAGAAACAGACCTGAGGAAAGGAAGGAGTGCCAGGCTCTCCTGGGACGCGGATGCTTGAGAAGATACACTGTCTTTGGGCGTGAGGGTTGCGCGTGTGTGCATTGTGTGTTTGTGATGGCATGGGCCTTCGGGATGTAACCGATCGTGAATGTAACAGTGTTTAAGCGTGTCATTGTGTTGGCAACTATTGTTACGTGCTTGTCTCTGCTTAAGTCGCAAATCGAAACTAGCATCATACGCACGAACTTGCGGTGGTCTGTGTGACCATGTGCGAATGGGATTGTGTCTTCCGGGGTACCGGGGACCACCCACACAAATCTGTGACTGTGTATGACTCCCGTGTCAGTGTGTGTGAGAGTACATGTGAGTTTCTCCTCGTGAATCCTTTTTTGTGTTAAATGTGCGAATGTTTGTAATCGTGAATCACCCGTAATGGTGTGAATACACTTGTGTGTGATATGTAATCATGTGCGACATGTAATCATATATGAGATGTGTATTTTACTATATATACTTGTGTGTGACAGTATATAATGGGGGAATGAAGTAGAGAGTGTGGATCGTCGTGGGTGACTGTCCCTGTCGGTGAGTGTGTGTGATTGGTTGTGATTGAGTGGGTGTAGTTGCGCACTGCTGGTGTGGGGGGGTCTAAGGGTGTGTGATGCACGGGGGGGGGGGGGTACTAACATCTGCTAGGAGTTCCAGGGTTCTAGGCCCTTCCTCAGTAAGCCCCACAGGTTGGAGCACAGTGAGTCAGTAATTGGGCCAGGATCCTGTAGTGCTCTTAGTAGGATTTTCTGGCTCCCAGCACTAGCCTGGCCTAGTAGAGATCTGAGTAAGTGACTTCCTAGGGACCTTCAGGGGGCCCCACACCCACTCCAGCCAGGACAGCAGCCATGGGACACAACACTCCCTGTAACATCCAGTCCCCCTGCCTATGAGACCAATCTCAGGTGCACAAAACTGACTTGTTTTTTCTGAAAGAAGCTAGGTGGTGGAGGCTCTGAGGACATGCCATCCTGGGGGAATTAAGTGTGTGGGGGGGGGGGAGATAGGCTCTTTCTTTGGGATGGGAGTGTGACAGAACTTGGTGGCTAGAAACTAGAAGGGAGTGGGTGTGGGACTTGTTCAGGTATACAGAGCTATGTTGGGGGGAGGGTGCAGAGTCACAGAAACCTTCGGAGACACTCTCCTTCATCCCTGCCCAGGCCGCCATCCTGGACTTGCCATGCCACGGGGGTGGGGGACAAAGCCCAGCAGCCTCCCAGCCTAGTAGGCCCAAAGGGAAATTCGACTGGGTGGGGCCGTGCTTATCCATCCCTCATGTGGCCCCCCTTGGAGCCTGATCTCCTCAGGAGAAGAGGATTCTGGGTCCAAAGGACTAAGGCTGGCCCTCCCGCCCCGCCCCCCAGGCCCTTTGGGTGACCAGGCAGGGCCCTGACATGCAGTTTGCCTTGGGGAGAAGGTTCTGGCCACAACACGGGGTCTGCAGCCCGCCTCCCGCCTGCACCGTCTGAAACACCCAGGACCTGGCCAGGAGAAATCCGGAAATGGCCTCCCGGAACCACCAAATTCATTTCCTTCTGCCTGGGCAGGTCTAGCTGATCCCTCCTGTCCTGCAGGGACTGGAGCTGCCAGGCCCGTACCTTCTCCGTTTGGCGGGGTATCTTCTCCATTTGTCTGTAGGACGCACCTTCAGTGCACCCCCCCCACCCCCGTCAGATTCCAGAGTTTGTGAACTTCAGTGGAGACTGGGGCCTTCCTCCCACCTCCCAATCCTGGAGACCCCCTCGAGAGGCTGCTGGCCCCAGAGACTATTGGATATTTTCTGGCCACGGACTGTCCAGCTGAGTCAGGAGTGGGGAGCCTCTGCCCGGAACAAACCCAACCTCCCCAGCAGGCTCCAATCCAGGTTCTTCCCCAGAACCCTTCGCCCCCTTTTACAAAACAAACTGCAAAATTAGGCATTATACACCCCTCCCCGAAATACCTTCTACCTCCCTGATCTTCACAAACAGCTAAGGTTCACCCTCATAACCACGCGGGCGTATGCCCCCTCCGCCCTACCGCTCTCCGACCCCGTCCAGCTTGTCGGGGACTCGCGTGGAAGTGGGCATCCCGCATGCCGGGCTCCCGGCCCTGGAGGTCACCCGGCTCCGCGCGCGTCGGCTCTCGGCGCTCGCTGGCTGCGGGAGGCCAGGGTCGCGCTCTCTCCAGGGGCCCCTCCCACGCGCCCAGGCCCTCGGGGGAGACGTCCCTGGGGTGCCAGACTCCCAGGGGCACCGAGGCTCTTAGAGCCCAGGGGCCGCGCAAGACTCCCCCGTCTCCACCGGGAATTCGTTGGGACCGAATCTCGGGCGAATCCCGCATCGGCCGAGGCCGCGCAGCGGGGAAAGGCCAGGATGGCTCGGGGGCCCGCCGGGGGCAGCTGAAACCGCACACCCCGGCCCCTGGTGGGGGGAGGGGGCGGAGGCTGGTGGAGAGGGGGCTGCGAGGGTCACAGTCAGGGCCAAAGACCCGCAGCAGAAAGCTCACAACTCCCGGCTGGCCACCGCGCCTGCCGGAAATGGTCGTTTCTGTTCAGAAATTGAAATGGAACTCAGTGTCCGAATAACTGTGAAGAGAGGTGCGGAAAGAGAAGAGGAATTAACGAACCTGCCTGAGCAGAAAGATCGGCTTCCTTCCTTGGCTTGAGTGAGCTCACTGCCCGGACCAAATTGCGGGGCGAGTGAGCCCTGAGCTCCGGCTCAGACCAGGCGCAGCCCAGCGAGGTGGCTGAGTGGGTGGTGGCCCGTGGGGCCCAGAAACCCAGGCAGGGCTGGGGTCCTAGAGGCCTGTGTTGTGCCGCCGGTGGTACACAGAGAATCTGGCTCAACCTGTTAACTATAATAGCGGCTTTGTGCCGATCTGTGCTTGGGGGCTGTGTGGGCACGGCCTGAGCACTGCCTTGTGACGTCCCTACTGTGGTGGCAGGTGTGGGGTTTGCCCTGGGCCCAGGACCCAGATGGGCATCCTGCTTATGGTGTGCTTGCAGGAGGGCAAGGTGTTTCCAGGTGTATGAGACTACTACTAAGAGGGACCTCCCTCCGGGCTGGGCAGAGCTGGCGCAGTTGGGAATCGGAGGCAATGCCGTGGGAGGTGCCGAGCTGGGGCCCCGGGGCTGCCTTGAGGGCCCCTCAGACCAGTTGCGGGAGGAAACCCCTTCTCTCAAGCTCCCCCCTCGTGCCCATCTTCACACACTTCTCACTCCCACGCAGTCCTTGGAGTCTTGCTCCCTAATCAGCTCAGAGTTTGGAGCCTCACGGCCAGGCCGCTGCCCTGGCAACTAACGCGAGTCACTTCGGCTTTTCCCGCGTGGCTCGAATTCTTTGCCCAATGCCAGCCCAGGGAGGCCCCTGGCACCGCTCCCCTGCACCCACGCCTGGACTCCTTATCCTGGGGAGCCCGATGAAACAAGCTGAGCGAGGGCTAGATCCGGTTCGGATTTTCCAAAGAAATCAGAGCAGAATCTTAAGATAGTGTGTTCGATGGAGAGGGTGGTGGTGGGTGAGTGAGTGGAGGAAGCGGTGGGTGCTCATGTTGTGTTGGGAGGGGTGCCTACGGACTCATCTGCTCGGTCACAGCCTGCATCGCTGTGGACAACCTCACATACCTCCACCCTCTGCGCGACCCCTGGGGTGTGCGATGTGGCACCAGGGCAGGGAGCTACAGGTGTGCGGGTGCTGGGCACACACACTCTCTAGTGCTGGCATTCTTAGTTCCCTCAAACTCGCGGCGGTCCCGACCCCAAGAGGCTCCTACCCGCGGTTACCACCACCCCACCCCACCCCACCTCGTCGAGGGCACTCCCCTTCCCCACACCCCCTCCCCCTGCCCGGAGTGAGGAGGGCCTAACTTGACTGCCGGCGGCTTGGGGGTGGGGATTTCCTAGGCCCGCGCTTCCGCCGCCCGCCCCCGGGCTCCAGCGAGCGCTGAGGCTGGGCTTGGGGCCCGCGGGCCGCCCGGGATTCCAGCCGAGGACCCTAGCCAGGCTCAGAAGGTCCAGCGGTCGCCGCTTCCTCCCTGAAGCCTATGGAAATCCGGCCTCCCTTTGTGTGCAAGACGGCTGTTAAGGGCTGGGGGACAAAGGGGGCGCAGGCCCCCCCCACTGCTGCGTGTCACCCTAAGGAGGGCTTTGGTGGAAGCTGCTCCTTCCCCTTCAGGTTTTCAGCCCTTTAGTCCCAGAGCCCACGTATCTTCCGTTCCTTCGGGAGGAGTCGCAAGACCCGAAAGCTGGAGGCGGCGGCGACTTAATAACCACCCAGAAGTGGGAGCCGGACCGGAGGCTCCAACACGGAAACACAGGACAAGTGAGTTCCGGGCGCCCTCTAGGGGCCGCGCGGGGAGAGGCGCTTTGAGTCAGGGCCCTGGAAGCCAGCCCGTGGTCTGAGGGACCCTTGGGAGTGCTGGGGCGGCTGCCCCCGCCCTTACAATAGTGTAACGATAATAATATTAATCAGCAACAATGTGGAGTGCTTGCTCTGTTCAAGGCACTGAACTAGTTTTTAAAAGTACTAATACAGCCCTAACAACTACCCTATGAGTTGCGTGGTATATCATCCCACTTTATAGGCAAGGACAATGAAGGTCCAGAGAGGTTAAGCAACTTGCCTGAGAGCACGAAGTTGCTAAATGGGGCCGGTATCCCAACCCAGGGTCTAACCCGAGCCAGGGTCTCGGGGAGGGATGGCTGAGTCCAGGGGAGCGGTGGATTTGAGGAGAACTGGAGATGAGACCCCCACGAGGCTTCTCAAGGGATTTCTCGTATTGTGGAGGGAGCTCTTCGCCCAGAGATCCACTGGGACATTGCCTTCTAGGGCTCTGGAAATATCACCTCCAATCCACTCCGGTCCGCTGGGCCTCCTCCATCTCTGACTGTCCCCTCCACCCCTCTAGGACCCACCCTGGAGCACTGTCAGACCTGTGAGACCTTCTCCTCCTTCTTCCCCATACTTAGCTGGCATCCACCCTCTGGGCCTTCCCAGCCTGGGCTTGCCACCTTCCAGGAGCCCTCCGGGATTGGAAGGAGGTTCTTGGCACTTCTATCCCCCTCCCTTCGTCTGAGCCAGTGGGGGCGGGAGAATTCAAACAGGTAAAAAATTTAAAATAGAAGCAAATGAATCACCCTTTATTAGACAAAGGAATGGAGAACCAGGAAGGAAAATCCCTCCTCTCCTTTTACATCTGCTCTGTGCAAAGCCTATAGTTCTGGGTTGGAGAGTGGGGGAACAGGCTGGGGTGGGTAGGAGGGTGCAGCCTGAAGTTCAGAGAGGGGGTTATTTTCACCATTTAGACATTCAGACAGAATATGAAAAGAGAACACAACCTTCCCTTCTTCTCTGCTTCCTCCAGAGTTGTGGAGTGGGGAGGAGTGTAGGGGGAGTGTCCCAGGGGATGCTCTTTTATATACATTATAAGGTGTATTCATTTAAAGTAAGTTCCATGCTCAACATTGGGGCTTGAACCCATGACCCTGAGATCAAGAGTTGCATGCTCTACTATTAAGACAGCCAGAGCCCGCCCTTCCTTTCCCTCTTTCTTTCTTTCTTTCTTTCTTTCTTTCTTTCTTTCTTTCTTTCTTTCTTTCTTTCTTTCTTCTCTTTTTTAATTTTTTTATATTTTATATATAAAAATATAAGTTTATTTATTTACTTACTTACTTATATACAAAGGTATATTCCTTTGTATATAAATAGCTCCTGCCAATGTCTTAAACTTGAACATGTTGGAATCACCTGGGGATCTTGTTAAAACTCAGATTCTCATTTATTACATCTGGGGTGGGTCTGGATCCCGAATTTAGAACAAACTTCATATGCTGCTGATGTTGCTTAGAGGATCAAAATCCTAAACTACACCCTTTGTCTGAGATCTAATCCTGGGTTCTCAAACTTGCCTGTGACATATGGCCTGCAGCCTTATTTTATTGCCCAAGAGCATTTTTCCACTTTAAAGAAGTGAAATCTGGGGGCGCCTGGGTGGCTCAGTCGGTTAAGCGTCCGACTTCAGCTCAGGTCATGATCTCGCGGTCCGTGGGTTCGAGCCCCGCGTCGGGATCTGTGCTGACAGCTCAGAGCCTGGAGCCTGTTTCAGATTCTGTGTCTCCCTCTTTCTCTGACCCTCCCCTGTTCATGCTCTCTCTCTCTCTGTCTCAAAAATAAATAAACGTTAAAAAATTTTAAAAAAAGAAATGAAATCTGTAGACACAGTTGATACCCCTTCTGATATGTTTTAAAATACACTCTCCCCTATACCACAGGCCGAACCCATCCCTGTTATCCTGTGTCCTGTCCTCCTCCTTCCCTGTCACTGACTAGGGCCCCTCGGAGCCCCCAGTTCCTCTCCATCTGCACCTGTCCCTCTTTCTAAAATCCTCTTTCACACCTAGGCGGCTGCTGAAGCGACTTTGGACATCAGCCTAGGTTTTGAGCTCGACTTCTCTGCTTTCTAACCTCAGGCAAGTTAAATTTTAGGAGCCTACCGTTTCCTAGCCCAAATTATAGGGCCAACCCTTCCCCTGATTACCAAAGGGATTAAGGAGATAACGCAGATAAAAACGCTCGTCTCTTGGGAGGTACTCCTGGAAAGGCGCAGGGCACCCCAGAGTGGCTTGACCTGATTTTTTTCTACCCACCCGGCAGGGTGCAGGCGGTAGGAGGCGGGTCCTACAAACTGCGGGCCCCGCCCTCCCCCCCTCCCTCATTCCCAGACCCTTGATTTGCTGGAGAAAGTAGAGTGGCGGCCCTCCTGGGCGCTGGGAAGGGAGGCTATTGTGTATTAGGTGCTTTACCCGCCCCTCCTCCCAGCAAGGAGCAAATGAGCGAGTTCTGGCTTTCACTGGGCCCAACTGTCCGGGGGCGGGGCAGGCGGGTGGGGAGAAAGCCGGTACTCACCCTGCCAGGCTGGGTGGAGACCTTAGGGTGAAGACCCACCCAACCCTGGAGCCCTCCCCGCCCCCAGGCGCCCGGCAGAGGTGGGGTCGTTGCAGAGCAGGGCTTACCGGCCCCCTCACACACCCCTCCGAAAGTGTGCACAGTTTCACTCTGTCGGTGTCAGGCTGAAGCCGTGTGTCCGCACAGGGCGACAGTCCTGTTGCCTGTCTAGACATTTACCTCCTTGTTCCCACAGATGTCTTGGTTACACACGGGCTGCAGTCCCAGATCTCACCCTCACATTTGCCTCCAGTCCAGGGAAACGCAGAGTGGCATGCATTCACCCATCTCTTTCCAGGTGGCCCATCAGGGGCGGGTGCCACAAGTTTATAGGAGAACGCTTAAGAGGTCCTCGCAGGGTCTTTCACCAGTTCGCTTGTCATCGGGGAAAGCCAGCTCCAGCACGCTGGCACGCTTGTTCAGGAGCCTGGGCCTGCGAGCTCACGCTCAGTCATACACTTTTTAATTTTTTTTGGAGAGAGATGGGGGGGGATGGGAAGGGGGGAGAGAGAGAGAGAGGGAGAGAGAGACAGAATCCCAAGCAGCCTCCACTCTCAGCACGGCGCTGATGCAGGGCTCGATCCCACGACCCTGAGATTATGACCTGAGCCAAAACCAAAAGTCAGACGCTCAACCGACTGAGCCATCCA
This sequence comes from Puma concolor, assembly GCF_028749965.1. Taxonomy (NCBI): domain Eukaryota; kingdom Metazoa; phylum Chordata; class Mammalia; order Carnivora; family Felidae; genus Puma; species Puma concolor. The sequence goes on from NC_141677.1 coordinate 60,704,686, forward strand.
GGCGCCCTATCAGCTGTATACTCTTGAGCCCATTTTATATCCACAAGCTTTGACTTCTTTCCCTTTCTTACCGCAGGCCAGAAATTGGGCTTTTTCAGGTCAGCACCGGAGCGGCATCGTTACTGAACTGGGGCGGATTCAGCGGAGGGGTGGGCAGGAGGAGGGGGGGAAGACAGTTTATTAACCCCAAAGAAGTCCCAAGTCAACTCTGCGTTTTTATCTACTGCCCTTCGCTAGAGTGAGGTGCCGTCCCGCCGCTGCACGCAGAGCCCTGGCCCGCGCAGGCGCCCCACGGGCGGTTTACAGCGCTGGTGACAGAGCCAGCCTAGACCCGGCGGGAGAGCCTTCTCGGTTAGAGAAAATGAGGGGCGGCGGTGTGTGAGAGATGCGATGTTTCTCCATCGGGGGTCGGCTGAAACAGCAGATCCTTGGGAGGCCTGGGCCCTTTGGCTGCACAAACCGAGCAGCACCTTCAGTTCGAAGGAGGCGCCCTGGAGTGGGTTCCACTGCCCCCCCACCCCCGGCAGTCTGGCCCCCTCACTTGTGCGGGGCGTCACTCCCAGCTCCCAGCCGTCCACAGGACCGCAGAGAGCGGCCACCTGCGCGGAGCTGGCCCGCGGTGCGCTCGCGACAGCCGGGGGGCGTGGGGAAAGCTCTACTTCCGGCGTGCGGGCGGCCTCAGACTTGCCCCGGCCCCAAAGCTCCGCGGAAGGCTCGGTGGGGAAGGGTAGTCAAACGATTCAGAAGCAACCGGACTGTGGGGGCCCGGAAGGCAAAGGACACTCAGGCAGGGGGTGCCGGGGTTGGAATGTACCAGAAATGCAAAAAGGAGGAGAAACGGGACTCTCCTTTTGAAGCGGGGCCGGCCATCCGGGAAGAAAACGCAGCCTGCGTCCACCTGCTTGGTCCCGACCACTCCGCAGACTCGAGCCTCCACCCAGCCGGGGCCTGGGGCCTGGAGCCTGGCCCGGAGAGGTGCAGGCCTCCCCGCCCGGTCGCCAAAGCGGCTGGAGAATTCCGCAAACCGTTTCCTCCGCAGTGTGTCCCTGTCCCTCAGCTCCACCGCGTGACCCTGAGAGCGACAGACTGCGTGAGAATCCCGCCACCCCGCGCTGTCCTGGGCTGCGGAGGGTGCCGTGGGAGGTGGCGCCCTGGGCCCTGGCCGAGAAAGGCTTGTTTTTTATTCCTGCGCCCCAGGGACGCATGTCCGAGGCCGCGCCGCCCCCTCGAGACCCACCGTCGGATTCTCCTGTGGGCTTCCTCCCTTCCTGGGACCGAAGATCCGGGCCCGGGGAAGAAAGTGAGCGGTTCCCTCACTTTTTCTGCCGGCTACCGGATCCCCCCCGACCCCCCTCCAGAAATTATGGGAAAGGGGCGCCGGGCCCTGCCCTGTCGCGCCCCACGCAAGGACCGCCCGGGGCCGCGGATTCGCGCCCGCGAGTTTGCGGCAGAGACTCGAGAGCAGCGCTCCACCCGCCGCGACCTGGCACCGCGCCACCGCTCCCGGGACCCCGCCCGCCCAGCAGCAGAAAGGTAAGCGCTTGGAAACCTGTGGGAGGAGCACGGCGGCCTTTTGGGTTAGGATTCATGCTGTGGCCACGAGAAGGGCGCAGGGCTCCAGGGCGAGAACCTGGAAGGAGAGAGGCACACTTTGCCTTGGCTCTCAGTGGCAAATGAGTCCCCCCTTCTCTCCAGTCCTACCTGCGTTCTGCTCCTCTCAGGGCGAGGCTGAGAGACAAGTTCAGGTTTTGTGTGTGTGTGTGTGTGTGTGTGTGTGTGTGTGTGTGTGTGTGTGTGTGTTTAGGAGAAAGCACACCTGTGCCTGAGTGACTGGGGAGCTGCCCTGCGGCTGTGCTGTGAGGTTCAAAGGGCAGGAGTCCTGGGAGAAAAGAAGAGCCAACCCTGCCCTGACTGCTCCTCTCCAGACAGCTGGACCCTCCCTACATCTCTGCCTTCATGGCCCTTTGGTGCAGGAGTAGAGGGTAGGAGTGCTGAGTACTTTGGATCTCTGGGCTACAGGCCTGGCAACTGTCAATATCCACACCAGTTATCCGGATAAATGGGTCTTCTTAGTGACAAAAGGGACTTGTAGGAAACATCATCCCTCTCCAGCTGGTACAGGACAGAAGCCCTTCTCACCTACATGCTGTTCAGAGAATATTTTTCCATCCTAGACTACAGATAATACTCCCCTTCCTCGAATCCTTGAGTTTCTCAATGCCCATCAGTGTGTAAGTCTAGGTTCAGCTAACTCAAGAGAAAGATTAACTTATTGCAGGGATACTAAGTAGTTTACAGGATTGGTAGGAAGGCCAAAGAATTAAGGAAAATCCAATTTAGGAAATACCACAAGATCAAATGGCAGAAAATCCTGGTTAGGGCACAGCTGCTGGCATCCCTGTCTTTAGGCTCTTGACAAGAGCATCACTACGTGTAATTTCTTAAGTTTCCTCCCATCATTACTAACTTTTTTTTTTTTATTAATTTTTTTTTCAACGTTTATTTATTTTTGGGACAGAGAGAGACAGAGCATGAACGGGGGAGGGGCAGAGAGAGAGGGAGACACAGAATCAGAAACAGGCTCCAGGCTCTGAGCCATCAGCCCAGAGCCCGACGCGGGGCTCGAACTCACAGACTGTGAGATCGTGACCTGGCTGAAGTCGGACGCTTAACCGACTGCGCCACCCAGGCGCCCCCATCATTACTAACTTTAATCCCCCAAGATTCAAAGCTCATGTGGGACCATTTGATTGGCTAAATCTAAGACACCTGTCCAGGCACCAGCTGTCAGAGATGGGGAGAGAATAAACAGAGTCCCTTAGGTTTCTCTATGAAAAGTAAAAACTCCTCCGCCAATATTTACTTTATTTGGAGAAATCTCCAAATCAGGAAGAGTATTCAGATGCTAGGTTTTTTTTGTTTTTTTTTTTAAGAGAAAATGATAAATGCCACTACAGTCCACCCCTTGGCAGCTCAACATCCACATGTGCCTTTCTTTCTAAATTTACAGTCCTTTCCCCCCTAAAATGCTCCCATCCAATTTATGCTGCTGTCACTCATACAGATTGTATTCAACTTGCCCCCAAGGGAGAGAGTCCAAACCCTTGTAACTCTAGGTTCAGGATCCTTGTTCTATTCCTCTTCTAGTTATGTTGGAATCTTGTCTCAGTATTCCGTAACTTGTGGACTAGACCAGATTATAAGGTTAATCATCATCATACATCATAATACAATGGCAAGAGAACAGAAAACTGGGAAAAAGGCAAATAAGTTAAAATATATAAGCATCTACCATGCCAAAGGTTAGGCGGTGAAAGTCACTATCTGTCTTTCTGCAATATGAGATTCTATTTTGTACTTATGACATCCCTCCTCCTTTTTTTCCATGCCATGTTTCTTTTGCCTTCAGCCAGCACCTGAGCTGGCTTGTGTTCTCCACCCAGGGAAGAAGCGAGCTTTTGTTCCTGAGGGATATGAACCCTTGAGGGTCCTGCCTATGAAGGTTGTTGTGGCCTTCCATTAACTTTTACCACTGGACATAAAAGCACCAGGAGGCACCCCAAGGGAGCCCCTTGGTTCCATGAATACTTCTTGTTGCCTACTGTGTACAATAAAAATGCTACTTGGCCTTGATAGTCAGAATTCATCATGTTGGCCAATGTTTGGCCAATCCCATTATCCTCCTTTAACCTCCATTGGCAAGAGCAACCAGAAGTGGCCAGGCAGAAATTTCTGCTTCCAATTCAGTAAAAATATTGTTGCTTCTCCTGGTTGGAACTTTCTTCCCTTCAGGACTCTCTAACCTTAATCCAGCAGAAACAAGAGTCACAGGAAGTGAGGGGGCCTTTGGGTACTTGTAGAAAGTACCACCCCTCTTTCTGGACCCATATAATTGGGCTATGGGAGAAATGGCATCCTAACATTAATCACTAGCTCAAAGCATATACCTCATCCTTGAAGTATTGTACCACACCACCACAAAATTCTAAGTGGTTCTAGCAAAGAGTCCAAAAACACAATGGCTCAGGCAAGGTAAAAATTCATTTTTGTCTTACAACTATGGAAGAAAGATATCTCTGCTCTGTGAACACAGTATAGACCCAAGCTAACAAAGAAGCTCTGCCAGCCTCAACAGCTGCCTTCAGAAGTTGTCGGTCCTGGCCAGCAGGAAGGGAAGGGTGCAGAAACTCCAAGGCAAGCTCTTTAAGAAAATGACTTGAAAGCTGTACTCTCAATTCCACTCACATTCCATGGTGGAGAACTAGCTCCAGGGGAGCCTGGGAAATAGAGACCCTGGGTTGACAACCGTATGCTCAGGAGAAAGGCAGAATGGGTGTGAGGGGACGTATAGTCTTTACTACACCATTCCATTGATCTATAAAGTCAGCTGCTTCCACATTATGGGATACATAAGTAAGATCAGTGAATCTCATGGACAATAGCTTGGTTTTTTTAGCTGAAAAATGAATTCTTGTTAAGAAGCAATGCTGTGTGGGAAATCAGACCGTCATAAGGCATAGAGTAAGTCCATGGACGATAGTATTGGCAGAAGCTTGATGCTCAGTGAAGGCATATCCAAATCTCCCACTAGACACCTCACTGGTCTCCCTAGGATTATAGAATAGTATGGGGGACTTGGGGTTGATTGCTGCTATTGGAAGATTGGGCATTTTGCATTGATGGTAATCAGGTTAGCTTCTTTGAGATGTTGAGTTCATATGGAGCTTCATCTAGGTCTTCGGGCCGTCGTTCCAAAGCAGGCCCTGGACTTCCCTGGGAAAGGACACTGAGATCTGGAGGGAGTTATCTTGTCCACCTGGTTATTAAGAACCCTTTAATTTTTTTCAAAAATTTAAAACGTAATTTTAGAGAGAATGCAGGCAAGGGGCGTTGGGGGGGGGGTTGGAGAAAATCCTAAGCAGGCTCCACGCTCAGCATGGAGCCCAATTCGAGGCTCAGTCCCACAACCCTGAGATCATGACCTGAGCTGAAATAAAAAGTCAGATGCTCAACTGACTGAGCCACCCAGATGCCCCAAGAATCCTTTCCATAGTGGGAGGCTCTTAGTGACCAATTTCATAAAACACAAATATTTTCACTCTCTATATCCATCCCCAAAGATTCTTTTTTTATGTTTTTTCCTTTTCTCTTCCTCACCCCCAATCTTTTATCTCATTCCTTTCAAGTCCTTGCTATCTGTCTAAACCATTCACCACTTCCTGTATACTCACTGCAAATCCTTACATCAGTCCATCTCTCCCTACAGACAGAATGAGCCACAAAACATACCATTCAATGTTCTGCTCACTGGGAAGGTTTTCTTCTGTCATTTTTCAGAGCCACCCCTGAATAGGACTATACAGCATTGGGACACTTCTGGCCAGGGTTGGTGTATTGCACTATAAAGTAGACTTGAAGCCTTTCTTTCTCTTTCATCTGGTGTTAGGGTATTCCCCATGGGATCCTAGATGTGGGATGAGGGATGGCTTCTCATGGTATGTGGTTGGGTGGGGCAAGTTGGCTGCCTGTGGTGAAACCTGTAAGGAAGCCCTCACTGTCAGGGCAATGCAGACAGTCAGCAGCTGAGTGAGTGCCTCCATAAGTTTACATCTTAGGCATGTTGCCTACTGCACCCCAGTCCAGGCCCTGGTGAGTGGCCTGCTCAGGATGCTTGCTGATGCCTTCAGGACCTACTTGGACCTGATCCCACAGATTCCATTTCTACTTGATGATGCACTCTAAAGGACACAGCTAGCGCGTCTCTAGGTAGACCAGATAGCGGCCAGCTCAGTATATCTTGGTGTCCCATGTATATCTAGTGACTTATAGTAAATCCAGGCCCCCTTCTCTAAGTATGCTATGTGGGGTTTTTTTGTATTTTTTGTTTTTTTTTAAGTAGGCTCCATGCCCAGTGTGAGGCTTGAGCTCATGACCCTAGGAAGATCGGGAGTCATATGCTCTACTGACTGAGCCAGCCAGGTGCCCTGTAGCTATTTTCTTTTGAGGGGGAAAAAAAGGCTCTTGGTTCTTTATTGGGCTATGAAAGTTGCCTCCACTGTAACATGCCACAGGCTCCCTATAGCACCCTGTTGTGCCACAGAAAATGTGAACTTTCTCCAAGCCTCATCCACATTGTACTATCTCTTGAAAATTAAATGGAGATGTGATAGGAATCATCACCCTTCACTTTTAATGTCTTTTATGGTGTAATTTTTGCATTTCCTCCAGGATGTAGCTTTTGATGTACTATTTCAGTAAGAAGTAAGAGTTCCAGGGGCTTCTGTTTTGCCTTCCCAACTACGGGATTCCCAATGTGTATTTTTTTGCTGAGGATGGAAAAGAAGAAAGCCATGAAATGGGTTTGCAATCCCACTGGGCCCACTGCAAGGCAGATTGAGTCCAAAATTATCTCATGATCTCCATAAGCCTCCACTCTGACTGATGGATCACAGGGGCATTTGTGTTGGCTGAAAGCTAGTGACTGATAACCTCTCAAAAGGGTGAATTTTTCTGTCTCTAGGGCTTAATTCCCCTGGGAATAGTTGAGGCTTCCTTGAAGGAAGGTCAAGAGGAGAATTCAACATAGTTCTGTGGTCAAGAGCACAGGTCTGGAGCTGGACCGTCTGGGTTTGAAACCTCTCTGTGTCTTAGTTTCTTAAACTGTGGAATGGAAGTAGCAGTACCTACTTTATTGGGTAGTTTTCTCCCTTATAGTCAGGGTTGAGAGATAATTTGCATACAGTAAAGTTGGCCCTTTTTATGGGCAGTTCTATGAGTTTTGACAAATGCACTCATTTGTGTAACCATTGTGGAGACTCACAAATTATAACAGTATAGTGTGGTGAATGCCACTGTTGGTGAGCCAGTAGGAGGTATTCCCAAACTAGCCTGAGAGGGGTAACCAGGAAAGACTTCTTAGAGGAGGCCATCTTTCAGCTGGGTGCTCAAGGGTAAGGAGGAGTTTGCACAATCAAGATATATAACGTTTTCATCCCCCGCCCACCAAATTCCCTCATACCCCTTTGTACTCAACCTCTCCCTCACCCCCAGCTCCTGGTAACATCTAATCTGTCTTGTGTTCTATTGTTTGCCTTTTCCAGAATGTCATGTAAATGGGATCATACTATATGTAGCCTTTGAGTCTAGCTTTTTTCACTTACCATGATGCCTTTAAGGTTCACCCATGGTGCTGCATGTATCAGTAATTCATTACTTTTCATTGCTGAGTAGTATTCCATTGTGTGGATGTACCACAGTTTGTGTATCCATTCATCAGTTGAAGGACATTAGGGTTGTTCCCAGTTTTTGGCAATTATGAATAAAGTCAATATAAGCATTCATGTTTAGGGTTTTGTGGGAACATAAGTTTTTTTTCCCCCCTTGGGAAATACTCAGAAGGGGGGAGGAATCGCTGGGTCATACAGTAAGTATGTATGTATGTATGTGTGTATGTATGTATGTATGTATGTATGTATACCTTTATAAGAAACTGCCATGCTGTTTTCCAAAATGCCTGTCCCATTTGGCAATTCCATCAGCAATGTATGAGAGTTCTAGATATTCTATATCCTGGTCTACACTTGGTATGATCAGTTTTTAAAATTTTAACCATTTTAAGGTAATGGTATCTTATTGTGGCTTTAATTTATATTACCTTCATTATCACTGACAATTAGGATAATCATCCTTCCATGTATCTATCTGGTAAAATGTCTCTTCAAATAATTTGCCCTTTAAAAAAAAATGGATTGCTTACTTTCTTTTTATCGAGTTTTGAGAGCTCTTTATATATTCTGGATACAAATCCTTAGCCAGATACGTGTTTTATAAATATTTTCCTCCAGTCTGTGGTTTGTCTTATAAAGTCCAATTTACCCATGTTTTCTTTTATGGATAGTGCTTTTGGTGTCATATGTAAGAAATCTTTGGCTAACCCAAAGTCATAAAGATTTTCTTCTATATTTCTTCTAAATGTTTTATAGTTTTAAATTCCACATTTAGATCTATCATCCATTTTGAATTAATTTTTGTATCTGCTGTAAGGTATTGATCAACTTTTTTTTAATACATGGATTATACAGAAGTTTTGAGGATTAAATGAGTTAATACATGTAAAACACTTGGAATAGTGCTTGGTACATAATTACATTTAATAAATGATAGCTGCAATTATTTTTTTTTTAGAGAGAGAGCGTGCACGCACACGCAAGAGTGGGGGAGGGGCAGAGGGAGAGGGAGAAAGAGAATCTTAAATAGGTTCCACGCCCAGCACAGAGCCCAACGCAGGGCTCAATCTCATGACAGTGAGATCATGACCCGAGCCGAAATCAAGAGTTAGACGCTTAACCAACTGAACCACCTAGGCACCCCAGAGCTATAATTATTAAAGAACATTATTGAGCTGTTTTTACAGAACTCCTCATTATAAATGCTTAATTTCTCTTTTATTTAAGGGGCTTTGGGTCCGTGAAATGATTCAGGTCTGGGAATCAAAAGAGATGCCTACATTCTTTATCATTGGGGGCTATCTCTAGTCATTACTTAGTTACTCACTTACTCTTTAAGTAACAGAAACCTAAAATGACAGAGACTTAAACGAGATACAAGTTTATTTCTCTCTCCTGTGACAGCCCAGATATAGACTGTCCAGGGTGGTAGGGTGTCTCTGTTTCACAAGGCCATCCAGGGACCTAGCCTCCTTTTTGGCTTGTTTTCTCACCATCACTAGAATATTGCCCTGGTCTGCATTCCACAATGTCTCATAACCGCTTCTATATTCTGAGCAGCAAGATGGAGAGAGAGGAGGAGAAAGGGTATAACCCCTACCTTGAAAGACATAACCTGGAAATTATACATATCACTTTCACTCCCGTCCTCTTTGTTGGAGCTTAGTCACGTGGCCATACCTAGCTACAAGAGAGGCTGGGAAACATAGTCTTTGTTCTTGGTAGCTGTGAGTTCTGCTGCTAAAAATCAGAGGTCCTTTTTCTATGAGAGAAAAGGGGGAAATAGATATTGGGAAACAATCTGTAGTCTGCCTCAAGAACTCAAGTCAAGCTTCTACTCACCATTTTTTACTGTTGAAAAAAATACCAATCCGGGGCCCCTGGGTGGTCAGTTGGTTGAGTATCTGACTTCGGCTCAGGTCATGATCTCACAGTTCTTGGGTTTGAGCCCCATGTCGGGCTCTGTGCTGACAGCTTAGAGCCTGGAGCCTGCTTCAGATTCTGCGTCTCCCTCTCTCTCTGCTGCTCCCCAGCTTGTGCTCTGTCTCTCTCTCTCAAAAATAAATAAACATTAAAAAAAAATTTTTTTAATGATCAAGTGGCACCTTAGTGGGCTATTTTAGTTCCAGGCACTTAATTAGAAGAAGCAAAAATAATTATAATGGCCAGTGACCTTTGTCAATGGGGTACATGTCGGCTCTGCTACTTACCTTTGCCTCTGCTACTTAAGTGTTGCTGTTTAAAGCACACAGAGTTCATTTTCTTTGAAACAGAGAGCCACTCGTCATCTTTCAGTAGCATCTCTAACCCGTAGAAAACATCTTACTAAAGTGCTTTTAGGTGCCTTTTTTTTTTTTTTGTATTTCTGTTATTTCCTTCACGAAAGTGTTTTTCAAGTTCTTTGTGAATGAAACATCTGGGACCCTTTCCAGGGATATAATGTGTGGGTGGTCAAGTTGCACAGGATAAATCTTCTTTAATATTCCTGTCTTCATAAATCTTCAGGTTCCTTTCTCTCTCTCTTTTTTTAATGTTTTATTTATTTATTTTTGGGAGAGAGAGAGAGAGCAGGTGGGGAAGGGGTACAGAGAGAGAGGGAAACAGAGAATCCAAAGCAGGCTGCAGGCTTTGAGCTGTCAGTGCAGAGTCCCATGTGGGGCTCCAAATGACGAACCATGAGATCACGACCTGAGCCAAAGTCAGACACTTAACCGACCGAGCCACCCAGTCGCCCCCAGATTCCTTTCTTTTTAAAAGTTTATTTATTCATTTTGAGAGAGAGAGTGAGGGCAGGGAGGGACAGAGGTGGGGGGAGAGAGAGAATCCCAAGCAGGCTCTGCATGGCAGCCCGGAGCCTGATGTGGGGCTCCTGCTCATGAACCATAAGATCATGGCCTGAGCCGAAACCAAGAGTCAGATGCTTAACCCACAGAACCCAGGCACCCCTCTTGAGATTCCTTTGAGGTTATACTACTTGTGACATTGTAACCTTAGATCAATCTGAATTTAATGATGTATGCATACTTACCAAAGATCCTGAAGTTGGTGTTCTAGTCTGGGTGGCCAGGAATCAACTATGTGCTCCTTCAAACAGAACCACCCCCACCAAATTAGCATGCTGAGATTTGACATATCTAAAGAAAATATTGGGTAGGAGGGGTAGAACATGAGGGCAAGTGGTGTCCTCTTGCAAGATAACTCCAGAAGAAGTCACCTCATGAGTCAAGGGGAAGGGCACTGCAGACAATGGGGAGGAACTGCTTCAGCTGGTAAGGAATGCTCAGTGCTAGTTGGGGGTTTCCTCTAAATGTCCCTGCCGTAACCCTATTCCAGTTCCCGGGATTCTCTTTTTTCATAATCGAATGTCCAATTTTTATAAGACTATGATTCATCTAAATTCAGGGCTTGGACTTGTTATCCAATTTCTATAAGCTGTCCTGTGGTTTTATTTATTTATTTTAAAAAAAAATTTTTTTTTTTCAACATTTATTTATTTTTGGGACAGAGAGAGACAGAGCATGAATGGGGGAGGGGCAGAGAGGGAGGGAGACACAGAATCGGAAACAGGCTCCAGGCTCTGAGCCATCAGCCCAGAATCCGACGCGGGGCTCGAACTCACGAACCGCGAGATCGTGACCTGGCTGAAGTCGGACGCTTAACCGACTGCGCCACCCAGGCGCCCCTGTCCTGTGGTTTTAGAAACAGGTGCTCCTTTCCCTGTGGTCTCCTACAGCCTGTCCTCAGTGGACACTTCATTCTAGGTGAGCACAAGCAATAATTTAATTAGAGGGTTTGTGCTGTATGGCATAGGCTACTGAATTCCCATTCCTGAATCCCAGTAGACCTACCGCCCTAACTAAGCCAAGTAACCGATCCCCATTTTCCCCATTCCCCTTATAACCTTTCACCTGTCACCATCTGTCTGGTACCAATATCTAGTTAGGGCTTTTGGCAGCGAGCACAAAAATTAACTTTGTCTACCCTAAAGATAAAAGACTAAAAAGATTTTTGGAAAGATTTGGGTAGTGCATAGAAGCCACATAAATGCCAAAGAACCAGTGTGCAAGAACCAGGAAGGCAGGAAATAACAGCCAAGGTCAAACCCCCAGAACACTGGCTCAGAGTCCCCACTGAGCACTGGTGTCTCTGCCACTGAGCACTCAGCGCTGCTTGTGTTGTGTTCCCAGCTCTAGTGTCCCCACTTTCAATAACTTTCCACCTGTCCTTACATCTTGGAGTCATCCTGGGTAGGAGCATTAATTGGCTTAACTTGGGTTATGTGCCCACAGGCTGGCAGATAGTGGGGTGGAAAGAGAAAGCTCTGGCCCCTTTGCTTCTCTAGGGGCAGATGAAATTCTGCCTTCCTCCAAGCCACACCCAAAGGGGGTTTCTCCCACATTGGAGCATGTCCGGATGTGGAGTAGCCGAGCGCGCGCGCGCACACACACACACACACACACACACACACACACAGCTGTTCACTGTAGTTGGGAAATTCCTCTCCTTCTCCTCCATACAGCCAAGAACCCCTCACCAACTTCAGCCTGTCCTTGCATTTAACCAGTGCCACTGACAAACCCCAGGCAGGGAGCCACATCACCACCTCATGCTTTCTCTTTGACCAGGCCACAGAGCACAGCTGGAAGACAGGTAAATTCATGGGGTCCAGCTTTTGTTGAGTCTCCCCAGGGCTTAGAAATCCTTTTATGTTAGGGGTGCCTGGGTGGCTCAGTTGGTTAAGCATCTGACTCTTGATTTCGGCTCAGGTCAGGATCTCATGGTCATGATCTCACAGCCTGTGGAGCCCAGTGTCATCTCGAGCTTAAGATTCTCTCTCTCCCTCTCCCTCTGCCCCTCCTTGCTTGCACTCTCTCACATGCTCTCTCGCTCCCTCTCTCAAAAGAAAGAAAGAAAGAAAGAAAGAAAGAAAGAAAGAAAGAAAGAAAGAATCCTTTTATGTTAGCATACTATTCACCTCTGAAAAATATGTGACTCATATGACTTTTCATATGTGACTCAAACTAACAATAATTCTTTAATTGCATCTAATATACATCCCACATTTAAACTGTTCCCCAAATCTTGTGAAGGTAACCTTTCTGTAAGGAAAATATGGTTATATCACTTCCTCCATTAAATTATTTTAACATATCAATATCGTAAAATAATGTAAATGCAAACAGTACAAAGTGGTTGGAGTAAAACGGAAGAGCGCCCCTCTTCCTCCTCTCCTTTCTCTTCTCTCCTTTCAGTCCAGTCCATCTCCCCACTAGTATCAAGTATTGATTTCATGTGTTTTCTTTCAATAAGTTTCCAGACATTAACATGCAAGCAGGTGCATAGATAGATATATCCTTAACACAGAATACAAAGGGATCACAGCATACACGCTCTCATGTGACTCGCTTTATTCATTTGATAACCTATCTTGGACATCTTTCCATGTCGGTAAAAATAAAAGTCCTTTAGTGGTTCCTGTCTCCCTCTGTCACTGGAGTGCCATCTTACCAAATAGCATGTGGTTCCCTGAGTGCACCACACTCCCTCATACCTTAGTGACCATGTGCATGTCATTTCCTCTGTCTGGAATGTCATCTCTTCTTTCATGGGACCCAATAAATTCTTACCTTCTCCAAAGCCTTCCCTGTCCTTGGGAAAGAATTAGGCTTTCTTCCTAGTTCCCAAAATTCCCTCGGTATTCTTCTGTCATCACACTCACCATGAGGTTTTGTGAGTGCTTATTCCTTTGTCTTCTTCTCTCATGATACTACAAGCTCCAAAGGCCATCCTATGAGTTATAACCAACTCTCAGTCTCAGGGCTTAGTCAGAAGTGGTGCTTAATATTAGTGGTTACTGAGCTCCTTCTTCCATCCAGAGATCAAGAACATCTTAGGGTAATAGAAATACATAAGCACCCTATTTCTATTACAGAGACACTGCCCTCCCCACATCATTCAGTCAGTAAGATACTAGGAGGAAAGACCTGGAGAGGACCAAGGATTGGGATTCTCCAAGGCTGGTTGGCATTGAGGGGAATGCTCTGAGTGACAATAAGCCAAGACTCCTCTGGTTAGGAGCACTGTTGAGGCCCTCCTAATTAGGACCTATTGTGTGAAGGCAAAAATTTTGGTAAGAGTAACTGGGGACATGGGTAACAATGACCCCCAGCCCACCAGCCTGACCTTGGCATTCCAGGGACAGGCAGAGTGAGAATTCCTGAACAATGCTTCTACCCAGAGAACAAGGCCATGTTTGACTAAAACAAATAAGACTTTTTTTTTAACTTTTTAATTTATTTTTGAGAGACATAGCACAAGTGGGGGAAGGGCAGAGAGGGAATGAGACACAGAATCCGAAGCAGGCTCCAGGCTCTGACCTGTCAGCACAGAGCCCGATGCAGGGCTTGAACTCACAAACTGTGAAATCATGACCTGAGCCGAAGTTGGACGCTTAACTGACTGAGCCACCCAGGTGCCCCCAAACAAATAAGACATTTTTACAGTGGGTGGGATAGGGAGGGTCCTTCTTCCCTGAGACAATTAGCCTGGGGCTAAGATGAAAAGGGATTGTGGGCATGGGCTAGCTGGGTTGAGTCCGTGGAATTTCTGGGAGAGAGAATGGAGTTCCATCCAAGCCACCTTCATGGAAAGTGTGGTAGACAATATGAATTAGGCCATCATACATTCATCCAACCATCTTCTAGTGTGCTTTCCTCTCACATGGTTGCAATCAAGGTATCATCTGGGGCTGCAATCTCATTGGAAGGTTTGAATGGGGAGGGATCTACTTCCAAGTTCATTTACATGGTTGTTGGCAGAATTCAGTTCCTTATGGGTTGTGGGACTGAGGACTGGAGACCTCAGTTTCTCACTGACTGTTGGCTCATAGCTTCTCTCAGCTCTTTGCCATGTGAGTCTCTTCATAGGGCAGCTCACAACATGACAGCTCACTTCATCAGAACAAGTAAGCAAGAGAGCCTGAGACAGCAAGCAAGATGGAATCCACCGTCTTTTGATAACCTAACCTCAGAAGTGACATCCCCTCACTTTTGCCATATTCGATTAATTAGAAGCAAATCTCTAGGTACAGCCCACACTGAAGGGAAGGTAATTCTACAAGGGGAGAGAGATAACACAGGAAGCAGGGATCACTGGGGAGCATCACAGAGACTGCCTACTACTTGTAAACGCCTCCAGTACCAGGACTAATACCTTTATCCTCTCATCTGTATCCCCACTTTCACCCTATGACCATGGCCATATAAGGCAAGCATCCCCACAGCCCTGGATGCCTCTCCCAAGTGAGGATCCAGGATAGCCTCAGAAGGACTTTGGTCTCAGAAAACATATTTGGCATGGTCATTGTCATTGGTTAGCAGACAGGCTGGGTGTGGAATAGAACCAGAGGCCAGACTGGGGCCTAGAGGCACTGGCTCTCCTGGGGCTGGCCAGATACACAAGGCTACAACCAGGCCATAAGTCCACCTCAGAGTCTTTCCCAAATGGGGAGGGGCTGCTTGGATGTCTCTCCTTAAGGGCCAGCCCTGCCCAACTTGGCTAGATTTGGGCCCCACTTACCTGGGTGCTGGTTTGAGCATCGCTGTCTTCGTTGCAAAAAGAGGCATGTCTGGGGACTAGCAGAGGTCTGTGAACCCAGAGAATGAAGAAAGTACAGTCTTTGTAATTTCCCCCCAAGCATGATCTCAGTCCATTTTGGTGGACCTATTTTTTCCGTCTCTGATTCTTCCTTCCTTTTGTTTTTGTTTTCCCAATTCCCATTTCTCTGACTCCTTCTCTTCTCTCAATTTTATACCCTAAAGCCCAGGGCACAGGACACCCCTAAAATTGAGCCTGTACTCTCCACTAGGGCATGGCAAGATTTGGGAGGACTCTTCTCCCCTGCCTTTACCACCCCAGGCAAACGAGGGGTCTGGAGGGTACCCAAGTGAGCGCCAGAAGACCGGAGAGGCAGGCAATCCTGGGTCTTCCCACACTGCCTCCACGGAGATCCACAAGAGGGTGCTCTCCATTCTGCACCTATTCCTACGGTCTCCAACCAGCCTCCCTGAACACTACTCAAATGAAGACTGACAAATGGGGCAGAAAACTGCCACACAGAGGAAGACTTGAGAAGGGCACAGTGCAGTATGAAGAAAAGTGTGGTCCACATGAGTCCCAGCATCCTTCCAGGAGCTTGGAGAAGGTCAGACCTCAGACCAGTCGTCTGCTTCAGGTTTCCAGAGGCAGAATGGCCAGTACTTCTTCCATGCTCCACTCCCCATCTCTGCCAGTGTGCAACACTCCTCTGGGAGGGGTCCAGGTACTACTCATCTTGGTGTCCTCAGAGCCTGTATGAGTGAATGACCAGTGATGAATGAATTGCTCGACCAATGAATGAACAAACAATCAAAGCCTCTTAAGGCCTGTTTGAAATGTACAAACGTATTCACTGGAGCATTATTTTGTGATCTCCAAGATCGGGAACAAATTCATCGTCCATCAGTAAAGGACTGGGACAATAAATTAGGTATCGGTGTACTGGCGAGCAGCCATGAGAAGAATGAGGCAGCTCTAAATACATGGCTGTGGAGCAAACTCAAGGGATAGTGTTAGGTGTGGAGAACAGAATGCAGAACAGAACGCAGGCTAGGCTGGCCTCCGAGTGTGCTCGTGGGGAGAGAATAGTATTCCGAATATGTGTAGGACAGCTCGGGAAAGATGCCCAAGGAAATTATAGCTCTGGCTCTCTGGGGAGAGCAACGGAATACCTGAGCTAGGGGGTGGAAGGGAGGCTGACTTGTCACTGCTTGGAACCGTTTGGATTTTGTACAGCGTGAGTAAAGTATTTATTCAAAACAATATGTAACGGCACACACTTGGAGCCACGGACTTGGATCACCCTCCTGGTCCTGCCTATTACCAGCTGCGTGCTTGTGAGCAGGTCATATTACTCTTTGAGGATCAGTTTCTTCATCTGTAAAAATAGACTGTTGGAAGTCTGCCCAGTGCTCTGAGATTTGCCAAAGGTGTTTCTGGGCACATTTGGGGAGCCCAAGGTTTTGCTGACACCACTGTCATTTGTAGTACACACAGATGACACGTGAGCAGAAACCTCTGACCAAGACAGGTCGAAGTCCTGCAAGAGATCGACAGTGTGATCCTTGACCCCACTGGTCTTGGTCAGAGACCAGGTTAAATGCCCTCTCAGGGTTCACCTGCTGGGAGACATTACCTGGCAGATTCTCTTGCCCTACTTCAGCAACCATGGCCAGGACCAACCTTCAGGAACTCTGTCTCAACACCAGAAGATTATATCATAAAATCCCTTCATTGCTTCCTCTGTCCCAGTATCTTACCAGTGAAAGAACGGTGCAAAAACAAAGAACATAATGTAGTCATCTGGGGCTTTGCAAGGGGAAGTGCTAGAGATTCCGCGGTTAATGGTCTTTAGAGATATTCTCCCTACAGTGGGTGCCAGCTTGGGGCACTGCATAACTGCGGGCTGTGGGGTCGCCCCCGTGTCCAAGCTATGCGTACCAGGAATACTCTCTCATTTACCGTTTTTTTTTTTTCCATTTGACAAAAATTAATTCAGTTCCTTCACTCTGCCACAGTTGTAAAGGAGAGTACGCTGCCTGAGGAAGTTACGGCCCATTGGTGAAGGTACACAATTAGACAAACCAATGATAAACAAAAGCGCACCAAGCATCAGAGAGACAGCCAGGCTTTCCAGAAGTACCAGGCAGAGGTACAGGACACAGGGGCAGGGGTCAGCCGATTCCTCTGGGAGGAAGGGAGGATGGAGGGAGGACAGGTGCTAACGAAGAGAAGCAATTTGGTGCCAGCTGTTGTGAAGGTGCGGCAGTGGATGTAAATGGCTAGCCAAGGACCCAACGCACTGTAAGCGCTCCATCAGTTCCAGAAAGCACAGGAAGAAATTTCCCCCAGATACCCAGGCCTGAGCGCGGGGCTGTCATCACCCTGAAATGCCACAAGGCGGAGCTCATCACCTGTTACAGTGCGTTCTGGGTCGTGTCCCTCCAGTTGCAGTGTGGCCGGCCTCCCCCAACGCAGAAGCTGGTTATTTGCACCTTACAAAGCTGTTAACAAAGCGCACAGTGGATACCGGGACACCCACAGCTGCTGCTAAGTGTAGGGTGTGCCAGAGCCTAAGTGGCTCCTGACAGCCCTGTCCTCGTGTTTTCTCACAAAGTCCAGGATTTGTCCCTCCGGGCTTACTCTTACCACCTCAGAATAGCTCTGATTCCCCAAAATAGCCACCAGTTCTGTTCTTTTCATCCTTCCTGGTTCTTCCCACCCATCCACAGAGCCCAGTCTTAGAGCAGCACGGAGGAGGGTGAGGCACTGGCCCTGGCACCTCGGGGGCCACCTAGGCCAGCAGAGCTTCAGCTCTCTGCACAGACCCCAGTTCCTGCACAGACCCCAGCAGAGGGGATGAAAAGGTGTTTTCCCACAGGTCTCCTTCCGGAGTTAGAAATGTACTTTGTTTTGAGCACCCCTCCCACCCCCATCCCCACCCTGATGGCTTCTGGAGAGGATTGGGTGGCTCCATGCCCTGGAGTGAGACAGACCTGTTGTCCTGCACTCACTCTGCTGGTGACCTTGGGCAAGTTGCCTCACCTCCATGGTCATCTTCCATGAAATAAAGATCAAAAGAAGATCTAACATTTCACTTTATGGGATATTGAGGGATCAGTTGTTCCGGGAAAAGGGAACCCACATTTGATTCCTTTTCTCCCCTCACCCAGGGAACACCTTTAAACACACACTGAAACTGACATACGTGGTGGGGGGGAAGAAACTGACATACAGGTAACTTCTGAAAAGAAGAGGGGGCCGCTCCCTGACAGATGGCTTCAAGCCAAAGAGGTGAACCTGGGTTCAGGTGAGGGCTGGCAGGAAATCAGCACCACACTCCCTTTTTAACTCTTTCCCGACAGGACTCTGACTGCAGTTGGGGACTGACAAGCACAGGACCTGACAAAGTCAGAAAAAGGACAGCAGAAGGGTTTCCAGACAGAGGAATCACATGGATGGACTTGACGGGTCAGTTCCTGGGGTACTGTCTGTCCTCTCCAGCAGGCAGAAATAGGTGCCTGTGCCCAGCTCAGTGCCTGGCAGATAGAGGGCACTCTTCTGGGGTCAAGAGTGACCAGAACCTTCATCCCTTGGCATCGTTGGCTTTGTCAGGACTCATTACTCATGACTTAGTCACCTTTGGAAGATGACAGAGGCCATCCCAAAGTACCCCACACAAACTGCAGTTTGCTTTTCAGTGAAACTGAGCTGGACCACATTGAAGGTTTTGGAACTGTGTTTTTCGGAACCCCTCAGAGACAAGGAGGCAGGAGGAGGTGTGTGGCAAGGTAGGCAACCCCCTGTCCCCGTTTCACTAGAGAAGCTCAAAAAGAGGTCATGTTTTTCAATGAGATGTAAAGAACAATAAAGAAAAATCCACACAACTTGTTTGTGCGGTTTGACAGTTAGTAATAAAATGAATACCCCATAATGCAGGTCAAGAAATACAACGTTGCCCGCACCCCAGGATCCACCTGAATGTCCTTCTGCTTGCCAACTTAGAGGGCCCAGATTTGATTTTAAGGGAACCAACAATCTGGCACAAGCTGTAGTTTTTATGTGTATGCGGTGGGCGGGGGGCGGGGCGGGGGAAGGGAGCGTCTGTTTGGCTGGGGTGGGCCTCAGATGCAGAGTCCAATTAACCACACTCCCTAGACCATGCAACAGGATCATGGGCTCATACAGGGTCTTCTCTTGTTTTCTTTTATATGCTGATTTTTCTTCCCTTCATCTCCATCCCTGCTCCTATTTCCCCTTTCCCCCAAAGACACTTAATCTATTGTATTCGGCTTATGTCCTTGGGTATGTATGTATCTTTGAAAAATATATTGTGTCTTGTATATGTACGCATTTTAGATCTCTTTCTAGTCCTTACTTTTTTCATGTTATTCTATATATCTCAAACCCATTACTTCTTTTTTATTTATTTATTTTTATTAAAAAAATTTTTTTTTAATATGAAATTTATTGTCAAATTGGTTTCCATACAACACCCAGTGCTCATCCTGACAGGTGCCCTCCTCAGTGCCCATCACCCACCCTCCCCTCCCTCCCACCCCTCATCAACCCTCAGTTTATTCTCAGTTTTTAAGAGTCTCTTATGGCCAAACCCATTGCTTCTCATTGCTCCCTATTTACTCCACAGAATGCATCTATCACATTTACTTCTCCTAATTGATGGATACTTAGGATGCAGCCAATCACTCTCTTGTAGCAAACAACACTCACATGTCCCCTCATGGACCCAAGTTTAAGGTGCTCCGAGGCAGATGAGGTGAGGCAAGGCAAGCAGGCTTAGGGTTGGCTAGTTTAAACCATTTCGATGGGCTCTTGGGTGGAGGGGCTGTCCCTAGTTGCCTGGTACCTGGCCCTTAGGGCAAGGAAATAATAGCGGCCTGGTGTGGTAAGAGATGGTTGGAAGGGGTAGCGGGGTGTGGGCTCTGGACTGGTTAGTTTATACGTGAAAGTTGTGCTCGCAGGTGAATCCTTTACTATCTCTAGGAACTGGCTGGCCCTCAGAGGCCAGTCTCCCCAGAGTTAGCAAGGTGCCAGATATGAAGCATTAGAAATAAGAAGACATGGAGCGCCTGGGTGGCTCAGTCGGTTGAGCATCCGACTTCGGCTCAGGTCATGATCTCACAGCTCGTGAGTTTGAGCCCCGCGTCCGGCTCTGTGCGGACAGCTTGGAGCCTCGAGCCTGCTTCGGATCCTGTGTCTCCCTCTCTCTCTGCCCCTAACCCACTCACATTCTGTCTCTGTCTCTCTCAAAAATAAATAAACATTAAAAAAAGAAAGACAGAAAGAAAAAGACATGCTTAACACAATGGGTTTGGTAGAACTTAGCTATAAAGCCAACGGAGTTGAGAAGAAATTTTTTAATTTTTAAAAAAATGTGTATTTATTTATTTTGAGAGAGAGACAGAGACCGTAAGTCGAGGAGGGACAGAGAGAGACGCAGAATCCGAAACAGGCTCCAGGCGCTGAGCTGTCAACACAGAGCCCGATGCAGGGCCCAAACCCACAAACCGTGAGATCATGACCTGAGCTAAAGCCAGATGCTTAACCGACTGAGCCAACCAGGCATCCGTTTTTTAAAAAATTCTTTTGGAGAAAAAAAAATTTAAAAGGAGATGATTTTATTTTCCTGGTTATTGGCTTATTTTCTATTTCTTCTTGTTCCAAGTTTGACATTTTACATATTTCAATAAACATTCATTTCTTATATTTCAGTGCTTCTGGATGGCCAAGTAGTGACTTTTCTGTGATCCTCCAAGTCTTCTTTGTGACCTTCACCTCTCTAGCTCCCTTAATAATTGTGTAAAATCTAATGCCTCTAATAAGTCATTGATTCCATAAGACAGTGGTTCTGCTTCCCTGATGGGACCCTCATAGATAACTTCCCTGTAGACTTCATGAAGCAGAAATCTGTACCAACCCTGGCCTGTCTAGCTCTGGACCTTACCGTGAGAGAGGGAAGTACATTTCTTTCTTGTTTAAACCATTGTTGCTTTGTGTTTTTTTTTTTTAAAGATTTTATTTTATTTTTTTTAATGTTTGTTTATTTTTGAGAGAGAGAGAGAGCACATGCAGTGGGGGTGGGGGGGCGGGCAGAGAGGGGGACAGAAGATCCAAAGCAGGCTCTGTGCTGACAGCAGAGAGCTCGATGTGGGGCTCGAACCCACAAACCGTGAGATCATGACCTGAGCCGAAGTCGGATGCCTAACCGACTGTGCCACCCAGGCGCCCCTTTAAGATTTCATTTTTAAGTAATCGCTACACCCAACGGAGGACTCGAACTCACAACCCCAAGATCAAGAGTAGCATACTCTTCAGACTGACCCAGCCAGGCACCCCTAAACCACTGTTACTTTGATCTGACTTCACAGAGCTGAGACAACTACTCGTTTTGGACCCTGCCACCTGCTAGAAGTTTACAGGGAAGAGGAAGCACTTCTATCTTATTTGACCCATTGCATTTTTCAGTTTCTTTCTAACAGGAGCTTAGCCTGTAGCTTAAATCCTTCCTCATCCACACTACCCCCCTTTTCACCCAGTTGAATCCTACTCACCCTGCAGCTTTTCCTAAGCCTGATCCCCCTATTACAAGGGCACTCTCCTAATACCCTGGGCTTCCCCTTTCATAGCAAGTGCATAATCTGGTAAATATTTGTCGCGTGTCTCTCCCGCACTAGACCAGACCTTGCCTCTCTTACTCCTGCTGTACCCCCAGCCCATGATGCAGAGCTGACACACAGCCATTGACTGACTCAATGAACGCTCTCCAAGGGAGATACAAAGAGGAGAAATATTTTGGTGAATTTTGCTAGAAATGTGCAGTACCCCTGAACCCCTTGGGTGGAACCTAGCTTGTCAGTTTGCTGCGCCGACCTTCTCCCCCCTCATCCTCTCTTATTCCAGACCCTCGAACCGCCTTCTAAACGTTAGATGCTTCACAACCAGTATTGCACATTAAGAAGCGATGATATGTGTACGCCAGATATCAAGGTCACTGGACACCCCCCCCCCAGCTACGTGTCATATGTAGAACCACTATTGGGGTGTGTCTGGCCCATGCTATTTTCTCTAAGAGCTGCCCCCCAAACCGCCCCATGCTGAGGAGCAAGCCCAGCTCGGGTGGTCACTAGCCCATGGGACACTTCAATGAGAATTAGGAACAAAAGCGCCCGTTTCTCAACACACTTTATTGCCATCTGCCAAAACAGTTTCATTATGAATATGCATCTTTACGATGTCTGCAGCGTGGAGGGAGCCCCTTGGAGTTACACACTGCACAGTCTACACAGCCATATGTGGATGTAGGTCCTGCCACCTCCCCGTTAGCCTTGTTAGCGTTATGTTACTCTGCCTTCTTCTAGAGCCAGCCTGATTGGGCCAACCTAACTTAAGCTGGCCAATGGGTTGGTTCTCTCAGAAATGTAAAGGTGGGCTACAGAGTTCTAGCTTGTCATTACTAAACCGGGAGAACATATAGAGTCGTGGCTGGGATAGCCATTTCCCGACACGTATCGCTTCGAGTTCCCTGACTGCAAGCGACAGAAACCGACTTATGTAGCTAACTTAGCTTACACAAAAATGGGATGTATCGGAAGGAGTCTGGGAAAGCCAGAGAACCAGAGGCCAGGCAGGAGGAACGACAGGAAGAGCTTCACACCAGAGCAATCTGGCCAGGGCCCCACTGTCTGGAGGAGGAGGGGGCAGGGAGAATGGGACATGGACGATGGCAGACACTGATGGACAAAGGACCTCCATCCATTTCCGCCTTCCTGTCTCTATTAGGACTCAAAGTCTTGGGAGAGAGCAGCTGGCCAGCCATGCCGTGATGGAGGAGGGCTTTGTGGGGTGCTCCGAAGAGCTGGGGGCCACCCAATGGGGGGAGTCCCAATCGGGTGGGGGCCGGCGGCGCAGGCAGTGAAAGAAGGGGGAACAAAGGAGATAGAAGTTTGAGATTACCACAAGGGAGTGGCAGGCAGGACAGCAAAGGAGACACTGCCACCAGGTGGGTATGCGTATGTGTGTGTTGGGGGGGCGGTGGACACAGTTATCACAGTTATGGGGTGGAGTGAGGGAGTATGGGAACATATGGAATTTCCCCCTTTTTTGGCCATTTTAGGGACTGTGACTGATTGTAATTGGCCAGTTAGGGTCTGTGGTTATTTCGATGTGGGCCGCTTAGTGGTCAGTGGTCGCGTGGGCCCTTTGGCCTTACTCAGGTTTCCACTGCTTAAGCCTGTTGCCTAAAAATGGCCTCTACAGGCTCTATCCCTCTACTGTTCTCTTCTTAACTCAGAAACACTTTTTTATTTATAAAGTTCTTTCTTTCTTTCCTTTAATGTTTATTTATTTTGGGGAGAGAGAGAGAGACAGGGTGTGAGCGGGAGAGGGGCAGAGAGAGAGGGACACACAGAATCCGAAGCGGGCTCCAGGCTCCGAGCTGTCAGCACAGAGCCCAACGCGGGGCTCGAACCTACGAATGGCGAGATCAGACCTGAGCCAAAGTCGGACGCTTAACTGACTGAGCCACCCAGGTGCCCCTGAGAAGTTCTTTAGAACGCATAACCAAGGCGCCATTTCCCGACACCTGTCGGGAAAGAGACATCTGTCTCTTTGTTCTTGTCCTCTGGTATAGGATCTCGTGGTGGCCCTCTCCTGTCGCATGTGTTGCTCCTCAAGCCAGTGTCACTATCACTGGTCGCCCCTCCTGCCCACTCTCCCCGTCCTCAGGAGCAGATGTGCTTTCTTCACCACTCTCTGGGCTTTCTCGTTTCTTCAAAGCGCCTTCTCCGTCTCCAGTGGAATTCTCTTTCTTGTCTTCTTTCTTTTCTGTGGTTTTCTTAGCTGCTCGCTCTTCCTCAGGAAGTAATACTGCTCTGACCCCGTTTGACTCGCTCTGCCACCTCTTACTCCCTCTCTCTAGCTTTTGCGGTTCTGTTCCTCTGCCTGTGCAATTTCAGCTCTAATTTTCTCTGTATCCACGTCCATCTTTGGACCCAGAGCCTTTCAAGTTCACTGTTAAATGAATCTGTGCTTTCCAGGAACAACTTCTTTTTCTGGTGTTACTCCTCTATTGGAAGAAGCTCAGCTTCTAGTTTTCACTGATGAACAGTTAAGCACCGAACTTGTTGTTTGAGGTCCTGCATTCTGGCTGTTGTGACAACCTACGGAACATCTAGTAGCACACTCTCACCGGGTACTGCACCGAGGAGGTGTCAGTCTCCCTGGGAAGCAGTAGCTGGATGCTCCATTGACCAGCCACCATCAAGAGATCAAATAGGAGACGGGGCGCCTGAGTGGCTCAGTCGGTTAAGCGTCTGACTTCAGCTCATGTCATGATCTCGCAGTTTGTGAGTTCAAGCCCCACGTCAGGCCAATAGCTCAGAGCCTGGAGCCTGCTTCGGATTCTGTGTCTCCCTCTCTCTCTCTGTCCCTCCTCTGCTCACTCTATCTCTGTCTCTCAAAAATGAATAAATTTTTAAAATTTAAAAAAAAATAAAATATACGAAGAACTCTTAAAACTTAACAATAAGAAAACGAAGAATCCGATTTTTAAAAAATGGGCAAAAGATCTGAAAAGAATCTTCACCAAAGAAGACATGCAGATGGAAATAGGCACATGAAAAGATGTCGCGTGTCGTTAGGGAACTGCAAATTAAAACAATGAGTTACCACCACACACCTGTTAGAATGGCCAAAATCCAAAACACTGGCAACCCCAAGTGCTGGGGAGGATGTGGGGCAACAGGAACTCTCGCTCACTGCTGGTGGGAAAGCAAAATGGTACAGCCACTTTGGAAGACGGTTCGGCAGTTTCTTCCAAAACTAAACATACTCTTAACATACGATCCAGCAATTGTGGTCTTTGATATTCACCCAAATGTGTTGAAAATCTATGTCCCTATAAAAACCTGCACTCGGTTGTCTGTAGCAGCGTTTTTAAATTGTTATTGCCGGGCAGTTGACCCACAATATTGTCCTGGTTTCAGGTGTGCAATAGTGATTCAACACTTACAGACATTATGAAACGATCACCACAGTACCTGTAGCTACCAGCCTGTCCTCTGGTCTTCCTTTGAGACCTCTGCTCTCCGGGCTCCCTCTTACCTTGTCCTTCTCCTCTAGTTTGATCTCAGGGGTGGGGTTTCCTTCGGCACTGCAGGGGTGGGGGGGGGGTGGGATCCTCTGAGCCCAGGGGCCACCTCTGCCATTTGGGCAGCCCCGTAACCCAGGCAGGCAGCTGCTGTCCCTATCACTTCGATCACCCCCCTCCCCCAGTTTTGCCGCCTTACTTTTTAGCCTGAATTCCAGCCCCTACCTTTAGGAACTGTCATGTGTTGAATCCCGCCTGGGGGAGCCCCTTCCTCTTCCCCAAATGGGAGGTATTCCATTACAGGGTAAAGTGTGGTTTAAGTAGCTGTAGAGAAGCGTGACGGAAAGTCTGTCAGTTGGGCTGGACTTGCCAAAACTTGGTGTAATGTGGGGATGCCAAGGAAACCTGAGCAGAGCCGAGGTGGGGGCAAGTCAGGATGTTCAAGGTAAGAGGCAGGAAATGGTGTGGGGGAGGGGCAGACAAAACTCGGGCCCCAAGTGGAGAAAGGAGGTTGGGGGCAGGGACTTCCTTGAAACTGCTGCCAGATAAAGGTGCGTGGGCAGCTTAGGGTGGGGTGGGTGGGGCTGAGGGAGGGAGGTTGTGGGGGAACTGGTAAGGGGGTAGAGGGAGGACAGGATTTCCTCTAACAAGCATTTCAGCCTGAGGCCAGAGGCACCTGGAACCCAGTGGAAAGGCTTGCCCTCCAGAGATGCTTGTTGGTGGAGAGGGCCTTAGCCTTGGGGCAGTGGGAGGGCCTAGGGCTGGCCAACAGGAGTGTCCTACGGGATGGTCTGAGCCCAAAGACTGCCACTCAGCAAATACAGGAAATGGGCCCAGCTAGATTCTGAGACTTTGTGGAGTCCCTTTTCAGCGCTCCCCCTCCCCAGTTCCTTTGTTCAACCTGAACACTCCCAGCCTCCAGTCCCTCTGTCCTTCCTGCCCCAGGTGGTCAGTCAGGGCCTGCCCAGCTTCTTGCCTTGGTCTCTCATACCTGCCGTCCTCCACCCCTCACACTGTGGCAGTCGGGCCCTCTTCCATCCTTCCCTGTGAGCCCAGACACACCCAGCTGTGCCAGCCTTGGCCCAGCCAGCTCCAGCGGGGACATGGTCTTTCCCGTCCCAGCAGGCTGAGACCTGAGGCTTTAATTATGAGCCACTTCAAAGCCTTTCTGGAAGCAGGTGAGAGATACAGTGTAAACAAGTGAGAGTGAGTCATCCAGGCCCTCCCAGCCCCACATGACGGAATATCCTTCCTGCCTCTCTTACCCACCAGCCTGTCAAGTAGCCAACCACTGGTTCCGTCCTCAGGTAGACACTAGCCTAGGGCTGGGACCCTTCGAAGCTCTGCTGCTCGCCATCACCTACATCATCTTCCTCTTCAGCACACCCCCACTATCGACTGAGCAATAACCCATTGGGCAAAGCACTTCCTGTGGATTAGTTCATTTAATCCTCCCAATAACCTCATGAAGTAGATACTATTCTGTCCATTTCACAGGTGACAAAAGCAAGGCCTACCTAGAGAGGCTCAGTGATTTATCCAAAGTTACACAGGTTGATAGTGGACCCAGTTTTCCAATTCCAGCAGTCCCACTCCAGAGTCAGTACTTAAAGACTGACATAGCAAGAAGGACACAGCATCATTCATGTGGCATCCCTTTTCCAAATGCAGACCCTGAATCTAATCATGAGAAACATGTGAGACATCTAAACTCTTCCAAAAAGTCAATATTATGAAAGGCAAAAGAAATTGAGAAGAACGCTTTCAGATGCAAAACCACAACACATGATTCTGGATTGGTACTAGATCTGAGGGAAAAAAAAAATCGCTGCAGGGGCACCTGGGTGGCTCAGTAGGTTAAGGTCTGACTCTTGACCTCGGCTCAGGTCATGATCTCACGTTTCATGGGTTTAAGCCCCGCATTGGGCTCTGGGCTGACAGCGCAGAGCCCGCTTGCAATTCTGTCTCCCTCCTTCTGTGCCCTACCCCATTCGTGCTCTCTTTCTCTCAAAAATAAAATAAACTTAAAAAAAATTTTGTTTAATTGCTACAAAAGATAGCATGGGACAAAGAGCAAAATTAGAAGAAGGACCATACATTAGATTATAGTATCAATGGCATTTCCTTTAAGATAGCTGTCCTAAGGATAGGTAAGAAAATATCCTTGTTCTTAAGAGCTATGTGCTGAAGTATTTAGGGATGAAGTGTTATGATATCTGAAACTTATCCTCAAATAGTTCAGAAAAAAAGAATACTAAAATGATTTACACCTGTGTGTGTGTGTGTGTGTGTGTGTGTGTGTGTACGAAAGAGAGACACAAGGGGCACCTGGGTGGTTCAGTAAGTTTAGCATCTGACTCTTGATTTTGGCTTGGGTCATGATCTCACGGTTTGTGGGTTTGAGTCCCACATCAGGCTCTGTGCTGATGGCGCAAAGCCTGCTTGGGATTCTCTCTCTCCCTCTCTCTCTGCCTCCCCCCCCCATAAATAAATAAACTTTAAAAAAATAAAAGATTAAAAAAAGAGAGACAATACAGCAAACGTAGTAAAATATCAGTGAATCTTGGTAAAGGACATTTGGGAGTTTATTACACTATTCTTTTAACTTCTCTGTAGCCTTAATATTTTCAAAATAAAAAGGTTGCTAAAAGGAAGTTACTAGATTAGCACAGCCTGGCACTAAGTTAGATTCTGAGAGATGCTAGTCCACACCCTTGCAGCACAACCCCAGGCTCTCAGTGAGATCCAGTGTCAAGGTCTTTACCCATCATCTGGCTTCACTGAAGTCCCCAAGCTTCTGCTTTCTCATCCATGCTCAGAATCTTCCCAGCTTGAGCTGAGAGGTAGGGACAGGAAGTCATGGCCAGGTTGTGGGGGAAGACTGTCCTTGTTCCCTACCCCCAGGGGTTGTATCTTTTGGAAGTCTGGCCAGATTTCTCCATGTGTATTAAGTGGTTTGTGCTGAGGGATTTGCAAACAGAAAAGGTACTGATTGAGAAGCAGGAATGCACCTCTGGCTCACTCTCCTGCCTCTTGGTGATGGCTGTGCCTCTGAGCACCAGAAGGTGTGACACAGACCCGCTGAGGCCTCACTCAGCCCTGGGGAAGCCAGCGTGAGTGTCAACACTCTGGCAGAGAGAAGTGCTAAAATGCATATTTGATGATGTCTGAACAGACTTGTTTGAGAGACAGCTAGAGTTGTCAAGTAATCCTGGTGTCTCCCCCTGTCTCGGTTTTGAAGGCAGAGCTTGCCTGCAGGCCTCTGACCTCTAATGTCTTTCTATTATTGTTAGCATTTGACAAAACTTTGCTTAAGACCTGGGGATGACAGAAGTCAACACGGAGAGGAGCTTATAATTGCTGCTAGAAGGGCTACTCTTAAGATCCTCTCTGGGACAGAAGTCAGCTCAACTTGGGATCCTCTGGGCCTAATGCCTGGGCCAGTGATGCTGTACCGGGTACAGACCATTTCCTCCATAAACTGACCTCCTCAGGCCCTAGTGGCCCCTGGGAACCAAGGCTCCCAGCCCCAATGGACAATACCAACCAATGGGGAGAGTTACAGGCTCTTGCTCAGAGCTTCCAGAATCTTCCTCCAGAGTGTAAGCGAGAGCCCAAGAGCCAGCGGGCTGAGCCCAGGCAGAATGACTCACATCGGGAGACTAACATTGCATGGAGCCCTAGAACATAAAGAAGGCAAAGGGCTGTTGGCAGAATGGTTGAGATCTGCAGAGACTGGACTCTGAGGGAGAGCTGATCCGGAAGACAGAAGATAGAGCCATTGCTTCCATCTTTCTCACTCAGCTTCTCCGCTAGTTCATCTGCCACCCCCTTAGCCCCTGAAAGGGGGTCACACTGCAGACCATGCACAGTGGACCCTCCCAACCAACCCCAGTCTTTAAGGAAGCCACTTCCCTTCCATATGGGCACTGGGGCTGCCGTCACACTATCCTTGCCCTTCTAGATATAGTGGTCCGCCAAGGAAAGGAGCTTGATTCAAAACTGGGTCCTAAACTGGGATTTTGTGCATAGGTAACAGGAGACAGAAGGCCTTTCTTTCCTCTGGGGTCTCTAGTTGAGGCGATATAAGCCCAGGCTTGTCAGCCTTCCCTGTATCCCACATAAAGGCCCAATACGAGGGAATGAGTCAAACATAGGTAGGAGAGCCCAGTGACATTGTTGGCATTTCTGGATCCAGTTGTTCCTGAAGCCGTTTCCACTCTGATTGTATCAGTGATGTGAGCTAATCCATTCCTGTTTTTCCTCTGGGGCTTCCTGGAGTTGGACTTCTGTCCTTAAAAAAAGAGGCAGGGGTGGTCCTGATCAATATCCTGTGTAAGACTCCTTGTCCCCCAAGCCAAGCAAAATCAATTTTTCTCACTCTCTGTCATTCTCCCCTCCCCTTTCTGCCTGTCTCTCATATTTAAACTAGATATAGAGGGGCACCTGGGTAGCTCAGTTGATTAAGCATCAGATTTCAGCCCAGGTCATGATCTCATGGTTCATGAGTTCGAGCCCTGCGCCGGGCTCTGTGCTGACCGCTCAGAGCCTGGGGCCTGCTTCAGATTCTGTGTCTCCCTCTCTGACCCTCCCCCACTCACACTCTGTCTCTGTCTCTCAAAAATAAATAAACATTAAAAAATTTTTAAAAAACACTAGATATAGAGACTATAGTCCACTGGCTGGAACTGAAAGGTTGTATGGATCCAGGACTAAGGCAACCATTTGGTTGGGAATTTATTGATGGAAACAAGAAAGAAAACTCATCTGTTTAGATAAATAAGGGTAAGAAAAGAACCAGACTGAGAGAAAGACATGATTTTTCCAGTTCCTAAGCCCTACTGTGTTTTCCCACACTTCCTTTCCCTGAATCCCTACAGTACCCCTTATCTTAGGCTTTTTGGGGGTATAAGTGACAGAAACCAACCTAGGCTAACTTAGAAAGGGTAGTTGTTATAAGGATAGGTGTCTCCTGGAACCTGGGGGCAAGTGGCACACTGAGGCCCCAGGAGGGCTTAGAAGCCAGGCAGTCCTTCTCCGGGTTCAAGTAAAATGCTTGAGACCAACTTCCTTCAGTTCTCCATGTACATGAGGCTGAACATGGCTGCTTCATAGCCCCAAAGTGCATACGTTCAAGTGGCCACAGAGATGTTCTCACTCTCTAGCCCTTTCTGAAACAGCAAAGCTCTGGGGCCTAGTGTGGGTCAGTATTCACCATGTTCCAATCAGCCGTGTCTGGTAGAGTTGGGGTGGGGGGGTTACATTGTGCTCCAGCTTCCGTAGCCCACCTCTTGGGGATGGTCAAAGAGGAGTCCTCTACAGCCATGTTCTATTAGACTGCTTTGGGTAGGGTTCCATTCACTGCCATTACACAGAACTGATTAAAACTACTGTCGATAGGGGCGCCTGGGTGGCGCAGTCGGTTAAGCGTCCGACTTCAGCCAGGTCACGATCTCGCGGTCCGGGAGTTCGAGCCCCGCGTCGGGCTCTGGGCTGATGGCTCGGAGCCTGGAGCCTGTTTCCGATTCTGTGTCTCCCTCTCTCTCTGCCCCTCCCCCGTTCATGCTCTGTCTCTCTCTGTCCCAAAAATAAATAAAAACGTGGAAAAAAAAATTAAAAAAAAAAAAAAAACTGTCGATAGCCTCGGGGTGCCTGTTTGCCCCTCATCTCTCCTTATTGAAAGGTGTATGGCTCAAGGGTATGTCCAGCTGGATCAAAGGTCAAGATTTTTCCAAAGGAGAGCAGAGTACATTCTTTCACGATGATTGTCCTGTGAACAACCAGAATTCGTGGTGGCGGCGGCGGCTGACTGCCCCTCTCTTTCCCCACCACACACTGCCACCACTGAGGGAAAACTAGTGACCTATTACCCAGACCCATCATGCATCCTGTGTAGGGTGGCAAAGAATCCTACAGAATATTTCATTGCCAGACTCCTACCTGGCATGTACATCATAACTTGCCCTTTCAGGAAGGACAGATACCAATATTTCACCATCTCCGGACAGTCCTGGAACCGTATAGACTTAGCCCTGAATGGAGGATTCTGGAAGTTGACGATGATTCTCAATGTCACTAGGTGTGGTAGGTGGTAGGGCTGCAGGGGCTGAAGCAGGTCAGCACGAGTCTTGGGCACCTCTCCCACCCCTGTACTTAGGACTCTAAGGACATCAATTCCACCCAGAGGCCAGCATTTCCTTTCCTAGTACCTAGTACCCAGTACCCAGTCAGCTTGGAGGAGCCCCTGTAGTATGCCTTTAACTTCTCTTTCTTCCATGATCACTTGGCAATTATGTCCCAAGGTGGGGATGGAAACTGCCTCCTGGATCACAGGCAGATTAAAGGCTCAAAGCAGGGAGGAGAGCAGGATGTTTTCTTTTCTCTTTTTTTAATGTTTATTTTTTGAGAGAGAGAGAGTGAGAGAGAGAGCCGGTGGGGAGGGGCAGACAGAGGGGGAGACACAGAATCCGAAGCAGGCTCCAGGCTCTGAACTGTTAGCACAGAGCCCGACTCGGGGCTTGAACTCACAAACCACGAGATCATGGCCTGGGACAAAGCCGGGCACTTAACTGACTGAGCCACCCAGGTGCCCCAAGAGCAGGATGTTTTCTATTCAGTGTTTCTATTCCAAATCTAAAGTATCACTGGCTTGTGTTAAAGCGGAAGCATATAACTACTGCTTAATGTGACTGAAAGGGATAATTCCGAATTTAGAATAAAATATAAAGAAATGCAAACACTCAGGCATGCCTGGATACCTCCCTCTCTCCCTGCCTCCCTCACCCACCCAGTTTGGCCCTGTTCCTGACCGCTCTCCAAGCTAACTCTAATTTTCTCCTGCCACCTAAGTAGAATACACTTTCAGAAATCACCCAGAGCATATCTTGGCTTGCTCAAGGCCGGACCTCCTGTTTGCCCCCGACCCTGGTGGGCAGCTTGCATTTAGCTTTTCGGCTTCATGCTGGAGGAGACACATGACAGCAGTACTTCTGTTGGCAGAGGATGTGTTTCAACAACACACCCTGTCCGTAACAAAAGCATCCCGCGACGATCTACATGGCATAGGGAGGAAACACTGGAGAGGGGCCGGGGGAGATGTTGAGGTACAAACATATTATTAATTACTAAAACCATGACGAACTACCAGGAAAGGAACTGTAGAGACTCGGGGAAAGGAGAAAGGGAACGTTAGGTAAGGCAGGACCGTGGCCAGGTGATCAAGTTTAACATCATCAAATGACGAGTCATGTGGATTGCACGTCCCCCTGTGTGATGTGATGAGAAGGGCACATGACCTCTGTAGTCTTCTTCCCCAAACCCACAACCCGAGCCTAACCACGAGAAAACTACTGGGCAATCCACACTGAGAGACATTCTACAAAATACCTGACCAGTACTCCTCCTAACTGTTAAGGGCGTAAAACAAACAAACATCAAAGAAAGACCAGAAGACACTAAGAAGACGTGGTGAGTAAATGCAGGTGGGATCCGGGATGGAATCCTGGAACAGAAAAAAGACATCGGTGGAATCGTGAAATTGAAGGAAGCAGAGTTTATTTAGTAGGAACGCACCAGTGTGTTTGCTTAGCTGGGACAAACGCACCTCCGTAACGTGAGACATTAACAAGAGGGGACACGGGGTGAGGAGTCTGTGGGAACTCTCTGTGCTACCTTTGCAACTTTCCTGTAAACTTCAAACCATGCTAAAATTAAAAGCTTCTTAAAAAGAAAAAAAAGGCTCGGGGCGCCTGGGTGGCTCAGTCGGTTGGGCGTCCGACTTCAGCTCAGGTCACGATCTCGCGGTCCGTGAGTTCGAGCCCCGCGTCGGGCTCTGGGTTGATGGCTCAGAGCCTGGAGCCTGCTTCCGATTCTGTGTCTCCCTCTCTCTCTGCCCCTCCCCCGTTCATGCTCTGTCTCTCTCTGTCTCAAAAATAAATAAACGTTAAAAAGAAAATTAAAAAAAAAAAGGCAATACAGGGATGTGGGGCGGGGGGCAGGAGGATTGGCTTTCCAGTTGAAAGGGGAAGAAAGGTTTGAAAGAGAAAAGTCCTGAGTCTGATGTAGAACTGGAGAGGCTGCGGTTCTCGAACGAAACAGGGATCCCTGAGCCAGCATCCCGCGGGGAAGCGGCTTCCCACAGATGAGGTTGGCCACGGTTTTCCCTTACCTGGAGCTGGCACAGATCCGAAGCTGAACTTCCCCAGTTCCACTGTGCACATGAATCACTTGGCCCATCTTGTTAAAATGCAGATTCTGATTCAGCAGGTCTGGGTAGGGCCTGAGTTTCCGCCGTTCTAACTGGCCGCCAGGCCACGCCAACGCTGTGGGTCCCAGGACCACCCTTTGAACTGCACGAAGCTGGAGAGTCGGATGCCACCTCACCTGGGGGGGAGGGGAAGAGATGTGAAAGGGAAGCCGTGACCCTGAAGACACAAAGCCCAGCCTCGCCCGCCTGAGCTGAAGGGCGCGCTGGCAACGGCGGCCCGGTGGGAGGAGCGGAGCTTGGGCTCTGCCGAGTCAGGAAGCAGGTCTGGTTCTGATCGCCTGCAACCTGCCACGTGGGGCGAGTGCCTCGGCCCCCCAGCCTCATATCGCCATCTCTATAGTGGGTACCACTACTCCCAGTGCCTCTGTGTCGCGGCTGTGCTGGGGATTGAATGAGGTAATCACACGCGAGGCTCTCGGCACTCACAGCACAACTGCCTGTTGAGACTGGCGAGGCCCCAGCCGGACTTCCGAGGATTGTGCTGCTCTGGCTTTTCATTAACACGGCTGAGCCCTCAGGAAGCCGCTGTGCCTTATTTATCCATTCCGTCAACAGATACACATTAAAAACCCACGGTGGGCTTCCAGACAATTTGTTGTCTGAAGTCTCTTGCCTTGTGGAATCCAGATTTGCAAAAGGTTGGAGTTGAAAAGAAGCCAAAAGCCAGCTAGATCTTACCCCCACTTGCCAAGGAGCAAAGTTCTCCTTTGTCTGTCTCAGTCTTCTGTGCCTCCCTCACTCTGACCTCCCTCTCTGGCCGGGGTCCACACAGGATGGAAAACTGCATCCCTGGGCAGTTCCTCAAGGAACGTCCTCAAGGCTTCCTCAAGGGAGCCTCCTGCTGGTAAAGGGGTGAAGGCGGCGCGGCTCGTCTAGCACCTGCCCCCTTCTCCCTGGCATCTCTCTCCCCTTTCTCCTCTGGCCCAAACCTCAGCCACTTCCTGCCAGCTGTTTTCCAAGGGGCAGGGGCCACGGAGCTCCTGCTGGTCTTCAAACTTAACTCACACAAACACTTATATATGCAGTCACAGGAGCTTCAGCATCTAATCGAGGTGGTTTCCTCATAGCAGAGATGAGGAAAAGAGAAGGAAATTGATGCGATTAACTTCCATTGGGTCACAGACTCTTTAGGAATCTGAGAAAAGCACTCGATATCATCACCACTCAGAAATATACTTAAGCACGCGCTCACGCAACTGTCTGCACTTGCAAGGGAAACGGGGTGCTGGGTAAGAATGCTGGGTCTAGAAGCTTCTGTAAGCTTAGAAGTACTAGCAGAACACAGCTGGACAACAGGGTGAGATGGTGGGGACGGCGAAGGTCCCTAGTTTTCAGTGTCCTCACGCAGTCCCTCTGCCTTCAAGTTCCCAACACCATCAGTGGCCACCCACAGCTGCCCTGTGCACTGTCCCCCAGGTCAGAGCACAGACACACCCAGCTGGAGCATCCCTGTCAGCCGCTTCTCCTGGATCCTCAGGTATCTCAGTGCATTGCCCTGGTTGGCATAAAAACCCCGGGCCACTTCTTTCTGGCCCGTGGCTGATTCCCTTCTCACTGCTCAGGACTCCGCCAGCACCCCCACCAGCACACTCCCGGTCTTCTTCCTCTTGGGCTCAGGCTAGCACACAAAATAATGCACCCTTTCTCCCACGGGTCTTCACAGACCTTTACTCAGAACCCCGAGGGTGTGGCAGGAAATAGACAAGATCCAAATGCATAAAAATGGTCCACGGACCCACGACATCTCCCGGACCCCAGATCCTGGCCACAAGCTGCCGGCCCCAGTCTTGGTTTCTCCCCTCCCATCACCACCTCCCTTCTTGTGATCCTTCTATCGCTTTTCTCCCTCAGGCTCCCTCCCACCCTTCCCTCCGTCACCCACTCTTCCCTCCGTCACTGTTGCCCTCAGGGCTGTATGTAAGATGCAGCTGCCCCTAGAACCAGAGAAGGAACTGCTAGTTTTCTACCAGTATCTGCTCTCTCCTTCCTTCTTTAGCACACCTGAGTTTTAGCCGGCATATATATGATCACACAGCTGAAGATCATACTTCCCAGCCTCTCCTGCAGCTTAGGTGAGGCTATGCAACTAAGTTGTGACCGATGGCCATCAAGAGGTCAGGTGTAGGCCACTTCTACGCCATGACCTTAAAAGGAATGGGTATGTGCTCCTCTTGCCCTTTCCTTCTTCCCACTGACTGGGGGGCAGACATGATGGAAGGAGCTAGAGCAGCCAATCTGACCCCACTGATGGGAGCTACCATGGCCTCAGAGACTAACACATAATAGGCGCTCAATAAGTAAATCTTGGGGGGACTTAACTCATTTAATTTGCACAAACAATCCTATGAGGTAGGATTACGATGTCCTTATCTATTATCACTCCAACTTTACAGATGAGGAACCTGAGACACAGAGAGGTTGAGAAACTTCTGTCAGGTCCCAGCGGGCAGGGTTTGAGCCCAGGCAACCTGGTTCCAGGGTCTGCTCTTAATTATCACAGCATACAGAAGAGACGTCTACACTCTGCACTCTTATGTGACGAATAATCGACATCGATCCCGCTTAGCCTCTGTGCTGGGGGGGCCCCTTTGTTCCAGCAGCTTAGATATCCCTTAATATACCCTCTGTGCCACCCCAGAGGTGAACATGGGCCTCCCCCTTGCCGAAGTCCCAAGTGTGAGCCCCTTGAAGACCAGTGGCCAAGGAGGTGAACTCCCGGGTGTAGGAGGCCTCTCTAAAGGCCTCTCTAAAGGCCAAAGGCTCCTAAATAGGGTCCCTCCTTTCCACCGCAGACTGGGTATTATTAAAAATCAGAAAAATCCCCATCACTAGCTCTTAAAGCATCCATGCATACTCACCAAACCTCCCCTTCCTCCAGCATATCATCTCATAGACTTGGGTACCCACACACTACACCCCAATAAGGACACAGCCCCTCAACACTCTCCAAAGGGTAGTGTCGTGTCTGTTATTTAAATCAAGTAACTTTTCAATAGTTCGGCAGTTTATAGTTTACAAGGTATCACCAGGATATCGCCATGGAAAGATATCCAACATCTATCATTAGATGAAAAAAGCACATTTCAGAACAGAATGCATGTTCTGATCTCATCCCTTCATACGTGTGCACGTATCTGTCTGTCTGTGAAGATGTAACCCCCTCTCTAGAAACCATGGATGTTCGTGACCACTCTGCAACAGAACAGGTCTCAAAGTCATCCCCATTTTATAGATGAAGAAACTGGGGCTTAAACAGGTCAAGGAACTTGGCCCAGATTACAAGGTTAGCATGAGCGAGACCCCTGCAATGCTCTCCAGCCTCACACCTCAAAGCCCTGCTCTTTCCCTTAGACCTGCCTCCTGTCATTCTAAGTCAATGCCCTTGTAGGTTATTGTCCCCCTCATCTGCCCAGCTCGCTACTCTCTACCCCAATGTCAGCTTCTGCCTTAGAAGAAACCAGAGACAGGAAACCTCTGGCGGAGCTTTTCTGGTAGGGCCTCACTGCCTGCTTATCATTAATAGCACTGGATGTTCTAAGGCAGAGGGTCTCAGTGACAAAGGAATCCTAACTGCCTGGAGACCAAGATGAAAATATACCAGTCAGGACCCCTCCCCTTGAAACTCATGAATCTGGGGGGTGTCTGGGTGGCTCAGTCAGTTAAGCGTCCGACTTCAGCTCAGGTCATGATCTCATGGCTCACGAGTTTGAGCCCTACATCGGGCTCTGTGCTGACAGCTCAGAGCCTGGGGCCTGCTGTGGATTCTGTGTCTCCCTCTCTCTCTGCTCCTCCCTGCTTGCTCTCTGTCTCTGTGTCTCTCAAAAATAAATAAACATTTAAAAATTTTTTAACCTTGATTTTGGGGATTGTCCTTAGAGAGAGGGAGGGCAATGTGGGTCTGTTTATGTGACAGAAGAATGGACACAGGGCTTTGAAGGTTCCCCTGTGATGTGAAATCTGGTGACAACCTTTCATCTGAGGTGATGCTTTGTGATTGTGAGTCGTCTCTCAGAGCTCTGATCCAGGCCTCCCCCTGCCCACCTGCCATGTCCAAAAACCGGGACTCCCCATCTGGACACTGATCAGAGTAAGTCACAATACTGGGAATTTCCACTTTAGGTAGCGCAAGAAAATGACCATCTTTAAACCCAAGGCTTAGATGAGTAAAGAGGTGAAAGGGAGTCTTCTGGCCTTTTTCATTCTTTTCCTTCTTTCCTGTATTGAGGTCTTCAGTAGTTCCCATGCAGGGGGCAGTGCCTCCACCTCCTTCAAGTGTGGGCATCTTGGGGCCCTTGGAGTCACTGCACTTACATCTAGGATACTCCGTGTCCCCTTCTTCTCCACACAGGTCTAGGAGGAGGAGACAGCAGGGCAGGGGTGGCTAATCTGAGCCTGAGAAAATGCAGATTTCAGGACCCAACTCCAGAGCCACTAGAATCCCTGGGAGTAGGCTCTTCCCTTTGATGTGGCAGTCCGCTCCCTCTTCACCTCTTGCCCAGATTCTTAAGGGCCCTAATCTGTGAGCAGTGCGGAACGTGTCTCCATCCTACGCACTCCTCCTAGAACGGCTGACAGGTGAGGAAATCAAGCCTGTCATCAGGAACCCGCCATCCTTGGTTTAAGCCTGTAACTTCCTAGCTGTGGGACTTGGGCAAATCACTTCATTCCGCTGCCTTTCCTCATCTGTGAGTTGGGGACAGTAATCTCTGCCTCAGTTTGCAGTGAGGGCCAGATGAGCCTAATGTGCCCAAAAGGAGCTTTGTAAAAGGCACATTTCAGTACAAGTGCTGGCTGTTAGTCAAGAACTTCAGCACCAGGTGTAGGGTGTTAATCGGTCCAGTAAAGTCTCCCAGGCCAGGGGAGACAGCCCCCTCCTTTGGGGCTTCTCTGAGACTGCTTCCACTGTTTTTTCCCAGTCCACCTCTCCCACCAAAGAAACATAACTGATCTCTTTGGACAGTCACACCCTTACCCTTCCCATAAAGGAATTGGGTTTACCTAGTGGTTTCAATATTAACAAAGTAGCTACATGTGAGGTTCACCAGCCTGGGGGAATTTTGTTTTTTAAGACAAAACAAAACACAGGCTTATCTGAAGCAGGCTCCAGGCTCTGAGCTGTTAACACAGAGCCTGATGCGGGGCTCAAACTCATGGGCCATGAGGTCATGACCTGAGCTGAAGTCCGATGCTTAAGTGATTGAGCCACCCAGGCACCTCCCCAAAATCGAGGTTAAATACTCAGAGGGACCTTCACAGATGGCCTTGTCCCACACCTGCTTCCACACCTGCCTAGGGTTCCTGCCCACTCTGATCCTTCCTTCTTCTAGTTGTGTAGGATTGGAAAATGTTCTGTGATGGGAGAACTCAGGAGAGGTGTCTGTGCTAGGGTGCGGGGCATCCTGTGCCAGAGTGTGGCTGTGCCAGGGTCAGGAGGTCCAGTGCCAATAGATGGTGGTAACCTGTGTCAGTGTGAGGGGATATTTGGTGCATCAGGGAATCAGCGTGTGTCAGGCATTCGAAGCACCCTCATGGGGGCTCTCTGCCAGGGAATGGCTGGCTATCACCCAGAAATGGTTGGCACTCTCCTCCCCTGACCTTACCATCTGTAGAGTGCTCGGGAGGGAACACGGCCCCACCTGTCAGGCTTAACGATCATACTGTAGAGGAAGAAACTCCTAACTTTCCAGGCATGGAGGGCAGCTGGCCCTGCAGCAGAATGGGAGGCGGGAAGATTAGCACAGAATTAACAGTAGGGGTGGAACTCAGGTGAGTCCTTTATCCCTGTGAAAACCAGTGAAGACCAGAGAGGCCTCTTCTGCCCATCTTGGGAAGGGATATCCTTCCTGGAGGCAGAGGGATAGCTAAGATGACCGCTAGCAGATCAGATCAGCATCCGAGAAGCTGATCCTGCTTCGGGTCTGAATTTTGCAGCCCTCACGTAGGGCAGCCTGCAGCAGTGCCAAGCAATGGACAGCAGAGGGAGCTCTTGCCTAACCTTTCCAGCGCAGAGGCGGTTACCAGAACCTCAAGAGCCAGGAGGGTTCTGGTAACGTGCTTCTAGTGACCGGATGGGTGCCTGCAGAGGAGGGCCCAGCTTGAGTAATAGGGATGGGACTAGGGACTCATAACTTTCCCTTTAGGCACTCACCCAAAAGGAGCGTCCGTCTGCGATGTCACAAGGAGGGCCCTTTTTTGTTCTCCCGCCCCTAACTAGCGGAGACATGAGGTGGCCCCTTTCTCAGCCCCATCTCGCACCCAATCCCTTGAAAGAGCATCGTCTCCAGCATCTGCGGGTTTCCAGGGGGCTCCCCAGGCATACCCCTGCTCTTCCTTGCCGTGGCTTTCTCCTAATGGCTTAGTGCCAGGAAGTGGAGGTGAAGCGTGCTAACGTAAGGGCTTGTGGTGTGACAGTGGTATAGGCGTTGGGCTTCTAGGATGAGTAGGGGAGGAAGAGGTGGCAGGAGGGCTCGCGCTGCTGTTGTGCGTCTCCACAAACGCCACTAGGTGGCGCTCGAAGCCCGCATCATAGAGAAGCGCAGGCTTTTTGAAGAGTGGCTCAGGTGGAAGGGGCTGGCTTGGAGACCCCACGAGGGCTGTCGGAAGGCGGCAGTTGCTATACAAGGACCTTCCTCATTGAAACTAGGGACCGCTTGGGTACTTGGGGTCCTAAGGAGCAGCCAGGGTTCCCAGGAGGCCTGGAAGGGGCGAGAAGACGGTGCAGAAGGCATTGCTCGCATTGGTGAAGACAGAGAAAGGATCCTCCAGACCTTCCCTAGGTGCTGGAAAGGGGTGGAGGATCCCCGGTCTTTTAGTCTGTTATTGGCCCACCTGCCTCTCCGGATTTCAGTTCTGTTTTGAGGTCACGGGGGGGGGGGGGAGGGGGAGAATTCGGGGTCTTAGGATCCGAATTCAGCCTAGGAATAAGAAATCCAAGGGAATACTCATGGCTGTCCATCTGCTTTTCCACAGGGATGTGTGGGTCTGTGTATCTCCTCCTGCTCTGGGCCTTCCAGACTTCACCTCATGCCACGAGGGTGGAGTGGGGTGTAATCTCCCAATCTTTGGCCTCCCTCCCTTCCTTTGCTCTCCCTTAGGATGTGCTCTGCTGACACCAGGAAGCTGGCCTCAAGCTTTGAGAAACTCGCCCCCCAACCCCCTCAGAGCCCAGGAGTAATGGGAGATGGGCTCTAAACGCATGTGACTCAGACCCACTTCCCAGGTCAGGATTTGTCTCGGGGGACACCCCCGGGGCCATGCGTCTTTCTCTGCCTGCTGCCTTCCCTGACTGATCCATCCGGCCCTAATCTGGCTTCTCACCGCCGCCTGAAAATTATTGAGATTCTGATGCCCCAAACTTGTGGGGTCCTCCCTCCAGACCATCCCGGTCTCCTGATGTTTGGCCCAGAGGTCCCGTCTCTAACCAACTCCTCACCTAACGAGTTCAGTTGGGAGCCTGTGTGGAGGGAAGGGAAGACTTAGAGAGACCCAGTGCCCGCGCCGCCAGCAGCACAATCGTTAATCCTATCCCTCTAGGAAATCGAGGTCCGATGAGGGGCGCTAGAATCCGCTAAGCGTGGAGCTCGGTCTGGCTTGGCGAACTGGAGCTCCTCGGTGAGATCCGGACCCACCGGCTTCCCCTTCTAAAGTAGGGGGTGGTGGGGAGAGGTTCCGATCTTGTCGAAAGGGAGCTAGAAATCTGGAAGCCGCGACCGAAAGGGGAGAGGACTGGTATGGAGAGGCGTTTTTCGCCTGCCGTCCAGGCCCACCTGCCCGCTCCATAGGCCTTAGCAGCGTCCTCGGAGATTGCCAAGCTCCTGGGAAGGGCTAGGTGGGCTTGAAACGACGCTATTTCTCCCTTTGGGGGCTGCAATGTCCCCTCAACTCCACAGGCCCTCGCCCCCTGCCCCAAACAGCGCCAGCGTGGCGGGGGCTCCAGGCCCCGCGTGCTGGGATGCCGGAGAGTGTGGGCCTGCGGGGTAGGTGGCCCGCGACAGAGTGAATCAGGGTCCTGGGGAAAATTGGGAGAATCTGGGAGAAGTGGAGGATTGGGAGTCTGCCGACCCAAGGTGCCCCACCCTTCTCGAAGCTTAGGCGCCACCCGCAGCCGGGCCTCTGGGGGATTGGAGCCCGCCCCCGAGAGTCCCCGCCCCCTTCCCGAGGCCCGAGGTATTAGTGCTGCTTGATCAGACCTCATTTCCTGCGAAAATGGAAACATATCCAGGGTCCTTAATAAAGTGCATGACGAGGCATCGGGTGTAATTGGGCTTCCGGTTGGTGGCTATATCTTTAAACTGACAGTGGGAAAAAATGTAAGTCCACAGCGCCCAGATGTAGTTATATGATTATCAGAAAGAGGTGCAGGGTAGATTCGCTGAGACCCGGAGGCAACCTGAGAAATGGGCACAAACGCTTACCCAGACCAAGAGACCCAGGAACCCCGGACCTCCACACCGACCCCGAATCCAAGCGCGCGGCTCTGCAAGCTTCGGCCTCTCCTCCCATCCTGAGACCCACCCTGCCACTGCCATCGCAAGACGGGGCATCTTTATTTATACTCTGGGGCGGGGGTGGATCTTTCCCTTCCTTTGAGGGGAGGAGTGTCCTCCAGGACAGGGGGGTGGCCTGACAGTCCCCGGACCCATCCCCCCGGACCGCGCGCGCTGGCTGCATATTTCTATGCATAATCCAATTTTCTCCGTGACTATCTAGTTAAACTCTTTAACAACAGCTACATAATTAGAATTTGGATTCCCATTAATTTTCCCTGGGCCTCGAACCATTTGCAGCTCACACTGGTAATTAATGCGATACATCACTAACTTTACCCAGCGCCGGCCAGCCGGGCTCAGGTCGCTCGGCCCGCGCCTGGCGCCCCTGCGCGGGGCCCTGACTCCGGACCCGGCTTCCGGAGTGGGGGCCATTTCCCTCCCTCCAAAGCCAAATGCCTCGGCCCGCGCACCCAAAGTCATCTTTCCAGGAAATCTCACAATTAAAAATATTTATCGGGAGCAGATTTACGTTTCTGGGTTTCCAGTCTCGGGGCGTCTGGGTAGGCTATTAAGAGTAATTAGCATCTTTTGCGCATGCAGATTTACTTCGCTCATTGCCACATAACTCATCCCTAAAAGCCAGCTCAGGCGAACACAGGCGCCTCCGCCAAAGCCGCTGCCAGAGCTACCGCCTCCGCCTGGGTCTGACTAGGGCTCCCCGGGCCCTGGGCCCCCATTAGGCCGTCCGCTTCTGGTTCTTCTGGCGGAGCTGTCCGCTTCAGGCCCCGGAGGCTGCGTGCCAAGCGAAGATTCCCACCCTGGAGACGAGTGACACAAGGGCGACCTCACGCGGCGGGGGGAAGGTCCAAGCCAGGCCCTCCCGGCCGCCCCGGGCCCGCGCCGGTCTGGACCGGAGCCTTCTGGACCTGGGTGCACGAGGCAAGAGGGCGTGTCTGTATATGCACGCTCTCGTGCACGCGAGTGCACATGCATGTGATTGCCAGTGCGCGTTCCTGAGAGTGAGCGAGGGCGCGCGTGGAAAATGAAGTGATCTCTAGCCCTACTCCCCACCCCCCACCTCCACCCCCGCCCCGAGTTCCCAGGACCGTGGCCCAAATGCCAATCATAAGTGGATCCGGTAGGGCAGTTCGGAGGACACTCGGGCCCCTACCTTGCCTGGATTTCCCTTGTACAGAGCCATCCCTACCCAGCCGGAGAGCCTGGAGCGCTCAGCGCGCCGCAGGAGGGAAACTGGGTGGCCCGACGCCCCGTGGCGTCTGAGCGCAGGTTGCCTACGGCTGGCGAGACCGCCAGAGAGAGAGGTCAGGCAGAGCAGGGGGTCACTGAACAGCGGCTTTGGGGACTGCGGGAGGGCGGCCGAGATGGTGGGACCAGGAGGCGGTGGAGAGTGGAGGGTGGGAGTGGGGGCAGCCAGAGGTACAAGGTGGTGGCGGGAGGACCCGAGCCAGGGCTCACGGCCGGCCGCGGCTCCCGCGCTCCCGGCCGAGGCACCCACTCCGGGTTCGTTATTAACGCGCTGGGAAGTCCGCGAGCCGCCCAACTTTCTTCTCTTTAATGAGCCTAGAAGAAGAGGCTGCCCTGAAGGGGTTTGTTCATTAAAGATGTAGCTGGAGGAATATTGTCTCATTAATTATCTGGTTTTAATTACACTCCTACCCTTTGAATCCAGAGATGGGAAAAGTTGATTCAGTGGCGCCGCCCCCTTTAGCGTAAAGAGTCGGGCCAGGCAAGGGGACTTGGAGGGGGCTGTGGGCACTGTGTGCCAGGCAGGGTGTGAGCTGACATTTGACGTGTGCCCTGCTGCGAATGCCCATGCGAGAGGGCCTCCCTGCCTGGGTGTGTG
Organism: Puma concolor; assembly: GCF_028749965.1. Classification (NCBI taxonomy): domain Eukaryota; kingdom Metazoa; phylum Chordata; class Mammalia; order Carnivora; family Felidae; genus Puma; species Puma concolor. Next base: position 60,748,235 of record NC_141677.1, read on the forward strand.
TGGGGATGAGGTCTGCGTGTGGCTCTGAAAATGTGCGTGTGTCTGAGTGCGCGTGACCACGTGTGCCTGAAAGGCCGTGTGGACGTGACCTGGGTGCCTATGTGTGCTCCCTGCCTGAGTGCAGTTTTGTGGGTCTGGGTGTGTGTGTGGGTAGCTGAGTGTGTCTACAGACAGGCCCAAGAGCAGGGGTCTAAGTGAAGGGGAGTGTGACTGGGTAGCTGTGTTTGCACGTGTCTAAGAGGGTGGCTTCCTGCCCGTCAGCTCAAGTGACAGTGTTCGACCGTGTCTCTAGGTCTCTGCTGTGCCTGCATGCCACCCCCGCCCCCGCCCCCCGTGTATGGAGTGTTGGTGGGGGGCGCTTCATGGCTAGAACATCACAAGAACTGGGACCTCTCCAAGGACACGGCTAGGTTTCCGAGGGTCCCCAGAGCTGGGGTGCTGTCCGGAAACCACGGTCCTTCTGGAAGGGGAGTTATTTAAGAGGGTGCTCGTCCCTGCCTCGCCCGTTGTCAGGCCGGCGCGACGCTAAAGCGGGGGCCGTTTTCCCTTTAAATCGCGGACACTTTGACAGGGGACATTAAGGACCCGGCTGCTCAGGCTGAGCAGATCATAAAACCGGACAGGCAATTTCTGCTCCCGCCAAATAGCCGGGCAAACTCGTTCTGCATCTTTGGTTTTAATGCACTAAACTGGCAGCTAAGCAGGGAGCGAGCAAAGGGGGGGTGGGGAGCCCCCCCCACATACACAGGCGCACACACCGGCACGCGAGCAAACACCCCTTCACACCCTTGTGCCCCACGCCCCGCCCCCGACCCCCCCACCAGCGGAATTATCAACTAGAATTTGATTAATATGCAAATCGCAGGCAAACAGCTCCATATAATTCTTTCAGTGGAGAGTAATTAATCACCAGTTAAAGCAAATTAATACATATATCAATTTTGTCAGAAACATGCTTAGTTCAATCGCCCGTAAAATTGAAGTTTGAAGTATTAAGAGGCTCTGCAGAAACGCCAGGACTAAAACTTTCAAATTGATCCTATTTAGTAATCAATCAGGCTCTCCCCTCAGGTTAATCTGCCTAATTTTTCATCTCAAATCATACACTTTACTGACACGCCATCTAGCAAACAGTCGATAAAAAGTTAACAAAAATGATAACGACTCCAGCCAGAGCCATTGTGCAGGGCGGGTAGGTGGCAGGCAGCTTTGATTGCATTTCTAAGGTGGTTGGGGACTTGGTTTTTTTCCTGGGCCAAGGGCTGGGAGCTCCCCCAGACGGCCGGAGCCTCCCTGCCCCGCCACCCTGGTCTGCTATTTGCTGCCCTCGGCCGCTGCTGGGAGCCCCTCTGAACATCAGAACACTTGCAGCACTTCCCCCAAAGTCGCCTAAAGCAGCCACCTCCCTACCCACGCCTGTGGTTGCGTCGAATGTCTGGAAGCGTGTGCATTGTGTGCTTGTGGTGACTGTGGGCTGTGCTTCTGTCACTGTGTCTGTATTGTGTATGTAACAGCGGGGATTGTGTATCTGCTTAACAGCAAAGGTTTATCCGTTCAACTGTTGTGTGTGCTCTGGATTGGCCGTGCGTGGTGTGCGAGAGCCTAGCTGAGTCTGCCCTTTATCTGTACGCGGGCACGTGGTCCCAGCGGGGCTTCAGGCAGCCAGATCAATAGGCCCTATCACAGACATCAGGCTGGGGGGTGGGGGGGAATCATCCCTGTGGGGACCTAGCACTTCACCTTGAGCAGTCTCTGAGAGATGGGAGGGGTCACCTCTTCCTCACCCTGGCCCCTATTCCAGCCCGTGTGGGGTGGGGGTGGGAAGGTGGGGGAAAAAGGAAGGGCAAATGAAGGCCTCCATTTCTGGGTGGAAGGGACTCCCAGACCTGGATCCCTCTCCACAGAGCCCTGGACCCACTGCTTCTGACTTAGGCCCCTGAATCGGGTTGGGGCAGGGGCACAGACACCCAGTTAGGAACACCTCTAACTCATATATTCAGATGCCACATCCACGTGTGATAAAAACTCATCTCAAACCTCTGTATACACATGCTGATCACTGAAACCACACGGGTCCCACGATACTCAAAGGTAACTAATCTCCCTTCCCCACTGAGCCCACCCCAGCTCACAGACAGCTAGCTGCCTCCAGCTCTCCGCGGGGGAAGGCCGCACTCGTCCACGTGCACACACCAGCGCTCAGCAATCCCTGCACACACTCACACAGAACACAAACCAGATTCCAAAGCAAAGCGGGCAGGACTCAGTCACCCCCAACAGGGCTGGCAGCATTGCGGAGCCACCAAGCACCCGCGTGCATATTGCCATGGGTACTCTCCCCAGTTAAGGCAGAGCTGAGTCCCACGGGGAGGAGCGACTTCCCTTGAGTGAGCTGGGGGAAGCTGGGCCTTCAAGGGAGTCCTGGAACTGGTAAAGCCAAAGGTGGGTCTGCAGATCACTCTAGAGACAAAGGTTCAGCCTGGGGCCCAACTTGAGAAGGAAGGGGCAGTCAGGACAGCCTGGCCTTTACCCAACAGCGCAGCAGAGGACAAGCCCCACCCCAACGTGTTCTCAAACAAGCAGAGTCCGTGCCCACATCGTGTTTATTCACTGACCTCAGCTGCCTTCAGAGTAGACTCATGCCCAGGCTAAGGTTCTCCATCTCGCCTTCCGCTCACTCCCCTCCTGCGCCCCCCTCCCTTCAGGCCATGTGTTCGTCTCTCCAACCTCCCCCCCCCACCCCTCATTGTCAGTGTAAAATCGAGGAGCCAGGCTGGTCAAGCTGTCTGGAGCTAGGATTCTGGTCGTCGGTCTGTAGCTTCAGCTCCACATCGGATGTTCATTCTCCCGGTTATCTGGTCCCACCAGCTCCCAGCACGTGTCACGCACCCTGGAGCATCACTCACCTGCTGGTCACACCCACCCCAGTGACAGCTTTACTTCTCTCCTCCCCATCGCACAAACTTAGTCACACCTAGTTGCACACACTAGTTTGCAACAATTGGTTACACGAACACAGCCGCACACCCCCAGTCGCCCCCAGCTGCACATGCTCTGTTTCCATCCATCAGCCGCACATGCCCAGTCTCTCAGTTGCACACACTCTCTGACACACTCATCGGCAGACACTGTTGATGCCTGTGAAACTCGCTGCACACACACACACACACACACACACGCACCCTCAGCCCCTGGTCTCTCCTAGGACCGGCCACTGCCAGGAGGAGAAAAGGTGATTTGCTGATGGCAGCCCTGGATTGTGAGTGCAGGGTGGTAGCTCCCTCCAGCGAACCGCTCGCCACTCCTCAGCGTGCACCAGGAGCCCCCACCTTCCTCCACTCCAGTCCCAGGAGCCACTCCTTTGGGACATATGGCCTGTGGACCCTCTCAGGGTCAGGCTGCAGGCCTGCTGACCTGCATCCGGGATGCCTTGTCGTGCACAGGCGGTTTAGGGATGCACCCATTTCCCACACGACTCAACCACACACAGTTCTACATTCCAACCACCAGCACCCTGCACCTAGCACTTCTAGTTCCCACTCACATCACCCGGCAGCCAGCCAAATGTGCTTCTCTGCCTTGCCTTCCAACAGCAGCCTCCTACCTGCTGGCCCCCAGGACCGCACTCTTCTCAGGTTCCAGGTGCCCTGCTGCGCCTGACCGTGTCCGCTCTGGGCCCTTTATCTAGTCACTCCTTCACCTCCCAGGCTCTCTTATGCCCCTTCCCTGGTGTACGTGTTTGGGGGAACATCTGTAGTCTCCGCACAAACCACTTTCTGGGCTCCAAGAAAGAGGGGCTGGTTGTTGAGGTTAGGGAGCAAAACCACAGTGCCCCTGGGTTTGGGTGGCCGAGGACACGCAGGACAGGGTGAGTGGACTTCCCTGGACCTGGAGGCTCAGAAGAATGGGGGAGGAGGGGGTCCCCGGAGCGACCGGCAGGGGCGGAGGGGAGGCGGGCGGCCCCAGCCCGTCCCTTTCAGGGGGGACTCATGCATCAAACTTCAATTTTCCGGACGATTGAATTAGTGATTTTTTTTCTCCTGAACTAAAATACACTTAAGTCTTTGGGATTAATTACCACGTTCTGGTCCCTCAGACTGGAGTATTACTTATCGGAGCTGCGTCTGACACCGGCCCGACACCTCGTAAAATAAGGAACTGCGCCTCCCGGCCTCACCCGGCGCCGGCCGCCGGGCAAGGCCCGGGAAGGCGGAGCGGGGAAAGCCGAGGCAGCCGGCTCGCGCGGTGGGGCCCGGGCCGGAGAGCAGAGACCGCCCGCATCCTGGAACTCGGCAAGCCGAGCCCGGGCCCCGGACAGAATAGGGAAGGAAGAGGCAGAGCCAGGCCGCTTCCCCTGCGCGGCCGGGAACCGAAAGTGGGTCTGCAGAGAGGCCAGGGTCCTCGGGGAACCTGCTTGTCACAGCCCCAGGCGGTCAAGGACCTCTGGCTACAGGCGGGCGGTACAGAGGGTCCCGAGCCTTAACGAGTCTCGCCCCGAGAATGGGCGCAGGGCCCCGAGCACCTCAGGCCATTGCGCCACACTCGCACGTACACTCACACGCGGGGAATGCCACGGAACGCGCGCGGCCCGCGCCCTCGGAGCGCACGCAGCCGGTGCACACAGCACAGCGGCCGCCCCCGAGGCAGGCCCGGCCGGCGGCCGCTAAAAGGCCCAGGGTCGCGCTGGGATTCGAGGCCCTCTCACATCGCAGGTCCCCGCGGGAGCTCCCGAAGCGCGGCCAGGGCCACCCGAGCGCTCCCGTCAGAGCCAGGAGAGCTGAGGAGACAGTGGGTCGGAGCCTAGGCCTCCCTGACTCCCAGCCCTTCGCTCCCGCCTACGGTCGACCCCTCAGCCCCTGCCCACGGCCTCCGCCTCCCTGCGCGAGGGGGCCGGGAAACCACCGCACGCCGCGGTGCTCCGGCGTCCGGAGTCTGGCCAAAAACGGCCCCGGAAGCCCCCTGGCAGCCCCGCGGAGGCTTCGCATCCAGCAGAGCCGAGGAGTCTGATGGGGGGCTTGAATTCACTCCCCAAATTGTGCGGGACCCAACGCGCGGCGCGCTCTCTCCCCAGGCCTCCTCGGCAAGGCTCAGCCCAGGGCTCCAGTGTCTCTCTCCGCTTCCCTCCGACGACCGTCCGGCACTTCCTTCGCCCGCCCTTCTTTCTGACCTATAGAAACAACGAATTCCTTCTCATCTTTCAAGGCCTGGGTCCAGTGCCACCTCCTCCGAGAAGCCCCCACCACCCCGAGCCCCCGGAGCCGGAGTTCTGCAAATGGCACTTCCCTGCCCCTCGGCCCAGCCCTCCTGATGGCGCCAGGGGGGTGCGACGGGTCCCGTCCGCTAGACTGGGAGCTCCTTGAGGGCAGGGACTGGATCCGATTCGCTTCCATTTCCCCAGCCCCCAGCGCGGCCTGGCGCAGAAAAGGCGCACAATAAGCATTTGCTGAATGGAAAGGATTTTCCCCTTTATTTTATTAATCCTTCCCCTTCCTTCTTTCCCTCTTTCTTTTCCTCCTTCCTTCCTCCCTCGTTATTTTTTATTTCTTGGTTATATTCAATTGTCATGTTTTTCAGGCTCATTAAATCCATTTAGAGACAAAAGAATAAAAGGCAGAAGGGGAAGGAGGGGGGAGGAGGGAAGGGGGAGGGGAGGGGAGGGGAGGCCGGAGAAGCAAACAAATAACCCGCTTTAACTAGACGGGCGGATAAATGGCCCCGTTTCTCCTCAGCCCCGATGCGCCTGCTTAGCTGCGCGCCCCGCGGGCGCCGCAGCTCGGGTGGGCTCAGCCCCGGGGCCGCCGCCCCCAGCCCGGAGGGACCCAGCGGGGCCGGGCCCGGGGCCGCGAAGCAGCGAGCGGCCTGAGGTGCCAGGGCCGCTTCATTGGGATTCATGGGCGTGTTGGGCGGGCGGCCCCGGGCTCCGGGCGCGGGGCGGGGGCCGGGCGGGGGCGGGGGTGCGCGCGGCGGGCGCAGATGCCCGGGTGACCGCCGCGCCGCGGTCCCCGCGCCGCCTTTGTGCCGGGGAGGCGCGCGCGGGGACCTAATCCATCAAATTGTCTACAAATTGTGAAGAAAATTCAAAAACCATATGGTCGCCAGCGCCGGCGCGCTCTGGGCTGCGGAGGGCCGCGGCCGCGCCCGCACCCGGAGCCGCGGGGGGCTGGGCCCGGCTATTGTCGCCTGTCAGCGGCCGCCCGGGTCCATTCGTCCCGGCCTTCATGGTCCGCGCTCCGAATTACAGACCCATCCATCCTGAGAGAGGGCGATTTATGTCGCCCGGGAGGAACCGGCCGCACGCCCGCCTGGCTGCCCCGCCGCCTCTTTCCTTCTTTCGTTCTCTCCGCTCTCTTCTCTCCCTTCCATATTCCCTTCCCGTTCCCTTTTCTCCGTCTCCGTCTCTCCGTCTCTGTCTCTGTGGGAAGCTTTTCCTCTTTCTCTTCCTCCTCCCCCACCCCCCACCTGCCTTCTCTGTGGCTCTCCACTTTCTATCTCTGCTTTTGGAGTGGCTTTCTGTGCTCCTTTTTCTGTGTCTCCCTGTCTTCGTTTTCTCCTGGACACGCACGTTCCCGACTCAGGCCCCGGGGCCCCATCGCCTGCCCGAGACCAGATGCGCATTTCTCACATCAATTTTGCGGAGAAAGAGAGCCGCGCGGCCCGGAGGCGGGACCCTCCTTTGGTGACAGCGGCCACTCGCCAGCCCAGCGACAACAAAAGCCCAGAGAGAAACCCGCTCTGTCCGGAAAAGTGAAAGCCGCCTGCGTCCCTGCCCCAGCCGCCCTCGGGGCGCGGGGACCCCAGAGAGTCCTGGGGAGATTGATGTCTCTGCCCCCAGCCAAGTTGGGGGGCCCAGAATCTGTGAATGTTACCAGAAATTCACCCCAACTCTCAGACGCTTCGGGCTCACATCTCCCTGTGCCCCTGTGCGCAATTCAGCTTGCCCTTGGTGCCTTCGGCCTCATCTTCCTCCCTCCCGCAAGGGTAAGGCCTTCCGGCGGCGGAACCCAAACTTGGAGCCCTCCGGCTGCACCCTGCTGCCGACTAAGCTCTACCTGCAGTACACCGGACGCTTAGCCCGCGTCCCGCAGAGCGTGGGAAGAATGCCCTGGGGGTGGGGGTGGGATGCACGAACCGCAGGGCAAGTCCCCCCACCCACCCACCCTTTACCCCCCAGAAATTAATTTTCCATCCGTGGCACCCCCAGTGTACGCACTTTCCCCCAGCAACGCATGCCTCACTTTTTACCCGGACCTGACGAAGCCCGCTTCCCTCGCCCCCACCCCCAATTTGGTAGTTGCCGCGTGTTTGCGGGCAAGAGGCGCCTTCGCCTCCTGCTTTCCCCTGGCCCCTTATTCTCGCGCCTGCCCTGAAACTCCTCCAAAGCTCCAAGGCCTGGGCAGCCGGCAACGAGCAGCGGCGAGACACGGAGCCTGCCGCCGCTTCCCTGAATAGGGCCCACTCATTCAGACACGGTCACCGCCGGTTCTAGTAAAATGGCAAAGACTTTATTTATCGGAGAAAGAGGCCTTGGGTACAGTCCGGAGAGGAGAGGGCAGGAGCAGGGAAGGGGCACGCAGGACCCACCCTCATCGAGTCACCCTTGTCTGGCCAAGTCGAGCTAGGAGCGGGGCGTTGGAGACCTGCAAGACAGACCCAGAGCTGCGGAGGAGGTGGGGTGAGGGCTTAGGTTGGCCTCCTCTTAGTCTCTGTCACATGCAAAAAAATTCTAGAAAGAGTAAAAAATAATTCTAGGGCTTTGGGTTCTGTTTTAGTTGGTTGATCGGTTGGATTTCCCCCTGCTTTGTCCCTAAGACCCGGACCCCAGCAGTCAATCCAAGGAAACCGAGAGAGGGTAAGGAGGAATCTTAAAAATAGCGTTAGTGGACATTGGGAGGCAGAAACCGGCATCGAAAACAGACTTCTGGGGACGGGGGTGGGGGGAGAGAAGAGATCGATTTGAAACTTGCAAGTCAGGACCCGGCTGTCCCCCTCAGCCCCTTCCCACGCGGGGAAAAGGGGCAGATGGAAATAAAAGAAGTCAACTGCAATAGGCCTAGGGAGGCGAGGAGGAAGAGGGCCAGTGCATTCGCCACATGCAGAGAAAAATCAAAACAGTCGGGGCGCGCCCCCTCCTCCGGACCGCGGGCTTCAGTGTTCGTTACCCTCGATACTGCCTCGCCCTCAGCAAACCCGGCAGCCTGAGAGCTTTGAAAACATGGAAATCTCCGAGATTTTAAAAAATAAAAGAAAGAAAGAAAGAAAGAAAGAAAGTCAGGCTGAGGTGGGAAGAACCCGCTATATAGGTTTAAATATTTATACAGGAGCCATACAGAATTGCACGGCAAGGGCTCCCGGGGCGGCGGAGGCCGCGCGCGGCGGCCGGCCCGGCCGGCCAGCCCGGGTTTATTGCTTCGAGAGGGAGGAGGCGGCTGCCGGGAGCTGAGTCCGGGCCGGAGACAGGGAAGAAGGCGGGAGTTGCAGAGGAGGTCCCAGCTCCCCTCGGCGGTCCGGGAGGCGGCGGGCAGACGGGCGCTAGGGGCCCGGCGCGGTGGAAGATCCCGGGCGCCGCTCAATCGTCCACGTCGATCTCTTCGTCTTCCTCGTCCTCTGAGCAGTCCTGGCTGCTGGCCGGCTGGTCCGTGAGCGGGGAGGCGGGCGAGAGCTGCAGGGGCCCGGCGCCCGGGGCCTGCGGGGCGCCTGGAGGGAGCGCCGGAGAGCCAGGCCTAGACTTGGCCCTGCCGCAGCCGCCGCCACCGCCGCCCGCGGCCTCCGAGTTCTGCTCGAGTTCGGCCAGCGCCACGATGTCCATCTGCCCGCTGGGGCCCAGTTTCTTGGCGGACTCCACGTCGGCCTTCATCTCCTCCAGGTCCCGCTTGAGCTTGGCGCGCCGATTCTGGAACCAGGTGATGACCTGAGCGTTGGTGAGGCCCAGCTGCTGCGCGATTTGGTCGCGATCGGCGGGGGACAGGTACTTCTGGTAGAGGAAACGCTTCTCCAACTCGTAGATCTGGTGGTTGGTGAAGGCTGTTCGAGACTTTCGCCGCTTCTTAGGGGTCTGTCGCTGCCCAAAGATGGTCATCCCGTCGCGGCCTGCGAGGAAACCATAATATAGGCTTGCACCAGGAGAGAGGAGACCACACCCCGGCTCTCGCTCACCCCACCCAGGCCTTATCGGCCTGAAGTCTGCTGCACTTCCCTTCTCGGATTTGATTCGGCCTCCTGGACTAGGGCAAGCCTCCTCTCTGGCAAACCTCCTTCCCCCGACTCTTGTCTACCGGAAGTCTCTAGGAAAAAATTGTTTCAGTCCCTGCTCCCCACCTAAGAGTTGATTTGAAAGATCCGAGGTCGCTAGAGCACAACGGAGCCAGTCAGGGTCGCCCTGACTGCCCTGTGAATGTTGGTTTACACCTCTTCCCAACAGCCGGACTCTATGACTCTATCCCCACCCGAAAGGTCCTAGCTGAGAGGTTCTCCATTCCACAACCCAGGAACAGGGCAAGGAGCACCCAGGCCACCGGGAACTGGAGGGAGCCAAGCAGAGCAGGCAAACTGCGGAGAGATCTTGGGTTCCCGCCACCCCTCCTGGGTCACTCGACTCTGGCCTATCCAGAGGCCCTTAGGAAATTGGGTTTGGGTCCTGTCCCACTCCTTTCCACTCCCAGCGGCAGCGGCTTGGGCTGGAGGGCCCTGACGGCAGGCGCAGGAGGAGGCGGGCAGAGGCACAGGGCACAAAGAGTGCGGCACAGGGAGCCGAGCGTGGGGTAGTGGGCGCAAGGGAACCCAGCGGCGGCGCCTACCTTCAGCTGCCTGCAGGACGCTGACCTCCAGCCCCTTAAAGGTCTTGCTGGCGAGCTCCTCCAGCGCGCACAGCGGCGAGGTCTGCGAGAGCAGCGCGCGGCCCGCCAGGGGCAAGCCGCCCGGCGCGTGCTTGTCCGCCGCCGCCAGCAGGTGCGCCGCCCCGCACAGCGAGTAACTTCTCCGCACAGACGGCTTGTTGAGGATGTCCTCGATGCTGAACGGAGTCAGCGGCTTGTTGGAGTTGGCGGGCGGCGGCAGGTGATCCAGCGGGCTGCGCCGCCGCTCTTCCCCCGGCGCCGCCTTGCCGTCCTCCTTGGAAGTCATCTCGGCCTCGTTTGGGGGCCCGGCCGGGGCGGCTCGGGCCGCGGGGACCCAGCCCGCGGGCAGCTCGGGCGCCGGGCGGCGCGGGTGGGCGGCAGAGGCGGGCGGGAAGGAGGCCGCGCCGGGCCAGGCGCGGGACCAGGCGCGGGGCCAGGCGCGGGGCCGATTAGCGCAGCGGCAGAGGCGAGCAGAGCCGCACGGGGCCCCGGGAGGAGGGCGCTGACGCGGGCGCCGCCGCCGCCGCCGGGGCTTCCAGCAATCCGCGGCCCGAGCCGGGGCGCGCCGCGCGGGGCTCCAGTTTCGCCAGCCCCGGTGCTATTTAAAGGTGTCAGGTGGCTCCGCGGCGGCTCCTGGCCCCGGGTCCTGGCGGCGGCAGTTGGAAAAGCCGAGGCGAGGGCGCCGATCCCGTACTGCGAGGGGAGGCGGAGAGATGGGGCAATTGACTATTGCTAACAAGTTAGCCTTGATCGAGGAGTAATCAATTATCTGCAGCGGCACTTCTCTATTTCTCTTTCCTTTCTCCCTTTCTCCTTTCTCTTCTTTCTCTCTGTTCTCTCTCCTCCTGTTCTCTCTCTCTCCCTCCCTCTCTCTCTCTCTTCTCTTTTCTCTGCTCCCCCCCGTCTCTCTTCTTCTCTCCCTCTCCCTCGCCCTTTCACTCTCTGTCTGTCCAATGCAGGCGGCTCTAAGTTGGGAAGCTCATTAATTAGCGGGCCGGGGGTAGGAGGAGCCGGCTGGAATTAGCCTGCCTAATGCGCCTGTCAGTCCGGGCGCCGCGCCGCGCTCGGCCCGAGCTGTTTGTAAATTACATTAGCCGCGCCTTTATTGCACCCGAACCTCGGGCGACTCAAAAGCCGCCGCCCCCACCCCAAACTGCGAGCCTCGCTCCCGGCGCACCCGCCTCCCGCCGGTCTGGCTGCGATGGCAGCGCTGGCCCGGAGGTCTCAGGCTCTCCGACCCGGGATTTGGCGCCCGAGAAGGGCGGCGTGAGCCCAGCCGGAGAGGGACGTGGCCGCTACGCGGGCCAGGTAAGACCAGGAGCCGGGATGGGCCCCTCCACCGCCCAGCGAGGACTTTGCCGAGCTGATATCAAGGACCCAGCGTCCCTACCCCTCGACCCTCTTGTCTGTCACCCCCGGCCTCGGGCCATGCGCCTGGGGAAGGGAATCTGCAGCTTCCGAGGATGGCCCGCGGGAGGTTCGTGAGGGTACTGCAGCCCTGGATGAGACGACACGGGACAGGGCTGGAGGACCCCAGGGGTTGGGGGAGGGGGCCAGTCAGAGGACTCAGTCTTCACCAGCCGAGAGCTGACGGGTGAGTTGTTGGTGGCTCCAGGCACCTCTTCCCCGGCCCGAGGCAGTAGCAACAGCCTTACCTCTTCTTGCAATCTTGCACACTCTTTCCTCTGGCTGTGGCTCTTCCGGTCGACTGGGGCCACGGCCCGCCCGGTGACCGGCGCCCGACCGGGCAGCCGGGCGGGTTGCCTGGGCTAACGGGGCCGGCTCGGGGCCTCCCCGCTGCGCTCTGCCCAGGCCCCGGCCGGGGCCCCGCTGCCGGCCCCGCCCAGCCCAGTGCCGGGCTGGAGTACACCACCCGACTCCAGCTGTTCCGGATGCGGGGCGGGGGCCCGGAGGGGGCCGGGCCACGGCTGGGACTGCGCTCCCAGGAACCCGCAGGGAAGCCCGGTTCGAGTCAGACTGGGGGCTGGGAACCCTACGGCCGGCCGGACTCTTGTATATCAGGCGAGCATTTGTGCACAGCGGTATTTGAATGTGTTTACGTTTGAATATGTGCATTTGCGTGGGGTTAGAAATGTGGTGTATTTGTGTAAACCTGTGGGTACTTAGGCGCGTTGGAACCCTATGTCTTTCATTCCCCAAAGGCACCCAAAGGGGCTGTACCCCCCGGGCTCTTTTTGCTCTGGCTTCTCTCCTCTGGTTTGTATGGGGCCGTTGGCCCCACCACCTAAATTTTCCATGTCTGTCCCTGAAGAAAGGAGGGGAGCAAGGAGGGGGCTAGAGCCAAGGGAGCTGTTTCTCTCCCCACATACAGCCTCAACCCTTTTCCTGGCTTTGTTTGTAAACTCCTGGGCAGACGGTGTGGTCAGGCAGCCCTGCTTAGTCAAGAGAAGGGCCCAGAGAGGCCAGTGCAGAGGACTGTGGCCCAGCCTAGAGGTTAGGATGGGAAGAATAGGACCTTCTAGACTTCTTGGACCTCCTTCCATACTGCCCCAGAGAGGAAGTGAGCCAAGCTGGGCTGTGGGGCAGGGGGCAGGTTCTCTCCCTGGATGCCTCCAGCATGGGGGTCTCTGCACATCAGAGATTGGTTCATCGCCCATTTAGTTATTTGTTTAGAACACGGCTTGCAGCTCCCCAGAGTAAAAGAGAGAGTGTAGGGAGGAAAGATTCCTGTTTGGGACCCCAGTGCCTGCCCTGGCCCTGCTTGGGAGTATTGGGAAGAGTTATTTAGCCTTTTTCCCATCTTTTCCCTGCATTTGTGGGGAGGACAGGTGCTCAGAGGCAGGAATGGTGAGAATGGGATTCTTTCTCAGTTCCTCCAGAGCTGCAGAATTGTCCTCAAGGCAGGCCTGTCTCTAGTGCATCAACACTGTTCTGAAACCGTGAGGTGATGCTGGGCCTACCAACAGTGGAGTCAGAGTTGAGAGAGGTGGAGAGCCACCTGAGCGAGAAGGTGCCCCGGAGCCTGATGGACTCTGCAGGCTTGGAAGCTTAGGGACCGAGAGGGGTCTGCGCTCTCCTCACTTCCTGCCTCAGCCTCTGGTCCCCAGCCCTTTCCCAACATAACCCCAAAAGCCCTGACCCAGAGCTTCGGGCAAAGCATATCCCCCATGCTAGAGAGGAGGCCCCTCCAGATCAAGGAACAGGGACTCTTGAGTCGCTATCTTGGAAGGGGCTTCATCCCATAACCCCCTGCCATTCTTCCTGTCTGCACCTGATACTGTCTGCAAGACAGGATCTTAAGGGCAACCTTGCTGTTGTCCCTTTTCCAGTCCCTCAGGAACAGTGGACCTCAGTGTTACAACAAAGCTGCCAGGAAGGTGAGGAATGTGAATTGGGGAGCAGAGGGGCAGGAGCATAGAATTCCTTCAATGGGGTCCTGTTTCCGGGGATCTTTCGTCTTCGGCCACATCATGTCCAAGTGGACAGGACATTCCACAATCACCTGCTATATTACCTCTTATACTCACTGTAGCCGACCTCTTTTTCCTGCGGCCCAATTCGGAGGCTTTGTTTTCAGCCTCATTGGTTGAACACCCAACAAAACAGCCCCAGCAGGCACAGCTGGGGGTTCAGGGGGCACGTGGTGCTACCCACTCATTTTGTTGTTTAGGGCCCCTACTTCTATGTTTCGAACACCCAGGCTATGTTCGAAAACCAGGCCAACTGTCCCACCGACCTTTTTGCAACCCCACCGTTTTCCCCCACTCCAGACCCCAGTGTGTGGGCTGCTAGGATCTTCTGAACTCCTGGAAACCCAAAACTACTGGCTTCCGTACCCCTCTGGCAGATCAGAGAGCCGTATCTCGGGCTTGCAGTCAGACTCACTCCCTCTCCCACTAGATGAGGAGACCCTTGAGGGCAGGGACCTTGATCTGGGGACTCCATCCACACCAGACCTGCCCAGGCAGGTGAGCACCTGGTGCCCTCCGCTTACTGGTTCAATGAGTTGTTTTTGGTTTTTGTTTTGAGCAAATGGAGTATAAATGATTATGTGTTGTGGAGGGGGAAGGCTTGGGCCTTGACTTTCCCCCTCAGAGGGGTTCCGGAGATGGTGAAAATTAGGGGAGTAATTCAGGGTCAGGGGAGGGGAGAGGGGAGATAGGAACTCTGCCATTGCTCCTGAGGAGCTATCCTGCCCACCCCCTTTCCTGGGACCCAAAGCTGGGTTGGGAAGACGCTCTGGGGTCCCCTGCCCCCAGGTAGCTGAGCCAGTGTCATTTCCCACGAAGCTGGAAGCAATCGGTCCCTGGAGTCTGCTGCCCAGAGGCAATGCCGTCTTTACAGCCTGGTCTATACCGTATCCTGACTGCCAAATTCCTGCTTGCTGCCTATACTGCCAGGGTCCAGCCTTATTCTATCTTCAGTGGAAGGGGAAGGGGTTAGTCTAGCAAAAATCTGCTTTCCCCCTAGTTTAGCGAATATTTCAGACAAAGGCGAGGGAAAGAGCATTGCATGAATTGCCAGGATAAGGGGACCCTGTAGACCCAAACAAAATGAGTTGTTCCTTAGCACAAGAGAATAGTTCAAGTAAACCCCCAAACGTTCCATCGGCTCTAATCCAGATTGTTTTGGTAGTCCCATTTGTTTCCAGATTATTTGTGTAAGCACCAGCAATGGCCCTTAGGCCAGAGCTCCCCTTAGAAAAAAAGGTTCTGACACCGCTTGAAATGAGTTAACTTGACCACCAATTGGGATCATTTTTGTCCCCCAGGGACCTGCTACTCTGACAGTCTTTGTGGAATTCAGAGAGTGTTTCTTCTGCTATTGAAGTCGACTCCGATAGATGGCCTCCTGCCTCCCTGGCTGAACCAGGACTGCCCCCTCGGTTTTTATATTCCGCCCTGGGCCACCGTCAGCAGTAACAACAACAACAATAACCATGACAATAAACACCAGAAGCCCTTACCGCGTACCTGGCTTCAGGCTAAGAGTTTTATTCAATCATTTATTACTCACAACCCTATGAGGTAGTAGCTACCGCTGTCACGCCAATTTTAAATATAAGGAAAATGAGTCCCAGAGAAGTTAAGTAACCCATCCAAAGTCACACAGCTTGTTCTAGAGTAATTAGGATTTGAAGATTGGTTTTTCAAACTCTAATTCTAATCCCGGAACCATGCATGGAGTTTTAACCAGCCCCCGCCCTGGGGTGGGGGGGGGACTCTTTGAATGGGCTTCGGGGGGGCTCTGCAGATCCCAGAAATTGTGTGTAAAATTATGGATGTGAGCCCAAGTGGGCACATTTTTCCAGGGGCAATATTACATAACCCATTGGATTCTCAAAAGGGGTTGGAGGTCCAGAAAAGGTTAAGACCAGAAGCAGGCCGACCAGAGGGAGGGAAGCTGCCCCCCTGGCAGGTCTGGGGAGCAGGGAGCCAGCCGCTCCAAAGTCCAGGCCAGGCTCCAAGCCTACTCCTGGGCCTGCCCTGCTATCTGTGGCCACTGGCTCTCAGACCTCTTCCTGCCCAGGTCGGGGAAGGCGCTATGGCGAGGCCACTGCTTTGGAGAACACCCCTTCCTGCTTCTCCCCCACTCACTTCTTCTGTGAACTGAACCCCAGAGCCTACTGACAGGGTGGCCTCACCACATAGGCGAACCTCTTTCAGGCACTTCAGCCCTGCATGGGGGGGGGGGGGATGCCATTTGGAAATGGGGGGGTGGTGCATAAACAGACTACTGAGTGATGGAGACAGGTAGAGATGGGAAGAGACTTCCCAGGAGGTGCTCAAGACCCATGTGACCATACTCTGGAGCCTCCAGAACATCGCTCATTTTTTATGGTCCTTTGCTCCCCTCAACCGGGGGTCAGAAGGGTCTCAGTCACTTCCCTTCCTTGTACCTTTTGCTCTGGTTTTAGTGCTCAGCTGTCTCGCAGAATCTTCCCTGCCCGGTTCAGTTCCTCTATGCTCCTTAGCGAACTTCCCTCAGAGTCATTGTCAGATTGTCAGGAACGTGCTGGTTTGTCTGTCTGCCCTTCTGCCTCTCTTTCCACCTGGCTTTGGGAAGAAAAGTACCTGGATCTCTTCTCTATGCCCTATGCCAGCCTGGCATATAGCAAGGGTTCTTCATTTTTAAAATTTTGTTTAACATTTATTTATTTTTGAGAGACAGAGACAGACAGAGCATGAGCAGAAGAGAGGGAGAGAGAGAGAGAGAGAGAGAGAGAGAGAGAGAGACAGAATCTGAAGCAGGATCCAGGCTCTGAGCTGTTTGTTAGCACAGAGCCTGACGCGGGGCTCAAACTCACGAACCGCGAGACCGTGACCTGAGCCGAAGTCGGACGCTCAACCGACTGAGCCACTCAGGCGCCCCTCTTCATGCATTTTTGAATGAGTAAACTAAATGAATAATAAGAGACAAAAGAGAGAGCCAGGCAGGGACTTCATTCAGCCTGCCCCCCCCCCAAGAGAGGGGGCCAAGGGTATGAGTGAAGGGTAGGTGCATTGTTTTGCCAGCTGTGTGCAGATGTGTGAGGCGCCCCTGCTGCTGATACCTCCAACACTCACACAGGGGCACAGAGACCTCATTCTTTAATGCCTTTTGGCTGTGGAGGGAGGTGGGAGGTCCTGGGTTCTGGACCCAGCTGTGGTGTGGCCTGATTCAGGAATGGAGTTTCTGTTCTCTCTGTCTTTCTTTCTACAGGATTGAGCCCCCATCATGTTTTGGGCCCAGAAACAGAGAGGAAGACAGACAGAAGAAGGAGGGTGATGGGCAGGCAGGAGTGGCAGGAGACGGACATTTTCATCCCAGTAGCCCAGGGGACTGAGAAGAGGATAAGTGGGAGGAGTCTGGTTCTGTCCCAGTGCAAGTGACATTTGCATTGAGCCTTAAAAAAACCAAGAGCATTTGGGTAGGTGCAGGGGCGGGGACCACTTTCCAGGCAAGAGAAACAGCCAAGCAGGAGGCTAGCAGTGTCAGCCCAGAGGGGGAGCCAGAATGCCACCCCCCCCCCATATTTCCTCCCTCTGTGGCAACCTGCTCTGGGGGGGGGTGAACTCCTTGGTCCCTTGTGCACCCCCATTAGGTCTGCAACCTGGGGCAGGGCCTAGTGGGCTCCCAGGATGGCTACTTAGGGCCACAGGGAGGGGGGCAGTTGGAAAAAGGCCACACCCCCAGCCTGCTGCTCCCGGACCTAGGGTGGGGGTTCCATTTTCCTTGCTACCCACAGAAACTCCAACAGTTGATCCTCTCTTACTAACCTAGATGGCCCAGGAACTCTTGGGCTTGAGCAAAGCTGCTGATGCTGGTCGGTGCCTCCCATTCCACAGAAGTGTCTTACAGCCTGTGGGGCACCCGGCTGCAGACGGGCAGCAGTGGGGCCTGGGCTAGGCCAGGGGGACAGAGGGAGGAACGGGCCAGTCGGCCGGGAATGGCAAGGAGACCTAGGGGCGGGCCAGCAGGGCTAGGCGGCTCGGGAAAGGCCTGAGTCAGGCTTCTCCCAATAAACTGCACGTGAATAATTCAGCAGCCATGTGGGGGCTCATTGCATTAGTGCCGCCGCCAGCTCAGCCCCTCGCCTTCCTGCTGAGGGGAGGGGGTGACTCTTGCGCTCGAAGAGGGGAGCCAGGTAGAAGACCCCCCTGCCCGCTGGCATCCTGGATTCTGCCGGGACCAAGTCCCAGAAGACTCCCTGGTCCCCGATCTCCTCAGACCCCAAGGTCAGAGGGCTGCCTGCCAGGCAGTGCTGTTCCAGCTCAGCCGCTCTCAACACCCTGGGCGAGACCACTCAGGCGGCAGAAGCAAGGCCAGAATAGGGGACGCGGGGTCCGACTGCGGAGGACCAAGCTGCTGCAGTGCCCAACCGCACCGCAGAATGCGGGCGGCTTGGCTCCCAGCAAAGCGAAGAAGGCCGGCTCAGTCCCGCGCTCAGAGCCCGGACGCCCTGAGGCTGCTCCTCGGACCAGGATTTTCCTAGCGAGCCGAGCGAAGCTCCAGGCAAGCCGCAGGGCCCTTCATTTTCTGTGGATCCCAGGTTACCCGGTCTCTGTTCCCGCCTTTCGGACCCGCGGAGCCGGTTCCTGCCACGCCAGCCTCGGGTGTGGGCCCCGGGGCCGAGTGCTCGAGCGGAAGGTGGGAGGCGGGAGGGGGTGGGGAGAGGCGGAGGGGGAGGGAAGGGAGCCCCAGGCTGCTGGGCCTGAGCGAGAGGGTCAGTGCAAGCGCCTGCAGCCTTATTTCGTTTGGGCGGAACCAGCTCCCCTTGGCTATTCCACTTCCCACGTGTCCCTATGTTCCTGATCTTGAGGGATCACATCCCATCAAACATCCACCGACGCTTAATTGCTCCAGCTCTTTCCCACGCCCCTCCCCTTCCATTAGGTCCACCCCATCCTGTCTGCAGTAGTGACCCTACTCCTGCGTGCTGAACTTTGGGCCCAGACCCTCGTGCCGGCCCCGCTGGCCCGCCTGGGTCCTGGGGCGGCGCCGGCAAGGCCCCCACACCTAGTCTTCAGGGTGTTCCTGACCGGAAGCCAGACCATTAGCCCTGCGGAGGGCAGCTCGTGTCCCGCCTGCCCCTCTCGGCACCCCCAGCAATCTTCTTCTTCTGCCCAGGCTTACTCCTCCTCTTCCTCTTTCCTCAGCCTCCAGGCATTTCTTTCTCATTCCTTTTTTTGTTCAGTGAGGTGCTCAGCCCCGGCCTCGGGCTCCTGGGGAGGCTTGGGCTTACTCGGCCGGCCGGCGGCCGGCCGCTCTGAGTCCTCAGCTGAAACGCTGGGTTAACCACAAAATTTCGAACGCCTTCTGCAGCAGGGCCACCTGAGTGTCTTTACAGAGGCAGGTGAGAGGGCTGATGGCACCATGACCTCAGACAACTCCACTCCAGGCCAGCTGTGTGATCTTGGGTAAGTCTGTTAACCTCTCTGAGTTTTGATGGGGGCAAAGTCAGGAGACTTAGGGAGAGAGATGGGAGACTAAGACTTTTCATTCGTTTGGGAAAAGGGGTTACCTGCTTTGGGGCCCAAGGAGGAAGTGAGGTTCGGGAGAATTCGAGGTCTAGAATGGCTATTTATTTTAACGAATATTTCCAGGAACAGCTGGTAGCTGCTTTTATTTTTCTCTTTTACAGCTGATAGGGTGCCAGGTGTTAGAAACCTTCTCTCCAATCCTGGCCGGGTCCCGGTTTTACCCAAGAGGAAACTGAGGTTAAGATCACCTCCCACGGTCAGTGCCACAGGTAGGATTCACACCCATATCAAGCTGGGAGGCACTCTTGAGTTTAAGCCACACAGTCTAGCCTTGGACTGGTGAATTGAGACCCCACAGGGCTGGCTGCTACCTAAGCGTGGAGGGGTTGGGCTGAATCTCCAAGCGTTCCCTTTTTTTTTTCGTGCTGGGAAAGTTTTGAAATTTTTGTTTTTAGGTAAACGAGTTTGGCGGCTCCCAGAGAAGGATCGAACTAATACCCAGTGAGGGACTTCCGGCATGTAATGGGACAGCCTCTGGGACAGGACAGGGAGGACAGCGTTTCTCCAAGCCCAAGTCCGGGGAGGTGGCCTTGGCAGGGCCAAGGTAGAAGCCATCGCTCCCCAAGTTTTCCTCCCACCAGTCTATGCATCTGTTCATGAATCTGTCTGTCCTGTGGGGCCCACGTCCCCAGAAGCCCCCCATCGAGGGAGAGAAGGAACACCAGAGAGAAGGCACACGGCCCAGGGCAGAGGTATGGCCAAACGATCCCCCCACTCTTTCACCCTCTCCAGGGGCGTCTCTCTGAGGTAGGCTCCTCCTAGCTGCAGAAGTGGGACAGGTTGTGGGGGAGTAGGGGAGGGTAGGCTGGAAGCTGGGGCCTGGGGACCCCTGACTGGGCAGGGGAGGGCTGTAATCCGGCTCCCCGGCGACCGTCCCCAGCTCCCGCTGCAAGGTCGCCCTGTGGCAGCCCCGACAGGCCATGCGTCCCTCGACACAAGTCCCATTATATTGTATTTATGTTTCACTTTATTGGTTTTTTTCCCTCTCTTATTATTGTTTCACTCTGGGGGAGGCAATGGATATAATATATTCATCTTTATTATACCAAATCTGTGTGAAGCATTTAATAAAACGCTGTTTCCACACAGCCAGGGATATTAGTGTGAGCTATTCTTAAGTTAATGCTCGGGTATTGAGGGCGCTTCCGCCACAGCGCCTGCTGCTGGCGGCCCCGGGGAAGCTCAGGCCCTGGCCGGGGGCGCCCGGCGCCCACCCAGAGCGCCCGGTGCCCTTCCCGCTTGAGTGCTCATCCTAGCTGTGGCTCGGTGACCCTTTGGGCCCCGGCCTGGGAGGAGGGCCTCGGAAGAGCAGAGTCCAAGCCCTCCCCACCCCGCTCGAGTTTCTAACTGACTGTGAGCCTTGGTTCGTGCCTAGGCAAAGGACTAGAATTCCATAACCGCTTTCCTCTCAGGGCTCTTCGTTGGGAGGCTGAAGAGGCCTCGGGGGTGGACAGGGCTTTATAAACAGGAAGGAAAAAAAGCGAGGATTTGTCAAGATGGGGTCGACGAGGGCCAGAGAGAAACAACGGAGGTCACAAAAGTAGTTCTAGACAACACAGACTCTCAAGCTGAACCCCAGGCCAGGTTGCAGAGCCAGCACAACTCCAGTTTGAGCCGAGCTGGGAAGCTTTCAGTTCACCTGGGCTTTACCCGCAGCAGCCGCTGGTGAAGGCGACTGTGTGTAGCAGAGCTCTGGGACTGTCACAGTGGGCTCTCCTATGGTTCACCCCCTAGGTAGGCAAGCGGTCTCCGTAGTCCAGTTTACAGCTAGCACACTGACACTCAGAATGGTCAAGTGGCTTGTTTGAGGTGCTCCCGCTGGAATGTATCATGCTGGATCATACCGTCTTCAGACTCTGCTCCCTTCCCTTCTTCCCCCAGCCCTCCTGCTCCCTACCTTCCCCCCCTCTCCCTTCTCCAGCCCCATCCTCCAGGGTTTTCCATGGCTTATGAGCTTTGCATTTCTGCTTCCTACACACACGCGCGCGCACACACACACACACACACACACACACACACACACCCCTACCTGGGGATGCTCAGGAGAAGGAGAATCAGTCACATGGATTTCCACATCCAGGCTCACTGCCCAATGTCCTTTAGAGCCTGTTGCTTGGGTTCTTTTAAGGCCCAGATTTGGGAACATCAGCCTGTCTTATACCAGTGCTGTGGGGGATGGTTAGGGGCAACTAGACCAGGCCAGAAGGAGGTGATGTGCAGACAAAGATTGGAGTGGGCAGGTAAGTCCCCCTGTTATGACTAATACCCTCCCATAGTTCTCCTGTGCCCCCATCACCTCGTATTTGGGGCTGTACTAGGGCACCCCCCACACTGTAGGCTGCTGGTGGAGTTTGTTTGGAGGCTAAGGGTATTGGACAAATCTGACAGTTTCCAGCTGGGCTGGCTGGGGGAGGAGGATACAGACCCACTGTGTGGCCGGGTTGGGACTCGGGTGAGGCAAGTGAGGTGCCTTGGGCACAGGACTGAAGGGGGTACTCGCTCTGAGCGTTATGTACTTAAATTCCGGGCTTAAGCATCTCATTTGCCTCACCCTAGTCCCAGCTCTTCTGTGTGGTCCCAGGGGTGGAATCACCACCACAAATTGCTGAGCAGAGATGGGATGACTTCAGCTTATCCTTGTGAATGGCTTTCTGAAGGGTAGAAGCGAAGACAATGGAATGAGCTGCCTTGTGTGGGAGTGAGCTCCCCCCAACAGGTGGAGTATGCAAGCGGGGCTTAGAATCTGCCGAGAAGGCTGGTAGACACAATTTTATTGCCATCCTCATCATCTTCGCTATTTTACCATCACTCCCTTTGTGCCACATAAGAGCTTTCCCACATTATCTCATGTAATGCACATAAACATGTTTGGGCCAAGGATGGGATATCAGAGTCTCTGAACTTCTGGGTCCTTTTCAGCTCTGAGAGTCTGTTGTTGCAGAAGACAGAGGGCACTTCTGTTGATTTGAGTGGCTCATTGCATTATAGGTATTATTTGGACTTGTCTCATGGCCTTTGCTAGTGGGCAAACTCTTTAAGGGCACCGACTGTGTCTAATCTCATGTTTTTTTGTTGTTGTTGTTGTTGTTGTTGTTGTTGTTGTTTTTTACCGCTCCCTCTCCTCTTCCATGCCCCACACAGAATGAGGCATATAACACATGTTTAACAAATATGTGTTGAACAAACACGTGAGTAAACCACTGTCAAGAGCTGTCCGTACACCTGACCATATACTTTCCGGGCTACGACCAGCAAAGCTATCTGGGTGGCTACTGGGAGGGCCGGTACCACCTCTGCAGTCATTGTCCCCCTTGCCCCACAGCTGAGCTGAGTTCAGGCAAGGACTTATAGACCCTCCTGCTGCATCGTGGACCCAGCCCTGTTCTAGTCTGTGGGTAAGACAAGGGCCAGCCCAGTTCTGGCAGCGCAGGCAGAGCTCAAGGCTCATACTGGACAGGCCTCAGGAGAGGCCATTCAGGTGGGGGAGGAGGCCTCTGGGAGGTCAGAGCAGGGAGAGAGCAGGGAGAAGTCTGCACAGCAGAGTTGGGACTAGAGCTGGGCCTTGAAGGGTGGGAAAAATTGAGAGGCCGATGGGAAGAATGGAGTATTCTAGGTCAGAGCGGGAGGGCCACCAGAGCAAGAGGGCAGAGCGGGACTGCCCACAGCGGTTTTGGAGTCGGGAGGGCTGGCTTAGCTGGAAAGAGCACCAGGGGAAGACGAATGGGAAAAGACATTGGTGGAATACCTTGAATGTCACCCACCCACCCATCTGCACCCTTCCCCCACACCCTGTCCTCCCCTCCACCCTCTGATACAGGTGGGATCTCGGCTTCTAGGCTGAACCCAGCTGGGCCAGGCCGCCGGAGGGTGGAGCCGTGGTGCCTGCGGTGGTGCCAACCCAGCCAGCGTGTAGGCGTTGCTCTGCCGGCCTGTCGCGGAGCGCAAGCCTGCCAAGGAGCCGGAGCGCTGTGCCGCGTGGAGGGTGTCAGGGGTGGTATTGTCGGCGCACAAATGCTCAACTTTATGTACTTTTAACTAGAGGTGTAACAGATGGCCCCGTTTCTGTCCAAGCCAGGGAGACTGGTGCCCATTCCGGCTGCAGCCAATCAATCCCGCCACTCTGGGGGGAGCTACAAGCTGGGCTGGGAGGCCTGGAGCCAGCAATCGCGCAAGGCTGTCTGCTCGGGCTGGCCCAGTGCTGCCTCTGCCAGCCGCTCAGCCATGGGCCTGGGGAGATAGGAGGGCAGGCAAGTGGCAGCCATGCCCAGCAGCCCAGTCAGAGGCCTGCCTGGGAGGGAGAGCCTGGACCCACCTGCCAGGACCCAAATGGCAATGAAGACATTCAAGCCCCCAGCCTGCCCCACTTTGTCGCACTCTCCTCTCCCCCTGCTCAATACTTAACCCCCAAATTTCTATCCTTGAAATGCTCCAGATCCACAGCCCTGCAGTGTCCTGCCTGGTGGACTCCAGATGTTGCTCAGGACTGGAGATGAGTAGTGGTGCCTTTGGGAGAAATCATCATGAGACTGCAGAAGTCTTCAAGCAATGCCCAAGACAGCTAGAGAAGAGAGAAAAAAGCAGGGCCCCGGGCTCCCAGAGCTGAGAGAAACTGTTAATTAATCCATTCATACATTCATACAGTCAGTCAACGACCCTTAGTGAAAGCCTACTATGTGCTAAGTCCTTCGCTACATCGGTGCACTGGGGGCACGATGGTGACTAGGACGTAATTCCTATCCTTGGGACCTTCTCAGGGGAAGACAGACAGATACATGGGTAATTGGTAATTGGTAAAAGGGCTCAGAAGCATCTCCACAAGGGTTGGAAGCACAGAGCAGGAGCATTCAACCCTGCCTGCGAGATCCAGGGACGATCTGGCTCTGCACTGGGTGTTGAAAGACCGGTAAGAGTTCTCATCCGACGTGAAGGCAGGGAAGCGCCTTTGTGGGGGAGAAAGAATAGCATGGACGAAGACATAATAAGAAAGTGCACGGTGAAGGTAAGGGTGTGGAAAGATGTGAGTGTGGCTGGGGCTTGCGGTGTGGGTGGAGAAGTGGGGTGGGGCCAGGCCTGGTAAGCGATGTCTGGCTCTTTTTCAGTAGGCTGGCAACCTGACCGGGCAGATTTCTTGCCTCCGTTTTCCCTCCTGTGACCCTATTGCCCCACTTCTGGGCTCAGAGGGAGTGAGGAAAGGAGGAGGCAAGGCCTGGCAGCATGAGGGCAGAACTCAGACCCTACGGCATCAATCTCTAGAGTGACCCTAGTCCTGGCTTTCCTCCTTTCTTGCTTTGAGGGATGAAACAGTGAATTAGGGAGCTGACTCTCCCCAACCACGTACCCCATGGAGTTCGGAGTCTTCTAAAAAAAATCGCGTTTCTGTAGAGGCAGGAGAGGATTTAGAATCTTATGCACTCATTCATTCATCAAGAAATAAACATGAGCTGTGTTCAAGGCGCAGGCAGAATATTCAGGTAGAACATTCATTATACTGAGCCGTAAGGAGCTCAGGTCCAGACACAGGAGGAAGACAGGAATCTGGGCAGGTGTCCTTCTGTTTGTAAGAAACAGAGGTACACTTATGTGATCACGAGAAAAAGGAGGGCCTTTGCATCGAAGCACGAACTGGGCCCAGAAAGCACGCAGGGACCAAGGCAGCTCTGGGGACCACCTTCTCTCTCAGGGTAAGGTGGAAGGGCACACCATAGGGTCTCTCTTTTCTTTGTGTGTCTCTCTCCTCGTTAATATTAATGAAATAATAACTATCATAATAGGAGGAGGAGGAATGATGGTTAACCAGCTCTGGACACATACTAAATGCCCGACACATTGGTTTCCATGCTTATCTCAGTAAATCCTATTAAGAACACTGCCAGTTAGCTGATATCATTACCCCATTTTACATATGAGAACACTGAGGCTCAAGGAGGTTAGGTACCCTGCCCCTAAGTGCAAGCCACAAAGTGGAGGAGTCAGGATTCTCACTCAGGTCGGCCTCCAGAGCCCCAGCTCATAACTGCTTCTGACCTCTGTGCAGCCTTGAGAGCTTCCTGGGTTTCCTCATAATTTCTCATAACTGTGACTTGCATTTGACCAGCCGGCCTCTCTGAGCCTCTCTCTACATCACCTCTGCTAACTGCTCTAGTCTCTCCATATTTCATAGCTCAAATTCCCAGGAGAAGAAATCAGATTGGCCCAGCTCATCTTTTAATGCCAGGCCACACTGTAAGCAGCTGCCCAGCCAAAGAGCTGGCTGGGAGGGGGGCCGTGTGCAGCCACGGATCAGCATCCTTGTTACATCCAAGATTAGAAATAAGATCATATTTAGGGGAAAGTGCAAAGTGCTAGAGGAGAGGTGCAGGAGAAGGATGAGGGGAGACTTCTTGGAGGGCAGTTTGTGGTTTTGGTCCTGAAATAAGATGGGATTTGGGGAGCAGAGTTGGTAACAAGGATTTCCTGAAGAAAGGAAAAGCATGAACACAGGCGCGGGACTGGGATAGCACGAGTCATGTTCAAGGACCACCGGCTAGTTCTGCTTATCAGGAGAGGGGGGGTGCCTGGGATAGAGGCGGAAAAGCAGGACTTGAATGCCAACACGAATGTGAACTCAATTCAACAGGGAGTCATGGAAGGTCTTTGAGCAGGAGAGGGATGTGAACAGACATGTGCTTTAGGTAGGATGACCCTATGTCCAGGGCAGTGTCAGTTCATGCCTTTTGCCCCACTGTCGTTATTATATTTTTATTCCTAAAGTTTTTTATTATTACTACTTTACAGAGTCCCTTTTCATTTTCAGAAGTATCTAGATTCGAATTGCGAAGTACATGGTTACTCCAGCTTTAGAGGCTGTGGGCTATCACTCTGCTAGGATTAGTGATGGCGGCGCAGGCTGAGAGGCAGAAGGATCATGGATAAGCATGGATATTGCCATAGTCCGGTCAAGGAAGGCCAGAAGCAGGTGGGGGCACAGAAGGTAGAACACAAAGGAGTGTGGGCAAGAGGCAGGGCTAATGTAGAATTGATCAAACCTGGCAGGTGAATGGATTGGGGGGAATAAGAAAGAAGCGGGTAGCCCCAGCGACTCCTAGGTGTTCAGCTTGATCGTTGGCAAGAATGGTGGAAGTCTGAAGGCAGCGCTTGTTGGGGGTAGGGGGTAGAGAAAATGATCGTGGTTACAATGAGTTTGAGGAGCTCCAGGACATCCACTCAGAGATGCTTAGCAGGAAATTGGACATTCCAGACAGGACCTCAGAAGCTGTCAGTTAAGGATTCTTCCAAAGAGATGGCTCGTGGAAACTTGGGGACAGAAGACAGACAGAAAGGGCAGAGTGAGAGAAGACTAGAAGCTGAATCCTGGGAGATCTCTGTATTTGGGGAGTTGAAGGAGAAGAGAGGA
This sequence comes from Puma concolor, assembly GCF_028749965.1. Lineage (NCBI taxonomy): Eukaryota > Metazoa > Chordata > Mammalia > Carnivora > Felidae > Puma > Puma concolor. The sequence continues at coordinate 60,774,445 of NC_141677.1, forward strand.
GTCAGAGGAGACTAAGAAAGAATAGCTGGGAAGTTAGGAAGAAAACAAGAGAAGCTAGTGGCCTGGAGATGATGGAAGTTTTAAGGGAGGGAATGGGTATTAAATCCTGCAGACTCATCACTGAGGAGAAGAGAGTTGATGGTCAGCAGGTTTGGTAATGCCAAGGTCACAGGCAACTGCAAGAGACTACAGGGTGGTGGAGATGTTGCATGAGAAGCGACTGACAAAGAACTAGAGGCAATTAGGGTGATTTCTCATTCAAAAAGTTTGGGAGAAAAAAAAGGAGGGAGAGTGAAATGGACAAGATGGAGGAGAAGGTGCTCAATGGAGGAAGTTCTGGAAAATGCTGTAGAGGTTGGGTCGTTGGTAAGGAAGAAAAACTTCTTCCTCGGGGACAGGAGGGAAGAAACTAGGTAATGGCCCAGGGAAATTCTGGGATGAACTGATGGGTTTGGGGACAGGTGGAACGGAGAAACATTGTTCAAGGATTGATTCCATATTCTTGCTCAGTTTAGAGTTGAAGATTTGCAGAGGGAAGTATGAGGTGGTTGTGGAATTATAATGAGGAGTCAACTATAGATGAAGAAAAGAGGGGTTTTTTGTAATGTTTGTTTTTGAGAGAGAGAGAGAGAGAACACAAGGGGGGTGGTCAGGGAGAGAGGGGGACAGAGGAAACGGAGTGAGCTGTGTGCTGACAGCAGATAGCCTGATGCGGGGCCGAACCCACGAACCGTGAGATCATGACCTGGGCCAAAGTCAGATGCTTAACCAGCTGAGCCACCAGGCGCCCCTTTGTTTGTGTTTTAATGCGTACAGGTGAAGCATGAGTTGAGGCAGCATAAATGGGCCAGTTTTTTCACCAGGTCCAGTGTGCCCAGGAGTAGGAGCCAGAAAGTGGATGGCAGTGTTGCTTAAGGCTGGAGATCGGGAGGCAGGATGGCAGGAAGCACGTTGTTGAAATGGCTGATGTGGAGCCTCGGTAGGAAGAGAGGAAGTAAGGTCAGAACGGGGGTGATGGACTGGGAGAAAGTGGAGAGATTAAGGGACCAGAGAATGCCTCAGTAGAAATGAGGGAAAGGGTGAGGTGAAGGAAAGGAGATTGGGATCAAAGAAGCGATTTCAGATTGTGAAATTCTGGAGTTGCCAGGGGTGAGGGGTGGTCATGCCAGTTAGTGGTTGGAGAGAAGCAAAAGAAACTGTCCAGAATGGCTGGGCCCAATACCTCCAGAGGACTGGGGAGGCTGGGCGGGGTGGCTTGGGACTGAGCTGCTTTCAGCATCCCCACTGGAATTTCTCAGGTTTGAGGGTTTTTTTTTTTAATTACACAAGTAGTTCATATTCCTTTATTAATAAAAAGATCTAGGAATCTGATGCACAGCATTGTGGTTACAGTTCATAGTCGTGTGTTGTATATCTGAAAATTGCAAAGAGAGTAGATCTTAAATGTTCTCACCACAAAAAAGAAATAATAATTCTGTGATATGATGGAGGTGTTAGCTAATGCTACGGTGGCAATCATATTGTAATATGTAAGTGTGTCGAATCAACACATTGAACACCTTAAATATACACAGTGTTGTGTTTCAATTATAGTGTAATGAATCTGCAAAAAGAACATGATCAAAACGATCAAATTTATTTAGCAAAATGATCAAATAATCAAAATTAAACTAAATTAAAATTGCCTACAATCCCACCCTTCAGATACTCCTCAAGTTAACATATTGGTGAGTAGTCTTTCAGAGCTTGATGTATATATACTTTTAAAAAAAAGATGAGGGGCGCCTGGGTGGCTCAGTCAGTTAAGCATCCGATTTTGGCTCAGGTCATGACCTCACGGGTCGTGAGTTCGAGCCCCACGCATCGGGCTTTCTGCTGTCAGCACAGAGCCTGCTTCGGATCCTCTGTCTCCCTCTCTCTCTGCCCCTCCCCCACTGGTTCTCTCTCCCTCTCTCTCTCTCTCTGTCTCTCAAAATAAATAAATAAACTTAAAAAAATAGAAATAAAAAAGAGGGATCACATTATATATACATAATGGCTTCATAAAGAACCTTTCATTTTGGAATATATAGAAAACTTGCAAAAATGGTACAGTTTCTATATGCCCCTTAGCCAGTTTCCCCTAATGGTGACCTCTTACTTTACCAGGGTACCTTTGTCAGAGCTGGGAAAGCAGCATTGGTAGGTTATTATTCACTGAACTCCAGACTTTATTTGGCTTTCACTGGTTTTCCCCCTAATGTCCTTTTCTGACTCCAGGATCCCATCCAGGCCCCACATCCCGTTTAGTGCACATACTGTTTTGCAACCTGCTTGTTTTACTCAGCATTCTGTGTAAACACCTTTCAGTGATGCTAAACGTTCTTCCACACGTTTCCGTGGTATTCTGCGGATGGTAGTGCCACTGCCAGTCCCTACTGTGGGGCGTTTATGCCGTTTCCAATTTCTCACTCTTATAAACCAGGCTGGGATGAGCCCCCTTGAAGTTAAATGGTCTGGACTATCCCTGTTGATTTCCTACCGTGCGTTTCTAAATATGGCATTCCTGGGGCAAAGGGGACACGTCGTCTAGAAGCTGTGGCTCCCGCTCATCCAGGTGGCCTCAGTTTACTCTCATGCCAGCATGGCTCAGGCTGTGTTTTTGAGTTTATAAGGGGGAGGGTTGTGGGTGCAGAAGATCTTAAGAGGGGCTGTCTCTCATTTCCAGATCCCTCTCTCTACACTCAGCTCTTCTCTAGGCAATGGGTCCGGTCGGGTGGGCCCTGAATGCAACCAGCAGCTGGGGCAGGGCTGGGGCGTGGCCGGCCTGTGGCCCCTGGGCTCTGGGGACGCCTCCTGTGCTGGGAGCTGGGGAGGGCGCCTGGGAGGCTGCCTGGGCTTTGTTCTTTTGCCAGGAGCTGAGCTGTCGGGGAGGGAAAGGATGAGGAGAGGCTGTAAGGGGAGAGGGAGCCCTCCTCTCCCCCCATGAAAGCTGAGAGGCAGGAGGGCAGCTCCCTGAGCCGGTCGGGGGGCAGCCGACGGATTGGGAAAAACGTAACCTCCTTGAGACGCATGCTCCAGTTCAAGCAGGAGGCATTAAGGATGAAATATCTCCCGAGCAACAATTCATCTCTAACTGGGAGGAGAGGGACTCGCTGACATTTAGCTGTGATCAGGGGCTGCACACGCCTGTCTCCAGAAGCCTAACAGGAACGTGGCGGCCTGTGTGTGCGAGAGACTGTGTGTGTGTGTGTGTGTGTGTGTGTGTGTAACAGGGTGTGACTGTGTGCAACTATAGGGAAGCAGTGGGAGACAGAAATCGTGTGTGTAACAGGATATGAAGGATTATGTGCAACTGCGGTGAAGCTGTGCACATGTACAGTTCGTGTGTGAGAGTCTGTGTGTGATTGTGGGGCCTCCTTAAGCGCGTGTCAAAGTCATGTCCGTAAGAGGGTGTTGAAGCCAACGTGAGCCTGTGTGTGATGTTGAATATGTGTGCGCGATTGAGCAAGAGCACGCTAGGGTACTGTATAATGCCATGGGTGTGACAGTGAGATTGCCCCTGAAATTGGCCTTGAGACATGAGATTGGGTATGAGATACTAGCTATGACGCTGACCCTGAGACTAGGCTAGATCTCAGGCTTCTGCGGGCCCACGAGGTGCCTTTGTGAGGATTAGAAAAAGGTACCCCCTCCAACACGAAGACACAACTCCCCACTGTGCTCTCACGGAGGGTTCTTGTGCCAAGTGCAATCTGCCTAACCAAGCCGAGGCCCTGCGTGGGCTCCCTACTCTTTTTTAGAGTTCGGTGCGATTTGCCCCACCGTGGTGCTTGTCATGTTTTTAACGTCTTCAACAGTTTCGTGTGAGTATCTTTTAAATCACTGTCCCCAATGCGAGGCTGTAAGCTCTGTGGAGGCTAGGACCCCTTGTCTACGTCTGTCTTACTCACGGGCGGTAACACTACTAGCCTAGCGTGCGGGGCAGAGTAGTAGTTCCGCCAACGTTGGCTGCGTGACTAAATGAGCGAACGGGACGGGTGCGTGCATTCATCTGTGAATGCACGCACATGTGGACGTGCGGACCCGGGCTAGGAGTTCGTGTGTATCTGCTGCATGTGTGTGCACAAGTGAGTGTCGTCCCCAGCACGTTCATCTCTCCTACTTCCTCTAAGCCCTTGCCCCTAAAGAGGCCAAAGACAGGGGTGGCCCGGAGACAGGAGGACGTTTGAGGAGAAGGCCTGCTCCACCTCTGCCCTGTGCAGCAGCCTGGGCTTGTTGGCTGCGGCGACAGCGAGGGGTTGCACCTTCCCGCGCGCCTGGATGCTCTCCCGCCTCGTCTTCCGGGCCTGTTTGAGGCTCTGCCAAGATTTCCGTGGGTTGGTGCCCAGGCACCCGGGACCGGGGCGGGCCTTGACACTGGTCCTCAGAGTCGGACTTGGAAGGAACCACGCCCACGCCGCCGTGCAGGCTCCAGTCCCGGGGGCCACCCTGCACGCCCCGCCCCCGGGGCTCACCACTCCTGCTCCTGTCCCCGTGAGACTCGCTCAGGTAGGCAGGGGATTCAGTTGCCTCCCTGAAGATGACAGAGTTCCTGAAAAGGAGAGAGCCCCCTGCGGCCCAGTACTCTGAGGGAGGTACGCAGGGGGTTATAGACAAGGGCCAAAGGGGCGGTGGGTTTGGCAAGGAGGTCTGCAGGAGAGCAGAGAGAAAATGAGCTCAGAAGGCACGAGGGGACAGAAAAGTGAACATGCTGGGGGCTAAACAGGTTGGGGCAGAGCAGGAGGCAAAAGGCTCAGGGCAGTCGCCTGGCCACGCCCTTGCAGGGGGTGGGGGGCATGAGTCTAGAGTTCACCAGAGTCCCAGGTGGCCCTCCGCACAGCTGGCTTCACCGCTGCCCCTAAAATCTGAAACCGTCCCCTTAGCTCCACTCATGTTGGTATTTGGGGATGGAGGTAGGAACTTGCTCACCTGGGGAACCATGCTCGGAGAGTCCCTGAGGGGGACCTGCTGTACATCAGAGTAGCCCGGGAGACCAAAGGGCAGGCCAACAGAAGAGACTGGAGCTGGTGGTTGTCCTTGTGTGGCCTGGGCCTCAGTTTCCCCTCAAGATGAGGGAGGAGGACCATATGCCCTGCCAGGTTTCCTCTAGCTCAGACTGTGCTAATGGGACTCTGACTACGTAGAAAATCTGACGGCTGCACTCACTCAGTGGCCGCCTCTGGCCTCCCTCTCCCAGCAAAGGCTCAGACACAACGTCCTGAGGGTGCCCAGTCAGACCCTGGAGGCCCCTCCCCTAGCCCACAGGAACCCTAACCTTTCCCACCCCCACTCCCATCCTTCTAGAGTCGGGAAAGGCAGACAGCTTGCTGTTTGCTCTGGAATCTGACCTCTTGAGCGGGCAGTCCCTGCCGGTGGCCTCTTTCCTAAGGGCCCTCAGGGCTTCTTCCCCAGGGGTGGTTCCCAGCCTGTGTGGAGACTGGCCCAGCAGGGAGAAGAGACAAACGATATTTCCCCCCCTTCTGGCCATGGAAGACCATACCCTGCTTCTCACAGGAGGGGGATCAGGACAGATTAGGGATGAGGGGTGGGGCCTGCTCTCCTCCGTCCCCATCCTCCCACGATTTTCAAAGCCGCGTGGCTCCGTAGATGACTGGAACCAATTGCAGGTAATGTCCCTGTCAGGGCATAGCTGCCCTCATCCATTACCTGCTGAAGTCTTGCCCACTGCCCTCTCGGGCGGACGGGCTCAGGCATTTGGTTGACCTTTGACAAGCCGGAAAGGCCAGTGGATCTTTTCCTTCTCTTCTCAGTGACAACTGGGGACTCCTTAAGGATATGAACCAAGTCTTGTACGTGTTCGTGTCTCCAAAGTCCAGTTCAGTGCTCAGCATCTAGCAGTTGCTTGATCAACAGGAAGGAGAAATGAAAGCATAAGAGAGGGGCGAGGGGGGGACTTCGCCCCTTTTCCCTGGTGACGGAAATGGGGAGGAGGTGGTGCTCGTGAATGGCTACCTTTATAACCACAGGATCTTCTTGTGGTGGCAAGGGGCGGCCGCTTTTGTCCTTCCGCCTGCCACTTCCCCGAGTCATGTCACAACCCTCTGGCCCAGCATTTGGGAAGAGGGTCACGATCCCTGAGCATTTGGCTGTCCCCAGCGTGTAGGCAGACTTGCTCATAGGTCCTGGAGCCACCAACTCCACCCTCCGTGCTCATGGGCAGTAAATCCATCCCTTTCGCCTGGGGCAGAACCTCTTGGCAGGCACTGAGAAGGGGGCTGGCCTCAAAATATATGTAAAACAAGGATCCAGTTCCCTCCTTCCGACCTCACTCCCCCGCCCCCTGGTAAATGTTATTCACATCTAGGGATGGGAGATCCATTCCTTCTGGGTAACCAAGAGATGCACCTTGAGATCTAAACTCAATCCGGGTGCACATCCTTTCCTTCCCCGTGAACCAGGTGTGACTGGACGGGTTGACTGCTTGCAGAACACCCGGGTACCTGTGCATCCCTGGCAGGGTAAGAGGGTGACTGGTGACCACAGCTGGAGCACAGGGGGTGGGGAGAGATGACATCACTAACCCCAGAGGAGCCTCCTCTCCCAAAATAGCTGACACCCAGAGATCTCACTGTCCGTGGAAGAGATAAGAGATGCCCAGGCTCTTTCTTTACAGCAAGCTTTCCATAAAAGAGCAGGGTTCCCAATCCTTCTAGGGCCGGCAGGGAAATATATGAGGACAATCATCTTACTGTAATCTCCACTGGACAAACCAAGGAGAGTTGAGAGCTTGTCCCCCCCGCCCAACCCCCCAACCTTTCCTCTTCTTCTCATACTTTCTATGCACTAGGTTTGTCTGTGGTGCATCCTGCAAAAAAACAAAAAACAAAAGACAAACCCTTTCCCAGCTTCCTCTGAGCTTGGGAGTCACCGAATCAGCCTTTAGGAACCAACTGTACACACCCAGGCTGTTTTCACTCAGCGAAAATCCCAGAAAAGGTGCTGGCAGGATGTTAGTCCCCTGCGAGGGCAGGGCGATGCCGAGCCCCCAGGCCTAGCCAGGCGGACCTCTGTAGCTAATGGCAGAATGTCCAGGACTAAGCGGCTGTGAGTTAAAGATCAACCAAGGATACAAAACCCAGAGCATCCAAACAGGCAGAAAGAGACTGTAGATTTCAGTGGACAGGTCAGGGTAGGCAAAAGTCCAGAATCCAGAAGGTCAAACTGGGCAATGAAAACTTGATTGTGAGACAAGAAGGGTTGAGTGAGGGGGATGCTGAGGTACAAGGGGTTATTTTGAACAGGTGGAAATGAGGGGTACACTCCAAGGACTTCTAATTAGGACAGGGACAAACTGGGGGTGACTTTATAAAATGAGGTGAAGGTGGGACGCCTGGGTGGCTCAGTCGGTTAAGCGTCCGACTTCAGCTCATGTCATGATCTCACAGTTCGTGAGTTCAAGCCCCACATCAGGATCTGGGCTGATAGCTTGGAGCCTGGAGCCTGCCTCGGATTCTGTGTCTCCCTCTCTCTCTCTGCCCCTCCCCTGCTTGCACTCTGTCTCTCTCTCAAAAATGAATAAACATCAAAAAAAAATTAAAATGAGGTGAAGGACATGTTGAAGGTCCTAATATTACAGTGATGGTGTAGAAGTGGTTGTCGTAGTGAGGCTGATGATAGTGACTGTATGATCGTGGTGATAGCCGGAATGGGGTGATGAGTGGTCATGATGGTGTTGTTAATGATTGCTGCTATGGTGATAAGGGGAGTAAGTGATGATGGTTACTGTCATGGCGAAACGTGGTAATATTGAAACTGGCAGTTACAGGCGCAATCATTTTGGGGGTGATGGTAGTATCACCGGATGGTGGTAATAATAATTATGGTCCCAGGTGACGGTGGCTGTGATGATGGTAGAGTTGCTGAATTGTCCAGATGGAGGAGTTGGTGATGAGGATTACGCTCATAAATGTGGACTCTTGGTTTGGTGTTTTCTTAATCCCAACCGGGATACGAGATGATCCTGATCCTTTAGGTGATCAAACTCAATGCCTCTGTGATCAGACCGGATTACAGGCCAAGCGGAGATTGGAGGGTAACCCACATCCCACTTTTCCCTTCCCTTTCTCCATCTCCCGAGGGGTCTACTTGCTTCCTAAAATAGCCCTTCTCCAAGGCCCAATTTAGGAAACAAAGGTATAGAGGTCTTTCCCTTATGGGCTGAAGCCAAAGCATAATGGATATGCCAGGCATCTGGCCCTCTTTGTAGCAGTAGGAGCACTGGTTACTGTAGCTGCTGCTATACTTACCTGAGGGCTGGTCCGCAGTCCCTAATTGGTTCAACCTCTGGAGGTTCCCTTAGACCTGTACTGGCCAATCCTGTCACTACTAGCCAAATGTGGCTCCTGAACACTTGAAATGCAGCTAGCCTAATTGAGATGGGAGTGTAAAATAGACATTGGATTTGGAAAATTAATTATTTTAATTTTTAAAAAAAGCGTCTACTAGGAAATTTTAAGTAACGCATGCGGTTCACATTATATTGTTCAGCGCTGCCTTAGATCGTTTGCCTTTCCTTTGTTCAAGGAGGCCAACGGAAAGAAGCAAAGCAAATTGCAAAATGACAGTGGGTTAAGCACATAACAAGTTTGTTTCCGTCTCCCGTTAAGTCTAAGCAGAAGCCCTCTGGCACAGAGATGGCAGCTCCACTCCACAGTGTCAAGGCCACAGCCTCAATACATGATTTCTATCTTGAGCTCTAAGATGGGTGTTCTTGTTGCCACGTCCGATTCACACCCAGTGAAAAGGGGACTAGAGTATGTGGAGGGTCGGCTCCTTCTTTTTAAGGGCTGAGCCCAGAGGTATAACGTTACTTCCGCTTGCATCTCATTGGCCAGAATCTCGTTACCCGGACACACCTAGCTGCAAGGGAGTCTGGGGAATGTGGTCCTAAACTGAGTGGTCAGGTTCCGCCTAACATTTGGGGGTTTTGTTATTTAAAAAGAAGGGGAGGGGCGCCTGGGTGGCTCAGCCGGTTAAGGGTCCCACTTCAGCCTGACCTTCGCTCAGGTCATGGTCTCCCGGCTTGTGTGTGAGTTCAAGCCCCATGTTGAGCTCTGTGCTGACAGCTTGGAGCCTGCTTCAGATTCCGTCTCCCTCTCTCTCTGCCTCTCTTCCGCTTGCACTCTGTCTCTCTCTCTCTCTCTCTCTAATATAAATAAACATTAAAATTTTTTTAAAAAAATTATAAAAAGAAGGGGAGAATGGATATTAGGGGGCAACTGGCAGTCTGCTGCTCGCAGAGTGAGGCTGTGCCCCCAGGCTCACACATCCAACAGGTCTGAGCATAGAGCCTTGGGCAGCAGGAGAGTAGAGCAGATAACCTCCAAGAACAGCCTGTTCCTTTATTTCTTTTTTAATTTTTTTTTTTAACTCCTGTTCCTTTTAAAGAAATGCCTTTAATAAAGGCAGTCCAAGTCTCAGCGTATTCCCAGATGTTCCTTGATCAGAAAGGTCTTAAGAGAGGGGTGAAAGAGGACAGTTCAATAAGCAGGAGAAATGAATACCTATGTGTGGCCAAGGACGATTATTTGAATTCTAAGCTCTCTTGCTTGGGACAGTGACTATGATTCCAATATTTTAGACATTTATACTCCAGGTCTTCACTGGTCATGCGACATAGGAACAATGGCCGCAAACACTTGTTAAGTAGGCTCTGTTTATTAAAAGCCTGCTTGCCTGCCTTCTTTCTTGCCACCTATGACCATTTCTTCCTCTACCAGGTGCCCAGGGTTGGCAGGGAGGTGGATCCAGGAGATATATGAGGTCTGTATTTTTTTTAACTTGTTTTATTTTTTTATTTTTTTAAATTCACATCCAAGTTAGTTAGCATATAGTGCAACAATGATTTCAGGAGTAGATTCCTTAATGCCTCTTACCCATTTAGCCCATCCCCCCTCCCACAACCCCTCCGGTAACCCTCAGTTTGTTCTCCATATTTATGAGTCTCTTCTGTTTTGTCCCCCTTCCTGTTTTTATATTATTTTTGTTTCCCTTCCCTTATGTTCATCTGTTTTGTCTCTTGAAGTCCTCATATGAGTGAAGTCATATGATTTTTGTCTTTCTTTGACTAATTTCACTTAGCATAACACCCTCCAGTTCCATCCACGTAGTTGCAAATGGCAAGATTTCATTCTTTTTGATTACCAAGTAATACTCCATTGTGTGTGTGTGTGTGTGTGTGTGTGTGTGTGTATGTACACATCCTATATATATATATATATATATATATATATATATATACCACATCTTCTTTATCTGTTCATCCATCGATAGACATTTGGGCTATTCCCATACTTTGGCTATTGTTGATAGTGCTGCTCTAAACCTTGGGGTGCATGTGTCCCTTCGAAACAGCACACCTGTCTCCTGTGGATAAATGCCTAGTGATGCAATTGCTGGGTCGTAGGGTAGTTCTAGTTTTAGTTTTTTGAGGAATATGAGGCCTGTATTTAAGGCAACGTTGTGACTGGGGAGTCAGAAAACGACCCAGGGCAACTGTCCAAACAACCAAGGAGTGAGCAAAGGGATGGGACACTGGGCATGGCAGGGCTTTGACTTTCTCTTTGGTCCAGGTCTTCCCAAGAAAAGGAAACTATGTATCCATGGAAGTAGAGTCTAGGTCTCTCTGTGGTCACCTACTCCCGTAGCCTGGCACATGGGAGGGGTCTGATAAGCATGTGTTGAATGGGTGAATGCTGGGACTGGGTTTACTCTGGAGTCAGGTTCAGAGTTGATGTATGAGGGGAGCCTGTGGGAGATTACTTGGGTTTTGAGGTTGGGGACTCCATAGCAGCCCCTCCACGCTGGACACATATTCCTCCTTCTCAGGGACTCCATTCGGGACCGGCAATGCCACCTTCCTTCCACAATTGCTAAGGTGACTCTCGTGGGGAACCACGTGTGCTGAGCAGAGAGGGCAAGTGAGCGCCGTTCCTAAGAGGTGCCCTGTCTCAAAGCCCACCCCCCTGGCAGAATCACCTTTGTTCTTGAACTGAAACAGGGCTTCCCTGCCGGCCTCCTCCTCCATGCAGCCCCTTTCTCACTCACCAAGGGTCAGATAAGGAAACTACAATCAGCTCCAAGAGAAGGCCTGGCCAGATGGAGGGGCCCATACCCTGGACTTCCCCCTCCTCCCATACATCTTCGTGTCAAACACATTTTATTTCCTCACGTTTGGGGGCTCGGGGGCTTCCCCTCCAGGATTACTTCCTCCTCCGGCTTGTTTTCCAGCTGGAGACTCTAGGAGCCCCACGGCAGGGGGGCGGCTCCTCTGCTCTGGCCCGTGAGGCTTCAAAGGGCCCAGAGTGGAATGACAGCTGGGGAGAATGCCGGCCTGGGAGGAGGGGTCCAAGGTGTGGGGCTCTGGATGGGGTCCCCCACTTACTTTCAAATCCCACCCCCCACCATTGGCTGAGGGGTTGTATCTATGGGCGGAAGGTGACTTCAAAGGTCAGGAACGGGGACTCCCTGCCACCCCCCCCCCCAGGGGGCTCAGAGACGGCAGGAAATGCACCCCCCCATGATGGATTAGGTGCCTAAGAGCCATGGAGAGCTCATGGCTGGGGAGACCTTCTCCCTTTTCATGGGGCTCAGATTTCACGATTTGGGGAGGGAGGAGGGGGTGAAATAATTAGTAATTTGTGATTAAGTCTTTTCATGGATATTTTGTTTCTTTGTTCTGTGATGTCGCCCGGAGCCATTTAAAAAATGACTTAATGACAAAAAAAAAAAAAATAATTGCTCTTTGTAACTAATGACTGTGTCAGAACTTGGAAATCACCAAAGCCTCAGAAAGTAGAAACCGAGACAGGGTGGGGGTGCCACTCTCCAAGGAATAAGATCAGAGTCGTAAAGTAGCCAGGGATCTAGTGGTACCTGGGCGGTCCCCTGCCCTTCTCTGGAGCCAGCCAGCACCCTGTGCTTCCCCTCACCCTGGAGGCTTCTGGCCTGGGTCCCCCTAGAAGCCCTTGCTCCTGGGCCCAGAAGAATGGCCAGAATGCCTGAGGCCAGCCTAGACTATCCCTGTTGGCCTAGACTGGGAGAAGCTCCCTCTTCCACAAAATCCTCCTGGAGGGAGACTTTGCCCCTGGGGTGGGGGATGAAGGGGGTAGCGGTGCCCTTTCCCCTGGAGTCCAGCAGCCTAGATGGAGCCCCACAGTTGCTCTGGGGTTCCGGACTCTTTTGGGGCTTGTCTGTTGCTTGGTCTTCCCACCCAGACTGGGCACTGCCTGGGGCAGGGAAGAAGCCTTTCCCTCCTGATTCCTGCGCCTCCCCCTCGGGATGAGTGGACACTGACCTACGGCTCCGCCTGGGCTAGGGCCCTGCAGAGCTCCAGGGCGCCCTGAGCAGGGGTCTGCCAGGGCCTAAGCCCCAAGGACTCAGCTCAGCCCTCACTTGCTTCTGCCCCCCCCCCCCCCAGCTGCCTCCCACAGCCTCTGGGGAGCAGGTCTGGAGATGCGGAACTGCTCACGCAGCAGATTCCGCTCCTGTTCCCTTCCCGGCCTCGCCCGGATCTGTCCCAGGGGGAAATGCCGGGGGGGAGAAACCCGTTAACTTGTGCCTTCTATTTGGTTTTCCTCTGGTTATTGTTTAAAATGCAGAGATTATGAGGTCAGACTCTCCCAGCCAATATTTTTCTAATGAAAAATGTAGTAAGGCACGACTGAGTAATCTAATCTATAAGTTAAGCGTTCCACACAGCAGCGATTTTCACCGACAGAACTTCAATAAATCTTGTTTTGAGAAAAATGATATGAGGCTGATGTTCTATTTTTGTCAATTTGAATGGACTCCCCTGCCCCCCACCCCAGTCCCCAGAAACACTGCATTGCACCCAGCCAATCTCCTTCCCTCCCCCAGCACCGGCTGGATGAAAGGGGGGACAAGAATGATAGGATGGGAGGCTTGAGTTCTGGTCTAGCCCAGCATCGGAGGTCTGGGGCCAGAGACATCTATGTCTGCCCAGCTGGCCTCTGTGGCTCTCCTCCCGGGAAGGGGAGTCAGTGAAGGAGATAGGGGACCTGAAGGAAAAGGCAGCCAGCGGTCTAGGGGAATATGCCCTCCCCTAGCCAGAGGATCAGGGTTACCCAGGCAAGCCTGTCTCCCCCGGTTGTCCCAAGGCTGAGCAAAGAATGAGCGGCAGGCCTCACACTTTCCCTTAACCCCCAGCAAGCCATTGATAGATTTGTCAGGAAAGACCTCACCTCAGGCAGAATTCTTTAGATTCATCCTTGAAGCTGCTGTTCTCCCTCAGTCTGACTTGTGCAGAGTGGACAAAGCAGAATGTGGTGAACAACCCCTGCCCCCACCCGAGAGCGCGCGCGCGCGTGTGTGTGTGTGTGTGTACCTGTGTGCACCTGTGTGGGGGGCTCTGGGAGGCTGGGCTCTCCTGACCGACATGTGGGTCACAAGCCTGTCATGGATGATGGCATCCAGGAAAGAAAATCAAGAAAGATATTTCGAGCCCAGGGAAGATGTGGGAGGCTGGGAGACAGGGTATGGAGAGGCTGTTGGAAGAAACTGGAGACTCAGGAAGGGCAGCCAGAAGGGATTATGGCACCTCATCAGAGAGAAGTCAATTAGGACAGGTTTCAAAATGAGGAGCTCCTCCCCACCCCTCCCAACACAATCCACGAAGGGGAATGAACCAAGACAAACAAATGCCTGGACAGAGAAGGGTTTTTCTCGATGGACACCGGGCAGCATTTAAGCTTGGACGAGCCAGGGGCTGCCTCCGTCTGAAATCTGCAGGCCAGAAAAGCCAAGACGGAGGGAACTTCATTTCTCAGCGTTCAGAGAAGCCGAGTGTAGAGGAAGGAGGGCTGCGTTGGGGTGTGCAGATCAGGGGACTTAAATTCTGACATTACCAATGGCCACCTCGGGCCTCAGGCTTTTCACCTGTAAATGAGGAAAACAAGACCAGGTCTACTTGTCGGATAGCAATGTTAGCAGATCAAACGAGAAGACACAGGTGGACATACGCTGCTTAAAGTACTGCACAAAATGAGCTATTTTTTTTTAAAGTTTATTTCTTTTAGTAATCTCTACACCCAATGTGGGGCTTGAACTTACAACCCCAAAAATCAACAGTCACGTGCGCTTCTGACCGAGCCAGCCGGGTGCCTCCGAATGCACTATTTTTTTTTAATATGAAATTTATTGTCAAATTGGTTTCCATACAACACCCAGTGCTCATCCCAACAGGTGCCCTCCTCAATTGATAGAATTGTTACCGCATGGGGCTTGGGGAGGAGCGCTGGGAGCAACCCTTGAAGTCTTGTTATTCTCTACGTCAGTTTAAACTGAGTGATGATGCTTGGCACCTGTCCCTGGCCTGCCTCTAGAGTCTGGGCCCAGAGGTTTCCTCGTGGGGCAGGAGGGGAGTTTCCACGCTGCCCGAGTGCGCCGAGGGTCGCCAGTGTGGAGGTGGTCCTGCGCGAGGCATCTGACAGGTGGGCAGGCACCGTTAGGGCAGGGACCTGGGGGGCTGGGAAGAAGGCCTGGGACAAAGGATTTGCTGAGGCAGAGAGGAGGGGCAGCAGAGAGGAGGGGACAGTGCCCCTCTGTCCCCAGGGCCTCACCAATCCTTCCTCCCCGGGGCGCCACTGCTCGGCCATTCTGAGGCTCCTGGAAGCTTTGCAGGTGAGGAGGGGGTGGAGATTTCCAACCCGGATGTCTGACCTTGGCTCCTGGTCTTCTTTTGCCTTCGGGACTCCCCACCCACTATTCCCTCCCATTCATTCAGCTTCCGCACTGACCGTTCCCAAGAAAAGGCAACTCCGGCCCAGGGCTGCCTGAAGCACGGAGAAGTGGGGAAGTGGTACGGGATGGTCGAGGCTGGTCAGAGTGTCGAACAGCTGCCTAAGCAACCACAGAGATGCTGGAAACCCACTTCCTGGGGCAAACGCGGGTTGAGGAAAGACAGAGCACTGACGGCGTGGGTGACTAGGGTGGGGGATGAACAAAAAGCAAAGATTCCCCTTCACTCTCTCAGGGGCGGGGGGAGGGGTGCAGCAGCTTCCAGAACTGGAGGAATCTGCCCGCAGGATGAGTTTGAGAGTTCCTCTGGCTTTGCCTAGCCCTCCCCTTGCCCCCAGAGAGGACTTACAGCTCTGCAGACCTTGTACCGGGAACCCTTGGAAACTGGGTGTGGAAGGGAGAGCATTGTGGCTTGTGGGTTTTATGCTAACTCACGTCCCCTAAAATTCAGATATTCAAGGAATTTTAATCACACAAAGAACGGTTTGGGGACATCATCAGAAAAAAAAATTGGATACAAGGCATTAAGTATAAAATGGTCCCATTATGAAACATAAATAAATCGATAGCTTAAACAAAAAGACTCGAATAAAGCCAGCAATATATAGACAGTGGTGATTTCTGAGTGTAAGACTCTGCATGATTTAATTTTTTACACTTTTCTATAGTTCGCAGACTTCTCCTGTCGACATCTATAATTCAGAAATGATGACAAAGATTCAGAAGATAATCCTGGGGTCAGGCTGACACTCCGAAGGCAGACCTAGAACTTTTGCAGACTCCAGGCCCACCGTCTACTCCCCAGGTCTGTTTTGGTGATCCTGGGTGGGCCCCCCCCTTCTGGCAGCCCATGGGGGAGGGGCAGAGGTTCAGCAGCTGGGAGTCAGCTGTGCCTGAAGACAATCCCGTGTCCAATGGGAGGCAGGGGGCTCATTTCCGAGCTGGACAGGGGCCAGGTCTTCAGGACTGAGCTGGCCAAACGGCTACCTGAGTCACCAGTGTTCACAGAGCCTCCCCAACCCCAGTCCTTGAAAAGAGGATAGAGGGGACCTCAGAGTCAGCCTCTGACCGGGGGTCTCTACCCCCTCCCCCAGTAAGCGGTTCTGGCTTTCAGATCCACGCAAGGGGGTGAAGGCAGCTTCGTCCCTAGTTCTGAGATTCAAGGAGGACCTGGATTTGTGGAGATACAGTCAGGCCTATATTCCTCCATTTCCCTCCTTCCATCCATTCCTCCTCGGGAACTCCCAAGGCCACGGACTCTGTCAGGAGAAGGGAGTGGCTGGTCAGAGCTGGGAGGGGGCCCCACAGGGTCTGGTCAAGGAGTTTTGGACCAAGAAGTCTCAGTTAATCCCAGCCTGGGGATTAGTAAAAATATGGCTAAGAAATTCTAGCCCACTTGCAAGTATTCAAGTTGTGTTAAAGAAACACACATACACAACACACATAAAAAAGGCTGTTTAGAACATTTATTTATGAGCATGTGTCAAAGTTTTATTTCAGTCTCACTGCAAGTGAAGAGACCTGGAAGAGACCGCTTAAAGGATTACCTCCTGGTTGATGCATTTAGAGGAAAGACCAGTGGTCAGAATACCTGTTAAAATGGACGTACAAAAATGCAGTCTGGAGAAGATGCGTCACATTCGCACTGACAATTGGCGAGGTAGATGGGAAACTGACGGCCGAGACGAAAAGGCCCCGACCCACACACGTTTGGGATCCTTTTGTCTGACAGAAACACCAGCTCGGCTCCTGCTTTGGGGCTGGAGGCTCACACATGAAGCAACTGGTGTGCAAATCCTGGGTTCCTGTGTGCCCAAGCCCGTGCCAGGCACCCAGGTGAGAGCAAGACAGTGGGCAGAAGTTGCGGGGAAGCCGAATGGTGTCCGTGCAAAGGAAAATTTCCTAACAGAAGGCTCCGTCCAAGTAAGTGCCTCTAGAGGTCCCGAGCTCCCTCACGTTGGAGGTAAACAAGACCGTGGGGCGGAGGCAGGCAGCCTCGTGGTGGAGATATTTTAGAGCTGTTTACCCGAGTGCGGAACCCGCACCTCTGGCAGGATGCCAGATGGTTTTCGATGGTGCATTGACAACACATTAAATCACACTGAATCCCATAGTGAGAAAGTTATTTTCTTGGCCGTTTCTTTTTTTTTTCTATTGAACCTTGGGTTCACAGAACTGGATTCATCATATTTCTCAGTTCATGACATAGCGTCATCGTGGTCCTTGCATGACTACTTTATTATTATAGTTAGTATTTTTTTTTCAACGTTTATTTATTTTTGGGACAGAGAGAGACAGAGCATGAACGGGGGAGGGGCAGAGAGAGAGGGAGACACAGAATCGGAAACAGGCTCCAGGCTCTGAGCCATCAGCCCAGAGCCCGACGCGGGGCTCGAACTCACAAACCGCGAGATCGTGACCTGGCTGAAGTCGGATGCTTAACCGACTGCGCCACCCAGGCGCCCCTTAAGGAGTGTATTTTAGACTTTCCCTGTTTTTTTTTTTTTGTTTTTTTTTTTTTTGTTTTTTAACTTTAACTGCTTTTAATTTTATTCAAAAGTGGTATCGGGCTGAATATAAATATTTTGGACTTACTATTTCACATAATATTATACTGCTGAGTCATCTATACCCTCGGGTGCCAGTTGGATTCCTCTTTTTGACTACGGTTTCATAGTCCACCGTGGGAGGATACTGCAGGCTAGTGCAAAGGCATCGCTTTCCTTACACCATGTCCTTAGCAGCATTCTTCTCAAGAACCAAAGCTGGAAGCAACCCAGGTGTCCACGGGCAGATGAATAAACACAATGTAGTACATGCATACAGCAGAATATTATTCAGCCTTCGTAGGGAATTCTGGGGCGCCTGGCTGGCCCAGTCAGAAGAGCACGCGGTTGGGTTGAGCTCAGGGTTGGGTTGTAGGTTCCAGCCCCATGTTGGGCGTAGAGATTACTTAAAAAATCTTGAGGGGCGCCTGGGTGGCGCAGTCGGTTAAGCGTCCGACTTCAGCCAGGTCACGATCTCGCGGTTTGTGAGTTCGAGCCCCGCGTCGGGCTCTGGGCTGATGGCTCGGAGCCTGGAGCCTGTTTCCGATTCTGTGTCTCCCTCTCTCTCTGCCCCTCCCCCGTTCATGCTCTGTCTCTCTCTGTCCCAAAAATAAATAAACGTTGAAAAAAAAATAAAAAATATTGAAAAAAAAATTGAAGATTACAAGTAAAGAGTCTGACACATGCTATGACATGGATGAACCTTGAAGGCATTATGCAAAGTAAGATAAGCCAGGCATAAATAAGCGTGTGATTCCACTTATATGCGGTACCCTAGAGGAGTTAACTGCATAGCGATGACGGGAAGTAGAATCGTAGTAGAATGGCTGGGGCGCGAGGGGAATGGGGAGTTAGTGTTTAATAGAGACAGAGTTTCAGTTTGGGAAGATGAGACGGGTGGTGGTGGGTGACTGTGATTGGTTCCATAACGATGGGAGTGTCATTAATGCCACCGAACTGTGCACTTAAACATGGTTAAAATGGCGACATTACATGTTCCATATATTTTACCGATTAGAAACAATCTCCAGGGGCGCCTGGGTGGCTCAGTCGGTTAAGCGTCCGACTTCGGCTCAGGTCATGATCTCGTGGTTTGTGAGTTGGAGCCCCAAAATTGGGGCTCTGTGCCTGAGCCTGTAGCCTGCTTCGGATTCTGTGTCTCCCTCTCTCTCTCTCTCTCTCTCTCTGTCCCTTCCTTGCTCACTCTCTGTCTCTCAAAAACAAATAAAAACATTTTTAAAAATTACATAAATAAAAAATATACACATTTTCCATTGATGGGCATTTTGGGTTGAGTCTTCCAGTTTTATCAAAGAGAAAGTCTCCGTTTGGTGGTAGTTTAACACCTCTCTAGCATATATTTCTCTTCCCTTTTTAACAAAGGAAGGAGCTCAGCATAAGGTTAGGAGCTCTCAGCAGACAGTGGTATCCAGCTGGAACTGAATATCCTAGCTTCTTTTAAATTTTACTTATTTTTATATTAACTTTCCTTTTTTGGCAAGTGACGGTTGGTTTTCCAGTTACTGTGGCGCTATAAAGTTTGTGTTTTTTTAAATAATAAGTTTAAAAGAGGAAGTTCTTTGGGGGCACCTGGGTGGCTTAGTTAGGTGTCTGACTCTTGGTTTTGGCTCGGGTCATGATCTCAAGGTTCATTGGTTCAAGCCCCACCTTGGGTGCAGAGCCTGCTTGGGATTTTCTCTCTTCCTCTCTCTCTGCCCCTCCCCTGCTCATGCCCTCTCTCTCTCTCTCTCTCTCTCTCTCTCAAAATAAATAAATAAAACTTAAAAAAAAAAAAAGGAAGGGACACCTGGGTGGCTCAGTCAGTTAAGCATCCGACTTCGGCTCAGGTCATCATCTCACGGTTCATGAGTTGGAGCCCCACATCAGGGTCTATGCTGACAGCTCAGAGCCCGCTTCCAGTCCTCTCTCCCTCTCTCTCTCTCTCTGCCCCTCTCCCACTGGTTCTCTCTCTCCCTCCCTCTCTGTCTCCCTCTCCCTCTCTCTCTCAAATTAAATACATAAACTTTAAAATATTTTTAAAAAGGAATTTCTCCTAAACGTATTAAGTAAATAGCATTATCGGTGATATACAGCCACAGCATGAATCATGAAGCTGGTACATGTAGTCCCCATTTTTCACAAGTTCGCCTTCCCCCACTTCATTTACAAAAGACCTACATTAGTACCTGTTTTCACGAACTGCAAGACATCCGAAGAGGATTTTCACCTTTCCAAAAAGGGGAGAAAAGCAAAGACCGCATTCAGAATTTGTTTCGCGGCAAGAGCCACGGTGGAGGCGGTGCTCGCACCCCGAGCAGCAAGGGCGGCCCCTCCACACCGCCTCCCTGGGATTACGCTCAGCGTCTCAGCATCAAGCCTCCAATGCTTTGAATGGTGTCTGGGAACATCTGTGCTTTCTCTCGATTTATTTCGTGCTTCCGTTAGCAAGATGTGTCCTAAGGTATCTGAAAAGCCTAAGAGAAGTTTTCTCAGGGAACACTCAAACATTTCCCGTATAAATTAATGGCAATTGCTTCTTTGCTTCGTGCCATTTCAGCTTATGAAAGATTTCACAGGGACACTCTCCTTTGGGATAGCAGGGGAAACCTCTACTTGACTGCTGAAGCTTGGAAAACATGACTCTAGAGGTTGAACAGACGCCGCTTGAACCGGTGACCTCTGTGGCCCTTCCAAGGTTGATGGTCCCTGATATTCTGGATGTATAGACAGTGCAGGCCATGGGAGGTCAGTAAGTGTTAGAATGGTCAGAGAAGGCTTTGTGTAAGAACTGGACATGATCTTGGCCTTAAAGAATGAGTAAGATTTAGATGAAAAAGAGGACATGAGTTCTCCCAGGCAGACAGAAAGGCATGAACAAAAACATGAAGGTGAGACTGATCAAGGTGTGTTTATGGGCTACTGAGTTTGCTTGGTGGAAGCAAAATATAGTGATAAAAAAATAAAAAATAAAGAAAATAGGGGCAACTGGGAGGTTCAGTCAGTTAAGCATCTGACTTCAGCTCAGGTCATGATCTCACGGTTCATGGGATCGGGCTCCGCATCAGGCTCTGTGCTGACTGTGCAGAGCCTGCTTGGGATTCTCTCTCTCTCTCTCTCTCTCTCTCTACCCCTCCACTGCTCTCTCTCTCTCTCTCTCTCAAAATAAATAAGTAAACTTAAAAAAAAATAAAATCAATTTGGATGGGCAGATTTGGAGGCTAGATTGTCAAAGCCTGAAAGATCCAGGGAGAGGATTTCAGACTTAGTTTGTGAGATAATAGGGAACCACAGAAAATTCTTGAGCAGGTAAGTGGCATGATGGAGGGAGTCCGATCTTGAGCAGGTACCATCTGGTTTTTGCTAAAAGTTTTCTTTTTTTGCTCAGCCTGAGACTGCTGATTAATTCATTCAATCCTCAAATATTTATCAAAGGCCTCTCATGTACAGACACTGCCCGGTAGATTCAGTGATGCACAAAAACGTATTCCTCATTGTCCAGAGCTCTAATGGATGAGCCAAACATGAATGAAATAATCACACTAGTGAGTGTGAAATTATAAATGTAATAAGTCTAACCGAGCAGGTGTTCCTGATGCCACGAGAGCAGGTAGCAGGAGGGAGGCTCACCTGGCTTAGGAGTCGAGGCAAGGCTGTTCTCAGGAAGGCATGTCTGAGCTGATATTGGAAGGATTAGAAGGAGTTAAGCAGGTGAAGGGGAAAGTATTTCCCACAGAGAAAGCAACATGCGCCACCCCCGGCCCCCACCTGCCGAAGGACCACAAAGAAGTTCGCTGTGGCTGAGTCTCAGGGCACGCAGGGGAAGGTGGTGAGGAATGAGGCTCAGAGGTCAGCTGAGGCCCCCCTAAGCCAGAGCCCAACAGGCTTTACGGGAGTGTTGGGCCTTTATCCTTGAGGAATGGGGAGCCCTTGAAGAACGGGGAGCCGTTTACACGATCACATCAGTGTCCTAAAAAACAAAGAAGCAAACAGAACCCCCTGCCCCCTAAACGTGCTGAGTGTGAGTGGCTCTCTCTGAGGCAGCCCCATAACCCTCCAGGTCCCAGGTGATTTCTGGGAAGCTTGTCTAAGGAGAGCTGAGGCAGGCCTCGGATGGTGGGGGACGTAGCAAGGGCAGGGGGGTGACTAAGGATCCAACAGAAGGTAAGTCCAGGAGGAGGGCCAAAGGGGATTTGCATGATTCGGGGAGAGGGACATGGAGAGGACCCTGGAGCCGGTCCGGCAGGCAGCGGAGGAGGGAGGCGGGATTTTGGAGAGACTTGGGCTGAAGTCACCAGCAAAGCTGCAGCAGTGACTAAGTTTGCCCAGGAGAGGGCTCCACCCTGGGAAAATGGCTAAGTCTGCATGACTCCGGTGCTCTCTGAGGTCCCCTGGAGAAAAGACTACGAAGAGCCGGGCTTTCGGGGAACCATGGCTTGGTTGGAGGAGAGGGGACAAAGCCAGGGGCAGTGGTTGGGGGCGGGCCAGTTGGTGATGGTTGAGCAAAGATATCAGGTGAGAAGCAAGAAGGGGACCAGGAAGAACATGGAGCCACAGGGGCCAAGGTTTATGAGTGGGGACAGAGAGGGAGCCATAGGCAGTGAGGGTGACCAGCAAGCCTGGGAGGCTCTGGAGGCTCAGGCTTGTCAGTCCTGGGGGCTGGGGGGGGCGACGCCACGTATTTTTGGTTTTACTTCCTCCTAGATGTGAAAAGGGGTTGGAAGTGTTAGTGGAGGGGGGAGGGAAGCAGACGATGTTGATCAGCATGATGGGAATCGAACTCCTTACTTTCCTCCATGTCTTCCCCCTTTTTCTTTCTAAATCTCCCTAGGCCACAGAAAAATAGGGAAACTGAGAAGAAAATTCTCTCCTAAAGGAGCCAGACAAGGGGTGGAGGAAGAAGAGGAAATCTGAATAAGAACCTATGATTCTTGTCAATATTGTAAAAAATATTTTTTTTTTAATTTTTTTTTTTAACATTTATTTATTTTTGGGACAGAGAGAGACAGAGCATGAACGGGGGACGGGCAGAGAGAGAGGGAGACACAGAATGGGAAACAGGCTCCAGGCTCTGAGCCATCAGCCCAGAGCCCGACGCGGGGCTCGAACTCACGGACCGCGAGATCGTGACCTGGCTGAAGTCGGACGCTTAACCGACTGCGCCACCCAGGCGCCCCTGTAAAAAATATTTTTAATGCTTATTTATTTTTGAGAGAGACACAGAGCGTGAGCAGGGGGAGGAGCAGAGAGAGAGAGAGAGAGAGAGAGAGACACAGAATCTGAAGCAGGCTCCAGGCTCTAAACTGTCAGCACAGAGCCTGACACGGGGCTCGAACTCACAAACCATGAGATCATAACCTGAGCTGAAATCGGATGCTTAACCGACTGAGCCACCCAGGTGCCCCTCTTGTCAATATTTTTAAAAATGTTTATTCATTTATTTTGTGAAGGGGGGGAAGGGTGGAGGGAGAGGGAAAGAGAATCCCTAGCTGGGATCCCCTTCCGTGTTGTCAGCAGGAAGCCTGACAAGGGGCTCAATCCCAAGAACCATGAGATCATGACCTGAGCCGAAATCAAGAGTCAGACACCCGACTCAGCGAGCCACCCAGGCGCCCCCTCTTGCCAACATTTTTAAGAAGATGGGGAGCAAGGTAAGTTTGGAGACCCCAAGATTTGTGTGCACATGCATGCACACACACATGCACTCACTCAGACACCCACCCACCCTCACTCGTGCACGCTTTCACATACACTCACACTCACACATACCCAGCCTACCCACGCCCCCCCCCCCCCACACACGGGAGAACCTCAGACAACTGTTCCAAACAGTCTCTGATTCCTGGGTGGCAGGGGGTGTCACGAGCACCCACTAGCAGAAGTGCGTGGCTCCATAGCTTGTGGGGTGTGTGTTGTATGTAAAAGATCTGATTCACAGGGCAGCTGTGTAGGTGGGCAGGGACGGGGGATATCCCAAGACGTCATCTGTGTTTCTGAGGGGGCGAATGTAGTGGTCTGTGCCATCATTCATTTCTTTATTCATTCAGGCATTCACTCAACAAGGTGGGGGGGGGGCACCACGTTCCCCAAGCACTGTGTGTGATTAACAGTGAACCACGCAGACGCTACTCCTGCTCACAATCTAATGGGCTCCAGAGAAGACAGGCCTTAGGGACACAGCTGGTAAATTCCAGCTGGTGGGGAGTGCCGTGTGCTATGGAAGCCAGGAAGAGGGGAGAATTTCCAGTGAATGGGGTATGTACCTTCGTCGATGAGTATAGTCACCGGGTTGGGGGGGGCATCTCCAGGATGTGAGCTGCACGTCGTCGGCAGATCCGAATGTGTTTGGGCGGGCATGTGGACTGGGAGGTGCCCGGTGTGATGCGTGCACATGGAGGTGGCAGCCTGTGTGCATGGGAAGGTGTGAGGTGTGTATCATTGTCAGAGTTATCAGAGCAAACCAGCTCTTTGTTACATGTATAATTTCCCTGCGTCCCATCGGGTCCCTCTGTGCAGGGGGAGCTGGAGTGGAACTAAACCAAATAGGGGATTTATTTTAGCAACTTTGAGGAGCTGCAGCAGAGCTTCGGGTTCTGCTGATGGATGGTGCTGGCAGGCAGGGCAGGAGAGGGGAGGGTGTCCGCCAGCAACGAAGAGAGAACGGAGGAGGGAATGGAGGGGGTCATGGGAAGGGGAGTGGGGTGTCAGCCGTCCGGGAGGGCGGGGGACGGGGTTGGGGGGGGAAGCAATACTGACTGGGCTGGGGGCAGGGACCCATGCCTGGTGCCCACCCTCAGGGATGGAGACTGGGGAACAAGTCCGGGCACTGGCAGTTCCCTGAAATAACCTGGGGGAAGAGAAGAAAGGGGAGTTGGGATGCCCAACCCAGGCCAGTCCTGTTTGGAGGAGGGGTTCAGGCATGAGAGCCTGGCTGCACAGCTTCCCCTCGCTTGGAGGCATTTTCTGCATCTTGTAGGTGGAAATTGACCTGGAGGTTTAGTGGAAACAAGTCATCTCAATGCTGAGTTCTAGTCTTAGCTTTGCAGTCGGACCTTGGGCAAGTGACTTCTCAGAGTGGTGTAATAATTGGGGCAATAATACTTACCTTGTAAGGTTGTGACGATGATCGCAGTAATGTGTAAGCACTCTGACACCTACTAAGCACTCAACGAATGGTGGCTTTTTATTAACGATGTCGGATCCGTCCATAGAGTGGCATCATCTCCACGCGAATCCGTCTACACCTCGCCCACGGTTTAGATTCAAACCCTGCCCCCTTCCTATCCAGGCCTCTGAGCTGAGCCAGGCCCCTGGGGGCAACCCCTTCTCCCTGCTTGGGGCTGGAGAAATGTTTCTGAATAAGAGTATCTGTTCCCCTGGCCGCCCCTTCAAGCATGTTTCTATCACCGGTTTCTTTTTTCTTCCCTGTTTGACTTAATTTTTCCCTGCTTAGCCAGGTAATCCATGCTGATTGCAGAAAGTAAGTGTAAAGAAGCAGGAAAAAAGAAACCTTAAATCCTACCATCAGAAGCAATTATACAAACCGCTTACGTTTCTCAAATGCTGCTACATATCAGGCATTATTCCAGTTGCTTTGGATGCTTTCTTTCATGTCATCCTCCAGATAACTCTGGGAAACCGGTCCCACCATTGTCCCCACTTGACCAGAAGGAGCCAAGGCACTGAAAGGTAGCTCGCCCCGGATCGTACAGCTAGTAAGTGGTATAGGAAGGATGCAAACTCAGGCAAATTACACGTGCCTCCCAGTCTTCTCACTCTCCTGCTTTCTGAGGACTTTTCACTGGCTTCCGGTAGCCACTGCTGTCTTAGTTAAGCTAGCCCTCTAGCTTCCCCTTTACGAATACTTATTACTCATCTTCCCCATCCTTAGCAGAGTGCTGGGCTCTGCTGGAAGGCAGGAGGCAAGTACAGGCGAGCATGTCCAGGCCCAGCTTCCAGCAGCCCTGCAGAACTGGGACCAGAGCATAACGCTCTGGGCCCAGTGATGAAGGAATGCAGAGGAGGCGGCAACAGATGCTTCCAGCGGGGCTCGGGCAGGAACCTGTCTCCTCGAGGACTCGACGCTCAGCTGAGCCACCTCCTAATGCCCACTTCTCATCATGATCCTCTGGCTCTCTCTGGGACTTGGCCCTACCACCCAAAGGGCCTGAGGCCCAGGATCCCACAGCCCTGGGGGCTACAGAAAACAGCCTCTTTCCCCTCCATCCAGCCAATCCACTTGCCATCAGATGAAACATCACAGGACACTCCATCATGTCCCCAGCCCGCTTCAGACCCACAAAGCCTTGGCTGGCATTCAGGGTCGGTCTCATTGATCTAATCTCCAGCTGCCTTTATGGGCTCCTTTCTCCTGTGTACCCATCACACAGGAACACCCCAACTGGAAAAGGCCTCCTTCTCAACAGCTCTCTCCTCTACTATTAGGGCCCCAGCTTTTTCTCAAGTCTTGGAATAAATGCCTCTTCTTACAAAACCTTTCCTGGTCACCCTCCCTAAGCACAATGACTAGCAAATGTACCTCTACCTTTGCATTCTGTACTTCTCCTTACTCTCAAGACATTCATCTGAGGCTGCCTGACAGTGTAATTTTTTTTAAAAAAATATTTTTAATGTTTATTCTTTGAAAGAGAGAGACAGACAGAGTGTGAGCGGGGGAGGGCAGAGAGAGAGGGAGACACAGAATCGGAAGCAGGCTCCAGGCTCTGAGCTGTCACCACAGAGCCCGACGCGAGGCTCAAACTCACAGACTGGGAGATCATGACCTGAGCTGAAGTCGGACACTCAACCGACTGAGCCCCCCAGGCGCCCCAATTTTTTAATTGAAGTATAACATACTCGAGTGCGGTGATCTTTTTTTGAAGTTTATTTATTTATTTTGAGAGAGAGGGAGAGAGAGGGAGACCGTGTGCATGCCCAGGTGAGCAAGGGGAGGGGCAGAGAAAGAGGAGAGAGAGAATCCTAAGCAGGCTGGGCACGGTCAGCACGAAGCCTGATGCGGGGCTCGATCCTACAAACCGTGAGATCATGACCTGAGCCGAAACTGAGAGTCGGATGCTTAACTGCCTGAGCCACCCAGGCACCCTATATCGTATATACTCTTTTTTGTCCAACTTATTTCCTGCAACGTGATACCTGTGAGGCTTACTTACGTTCTTGCGTAGTTCAGTATCGCACTCTTTTTCCTGGCTCTGTGGTATTCCTTTGTGTGGCTGTACCAAAATGTGTTTGCCTGTTCTATTGTGGGTGGACCTGCGTGGTGTCCCAGTTCTGGACCATCACAAAATCAGCTGCTGCACTCTTTTGTACATGACTTTTGCTGAGCATAATTGTTCATTTTTCATGGGCAGAGACCCAGGAGTAGATTTGCTGAGTTACAGGATGCACATAGTTTTAGCAGCTACTTCTAAACATTAGCCCAAAGTGATCCTACCAACGTAAACTCCCAGAAATCCACGTGAGATCTAGTTACTCCAGAATTTCCAGTCCTTTCAATGCTAGCCATTCTGACTGGTGTGAGTTATTTCTCTATAATTCAAAATGAGAATAACAGTTATTACTGTCACATACCGATCGGCTGTGGCTCTAGGAACAATTCTACACGAGGTAGGTATTATTATCTCCATTTTACAGGTAAGGCTCTGAGCCGCTTATAAGTTGAATAAGTGACGTGGAAAAGGAGTAGAACCAGAATGCAAATGCAGAGCAGTGACACGAGGCCCTGTTTGTCCAGATCCATTGTGTTGCCTCTCTTATCTTATTCCTCTCGAGATGTTATGCAGTACCAAAGTAAGAGCTTAATAAAGGGTTATTGAATGAAAGGAATTGGTGTCCACAAAGCAGACATCACAAAGGAGGGGGCTTCTGCATCAGAGAAAACCCATCTAGATGTTCTAAATTATAATAACTGACTGGATTTAGTTGGAATTTGAGAGGCTGATCCTGGAATCAGGGAAACTGGTTCCTTGAGAGAGGAAAGAAGGAAGGAAGGGAGGGAAAAAGGGAGGGGGAAAGGAAAAGAACAGAAAGTAGGTTAACCTATTACTTTTAATCAGCTTGGGCCTCAGTCTCCTCATCTGTAAAATGGAGATAATAATACTGCCTTGGCCAATGAGAGATGAGAGGCAGTTCTTTGTCACTTGTAAATTGTAATTTTTTTTTTTAACTATAGCATTTTTTAACCATAGCCTTCATCTATGGAGCTCTATCAAATCTATGGATTGCAGGGACCCAACCCTGAAGATACAGACTGGCTTGATTCAGGGTAGGGCACAGGCATGTACCTTTTTCTTTTTAAGGTTTTATTTTTTTTTTAATTTTTTTAAACAGTTTGGCTGCTTTTTTTAAATTTTTTAAACATTTATTTATTTTTGAGACAGAGAGAGACAGAGCATGAACAGGGGAGGGGCAGAGAGAGAGGGAGACACAGAATCCGAAACAGGCTCCAAGGCTCTGAGCTGTCAGCACAGAGCCTGACACGGGGCTCGAACCCACGGACCGCGAAATCATGACCTGAGCCGAAGTCGGTCGCTTAACCGACTGAGCCACCCAGGTGCCCCTTATTTTTATTTTTTTAATGTTTATTTATTTTTGAGAGAAAGAGAGCACATTGGGGGAGGGGCAGAGAGAGAGAGGGAGACAGAGAATCCCAAGCAGGTTCCACGCTGTCAGTGCAAAACCCAACGTGGGGCTCGAACCCACCAACCATGAGGTCACAACCTGGGCCAAAGTTGGATATTCAACCACTGAGCCACCCAGGCACCCCTGTGTGTATTCTTTAAAGAGCATTTTTTTTTTTTAAGTTTATTTATTTTTGAGAGAGACAGAGACAGAGTGAATGAGGGAGGGGCAGAGAGAGAGGGAGAGAGAGAGAGAATCCCAAACAGGCTCTGTGCATCTAAGCCGACATGGGGCTTGAACCCGCCAAGCTGTGAGATCACGACCTGAGCTGAAACCAAGAGTCAGACGCTTAACCGGTTAACTGACTGAGCCACCCAGGCGCCCCTAAAGAGTACTTTAAGGTGACTTCAGAGCTCAGCTAAGGATGAGAACTGCCTGAGTAGAGATATGTATGGATATCATTATTGTTAAAGTATTATCATCACTGTTGTTATCTTTTGGGGTGGGATAGAATGGGGAGACACTGCTCGGAGAAGTCTTCTGTAAAGCGTGGAAATCCACCATAAACGCTTAGAGAAGGACCGCCACCAACATCTTCATACCCTGGCCATCTTTGGCCTAGAGTCTCAGAGGCAGGTTAGTGAGTAGGTGAGTGCACGTGTTGTGTGTATATATGTGTGTGCGAATTTGTGCCCGGAAAGGGCAGGGAGTTAAAAATAAATCGTGCAGTTTCCGTATTGAGAGGAGGGGACCAGGGCAAGAACAAGCAGTCTAATTCCTGGGCTTAAGCCTATGGATGTTTATCCTCAAGAAACAAGCAAAAGTGACCCCAGGCTTGGCTCCTAGAGGAGCATAGCTGTTTCTGTCACCCTGATTTGGCCACAGCTGGGGTCTGAGTGCACAGCATCAGGCTGCTGATCTGGGGAGACCCTATGAGCTAGCCTGAGAATCCAGCAGCCAACCCTCTTCTTCCTGTTAGCCCCCCTAATATATGGGGCACCCCAGGATATTATCCATCCCTGAGTGGTCAGAGAGGGACAGAGCAGAGCAAAGAGCACCTCACTTCCCTCCAGCCCCACTGGGCTGCTCTGCCCACAGCCTGGAGGCCAAGGTCTGGGTCACTTCCACTGTTTATACTCAAGAGGAGGACCCTGGGGACCCTTTGGGCTAAGCTAGTGCCCCTGCATGTCCCGGGGTGGGAGGGAGGAGAGGTCCTGCTGGGGCTCAGGAAAGGATGTAGGAGGGAAAAGAGGAAATAAAATAGAGGGCAGGATTAATGGAGTGGCTTCAGGAGCTAATAGTGCATTTACCAACATCTCCTCCTCTGACTCCCATCCGGGGGGAACCTGGCCACAGCTCGGAGGCGGACTGTCCCAGCTCCCAGGCCACCTCTTTGGGATCCCAGGGCTTTAAAGAGGCAGGAAGTCTCCCAGGGGAGGGAGAAAACCCCTCTTCTCTTACACCCCAACCTCTGGAGATGAAACCTCAGATCTTGGCCCCTCCTGTGAAGCCCAGAACCTTCCCCAGAGCTACCCAGCTTCGATGTAGCCAGCAGGAAGTGCATTACTAGATGGTGTTTGGGGGATTCCTTTCTACCCCGGCCCCGGGCCACGAGGCCACAGCCCTGGCCACCTCCGACAGTTTCTTTCAGGCTGTCCCCATCCCTTGCCCTCCTTTCTCCCAGGCCTGCTTCCTCGAAGCTGACCTGGAGCTGGATTTCCAAATAAACAGTAACTAATTGGATTAGAAGCTGATAATATTGTTGACCTTTCTTAATGTCTGCTGGCTGTCTTTCCACCACACTGAGGCTTAATTGTATGGGGTGGGGGGGGGAGGGTGGGGGACTTCCAGGAGTGAAGTGTGACCCCTGTTAACCTCAGATAAAATGGGCTCAGCGTCTTCCCAACTGCCTGTCATCCCCCACGGAGCAGGAACACACACATGCTCCCACTGTCATCAAATAATTACACAGATGATACACACATGCATAGGCACGCAGAGAGGCAAATACACCCAGAGGCCCATGTGGCGCACGCATGACTCTGAACACAGATCATGTATGTACACCAGTCACACTGGATGTTACGCATGCAGTACTTCCTAGATGACAGGCAAGTGTATGCACACACCCAGAGATGCACGCTTGCAAAATGCAAGTGTCAAAATACATACAGACAAATGTAATTACATACAGGATGCTAATGCATCGTAGGTAGGCTCGTGAAAGCCCGCAGATACATGCACGTAAAGATACCCTGACGCGCACATATGTGCTTACACCCACAGTGCTTAAGTAAATGAGCACGCACAGTCCATGGCACCTCCATGCACGCATGTGCACACGGCGCACATACCTCTCCACACCAGTGGACAGGGAAGCCCCTGCCCCCTCCTCACACAGGCAGTTTGGCCCCATCTCTTTCACAATCTCTGATGCTTCCACTTTCTATTTGTTCCCAGGTTCCCCGGCCATACTTCTGCGATCCTGAGTTTTGGGGTGTCCTGGAACTCTGGCTTGGCCTCTCTGAGTGTCTCCATCTCTCAGTGTCTCTGAGGCCCTGTCTCTACGTGGATGTCTCTCATCCCGGGATGCTGAAGTTTGAAAAGGTTTGGCAGGCAGTGTGGTGCGGAGGGCATGAACAGATATGAAGGGGAGAGAAGGGGGGGGGCGCAGAGAGGATGAAGAGGAGGGTCGGGGGAGAGGACAGGGAAAGAGGGGGCGGCGAGGGAAGGGGAGCGAGGGGCGGGGGAGGGGCGCCTGCCTGCGCACAGCAGATGTTGCCGCGCCTCGGATGGAGCTGTTAATGTAAGTGGAGTTTCTGCAATGGTAATTAGGAGGGCCCTCATTACCCTGGCGGAGCCGGCTGAGAGCCGATAAAGCCGAGGGGGAGAAGGGCCGACATCAGGGTAATGGGGGAGCAGGGCCATTGAGGAGCTGGAGCCGAGCCGGGACCGCTCCGCGCGCAGCTGGAGCCCGGCGAGAGGGCCGGGGAAGGGGGGCGCGGCCCGGGCCTGCAGCCCCGGGAGGAGCCGCGGTGAGAGCGGCGAGCGGGGCGGAGCCGCCCGGGTTTCGTAGGCCCACAAGGGAGAGGCCGTCCCGAAGGACGCGCGGCGCGACGGCTGCCTCCGTCTCTCTGCAAGAGGACGGTGTCCAGGAGGATTCCAGGCCGGAGTGCCCCGGCGTGTCCCCGTGGGAGGGGACATCCACAGAGGCCTCTGCGTCTCAATTCAGAGACCCCTGGTGGCTGGACGGAGGTGGGGCTGGAGGGTGGGGATATGGAAAGGACACTCCGTTCTCCTCTGGTGTCCCCCCCCCTCCCCTGCCCTGTACCTGGGGATCTAGGACACTCAGAGTGACCAAGACATGGACTCTAGAACAGAATAGCTAGGAGGAAAGTTAATGTCCAGATGGAAGGCTCCAGGATGTCAGGTCACAGACTCCGGAGGAGACCAACATTCAGGGAATGGAAGTAAACGTCCCCGTGCCCCATTCTCCCCTCACAGGTTGTCTTTCCCTGCCTTCCTTCCTCCCTCACGTTCTCCCCTGCACCACCACCCTGAACCCTAGGGTGGGCCCCAGAGCATGAGGATGCTGGAAGCTGGGTCCAGTAACTCTGAGCACCTGGCTTCCCTTCAGTGCTCTGCAGGAAGGGGAAAGGGGGCAGGGGGGAGGACAGTGATGGCGGGAGACACCTGCCGCTCTGCTCCCCAGCCAGGAAACTAGGAGCCATCTCCAGCATGGGGGTCCAGGGCGGGGAGCCCACTTTGCCATTTATTCTCCCCATCCCCGAATATTCGGTGATGAGCCGCCCCGCCCGCGTGCTTTATGGACTAAAGAGCCTGAAAGCCCAGCCTTCTCAGCTGACTGACAGCCATCTCTATGGGACTTATTAGTCCCCTTCTCCTGCTGCTCCCCCCTGCCCCAGGCCGGATGACCCTGGGAAGACTTTCAAGAAGCAAGGAAATCTGCCGCCAGGGCATGGAGAGGGGAATTATGGGGACCTTTGCAGCCCATCTCCTTCAGCGGAGGGCCCGTCATTGAAACCCCCTCGATACACGGCCCCACCCCCACCCCACCACCTGCAGCTGCTTTCAGAAGCCCAAGGTCATTGACTCCTGAAACTCCGGTTTGCCAACTTCCCAAGAACCACAGAAGCCCCTCCATTATAGAAAGGGTGGAACAGAGAGCCGGACTTCTTTTCCTTTCGGGCTTTGAGGAAGGGACAGGAAATCCTGTCCCCAGAGGTAATAACATCACCCAGATTACTGAGGAGATGTGGGGTCTCTGAACGGCGCCGCCGGGCTGGGAGAGATCCCAGATGCCCCTCCCCTCTTCAGCTGCAGCGGCAGAGCAGGGGTTAACGGGGAGAGGCTGCGAGGCTGGAGCAGGCGGTGCCTCCCGCCTCCTCCTCCTCCCGCCCCCCCCCCCCCCCAGAGTTGCTGACTCTTCCTTTTTGTTCGGGCTGACAGCGAGCACCTGGTGTGCTCCTGCTACAATATTGTTCCTGCCTCCCTCCCCCCAGGCCCCAGGCTCCCCTCTCTCCCCCTCCCCACCCCGGCAGCCTTCCCCTCTGCCTCCTCTTCCCCTAGCCCCCTCCTGCCTATGGCCTCCTAGGCACCCCCCCCCACCCACACCCCACAAGCACCGACCCTGCGGTGTCAATAAACACAACATATGCTGCCATTAATGTGAAAATCGTGCCCTCTACTCCATTCATCCCCTCAGCCTGACTGCCCCGCTGGGGTGGGATAGGGGGGTACTGAAAGAAAGGTCAAGTGGGAAACATTAACTACCCTTTTTTTTTTTTTTATCTGCTCAGCCTCCACCCCCACCTCCAGCCTTGAGAGAGGGAAGGAGTTGGAAGGGCGTGGATGGGATAAGGACTCGGTGTTCCGAGACCCAAGCGCTCCACTGTGCCCACTGAGCCTTCCCATTGGAAACAGGTGAGCACCCTCATCCAAACACTACACCTCTTCAATTCCAGGGGGGATCAGAGGGAGGCCCTGGTAGCCCTCCCACAGAGAGCCATGTTGTTGACATGTTTCTCCAGGGGACAGAGGTGGTCATAAGGGTCCCATTCTCTTGCAAGGCCAGCAATCATCTTGGTTCCTGGGGACTTTCTGTCGAACCACCTGGACTATAAAAGACAAACCAGAGGCTTCTCCAAGTGGGGCCGGGCTTCAGAAAGCCCTTCTGCAAGGAGCCAAATATTTCAGATGGCTAAGGGAGTGGCCTGGCCTCAGTCTGCTCAACTAAATCACCAGTTCCAAGACAGCAGGGAATAATAAAGATAAAAATAATATAATAACAACAGCCAACATGTATTGAAGGCTTATTTATGTACCAGGCATTGTGCTAAGCACTTTACAGGCTTTATCTAATTTGTTCCCCGTAAGACCCCTACGGGGAAGTTACAGCTGATATCCCCATTTTACAGCTGAGGAAAACAGGCTTAATAAGGATAGCTAGCATGGAGTGAGGGCTCACTGCATGCCGGGCCCTGTGCTGACTTCTCTCCATACAGTGTCAATGACCCTATAAGGTTAGTACGAGTATTAGTGCCATTTAACAGAAGAGGAAACGGAGGCTCAGAGAGGTCCAGTAACTTGTTCAAAGTCACACAGCCAGTAAGCAGAACTTGGCCAGGAATTCAAGTCTGTCTGACAGCAAAGCTTTTGATCCTAATCCCTAGGATTAGGGATTTTCTTGACTCCTTTCTCTGTGTTTCTCCAACTCCGGTAGCCCCACAGCACATAACCACCGCCCCCACCCCAAGCCTACCCCAGTGTTATTGGACATATAGTAGGGTCCGGGGGACAGGAAAGCCAGGGAGAGTGGCCAGATCACGCGACATAGTTCAGCTTTCCTTCTCTGCCCAGCTCTTTGCTTTTTCCTCTGTCACTTCCTGCCGCTGCTGAGCTGTACCCTTGCAGCCAGTGCGCTCACTTCACTGTCCCCCAACCCCCATGCCCAGCCCCCTTCTGAGGTTTCATTGTGGACAGGCAAAACGCCCCTTTAGGCTCCCAGAGCACAAAGACATTGTGCTTGGCTCTGCAGCTCCTCACTTCTGAGACTACAGTTGCTTTATTGGTATTAACTTAACACCCCCCCCCACTTCCCCACTCGCCCTGGCCCAGTCTGACGGGCAGAAATCTGCTGCCTGGGCACCACCCTGACCTCTCTTTTCCTCTTTCATTATCTGCTCCAGGCACCAGGGAGCCAGCACCAAAATTAAAACAATAACTAAGCCCGAAGTGGACCCAGCAGCCCCCACTCCCACCCCAAGGGAGGGAAAAAAGCTACAAAAACACCTGGAGAGGAGAATAATCAATGGAAGGGGAGGGGGGTGACCCACTCCCATGCCAGCCCCCCCTTAACCCTTTATCCCCTGCACAGTACCAGGACTCCCCATTCCATCCTTCCCACCCCATCCTGTAATGAAGCAGCAGTTTTTGGCAGCTGCCCAGCCATTTGGTGCTTTGGGACTTGAACAAACAAACCTGGGTTGGTAAAGTCCCCCAAAGCCCATAGTCAAAGGCGAAGACCCATGGAGGATGCCAGTGCGATCACAGCAGGAAGTTCCTCCTTAGGCAAATTCCCGGAGAACTGATGGATCACTTAGTGATCTGTGCTACTTGATGAAGGGCACAACCTTATTTGACCCCCACAGCAGCCCCACAAAGTAGGTGGTGGTGGTGTTCATATTTTTCAGATGATAAAACTGAGGCTAAACAAGTTAAGTGACTTGCCTAAATTCACATTCGTTAACAAGTGGCAGAATCAGGTTTCAAACTCAATCTCAGGACTGTTCTCACAGCCTACTGTTAACCATCTTGCTCAACTGTCTGCACAGATCTCTCCTACGTGTTATTGGCGTCTGATTAAACAAGTAGGCCCAGTTCAGGGATCTTCTGGCTCTCAGTCTCCCAGTCTAGAGAATGGACCTGCGGTGACCTCTTCTCTCACCTCAGAAGTGTCTGAAAGGAAGGGAGATGCGCAGAAGCTGGGCCCAATTCTAGTCCTGCTGAGGCCAGCAGAGGGGGCTGCTGTAGCTGAGGTCAAGCGGTGGGAGAGGGAAGCCGAGGGATGGGCCTAGCCCAGAAAAGCAAAGGTGTTGGTTATCCAGTGGTAGTCAGCAGGTCTCCCCATGCAGGCCCCCTGGAAGGCTATGGGCAAGCAGCTCCAGCAGGGGGTGCCCTTCCAGGGAGAAGGGCAGAGTTAGCCCTCTCTGCTGCCCCATCGGCAGGATTCCCATATCCTCCAGCAGGGCCTGTCCTTGCTCCCACCCCAACCCACTCTCCAGCCTCTCAGGTCTTCTAATCACCCCATTAGCTTGTCCTTTTTTTACTCTAATTCTGCTGACACAAGAGACGGACTTTTCTAAAGGCACTGTACTAGAAAACCGAAGGAAAGACTAGAAAAGTCAACACTTAGGTTCTTGAGTCCAGGCATTGTTCTAAGGGCTTTGCCTAAAATTTGCACAACAGTCCTAAGAGGCAAGTACCCCTATTCTACAGGTGGGGAGGAGAACCTGAGCACTCATAAGCTGTAGCTGGTAAATGGCACAGCTGGGATCTGAATCCAGGCAGTCTGCCCTTAGGCAGCACTGTTTTTTCCAAAATGAAAGAAGAAAGAAAAGAAAAGAGAGAGAGAAAGGAAGAAAACTAAAGTCTTCAAACTCTTTCAAATTCTTTATTCTGCTTTAAACTGTAAGCTCCCTAAGGGTATTCTCACCCATCATTTCATTCCTATAGGGGAAGACAGTAGGACATCCATAAATGTGCACCAAAGGAATTCTAAGATATCTTAAGGCCACAGAGGACTGACTGTCACATCCTAAGGGCACAGACAACATGACACTTCCCCTTGCCTCAACCTTGGCTGGTTAGGGTGCTAGACCCAGCCATACTGACTCCTGGACCAAGGTAGGCTCAGCTGACATAGGAGCCAGACCTGATGAGGTCCTCAGGCCTTTCTAGAACTCTTCCTATCTTCTCATTGGTCTCCCTCAACCCTATAGTTCCTGACCCAGGCTTGGCTTCTCAGCAAGTCCATATAGCACCCCTAAGTTCCTGCCTCTTCGTCCCTCCAAAGACTAGTCACCCTTCAAGTGGGCCCCTCTTGACCCCGCCCTTCAGAGGTCCCGGCCTCCCCAGCTCAACTCTCTGCTCTGCTTGTTATCCTAGAGCATATATGTGGTTAAGACTGCCCTTCCTTTCAGAGGCTCAGCTCCCTCACCCCACAGCCTGGTTTCAAGTTGTCCTGAGGCCAGATGCTCTGGACCCAGGAGCCCCTCAGCTGCCCACCTGCCCCCTGCCCACAGCTGACCAAAGACTTTCCTTGGCCACTCCTTCAACACGATCCGTCTATCGCTCTGTTCCTGACATGAGAGTTTCCTCCAAATCCCCACACTGCCTCCTGTGACCCACTTAGAATCCTCACTCTCCAGACTTAAAATAGAAAACACTCAACACAAGCTTTTACACTCCCCGCTACCAGCTGAATAAAGGTTGCATCTTTAGCAAAAACAAAATAACCGCCTACTACTAATAATAGTTGCCCACCGATTCAGAGTGGGTGGCTGGCCATTCATTTGCTCAGCTCTTCCCAGCCCACTTCCTACTTGTCCCCAGGCTGTGTAAGCGCATGCGGATCTCTCCTGGTGTTGGTCAGGACTGTGGCAGTTGGCTGTGAACGGGGTGCACTGTGTGTTTTCCCCTCCTTGGGAAAAACTCCAAAGTGACTGCTTGCCCTGGGCTAATCTGTAATCTGGGGCATTGATCTGGGCCCATTGATAGCTGATTGTTTTCACACGTGACTCGGTCGCATTCCTGTAATCTCCTGCCTTCTGCTCAGTTTGCATGACAAGAAGCGGCCTCAGTGGGGAGAGGTCGCTCACCTCTGACCAGGATATAATTGGAAAAAGAAGGTCATTGCTGCCTTTGCTTCTGGGGCAGATCAGCTTCGTTCCATTTGTGTCATGAGCTCTCGCCAGCACGCACTCTCAGTGACATGGAGACAATGGCTGTGCCCCAACAATGGGGCCCACAGAGAGGTGCCCAACACGACACAAACACACCATGGGGACCCACACTCGCTCTCATCAGGACAGGCATGTACAACAGCGTGCACACAATGGGTGCTCTCAATAAATGCTGATAACACCAAAGACACATACAGAGGACGCACAAAGAGATACACAAAACAATGCTTGCCCAAAGACACAGGTTCCCAATGACATAGACCTAGTAATACACGCACAGACATTTCCACAAGGGCAACACACACACACACACACACACACACACACACACACACACACACAAAACAACCCCAGGCTGAGCTACCACACCCAGCATGAAAAGAATATGCAATAGTAATACCTTTCTTCAAGCTGTGCCCACGTAGGAATATATCAGAATTACCTGAGGTGCTTTGACAAAACGCATGTTTCCAGCAATCCCTGCCAGTCCACACACACTTCTTACAATATGAGTGCATGTGAGTAGACACGTTTATGTTGAAAAGCTCCCTCAAGTAATTCTGATATGCCCCCAGGTTCAGAACCATTGAACTGCCACCACCAACCTCCCCTTTACTTGGTGGCAGAATTTGCCGGCAGGGTTGTGGGGCTGCTTTTTATTTTCGCATTCAGTTTGGGAAAGGACAGGCAGGAGCTGAGAAAAGGGTCCGTCTGGGTCCAAGAGATTAGGGGTCAGACAAGGGCCAGGAATCGAAAGAGTTAAAACTGGGCATTGATCCCGCAGCGACCTTGGCTGGCCTCGTTAGCGGCCAGCAGCGGCACAGCACGCGAAGAAGGACCCCTCTTGCTAGGACTGTCCCGGGGACTCGCCTGCGCTCCGCCGCCAGGATGCAAAGGCCCAAACCCCACACCGCCTCCGAAGCCGCATCTGCCGCAGACTTGGGTATCTTTGGGGGGACACTGGCCAGCCCCAGGCGCGGTGATCCAGTCCCTGGGGCACTTCCCCGTCCAGGGTCCCCGGGTGCCATAGTCAACACTATGAAAGCCAGAAGGTTGCTTCTATTCGGGTTGGGGGCAGGGGGGGAGAGGCCCTACCCCCACCCCTGTCACGCGGAGAGGTCTTGGGAGAGGGCAGAGGGCACCGCGCAGAGGGACCAGGCGTCGGTCACTTGAGCCCTAGCTTGGAGGCACGTAGGTCCGCCGGGACAGCACGGGGTCGCGCCGCCCCCTGGCGGTTCGATAGCAGAGTTGAGGCAATAGGGGCGGGCGGCTGCGCGCGGTCTGGTTGCTCCGGGACAGGTTCTTCCTTCCCAGCGTTGGGGAGAGGGGGAACGGGGGAAGGGAAGGGTGTTGAAGAGAGGGCCCTTGGAAGACTGTCCTGTCCTGTCCCTTCCCATCCGTTCTCCCTCTGTCCCTTTCTCCGTTCTTTCTCTCTTCCTCCTCCCCGCATCTCTCCCACTCTTTCTGCCCTCCCCCCTCCCCCGTCCTCACTCCCTCTCCTACCCCCCCTTCCTTTCTCTCGTCCTCAGCCCACCCCCTCTGGCCCCCGCGGGGCAGCGCCTCGGTGCGCCCGCTTGGCAGTTAGCCCATTAGATCTCGTACTATTGATCCGCTTCTGAGCCGAAGCTGACAGCCCCCCTTCCCGGTCTCCCCATGCCCCCATTCCTGGCGGGCCCCCCCCCCATCTCCAGGCAGTCCCAGCCTGCGCCTCCCCCCACCCCCCACGCGGGCCGCGCCGAAGTCTCGCCCTCACGAAGGACAAGAACAAATGTAATTAAAGCGACCGGCAAGGGAGGGGGTGCGCCCCTACCAGCACCAGCGCGAGCCGGGGTCCCAGCGGCCCGCCCTCCGCCGCCACCTCCCTCCCCGCCCCCACCCCCCCACCCCCTGCCGGAGCGGGAGCATTTGGGTTGAGCTGCGCCTGTCCTATAAATCCACATATAATTCTCGCCTTTCCTGTTCAGCTAAGGAAAATAAACGTGTAAGGCTGTTTCTGGGAGCCCAGCTCAGGGACCGCTCTAAATTCTCCTCTTATTGAGTCCGGGCTGGAAATCATTCAGCTCGGCGGCGCGCCACCCTCCCCCCAACCCTGCCCGCGCCCGCGCCCGCCGCGCACACGCACGCGCGCACACGCAGGGCAGGAGCCGGGTATATAAATATCTCCAGCTCTCCCCATAGCCGGGCAGATTTATTCCGCTGCCAAGCCTGCAGAAAATTGACTTGTTCATGGAGGCGGCTATTGACACATCACCGGGGGGAGGGTTAGGGGAGAAAGCAGTGGAGCCGGCGCCCCTCCATTATACGTTAATGTAATCAGCAGTGTGCGAAATGACTGCGCGGAAAATAGCATCACTGACATTTATATTAGAGGATATTGATGGCAGGAGCTGTGACCGCATCACTCTGCCTCCCGTTTCCACGGATTGACACAGGAGCCTCTTGTTGGCTCCATCCACGCTCGCCTCCCCTCCCCCTCTCCCCCTCCCGCCCTCTCTCCCTCTCTCCACCCACTCTGTGTCTCTCCAGCTCTCCCCCTCTGCTCGCCTCACCCCCACCCTCCCTATTTACTCTTCCAGTCCATTCTTTTTACAAATAATTCTGAGCACCTACTGGGTGCCCCGTGCAAGGGTCTCTTCTGCATGCCTCTCTCCGGGTTTCTCCCTCTCCTTCTCCCCCACCGTGCCCTTGCCCTCTTGCTCCCTCCTCCCCGGCTCTGCTTCCCCCTCCCCCTTTCCTTGGCTGGGTGGCTGGACCGCTGCTGTCACAGCAGATAGATAATTGAAAAATGGGCCTCACCTTTGCAGCCAGCAGGAGTGGTTCAGGCAGTTACTGCCAGGGTTACCTACTCCATCTCAGGCCCAGGCTCCAAAAGAGATTCTGAGGAAATTGGATTTTACATGGATGTTTTATTCGGGCAGAGGCTTTAGTGTATATAAATACAGGCGAGGAGGCCTTGGAGGCAAGGATGAGTGAGGCGAGACAATCCCGCCTGGGGCCTGCAGGCTTAGGGGAGGCAGGCAGGCCATGTGCTCAGCTCTGGGTCCCAGACCTGGACATCAGTGCGTTCCCGCCCCCCCCCCCCCCGCCCCCACCCCATCATCTGGGACTAAAAGAGGTTAATGCCTCTGTACCGTTCCTCAAAAGCTGCCTTAGGAATTAAAAAAGTGTGTGATTGTTGGGGATTGTTGGCAGGACTGTGTACTGAGAAAAGAACGAAATATATTGGAGAAGTTTGAGGACTGATGCAGTAAATATTTATTGAACCTGAACTTGTGAAGGTTTGTGTTTGGGGGACAGGAGTAAGTGAGACATGACTGCTGCTTTCAAGGACAGTTGGGAGAATGACAACCTCGGCTTTCAGGTTAGGGGCAGAGAACAGGAAAGGTGAGAGAGTGGGTGCTGAGATCATTTTTCTAGGGCCTGATCATCCGGGGAGGTTGGAGGAAGAAGCAGAAGGGAAATTGTTCAGGTTGGAGGGATGAGGGTCCTACCAACCCTTCACTCTCTCCCTCCTGGGCCTGGTTAGCAGAGAGCATCCAGGAACAGTGTGATAATCATGGCCTCCAAATCTATAGGCAAGTTCCCATCCAAGGTGTTGCAGTGAATCCTGGTGAAAGTCTCTGAGGGCTAGAATGATGGGTTATTAATGATCGAGATAAGGCCTTCCAGAGAGACAAGGGGTGAAGAGGACCTCAATGAGGAACCCTTTGGGGGAGGCCTGAACTGAAGGTACATGGGCAAGTGAAGGGCCTCAGAAGACCAGGGAGGTGGGATTTGGGTGTGGGAAGGAGGGAGTAGGTGCTCGGGGGCCTCGGATAAAGAATCGTCCTGTGTTTGAATGCCCCCATCCTCATAGAAAGGGCTTTGTTTTAGTCCCAGGCAGGGTCTTTTCTGTGCCTTGTCTGGTATCTAATTAGAGTCTATGTAGCTGACAGCTTTATTTTCTTGGAAGAAGAGCTCCTCATGAGCCATCCCATGACTGAAGAACTGGTATTAATGTGGGTAACCAGACTGAGAGTGCTCACGGAAAGGGCAGGGGCTCCTTCTGAACTCTGAGCAGAGACAACAGCTGCCTCATTCTAGCCACATCATTGAAAGCTGGACCAGTCCTCCCCCAGATTCCAAAGCCCTCTTGTCCTCTGCCACATTGTTCTACTGTTACATCATCAGCCTGCGGGGGCAGGACAGGTGCTGGATAGATCATGGCCATCCCTCCAGCTGCCCCGTACACATCTCAGGCCCTCCCAATGGCATCTGGGAGCTCTAATCCAGCTGTAGGATGTGAGTATTCTGAGGTAACTGGACTCCCTGCCTGACCTCCGCCAGCACCTTCCCTCTCTCGATTACATTCACCCTGACAGCCCACTGAGGAGGGAGACCCTTCCCGGCTATCAGGGAGCCGGGCCACTCCCACTTACCTCAGTTAGCTTTGCCTCCTCCTCACCTCTGCCCTCAGTGAGCCACAGGAACCTGCGTGCTCACTTTCTGCCCCCCAGAAATCTGTTCCTGGAATTGTCTTCCCTTCCTTGTGGCTCATTTTACCTATGGACCCCGAGGTTCTGGTCTCACTCCTAGTCTGGGAACCCTCGAATAGGTTGTCAACGAGAACATGAGTGTGTGGGTATGTGTGTGTGCACCTGTGCTCACTTGGGCACTGCATGCCCGGGGCACAGGAGACACTATTCATGAAGCAGGACTTGGTCCCACCCTGCCTTCTAAATTAGGAAATTGAAAAAAAAATAATTGAGAAATTGACATCAGAAAAAAAAAAAATGATAGAGCAGCCAGGGAAGTGATTTCCCATAATGGGAGGGATGCCTCTCACTCTTCCAGCTCTCACTTCAAGGTGGGATCCTGGAAAATCATTCTTCCAGGATCATCTGCCCAGTAAGCCATCAGAGAGGACCCAGGGAAATGGAGGAGTTGAAAGCACTAGAAAGAGCTATGTAAGGCTCAATCATTTGTTATGATTCAGAGCCTGTTCTTTCCTCTCCCTGCATGAGAGGCCAGCTGGAGGCAGGCTCCAAAGAGAATGGACCTTTTAAAGATAGAAAGCTGGCTGGCTCAGTCTGTAGAGCATGCAATTCTTGATCTTTGGGTCATGAGTTCAAGCCCCACATTGGGCATAGGGGGGCTTAAAAGAAAAAAACGCCTTAAAAAAAGAAAGAAAGAAAGAAAGAAAGAAAGAAAGAAAGAAAGAAAGAAAGAAAGATAGAAAGCCTGTTTCTGGGGAGCAAAGGAAGCCATTAGGAACTGGAAGTTGGAAGCCTGGCTGGAGAAGCCAGCCTTTGCAAAGGAGCATTTCCAGCCTTAGCAACAAAGCCAATGTTAGCTGTGTGGCTGTGGTGAGAGTCACCTGACCTATCCAAGATTCAGATCCCTCATCTGTAAAATGAAAAAATGAAGGTATCTTTCAACTCTAATTTCTGTGATTCTTTTTTTAATTAAGTTTTCATTTTAATTCCAGTATAGTTAACATACAGTGTTATATTAGATTCAGG
The DNA here is from genome assembly GCF_028749965.1 of Puma concolor. Classification (NCBI taxonomy): domain Eukaryota; kingdom Metazoa; phylum Chordata; class Mammalia; order Carnivora; family Felidae; genus Puma; species Puma concolor. The sequence continues at coordinate 60,816,910 of NC_141677.1, forward strand.
TGTATAATATAGTGATTCAACACTTCCATACATCACCCAGGGCTCATCACAGCAAGTGCACGCCTTAATCCCCATCACCTGTTTCACCACCCCCCCCCCACGCCTCCCCTCTGGTAACCATCAGATTGTTCTCTATAGTAATGTGTCTGTTTCTCGATTTGTCTCTCTCTGTCTCTTTTTTAAAATCCCTTTGCTCATTTATTTTGTTTCTTAAATTCCACCTATGAGTGAAATCATATGGTATTTGTCTTTCTCTGACTGACTTACCTCACTTAGCATTACACTCTCTAGCTCCATCCATGTTGTTGCAAATCGGACATTTCATTCTTTTCTATGGCTTATTTCTGTGATTCTAAAGTGGCGAGTGCATATGTTCAGAGAGCCCAGCTTGGGATGAAAGAAGGAATTCCAGGGTTGAAGATCCAGAGTCTTCCAAGAAAAATGAAGAGAGATACTTGTGGGGCCAGTGGGGCCTCTGAGGACTCTTGGAGGCTGGGAACCTGCTGGGCCCAGGACGAGTACAGGGCAGGAAAGCAGCCCAGCCCTGGGGCCGAGAGAAGGGAGGGGTAGATCCAGAAAGCAGTGCCCCCGAAATTGTCTCAAGCCGAGTCTGCTCACAATTTAGCTTGCATGGCCCAGAGATCGTGGGGAGAACATCCAAGTGGCCAAGAAGCTGTTGGTCAATTGAAATGACAGGATGTCTGTGCGCTTTTATGTTCTGGGATGGGTGTTTAGTGAGGGCCTTTGCCTGCTGTCTCCAGAGTTCCTTAGCGAAGTTTTCTAATTAAGAAATGTTAGCATCACCTTGGCTATGAGGGTGGAGAAGAGATCAAGGCACCCCTAGTGACCAGCAGCAGCAGCAGGACCTCCTTAAGTCTTGCTGCAGGACACTGTGAGAAGCCGCTGGGGGAAGGCGGTGAGGGTCCTGTTCTAATGGAGACACCACTCCCCTTCCCATCTTGACTCTGAAGAAACAAGGCAGGTGACCAGGGAAGCCTTGCAGCAGAAAGCTGTCTGGGAAGATAAACCTCAGAGGGAAAAGGCTAGAAGCCCAGAGCACAGGCAGCTGGAAGCCAACGGGCAAGGGAGGAGAGGGGAGGAGAAGGGAGGGAAGATATCCCTTTCCACGGATGTGCCTTGGCCCCTGCCCAGGCAAGAGGGGCAGATGTTCTGTCTTGTCCCAAGCCCCTGCATTTGCCACCTTGTTTACCTCGTGCCTATTTATAGTTGCAGGCTCCAAGCCTGGCATGGGACTCTGCGATTTATACGACTATAAACCTCCAAAGGGCACTGAGAGCTGGCAGGGCATGGATAAAGACAGGGGCAGGCCTCTCAAGGTCAAAATGGCCATCTTCCCACCCCTGTTGACCTTACACCCCACTAAAGAGCAAGAGGTCATAAGGCCAGGCTCAGGCAAAGAAGAGATGAGTGGCAAGCCACAATTACCTCTTTGACTCTTCCTACCCTGAGTTTGTCCAGTTTAGGATTTGGAACAACTTAGAGAGGACCCGTTTTGTTTTGATTTCCCTTTCGGATGGGGTAGGGAAGCTCCATGTGGGAGGGTGGATCTCTTCAGAGAGTGTTTGAATTTGGAGAGAGTGGGTGAATCTAGAAAGGGGATCTGCAGCCCAGCTCCCACCTGCCCATCCGCTTAGCAGAAGGGGAAAAAGAATCATACGTAGAGCACTCCTGGACTCTGCTTGCCTTCTGGGGTGCCTTTGGCAGCCTGAGCTGGCCCACCTCTCACTAAGGACCCAGTGCCTGAGCCACCAGTCACCTGCTAGAGCGGCACATTGCCCACACCCTTCCCTTTGGGGACATCCTCCTCTGCCCCGGGCCAACCCCCTACTTCGTGGCCCCCTCTCCATGGCCTCTTGTCCTCCAGCCCCCCATGTGTTCCCATCCCACTTCTCCCCCAAAAGTGCCCTACGCTGTGCCTGCTACCCCTGCTCATTCTGCTGACTCTCCCAAGCCTCCTGCAGTGAGTTTACCCCCAAACCCACTGTACTGGTTCCAACCTCAGGATTTATCATCTGAGCATTAAGGCTAGACGGAGCTCAGTTCTATGTGTGCACGCGCGTGTGTGTGTAAGAATGTGCTGGGTAGGTGGACAGAGTCACAAGTCACAGGCCAAATGTGTGTGAACGTGAAGCAGAATACAAATGCAGAATGACCTTCTCCTTGACTGCTTTGTTATTTCTCATCAATCTCTAGTCTGCTGGACTAAACCCAAGGGCTAGCGGAGGGGAAGTATCTTAGAGCTAGTGTGACCCATTGGCCGTTTCTGGACCTCCTTTGACCCTCCCTTACCTATCACCATCATGGGCCTTAGCCCCCTCAGGAGCAGACTAAATGTGGTGGGGGAAAGGCAGAGCTGGGGGTCGGGGGTTGCCCAGCTGGGGCCAGCCCTCTGGTGGGGGGAAGGGCACTGGAGGACATTGAACTGTCATACTCCTGCCTGGGCTTGGGTTTAGTTTTGGCCTTAGAGATGGATTAGGCTCGGGGTAATACTCCAGGGAGACTGGGAGCTCCCAGGGGGATGAGCCTATTCTCAGGTCTACTCCTCCCTTCCCCTTTCCCAGCCCAGCACGCAGGAGTGGGAAAGCAAATGAGTGAGTCAAATCAAAGCCTTTTCCTTCTCTGAGGAGGAGAGACAGGAAATGGGGAAGATTGCAGAGTCCAGAGAGTCCCTTTCAGTCACTTACTAGTCTACTTTTTACCCAGTGCCTTCTACAGGATGAGGGTTGGGGATCTGGCAGACGTAGGTCAGGTGTGAGGACAGGGTCTGAGGACCTGGGGAGAAATCAGGGACCTGGGGAAGGGTGGGTGCAGTGGAGAGGAACCCAGAGGACTTGCACAGGGCTGGGAGGAGGACAGAGCTTGCCCTCTTGCCCTCTCCCAGAGGGAGGCAGCAGAGGACCATAGGAATTGCCCCATCCCGGTTCCTTTGTGCCCACTGTCCGCCATGGAGCCCATATCAAGGGACTCACCTGGTTTGAAGATTTCACACATCCAGCCCCTGCCCCTCTGTTGGAGAGAGAGGGGGGAAGTCAGCCTGTTCTTGACCCCCACAAGCCCTTCTATTCATTCCTAAGCAGAGGCTCCTCTCCTTCATGTTTGAAGCTTAGAAACATACTTTTGTCTATTCCCCCCGGCTCCTTACATCCCTCACCGTCACTCTCCCCAATTCCCTATCTCCCACTTCCCCACGGGGGGCCATGACCCAGCCCTGAGTCACCACCCAGAAGAGGCCCATTCTATCTGGGGGAGATACTCTGTGCCCGCTGGGCCATGACCATGACAGCTAGACATTGTTTGCATCTGATTCCCAATCTTCCCCAGGGAGTTTTGAATGAGGGTCACGCCCACATACTCCTGATGTCTCTTTTCTCCTACCCCCATCTAGGCACTCACCAGGCCTATTTATGTGGGTATGAGGACCAGATCTGGATGTGGAGGGGCACGGGAAGACGGTCCTCATGCTGTGGGTCAGGCTGGCATGGGGGCAGTGGCTAGGTGGGGGAGCTCTAAGATGTGGCCTTGAGTGAGATTAAAAAAAAAAAACAACAATGCCAGTATAGCTACAGAGAGGCAGAGCGGGAGAGTGGCAGGATGGCGCTTGTCTCCCTTACCCAGTCTCCTGCTGTTGGTGTCAAGAAGCCTGGTGCTCAGAGCATCCAAGACGTAAGGCAGCGGGCACCTTATAAGTCATCTAGCCTAGCACCCATTTTACAGATAGGAAAAGAGAGGCTTGGAGGGGGAAGGGTGGCACTCGGTCCCAGACCGTACCACCGCTTGGCCATCCATCCACCAGCCTAGTTCTCAGATCCCACATTACGCCTCCCCCAAAGATTTGTTCCCAGATTAAGTTCTCCCTCCTCCATCTGCCCTACTGATGCTCTGTGTTTACAGCCCTCCAGATCCGCCTGCCTGAGGAGCCCTGGTTGGAAAACCTCCCTTTCCTTTCCTAGTCCAGACTGGGGCTTCTTAGAGGCTCCCTTTGCAACCTGAGATGTCACTGTCTTTCTGTTAAAATGTCTCTCCCACTCTGCCTCTGCCTCTCCCTCTTTCTCTCTTCTCCAACCCTCCTCCCTCCCTCCTCCCACCAGCCCCTCCTCTAGATAGAGCCCCTGAACTGCTGAGATGAATCTCTGAAGCTTATGGTTCTGGCCTGTTCCTGGTAATTGAGCTGTGCTCTCTAGTAGTGATGGGGGGAGGGAGGCAATGGTGGCCTGGGGTCTGGTCCTCCTTCGCCTGGCCTAGCGCCCCCACCCCCACCACTGCGATCCAGCAGAGCGGGGTGAGGAGGGGAGAGGTGGTGATGCCTCCTCTTCTCAGCCCGCCTTCTCCAACTCTCTGTCTCCCCGGCTTCCCCTCCCTGCTTCATCTCCGGCACAAATCACATGGTGACAGCCCCATCCAACCTTTGGGGAAGGGTTTGTAAATGTGTCTTCCTTAGCTCTGATCTCCAAATTGTTCCTTTTATTGCATTTGTCACGGTGAAGATTAAAGTCCCTGGGTGGCCCGCACCACAAATCACAGTGTGCTCTCAGGAAGCGGCTGCAGGTTGGGAACTGATGGAGGGGTCCGGGCCCTGCACACACTCCCAAGCACACACTGCCATCCGTGGTGTGGACTTGTACCCGGGAACAGGAAGATGGGCCCCTGCTGTTGTCATTCTGAGCTGTTGGCCCTCTTTATAGCACAGTTTGTGACCTCTTCCTCTAGACGGTCTTCCAGGCTTACTCTGCCCGTTCCAGAGCGGGTATCACTACTTCTGTGGGTCTGTCTCTTCCATTAGATGAGAGGGAAAGCTGTGTTCGCATCACAGATATTCCAAGATATGCCTCCGTATCTCTGGCCATATCGATCTCTAGGTCTTCTCCTGGAAACACTCCAAATGGGTCAAGGGCAACTCGAGCCCAAAGCCCACCAGGAACCCACGTCCGGGATCCAGGAAAATAGCTGATCCTACCTTGCCCGGCACCTCCAGACCCTGACTTTCATTCTCATCCTGCCACACAACTGGGTGCAGAGGGGGCACAGCTGAGACAGAGGAGACACAGCAGAGGGACCAAGAGGACAAAAGCCCCCTTGTACACATGCACAGAAAAACTGTTCCTTTCCTACCCCCTTATGAGGTAGGTTTCCTGCCTGTCCCTCATGCACATTCATAACATTCAAATTTATGCCGTAATCTCCGCCGCTCCATATGTATGAGCCTTTGATGGGTGTTTGGGTTTATGGGATGCACCCAGCCCTCCGCTCCCTCGCCCGCCCACCGCCTCCAACCACTGCAAAGACGCTCGTACATAATTGACATCGGCAGATTCTTTCATTATACAAGATTTAGCATCTGCTCGGGGATTGCTCGCTCCTCACTCACTATAGATGACTTTTCCCCGAGTTTCCTATTATCAATTCAAATTAGCCCCATTTCCCCACCCGACCAGTGCAGCGTTTACACTTGACAGTGAGGAAACAGCAAGGCTGTAATGGGCTCCTCAATTATTTAGGCCCAGTTAGGCCAGGACCCAGAAGGCCTCAACAAGGGGGTGCGTGTGCGGAGGTGGGGTCATCACAGAGGGGAGGGTAAGGTCTCCACTATTTGGTCTGTTTGGCCTTCTCACAGCCCTGCACCCTCACTCTCCTTCCTGGGGAGTCCTCCCTCTCCCATCCGGGCCTCTAAGGGGTAGGACAGTCCCTTGCTGCCTCCACCCCCAGCAGCTCCTCTCTCCCTCCTCCCCGCGCCCCCAATCTTGTCTTTGCTCCGTGTGAATTCCGATGGGCTACCAGCAGAAACCGGAGAGGTCATAGGCACCAGCCAGCAGCCAGGCTGGCCCCCTCCCCTTAAGATGTCTCTCTATCTTAAAGTGCATCTCTGTGAAGATTCAAGGTAGTAGGCTAGGACTTAGAGAAGGTGGCAGTAGAAAGACTGAGACGGACACCAGTGAAAGAGATTAGATTCATGCTACGGAGCCCTAGGAAGAGAGACAAACTCAGACCCCAGGAACAGAGATACGTGAGAGCCTGAGGGAGCCGGGAGAGATGCTATTGGGGTTCGGGAGAAGTCACAGGGAAGAAAAAGGCTTGGGCAAGGCCCTTGCTCAGACCACACCGGCTGTGCAGAACTGTAATTAGGTCAGTGCTGCCCACGTGCTGGTCTGACTAGTCCAGGCCCAGCCTCCTGTAATAACTCTTGGGCCCAGTGGCTATTCAGGAGTCGTGGGCTCCCCCGAGCCCACTAAATGGCCCAAGTACAGGACTCCAAGTCAGCATGGAGGGCCCAGGCCCTCATTGGAGTCAACCCACTGCCATGGCAAGCAGGGCTCCTCCCACGCCCCTCCTGTGCTGGGAGGGGGGAGCGTCACCCCTCCCTTCTGGTCTCTAGCCCCCAGCCCCTCCCTCTCCCTAGCCCAGATCAATTTGCAAGGGCAGTGATGGGGGAGGCAACAGGCAGGGATCTGAGAGGCTCTGGGATTAGAGGTGTCTTTCCCATGCTTTGCTTCTCCAGAATCAAAGAATTCCTCTGTCTGATTGGATTTACCCTAAGTCACAGGCGTGTGGGACCTTCTTTCCCTCAGCAACAGCTGGAAACAGCCCTAAATATGATTAATTAACGCTGTAAAAAGCCCTGGACACAATTAAGATTTATGTGTGTGTGTGAATATGCGCGCACATGCGTGTGTGTGTGTGTGTGTGTGTGTGTTGGTAGGGGACAGGAGTGGGGGGTGGGGGGAGACGGGTGGATTACCAACTACCTATGGGCCCTCCTGGGGAGTGGAGTGATATGTCCTCAGAGACATTCCTCCGTTATCCATCCCAGGCAGGGGTCATGTTTTCCCGCCTTCAGCTTTTGAGCAGATTAGCTCCTTCTTCTGTCGCAGGGGCACGGGGTGATTTTCTGCTCTGTCTTCCCTGATAAAGCAAGGGGGGGCAGTGTTCTGGGCCAGGTGCCTTATCTCTTTTCCCTCCACCATAAGAAGACTGTTCTCTCCCAAACCTCAATTCCTCTTGCTGGGTCATTCTAGGGATCAGAGACATATGCACAATCCCCGAACACAGCTGCATAGACACAAACCCAAAGGGACGTAGAATAGGCATCTCAGAGGAATCCGAATAAACAAGCCACCAGCCAAGCTTCCCGCCCTTGGGAGATGTCTCACTTTCATCTTCAAAGACTCATGTCTCTAAGACAGGACAGAAATCATCTCTTTGGATCCCCCCTGCATCTCTAAGATGACAAAACCTCATCAAGGGGCCCTCTCCTGACGCCTGTGTGATTTGGGCAGTCATTCCCCAAGGTGTGGACATCCTACCTTTGATAAGATGCTTGTGATGATCAATGTTATATACAATTCTGAAGTGGAGGAGACAGGAACACAAACAATTCCAAACGGCAAGTTATCTGGAAAATCAGTTCTCAGGAATCTTTGAAAGAACACTGGATTTTAATTTCTTTTATTTATTGCAACTGATTGATCAACTTCTGTTTTGCTGAAATGAGTAAGCCCAAGAAGAGTTACTTAGATTCTAGCACTGATGGCCAAAGATGGAATGGACCAGAAGGAGCATGGAAAAGCTCCAGACTCTGCATCCTCTCCCAGGATCATTCTAGGGTCAGTGGCCTGAGTGCCTAAGGGTGCTTCTGCTTTATGGCTCAGTCCCCAGCAAGGCTGAGGACTGCCTGGGGGATCCTTGGGAGAGGGTCATCATATATCCTGATGGCGTCCATAACAAACATGGCCTTAAACCACTAGGATTGGAGTTCAACTTCCTGATATCAAGGCTAGGGAGTGTGGGAACTTCTTGTCAGTTTCCTGACTTCACAGTAGAAGCTTGTTGTGAGGATCAAAATGGGGGGGGGGGCATTCCAGAGGTCCCAGATGCATGTGTGTTGGCTCTACCATATGGGTTAACTGTGCAGAGAGCACCCCCCCCCTTTCCAATCACACCCTTTGGGATCTACAGAGTACCGTACCTGGGAGAAGGGACAGTATGACTTTACCAAGTCAGTTCTGAGCTGAGGCTGAGAGATAAGAGAGACACAGGGAGAACAGAGAGACCCTGAGGGAGTTACTAATTTCCAGTTGGTGTATCCAGGATACGGGCTTCTGCCAGAGGATGGAGAGGGGTTTGGCCTGATGGGCTGGCTGTCGGGCAGGCTGGTGGCTCAAACAGCCCATTCTGTGGCCTCACAGATAGGCAGACTCTCCTTCCTGTCCAGCATCTTATCACCCTGCCCCACCCTCCAACTTCCTGGGAGAAAGGGAGACTTAGGAGTCCTACGGCAGGTTCTTGAATTCGGAGAAAGTAGCTGGGAATGCGTGGGGCTTGATGTGGGGCTGGGGATACTGCTTGCTCTTAGTCCCTGCTTCACCCTTGCAATCAGCTTTCCAGAACTCTCAGTGGACATGATAGGGTCAGGCAGCTGAGGGCGACCATACTATGATTAGGTCTGTTCCTGGAACTTCCCCCATTCAGGCAGCAGTTTCCAGAGTAGAGATCCTAATTATAAGCCTTGTATTTGGCTTCCAAGAAGCCTAGAATAGAGATGGGAAGGGAATAAAGGGGGCCTTAGAGGGAATATAAGAGTGGTAGTATTTTACAGTCATCATTTATTGAGTGTTTATTTTGTGCGAGGTAGTGCACTATTTTCCATACGATGTTTCATTAATGGCTGCAACCATCCTGTGAGAAACCTTCTGCTCAGACAAAGAGATTGAAGGTCCAGGGTAAAAACAGGTCCAAAGCCACACAGCTATTAAGTGGTGGATCCGGCTCTTTCCATTCAGGGGTGGCACTGCCTCCTTCAGATTTAAAATCAATATAAAACCTGAGGTCAATAGGGAAGGTGGGGGCAAGGCTACCAGGTTAACAGATTCAGCAAATAAAAACACAGGATGCCGAGTTAAATTTGAATCTCAGATAAACAACAAATTTGGTTTAATTATGTCCTATGCAATATTTGGGACATGCTTATACCAAAAAGCTATTTGTTGTTTACCTGAAATTCAAATTTAACTGGGTATCTTGCATTTTATCAGGCAGCTCTAGGGTGGGGCCCAGGCCTGCCCCATTTCATCCAGAAAGCCCTGAGGGAAATAGGCCTGAAGTCAAAGGTGGTCTGGGAGCACTTGGGTGGCTCAGTCCGCTAAGGGTCAGACTTCAGCTCTGGTTCAGCTCTGGTCATGATCTCATGGTTTGTGAGTTTGGTGTCCCCCCCCCCCCCCCCCCCCCGCCATCGGGCTGTGTGCTGACGGCTCAGAGCCTGGAGCCTGCTTCAGATTCTGTGTCTCCCTCTCTCTCTGCTCCTCCCCTGCTCATGCTCTGTCTCTCCCTCTCTCTCTCTCTCAAAAATAAACAAAAAAAAAAAACAACAAAAAAACGGTCTGAGCTTCCCGGACTGCTCAGGCGGCACCGACAACTCTCTTCTCTCTCCCTGACTGTGGCTGATGCCTCGGACAGTGGGGCAGGGCTCCGTGTAGGGCGTCTGGGCGACCTGCCTGCCCCCAGCTCTGGGGGAGTCGGAGATCACACCCATTCACCAATCAGTAGGGATGGGCCCTTTTTCATCCCCGCAATGGGCTGCTCCACAGGCAGTGGCGGTGGACACCACTGGTGGGTGGGGGGAGCAGGGGGCACGAGCACAGCAGAGGTCCCCGAAAAAAAAATTAAAAATTACAGGAGGAAAAAAAAAAAAATGTCAGGATATTTGAGACGTCAAAAAAAGCATCAAACCAGTTATCATGGGGAAAATAAAAACTTGCTGACATTTATTGTAGGGTGTAGCGCTGAATTATATAACGGGGGTAAGGGTGGGGGTGCAGGGGTCAGCTGTATAATCCGTTCAAGTTCTCTGACCTCTGGTGGGTGAGGCTAACTCGGGGCCGGCCCGGGAGGGGAGGGGGGGGTGGCGCTGCTCCTACTTCCCCGCCCCTACCTAGTCCCTAGGCTCTCGAGAGCCCCGCTGTCGCCCCACCTCGCGTAAGGCCCGGACCCGGGCCCAGGTCCTGGTCCTGGCCGAGCGCCCACGCGGGTTCGCGTTCCCGCCGCTTGGCACGCGGAGCCCCGCGCGGCTCCGGCCCGGGCTCCAGCGCCTGCTCCGGCGCGCGCTCAGGCGTCCTCGCGTTCGGGCTCCCGTTTGCCACTCCCGGCTCGGCTGGCTCAGCTCGCTCGGGGCGTCTCCCTACTGAAGAATTATGTGGCATAAAGCAGCCGCCACCATCTTGAACTGGCAGTGAACTTTGCTTTCTACATATAAATACAGATAGCAATCACACCCCAATCAGCGCTGAGGCTTCAGGGCATCATCTCAGCAACTCTAACTTTCCCATTACGATAATGTGATTTTCACTCAGTCTATAATATCACCAGCCATGAATAAAGCAACTGGCTCTTTCTGTCTCTCTCTTCCCTCCCCCCTTTCCCTGACTCTCTGCCACCCTCCTCAGTCTCCTTTCTTCTCCCTCACTCCCTCCTCTTCTGTCTCTCTCTACAACCTCTCCGGATATCTGCATCTACATCTCTGCATCTCTGAGCATCTTGGCCTTCCTCTCTCTGCCTCCGCCGCCCCCCTCCTCCCCCCACCCCCCCCAGGGACTCACATTCCCTAAATACTAATGACTGGGATTTGCAGTGCCCTGGGCTCAGTTAAATTCTGCTCCCCAGCTCTGCCATCATCTGCCTTTGCCTGAAGGTGAGAAACTGCGGGCTTGGAGGTGGTGGGGGCCACCTGCAGGGTTTTGGGGGAAGGGAAGGAGAGGGGGAGGAGAATCTGGGAATTGGCTCCTCCCCTCCCCTCTCCCTCTTTCCTCGGGTGCCTGGATGGCTCTGGAAGGATCCCTACCAGGAGCCAAAGCTGGAGACTCAGGAACGGAAGGATCCAGCAGGGAGAGTTGAAAACTGCCTGCTTAGGGGAGGGTCTTGGAGGCTCTGTTTTTCTGGATAGTGGGGTCCCCAAACCCAACCAGATTCCAAGGGCCAGACTATTGTGAATGGATAGAGTTGGCGAGAGGGTGCTCTGGAGAGGCCTGGGGGGGAAAGGAGGAGCTAGCCTTCTAGGGTCACTTCTGTGTGCACTGGGCCCCAAACTCGGTAAAGCTATCTGGACTGGCGCTGCCTTTGCCAGGACATGGGATAAAAGCCCACAGACAGCCTTCATCAAGGTGTCAGCCACCTTATCAGGGCTCTTGGAAAGGCCTTCATGGACACTCTCCAGGATGACGGTGGTGCCGGTCAGGGGATTGTCTGTGCCTTGGTCATTAATTGATTCAACGCTCTGGGTTTGTATTCTAGTTCTTTCACCTACGAGTTTTGGGACCGTGGACAATGCTCTTAACGTCTCGAAGCCTCAGTGTCCTCATCTGTAAAATGGAAGTATAAGAGTGCCTGTCTAGTGAATAAGATAATGCATTGGGGCGCCTGGGTGGCGCAGTCGGTTAAGCGTCCGACTTCAGCTCAGGTCACGATCTCACGGTCCGTGAGTTCGAGCCCCGCGTCGGGCTCTGGGCTGATGGCTCAGAGCCTGGAGCCTGTTTCCGATTCTGTGTCTCCCTCTCTCTCTGCCCCTCCCCCGTTCATGCTCTGTCTCTTTCTGTCCCAAAAATAAATAAACGTTGAAAAAAAAAAATTAAAAAAAAAAAAAAGATAATGCATTAACAGTGCTTGGCACATGTGAAATGTTCAATAAATGTTAGCTGTTATTACTATTAGCAAATACTAGATAATCACTTGCTGAATGGGTTAGGCAGTATACCACAGAGTTTAAGAGCCTATGGTTTTGCAGTCAGACTGTCTGAATTTGAATCCTAGCTTAGCCACCTACCAGCTTTGGGACCTTGGAAAAGCCACTTAGCCTCCCTCACAGTTTCCTCATCTGTAACAGGAATAACGATAGTCCCTACACTTCATAGGGTTGTTGCGAAAGTGGTGCAGGCTAATCTAGTGTTTGGTGTAGTGCTGACATGTGGCGAGGGTTCTAGGAATATTAGCGAGTGGGGGTCTGGCACGGCAAATCCAGCCACGAGTGAGGCACACACTGCTGAGAGTCCCAGAGACCACATTCCGTCTGCGAGCCGTTCTTTGGGCCCTTGGCTTTTTCTGTGGCTCTGGACCATTGCTGGCCTTGACCTTTCACTTCTGTGGAGGATGAGGGCTTGCTTCAGTTTCGCTGACTATAAGAATTACCGCTTTCCAGCTGCCCGCCTGCCTGGGAGGGGACTAGGATTCCTGCCTAGGCCCTTCCTTGGGCACTGGTGGAGGGAGAAGGTGGCTTTTGAATATACTGTCTTAGGCAAGGGTTACGAGGTCTAGAAGGCAACTCTTGAATTTGCTCCCGTGGGCACAGGTGACAAATTAGAATCAGACATCTGCATTCTGTCCATTTCTACATTTCTAAGTATTTATAGGTTTGTTTGCTTGTTTGCTTGCTTGCTTTTTAGTTTTTCTTGGTTTCTCTCTGAAGGATCCTTTGGAGGCATTCCAGCCTGATCTCAGATGAAAGAGAGGAAGGGGGACTCTACTCACTTTCATCGGGCCCCGAAGGGACACCAGGTGTTACTGTGGTCAGGGCTCCCAGGTCTGGGGCTTCAAGAGGTAGACCCAGGGGAGGAACTTAGGGGCACAGTGTTGGGCAAGTTGCTTATTTGGGTCTCTTTGCTCATACCTAGCCTCCCTGCTTGGCTCCAGGAGGGAAGAAGCTACCCTTCAAGATCCAGAGCATAACCCAAAACATTCTTCACCAAGTGCTTTAGCCAAGGGAACCAAACTCCCTACTTGGACTTGGAGTCTGGTCTTTACCCTACTCACCGTCCTCCTCAAAGACAAGACAGGCCCATGCCTTCCAGATGATCACAGTCCAGTATGAGAGACAGGCATGAAAACAAAGAAGCAGAAGACACAGTGAGAGCCAACATAATAGACATACTACAGGGTGCAGAGGGGACCAAAAGGGAGCGTGTACTCAGGTAGCACTTCCTAGAGGAGCTGGAGCTTCGCTAACAGTGGGCAAAATGGGAGGGGGAAGAGAAGAACATTTAAGGCAGGGGGAATGGCATTTGCAAAAGCCTTGAGGTGTTACACAGCCTGGCACGCTTGGAGAACTCAAGTATAGAGGGTAGGGTCACTTTGATGGAGGCCAGTGGAAAGGGACAGATAGTAAAGGGCCGTGCAAACTTGACTTCTAGCCTGAAGGGCTTGAGCAGTGGAGTGATTTGCACTTCCAAAAACTAGCTCTGAGGATGATGAAGAAAATGGGGGAAGGGTGCAGCCAAAAAGCTGGAGGTGGGAGGGTGGTGAAGAGGCTCTTCAAACTCTACAGGTAAGAGACAAAGAGGACCAGCATCTGGTGTGGCGTGGGGATACCAAGGAGTGAGGCTGGAGAGAGCCTTTCACGGAACTGACAGAATTTTCTCCCTGAGTGGGTGTGGAGATGATGAGGGAGAGGATCCCTGGATGACTGCCGGGTCTTGCCTGGGCGAATGGTTGGAAGTGACAGAGATGGAGAATAGAAGAGGTGGAATAGGTTTGGGGAAAGAAGAACTACTGAGTTCTGATCGGGACATGCATATGGGGTGGTTGTCTAGAGTACATCTCAGCGCAGGTATGCGGGAGGCCAAGAGACCGTTAAGAACTTTATCTCCACACTTTGGAAATCAAGATGTCTGACAGGGAGCTGGAGATAGTGTGTGGAGTTCAAGAAAGAAGTCTTGTCAGGGTACATGGATTGGAGAGTCACCAGCTTCTGGATAGTAATCAAGGCCATGAGAGGGAAGTCTGTTACTTGGGAAGGACAAATGAGGGGAGAAGGGGGTAAGAGCAGAGTCTTAGGGAGTATCAGCACTTAAAGGGGTGGTTTTTGGGGTGGCTGGGTGGTTCAGTCCATTGAGTGTCCAACTCTTGATTTTGGCTCAGGTCATGATCCCAAGGTCATGGGATCGAGCCCTGCATCAGGCTCCACACTGGGCATGAAGCCTGCTTAAGATTCTCTCTCTCTCCCTCTGCCCCTCTCCCCACCTCATGCTCCCTCTCTCTAAAATTAAAAAAAAAATGCATTAAAACAAAATAGAGGGGTGGTTTTCAACCTTGGCAACCATTTGGGTCAGACAGGGGACTTGAAAAACACTCAGTCGGTTAAGCCTCTGACTCTTGGTTTCTGCTCAGGTCAGGATCTCACGGTTCGTGAGTTCGAGCCCTGTTCAGCACAGAGCCCACTTGGGATTCTCTCTCTCCCTCTCTTTCTGCTCCTCCCCTGTGCTTGCTCTCTCTCTCAAAACAAATAAATAAACTTAAAAAAATTAAAAAAGGAAAGAAAAACACCCATGTCTAGGCCCCACCCCAGACCAACTAAATCTGAATCTCTGAGAGGAAGCTGTACAAGTTCCTCAGGTTGAGAACCAATGACTTAGAGGGAGGGCAGAGGAACGGGGCTAGCAAAGGAGACTGAGAAGGAATGTTCAGGAAGATAGGGAGAGTTTCAAGAAGGGAGAGTTCCAAAGCGTCCAATTGTGCAGAATAATAATGGTTAACTCCTACCCAGTATGTGTGCTATGTCAGAGACTTTACGTGAACTCCCTGAATCCTCCTGGAGACCCTACGAGGCAGGTACTGTTATTATAATTTCCATTTAAATGATAAAGAAACTGAGACACAGGGAGGTTAAGTACTTGCCCAAAGTCACACAACTAGCAAGCAGAAACCAGGATTCAAGCCCAGGCAGGCCGCCACCAAATCTGTGCTGCTAACCACTGTGCTAGGGCCACCTCTCTTGCCGTGGCTGAGTGAGAAGAACGTTGTTCCTGGCTTTCACGCTGAGCTGATCAGAACAACCTCCCAAGGGGTCAGCTCTCCTCCTGTTCTCCTTCATCTTTCTGTCTCTTTCCTTTTTTCCGTTCACAGCAGGTGTCTGAGGGCTGCTCCTCACCCTTCTGGCCTTCTGGCTGATGGGGCTAGGTGGGGCTGGTTCTCTTGCTGAGACAACACAGTCTGCCCCTTATCAGGTGGCCACAACTATGGGCCACGTGGCCAATAGCCTCTTCATTCACCAGGTGGAATTGATCATTTTTCTAAGCCTCCACAGTCTAGGAGGTGGGTGGGGAGTCAGGGTGATGCAGAAGGAATGGAGGATTCGACCCTCCTGGGAAGTGAGTCTTCTGGGAAGTAGATGCAGAGGTAGACCTTGAGGAGGAAGGAGACTGGAATCCACATTCACATGGAGGGGATGTGAGCATAATCAGACACCTGGGATATCCCCTGTTAGAATTTCCAGGGGTCTGGGAGCCTGGGCATCTCAGTCAGTTAAGCGTCTGACTCTTGATTATAGTTCAGGTCATGATCTCATGGTTCATGAGTTCAACCCCCACATCGGGCTCCTTGCTGACAGTGTGGAGCCCCCTTGGGATTCTCTCTCTCTCTCTCTCTCTCTCTCTCTCTCTCCCTCTCTGTCTGTTCCTTCTGCACTCTCTCTCTCGCTCTCTCCCTCTCTCTCAAAATAAATAAACTTAAAAAAAAAATATCTGCCTGCCTAGGCTGTTACAAAGATCAAAGACAATGCTATGTGTAAAGCTTCCCACTCAGAGTTAAGTGTAGAATTCCCAGGGGTCTTCAGAAAACATACTGCAAGGGCCACCTCTGGAACAATTGGATCAGCATCTCTGGGGCATGGTGGGTTTTAAAAGCTCTGCAGGTGATTCTAAAGTGTAGCCAGGGTTGAGAACCACCACCTCAAGAAGAGCTCTGGATAAGTACGAAACGGCCCTGCTCCTTTTTTTTTTTTTTTTTTTTAATTTTTTTTTTAATGTTTATTTACTTTCGAGAGATAGGGAAGAGCATGAGCAGGGGAGGGGCAGAGAGAGAGACACAGAATCCACAGCAGGCTCCAGGCTCTGAGCTGTCAGCACAGGGCCCGAAGTGGGGCTCGACGTGGGGCTCGAACTCACCAACCGTGAGATCATGACCTGAGCCGAAGCCGGATGCTCAACCGACTGAGCCACCCAGGCGCCCTGGAACGACCCTGCTTTTAACCTTACTTTTGTTACTTCCACGCTGGGATGTCTTAGGAAACCTACTGGACCTCTTTGAGCCTCAATTTTTTTTTTCTGTAAAGTAGGGGTAGTAATTCCATCCCTGCCTACTTTTTACAAGTAGTTATGATGCTCAGGTAGACTATCAGATATGATGTATTTTGTTCATTATATAGGACACTATACAAAAATGAGGTGGAATTAACTCATGCAGACATTAAAATGCAAATAAGCTACTCTGTCCACTTAACACAGGTAGGTGCACTTGAATACACACACACACACACACACACACACACACACACACATACACACACGACAGCTGCTGGTTGTGTTCTGAAAGCAGAGCTGTGGTTTTCTAGACATGGCCTTTTATGTTTTTAGCCTTCAGAATGTGCCATTAAAATATGGAGAGATGATCTGGTGTGTGTGTGTGTGTGTGTGTGTGTGTGTGTGTGTGTGTGCATGGGCGCGTGCGTGCGTGTGTGTGTGTGTGTGTTTAAATGATTGCTAAAGTGCAGCATCATTTGAGTCTGCCTGTCAGCCTATCAGAAACGTCATCTATAACCTTCACTGTTTGCAGTTTAATCTCCCCTGCCTCCCCACGGGCCCTGTTCTGACATTTTAAACCCCATAAATGACAGTAGTGCTCTAAGCCATTTTGAAAAAAGCCAAGCATTTGGAAAAAACACACAGAGACATACCCCTAAATTCCCCTTCCCCTGAACACATGCTCACTCACGCTCATAAGTGGAATCACACACATGCTCACATCCCTGTGCTGGCCGATTTGGGAGAAGTCACAGATACAGCCAACGTGAGTGCACGTGCGTGACAGCAGGCCACAGATGGATGGAGGCATGGCCGCGTATCTGATGCCCGTGCACGCATTCCAGTGGACCCACAGCAGACATACCTTTCTGCTGCCGTCCTCAAGTCCCATCCATTCTCCTGCTCCTTGGCCTTGAAAGACAGTGGAAGAAACCAGGGTCTTTGAAAGCCTGGTTCTGAGAGCAATGGGGTGGCAGGAAAGGCTGACAGGCCCCAAATCGTACAGTGTCAGGCTAAGATGTATATTAATAGGCTCAAGGTCCCCACTCTTGGAAAGCCCAGGGGTAGAAGGGGATAGCTAAGCAAAGTGCACTCCACCCTCTCAGCAAACAGATAGCTTACCACATTTGGGGACTAGAGTGAAAACAGGAGACCCAGAAATACTTACTAAAGGGATGTCGTGTCTGAATGCAGAAGGTGACGATGGTGAGCTCCACAGAGGCAGGTCTCTATCAGCTCCCGGCTGTATCCCTTGGGCCTGACATGGGGTCTGCGACACACCAGAGGCTCGTAAATACTTGTTGAATACATGACTAAAAGAATGTATAAGCTCTAGAGTGAGTAAGTGTGTGTGTGTGTGTGTGTGTGTGTGTGTGTGTGTGTGATCCTGATGGTGTTGGAGATGGGAGATAGGCCAGTTAAAGACAGTTTCTTAGAAAAGATGAAAAGTTCCAATCTGGGACTGGGACAGAGAGGCCCATGTCGCATCTGGTATCCATTTGTTCCAGGGTACGTGGCTGGCTTTTCCTGCTTTGGACTGTGACTTTACAGCAAGATGTCCCCACTCAAAGATAAGACGGACTTCCAAATGAGGTGGGAGATGGTATGAGTGGTGAATTAGGATTACCTTTGTGCAGTCCTGGGGCATTTTCCTGAGCCGGGGAACTTGTCTCCTTAATGTGCAAGGCATATGTACCTGCAGAGGATAGGAACAGCCCTGCTGATGCTGAGGGGCTCTGTGGATCCTTTGTGGCATGGCTGGCTCCTATGGCTCTCCCTCCCACCACCTCAAGTGATCATGTACTGTCAGGAACTGGTTTCCATGGCAACCAATTAGTGTCAGAAAGCGAGGGCTGTGATGTCAGAATGGGGGGTAGGGTGAGAAATTTCCATCCCCCATATCCCTGGCTCCTGGCTCAGTGTCTGCTGCTTTGCAGGGAAAGCTCTAGAAGAGATGCAGGACATTGCACTCCTGAGAAGCACACGTTCTGGGTCAGGGCCCAGGAGTCGGGACAGAGTAGAAGATCTGATTCACCTGGCAGTGTCCCTACCTGCCACTCGACTCCAAAATGCTGACAAGGCAGTGGACCCAATAGAGAGACAGTGTGGGCGTACTCAGAAGGGTAACAATAATCTGAGACCGTTGCCTGCGCTCCTCCCTCTTCCCTGGGAGAGGGATCCTAGGCTTGCTTTATTCGTTGGGGGGGTGGCTGTGAACAAGGCCCAGAAGGAAGGAAGTCTTGGCTCAAAGAAGCCTTGTCATACAGCTAGTATAAAGGCAGGGCTACAGTATAGTTAAAGCATCCTAGACTTAGTCTTCGCTTCAAGGAGAAAGGGTTTCAGCGTAAAGCTTGTCCAGAGTGACTTCGCCCACAGGGACCCTGTTCTCAGGCCTCATTTGAGATTTGTTGTCACCCCCCCCCCCAAAGGCTGGATGTTTTGGTCTATGGGGGGAAAGTACATGCTTTAAATAAAAGGGTAGGGAGCCCAGCTGGGAATACATCCAACAGTGTAGGAGAGATATCTGGTAGGCACTTAGCTCCTGATTCTTAGGGCAAAGAATGAGATATGGGTAACAGAACTCCAGCAGTTTGAACCTCTAGGTCTTTGGGACCATGGTTTAGCTTCCTGAGGGATAGTCTGGCCAGTCTGGGGAGGTCATTCCAATAAGAAGACAAAAGGCAGAATGCAAAGAACCCTGTCTGTAGGGGAGAAAAGAAGGTTGGCCGTTCATTCACTGGACTTCATGGCCAAAGTATGTTCCCCCCATCACACCAGCCAGGCAGGGCCTGCCGTAACAATGACGAGGACGACGATGATGATGAGAGACAGCACCAGCTATATTTTCATAGCCCGCCACAAAACACCCTCATCCTGCAGTAGCCCCATGGGTGGGTAGGTAGGCAGGACTCGTCTGCAGGTTGGTCTGGAGGCAGACTTTGGGATGGAGACCAAGGCGCTAGAACTTTCCTGGTGAGTGCCCTTGGGATTATCACCAGTGCAAGAGAAGGCATTTCTCCAGAGGGAGAAATTGGGCTGTGCTGTAGTCTCAGAAAAAGGCCTTCACCAACCTCAAGGGAACTCTGAGGCAGGGATGGCCCTTCTGAACGGTCCCGAGGTAGGGAGAGGTGGCTGGGCCTTCCTATGTCCATGGTGACAAGGCATTGGATGCAGGCTGCCCAGGGAAAGGCATGGCCTTAGGTGAGACAGCTCTCTTCGGCAGAGACAAATCCAAGGGAGCCTGACAGGGCAGGGCAACAGTTGGAGGCCCTCCCTCAGTACCCAGGAAGCACAGCATTGCACCCCAGCCTCCGCCATAGCAGTTATCTCTCTCCTTTTGAAGATGACGAAGCTGAAGTTCAGAGAGGGGTGATGAGCTCCTTGTCACACAGCTAGCACAGAGGCAGGGCTACAGCATAGTTAGTCCCAGCATCCTGGACTTAGTCTTTGCTTCACGGAGAAGGGGTTTCAGTGGCAAACTAGTCCAGAGTGACTTTGTGAGTACATCGTCGAGCGATCACTCGCCCTGGGCTCCATGGAGGATAGACGGTAGGAGCTTGGGGGGTGATGGGGGGCTGGAAGGGGAGCTCAGGGTACTACACCCCAGGGGCAGACAGAATCAGGGTGCGGCGACCCTGTGCCAGGCCTCCGGAGGGCCCGCTCAGCTCTGCCGAGGTCCAGGGAGCCTCCTTTCCCTCTGGAAAGTGGAGACTGTGGCCTTCATCCCTCTCAGTGCAGGCCACAGAGCTGGCTGATCTGGGTCACAAGAGAAAATTTCCTGACAGATGTGTCGGATTGGCCAAAAGATGAGGGGCTTTGAGGAAATTATTCTGCCTGCTTGATGCCTGGCCCTTGGGCCCGCAAGAAATGAAGCCCTGTGGGTCTCCCTGGGGGCTTTCGGAAGGGGGCGGCATGGCAGTCAGCAGGGGTCCAGCAATGGTCAACCCCCTCCCCGGCCAGCCCCAGGGGCAACAGCCACCTCCGGAAAGTCTGGCAGAAGATGTTTGCTGGGGGATTGACAGAGGGGAAGGAAGAAGCGGACAAGGCGACAGAGGTGAGAGATAGCAAGGTTCCCAGAGAACAGGGAAGGAGCTGGCTCTCTCAGAACTAGCCATTCCCGCAGAAAACTGAAGAACCGAAGTGCCCAGTCTGGGCTTGTTCGCAGGCTGCTGGACCGGGCCACTCAGGTGCTATTCAGGATTTGGGAGGTCATCGAAGAGGGTTGTATGTATATGTGGTAGGGTTGGGGCGCGAGCCATGAGGGTGAGTGTGGGAGACAGAACGAAGGGAATCCACACCCCTCCCTCGCCTTCCACGCTGGAGTTGCCGAGTCCACAGCCTGGGAGGGACAATGGTTCTTACTCTTGTTTTTCTCCACTCTTCCTGCCTAGGAGGTGGGAAAGAGCCTGAGCCACCACAGGGGGAAAGACCCAAAGGTGCAAGGGGCCGAGGGACAGGGACCCAGTGGCAGCCCCGGGGTCTCTGCTAGGGAGACTCACAAGGACTTGCTGGTCCCTACCCAGTCCCTCCTTTGCCCTGAGAGTGATGGGCACGTGGCCCACAGTCCTTCTAGCCCTTTTCTGGGAGGCAGGAGTGAACAGCGATAGCTTCTGTCCAGGAGACTCTGACTGGAAAGGGATTGTTAGTTTTTTAGTTTTTGGTTTTTGGTTTTTCAACTCTGCCAACTTGCCCCTCCCCGCGTACAAATTCCCCTTCGTGACCTTGTGACTCTTCCACTAGGTCTCCTTTCTTCTTGCTTCAAGAAAAAGCCAGGCGGGGAGGGCTGGGGACCAGGGAGGGAGGCGAGGCGGCGGAGAGGCTGAGCCGATCGCGGGTCTGCAAGGTGCAAAGCAATCAGCGCAGCCGCTGGTGAGCGGGGTCACTCAGTAGTGTGCACATCAGGGTGAAATCCTTTCAGCTCTTCTCCAAACCCCTAGTGAAAGACAATCAGGCTCGCTGTCACCGAGCTAATTCTGTCTATATAAAAGCAGTAATGAAATTCACGGCAGGATTACCCTCTCCATCCAATGGGCCAGCGTCGTGGTGACATATCTCTCTTATTGCCCGAATGTAACACACCATCTAATTTACGTCGTGTAGCGAGCAGGAATGAAATGTTCATAAAGAATTGCTGCATCTCGTCACCTTAACTGCGGCCCGGGGCTCTGAGGCATCTGTCAGGGAGAGGAGCAGGAGGAGGGAGGGCGGGCGGGGCTCAGGGAGCAGCAGCCGGGGGCAGGCGTTCTGGGGGGTTGTTGTTTCTTAATAGGGTGAAGTGGAGACAGAGGGAGGTAGGGGCTGGGGGGGGGCAGCTAGGGAGAAGAGTGGGGGAGGGGGCACGGAGGGCCTTGGGAGGCAAGGATCATAAGGGTAGGATGAAGTGGTCTGTAGGGAGTGTTTGGAAGTCGATGTAAGTGTGGGGAGCCAGAGAATCTGAGAGTATGTTTGGGTTTGGGTGAGTCTGGGAGGACAAATGAGTGCCTCAGTGGGGGTTGGTTGGGAAAATGACCCTCTAAGGTGCCTCCCAGATGCTGCAGGCTGTCTTGTAGTCTCTCTCATTCTCTGGAAATGGAGATGCATCCACCTCCAAAGGCTATCAGAACGAAACTCTTGGGTGGACGAGGTAGGAGACCTTTTCTAGAAGTGAACAAGGAGCAGACAGATGCTAGGAACAAGTTTTACAGAACTAGGAGTTCCCCATGGCTCCTCTGCTCCCTCATCTGTCACTGCACGACCCACCATCAGTGAGCCATTTCACTTACCTCCCCCCCTTTCTATTTCCACCCCCTCGGTCCAAGGCCACTGCCATCTGTTGCCCAACTGACTCAACCCTCTCTCGACTGTGGTCTCCACGGGTGCCTTCCTGCTCCCTCAACTTCTTGCCCCCTCAACTCGGCCGAGTGGTGGTCATGTCACTACTACGGTCCTTCCACTCAAAACCCTGCTATAGTGTCCCCTTGCTTTTAGGATGAAGACTGGAACCCATGACTCCAACGTCTTTGCCTCACACTCTCCGTTGCAGGCCATGCTCCAGCCATATTGGCCTTTTCCTGTTGTGTCTGAATGTGCCACATTCTAAACAGCCACTGGGGCTGTGCATGTGAGGTTGCCTCTTCTTGGAAGACTCCTCTCAGGGCAATAGACCACTCCAGCATGGCTTTCACTCCTCCCATTTCACGTATCAGCTGGCATGTTACATCCTGGAAGAAGCCTTCTGGGCCTACCCAGACTTGGCTAGTGTTCTCTTCCTTGATATGCTTTCTTAGCATCATTTACTTCCTTTTCAACACAGATCATACATCGTAAGGATTCTGGGTTTTGTACAACTATTTGATGACAGTCTGTATTCTCCCACTGGGCTCCCATGATCTCGTGAGAGCAGGGGCCGTGTCTATTTTGCTTACCATTGTAGCTCCAACACCTGGTACATTACTCAGGAACATTGTAGCCACTCATTGAGTGGCTTAAATGAAGAAATGAGGGGCCCGAACAACCACTACAGGGGTAGAAACCCTTCTCCTTCCTTCTTTCATTCATTCAGCAAACATCTACTGAATGTCTCCTAAGGGCCAGGCATTGTCACAGGCACTGTGGCCGCATGGTAAACAATTGAAGACATAGTCCCTTCCCCTGAGGAGCTCACAGTCAAGGGAGGGAGAGAGACAAACTCTGGTGCTAAGCCTGTCCCTTGCTGCTCACTCCAGAGAGAAGCTATGTCCTGGGCCCATTGTGAAAGTCACCTACGAGAAGTGGCTGATCTGGGGCCATATAAAATTCTCCTAAATTTCCCCCAGACATAGCTCAGTCACCACTGGGGGGAAGATACAGCAAAAGAAAGAGACTTTATTAAAGGGGCATAATTAGAATTCTTTTACTAGTGTTAATAAGAAGCATTTACTGAGAATCAACCATGTGCCAAGCTTCTCTTCTCATGTAACCCTCACAATAACTGTGACACCTAGGTATTATTATCCCTGTGTTATAGATGAGGAGACTGATGCCAAATGAGTTTTTTTTTAATGTTTATTTATTTTTGAGAGAGAGAGAGAGCACGAGTAGGGGAGGGGCATAGAGAGAGGGAGACACAGATTCTGAAGCAGGTTCCAGGCTCTGAACTGTCAGCACAAAGCCTGACACGGGGCTCAAACCCATGAACTGGGAGATCATGACCTGAGCCGAAGTTGGACACTCAACTGACTGAGCCACCCAGGTGCCCGTGAAGCCAACTGAATTTAAATAGCTTGCCCAAAAGAGGTCACACACTTGTCACACAATGGATGCTCAATAAATATTGAGTGAGTGAGTGAATGAATGAGACACTAATAAGTAAAAAAGACAGGAATCAAACCTAGGCTTTCTGGCTCCAAAGCCCTTGGTATTTCTACTGCTTATTTCAGGCAACTATTTTTGGACTCTCAGGGTCTGGTCTGTATTGGCGAAATAAACTGACGTTGGACTCTAGACCCATGCTTCCTCCTGACCCAGACCCTAGCCTCTCCACAGACACAGGACACCTTAGAAGACCAGACCTGAATCTCTGTGGGGAGATGCCCATAATGCAAACCCTTCCCAGTCCTGCCCTGTCCTTCCTCTAACACCCCAGGCTTGTGTTAGCTTAGTAAAAAGTCTGGGAAAGTCTTTGTGAGAGATGGAACATCATTCCTGTGTGTATAGAATCAACCACATCTTGTGACGTGTCCCTTTTGATTAAGCCATGTGGTCCTTTCTCATGAACTCAGAGATATTTACTCACCAGATGATATGTATCTGTGTGGACATGTTGTGTGTGGACACGTGTTCATGGATGCATACGCGTGCATCAGTGATCCTCTCCTTGCACCAGTTCTCTCATATCCCATGATGTGCACTTTCCAAGAATGCAGACCCCTGAGTCTGCACCCTGAAGTTCCCGCCTCACAGATGTCTCCAGATATATGCCTCTGTAGCTGACTTTTCCTCTTGCTTCTGTCCTCTACCCAGGAAATTATGTGACCCTCCAGCTAATGTTGGCAAGCCGCAGAGTAGGACTGTGTGCCACGAGCTTCCTCTTATTTTGAGGAAGTTCTGTTCCCTGGCAGAGAGTAACTTTCTCTGTCAAAGAGCTGGTGCATAGATGCATCATCAAAGAGAAAATATATGCCTGGCACACAGTAATCTCTCAATTCATGTCAGATATTAACACTATTGTAGCTCATTTGTCCTCCCTGACCAGAGGGCATCCCTCCTTCTTCCCACAGCCCTCCTAGGGCTGGAGGTTCAAATAGCCCCATCTCCTCCTGCCAGGGAGTTGAGTGAGGCTTGGTGCACTTACAAGGATCTCCTGGGTTTATAGGGCTCCAGGCCATTGCCATCTATATCTCTCAGTAGGACAAAAATCTCAACACACCCCTGGCAAGTAGGAGTCACTCATATTTTTTAAAGTCTCCATAAAGTAAATCTCAAGAGTCTCTTTAGACCCTGCATCCAAAACCTTAAACTCCTAAGACACAGATTGTTTCCTAAACCCATTCTTCTGTAGCTGACATCTTTTCTCCTGGGCCAGACCTGAGGCAAGACCCACTGGCCAATGCCCACCGGAGAAGCACGATTTCAGTCATGATGCCTGATACTTCTAACCACTTCCCTCTGGCCCAGGTGGCCTACCCTCCCAGCTAGTGATCAGTTTTGTGGCTCTGCCAGGAGCTGACATCCTAAACCAGACCCACTTCTTCAGGTGAAGCAAGATATCATTGAAGTTGGATGGATACAAAGCAAGGGCAGGGCAGGGGGAGAACGAGAAGGGGAGATCACAGCAACCATCGCAAAGAATCAGGATCCTCCAGACAATATCTGTCCTTCAGCTGGCATCAGGCTTTCCTCTCACGGTCTGTGGAAAGCCAGGGGCTGTGCCTAGGGGTGTATTAAGTTTTGTTTGACTGTCTTTGGACAGACAAGAGGAGGGAGGAAGATTCTGTGGAATAGATAAACTAGAAGAGGTTGGTGATGGATTAAAAATTGGAATCCAACCCTGTCAATGTGTTTATTTCATTTCCACATTCTCCTACCCCCTTTATTCCCACTCCTCTTTTCCCTTCCCCCAGACTGACATAAAATGATACCCTGATGGCTATTTCAGCTGCAACCCTATATACCCAGGGAAGCCTGAGCCCCCCAGCTGCTGGCCAGCTCTGATCCCCTAATCCCAGAGGGACCAGCTGGTCAGAGTTCTCAGGGACGGCAGACCTCAAGTGCAAATTTGGCTTCTGCTTCCAACAGACTCTGATCATGGCCAGATTACTGAGCTTCTCTGTGTGCTGGCTCTATTATCAGCATCCTGCTCCCCCGGTACACATACGACCCCAGATGATAGAAAGAAGCATCCTGAATTTCTTGAAACACTATTCTAGAAATGCACCTTTCCATTTCCCATTGTAATTACCACATTGGAATTTAGTCCCCATGCGGGTTAGCTTGATCTTGGGTGGGCCAGTCCCCTTCACTATTGGCCTGGACGGCTGTTTAGTCATCGGCCAGCAGGAGAGAGAGTGGGTCAGTGCAGCTCAGCCCTGCTGCAGAGTGCACGACCCATTATGAGAACAGAGAAGATAATTTTCCAGCCTCCTGGCATGTCTGAGGGCTTTGTGAGTACCTACCGATAACACATGGTTTAAAACCGTATCCGCGGAAAGCAACAAAGAGGATCCAACCTGCTTGGAGTTCAGTTGATGGCGAGGGGATGTCTGACACGTCGATAAAACCGAAAGGCCCTCGAAATGAAGAGTAATTGATGACTTGGACAAACAGGCATAAATTCCTGTTAAGTGTGGCTCAACGCCCTTGCTCTCCAGGCCCCCCCCGCCCCCCCCCCCCCCCCGGCCGGCCCCCCGCAACCAGGAACTTGGTTTTGGTGGTCATTACCTGCTCAGTGTCATTAAATTCTCTGGTAATCCACAGGGATATGTAATTATGCTGTAGTTAGTGGTTGTTCACTGAGTAAACCCTTGGTGTACTTACCATGTAAGTCAACGGTATTTACAGGATATTTTTTCTGCCTGTAACTCAAAGCCTTACCGAAACAAATTGGAATTGCCTTCTGGAGGCCGTTGTTATAAATTACAGACCCAACATCTGTCCACATCTGCAGTGTCTAGACAGCCTGTCTCAGCTACAAGAGAGGAGAGAGATGAACGGGGGAAAGCCAGAGAGACGTGAGGAGTGGCAGAGGGAAATCTCAGATTTTTCACAATTTTTCTCTTCTGAGGTTTACCCAGATGAATCCCGTGCTGACTTCTGAAATGGACCTGAATCTTCAGCAGCCCAACACCAAGCTCTGGAGAGTTCGGGGCCTGGTCATCGCCCCTGGATGTATTGGTGATGCAGCTTCTTCCATTGGGCCCCTCTCTGCCCTGACAGGCTCTCAGAGGTCACAGCGGGGCCCATAGCCCCGGAAGATGGAGTTACAAATACGAGGCTGACTGCGGCCAGATCAGGACAGTCGGCCTGTTCTCCCAATTCCTTCCATCCCCTCTCCTGCTCCCTGACTCTTCCCCCCACCTGGTTTTTCAGGGCAAGGCATTCATTTGCCTGCCTCTCCTGTGGTCCCTTTCTTGCACCCACGATAAGGAGCCTGCCCGTCAGCTGAGTGATTGTATTTTTTTTACAGTTCCTAGCACAAACCTTCTCATTTATATGTAAAGCAGCCATTAGTCATAGCTCCGTTCCCACACACTGCCTGATGTACAATCACATTTTGCAGCGGATGAATCTTTCCACACAGCTGCTCTGCTATGAATAATCCGTCTCCAGGCCCATAAATCAGAAAAAAAATCATGCACCTCGTTCGCCTGATCCTTACACAAAGTCATATATTTTACATGAGGACGAGCTAAATATTCATGAGTCTTAAAGGCTTTTTTCATAGGCACTTGTTGGGGTTGTTTTCTACTATTGGGGGGATACCGGGTTGTATTTAGTAGAACCAGGGATTTTGGAAAGGAGAGAGGAAAAGGAGGTGGGAGAGGGTGTGTGTGTGTGTGTGAGAGAGAGAGAGATTGATTGAGATTCCAAGCTTATCTCTTAGTCTAAGCGTCATGTGGGACAAAGGATGCTCATGTGAGGTCTTAAAAACATGATAAATACTTGTTTACTGAGCTTCCATTCTGCTCAGAGCCATGGATATTGCCTCTCTGACCTTCAAGGTCATTTCACGAACCTTTGCCTCCTCACCCGTGCAGC
This sequence comes from Puma concolor, assembly GCF_028749965.1. Classification (NCBI taxonomy): domain Eukaryota; kingdom Metazoa; phylum Chordata; class Mammalia; order Carnivora; family Felidae; genus Puma; species Puma concolor. Next base: position 60,844,197 of record NC_141677.1, read on the forward strand.
AGTGATTTGGGCCCTTTTCTGTGTAGG